>NC_062248.1:7712749-8354342 GCF_905475465.1 Pieris napi | reverse complement strand
AGTTCGTCAGTCTCAGACATTTTCATTTGCAATTGAATAAGAGCCTCTTTATCCTCTTGACAAATGTGATTTGACTTTTTATAAACTTCAATAGCTTGAACTAACTCGCGGATTGCTGTCACGACCTACAAGGAAATCGGATTTATAATATGGTGTGTAAAATTGACTTAGGTAAGAACTAAGGCAGCTTCTTACAAGCATCTTGTAAAACAAAAACCTGGCGATTTAAAAAAAATACAGAGAGTTGTTTGTTTTTTCTCGTCCTTTTTAAGTCCTTGATTTGTAAAATTAAACAAGAACATTTAGAATCATTCTTTTGTTTTTATTAAAGGGGTTTTAAATTATTTCCACAGTAGTTACCTCCAACTGTACAGCTAAAAGCACTTTTCCTTGCAGCCTATAATAACTTTGTATATACGATAATTTTAGTAGTTAATGTTTAAGATATTGGCTAGGGCGTATAAATGATTGCGTAACTTAATTGGGGGCGCAATTTGTTTATCTGAGCATCGGCTTAAAAAAAATTTATTGCTCGATGCTCACATAAAAAATGTTAGTTAACAAGCGAAAATGGCTTATTACCTTTTTTCCTTCTCAAGAGAATAATGATTTTAGGATACAAAATACTGAATGTGAAGTGACTACTATGCACATAGGATTTCGTACGGACGGTCGTAGGTAATACATATTAATTTATAAATATTAAGGAGTTGACATCGTCACGTTTCTCCCTGATTACGACTGATGCTTTTTTTTTTTAAATCATACAATCAGTCTTTGCGACTATTAAGTAGATACGTTGAGTGCTTCATGACGTTTAGGCCTAGCCTCCCTACGATGACGACTGATGTAATCATGAGATATATGAGACACTTACCAAATGCAGCCTCCGAATACTTGGTTTCAAATCATTTTCATCCAACTTAATCGCGAGTTCAAATTGCTCGCACAAATTCACACCTTCAGCTGTCAAATACAGTACAATATCGAAGGATAGCACCGAATTGACATGCTTCAAATTCAGTTCAATCTGAGTCGCGAATTTTAAGAAGTAGGTGACGAGCCAGAAGAAATGTGACGTGTCTATTTCTAATTGCATGTTCGTCAAAATTTGTGTGTGCAAGGTTCGGACTAAAGAGTTGTAACCCTTCAAAAGGAAGTCCAAAGTGAACTCCTTTAGAACGTTGGATATATCCTCATCCGTTGGCGTATTATGTGTGAGCCCTTGGACGTTGATTCTGAAATTAATACAAACTGTCAAAAGCGAATTTTACGAGGTTTAACTATATTCTTGAATAAAATAACCGGTATTTAATTTTCATATAACAAAATTTCTTAGGGTGCGTCCACATCTGGCGAATGCGCCGCGAATGTAGCGTGCGTGCAGTCACGGCAATGATTATGTACGCAACTCATGCAAGGCTCGTATAAGAAGCGCGCACTCAATTCTCGCGCTTACAGTTCCGTTTACTGGCGTGGGCGGAAAAAAGGCGCGAGCCGAGAGCGCGCCGCCCACGCGCTGATCGCGTACGTCGCTTAGGTTGTGAGCGAATAAAAATGCACATTCGCGGCATATTCGCCAGATGTGGACGCACCCTAAGAAAACCACCGAAAGCGTTTTACACATTCCAATTGGGATGGATCATTACAATAATACTCAATAGTTTGTTAATTGTTAGAAAATCTAAACACAAGTCAATGCAGACGCCATTAACGAAAATTCTAAGGAATCATGATTTTAATCTCGCTACATTAATAAATTTTTAGAATGGAGTGCTCGAGGGTTATACGCACATATTAGCCTTCCCCCGCTTCACAATTTTCTTTCTTTTCCTCTCTTGAAGTGCGACACTTTCTGGCACTTTATTATTAGGCCGCTGTTTAGGATGCTGTGGCTTCTGATGCACTGGTTTCTTACATGGCATCTCATCATCATTACTAGAAGTCGAAATCACTTCCTGTTTCTCAATTTGGGTGCCATAACCGCAATCTGACTTTTCTGAAGACATCTTTTTATCATTTATTGGTTTATCGCGGTTTTTCTTTCCAGTTTTCTCCTTGGGTTTTAAGATTTCTTTCTGTAATAGAATTGTTAAAATTTATGTTCATAGAATCCCATGACTCGGGCACGTGGTTTTAATGGAAAATATAATAATTGTATAAATAAAAGGAATGTCGACGTCGTCACCAAAAGTTGTAAACAACACTGTGGTATATTTGACTCGAACAACTTTTTATAATTAAGGATCCCATACTCTCGCATGAAATATATGTATGTTTTTGTTTTTATTCGAGCCCAAATATTAAATCTTAATATATATAAATTACGTGTCACGTTGTTTGTCCGCGTTGGACTCCTAAACTACCGAACCGATATCAATCAAATTTGCACACCGTGTGTAGTTTTTTAATGGCGCTGTGTTGAAAGTACCAACGTTTCACATAAGCTACAATTTGATGGTATAACCACCAAAAAATAATGGTGGTCCCCATGACTGGTAGTGGCAAAAACCTTAGCCACAGCAACGCTTGGCCGGTCTGCTAGTTTCGTATAAAAATTAAATTCTAAATGTTTAAAGAACTTGAGAAATATTTATTACAAAACGAGATACGAACGAGATACACGTTGCCATCAGGCAGCCGTCCTATCAATCAGTGAATTTTTTAAGAATCATTTTATTTTTCCTTAGTTGTACTCTATTTGTAACCAGCTAGAAAAACAGGAGTGACGCACAATCGGATCTATTTTAAATGTAATATTTTATAGCTATAATAAAAATGTGCCGTAGCTCCTAAATGATGTACTCTACTACTCTATTCGAGGTGTTTTTTCTTATCCATAAAAAATCTCACAAAAAGTCTTACGTTGATATCTTTGTCACGCGAATTCTCTCCTTGTTCATTATTTATAATACGACAGGATTTCTTTTGCATTGGGTCTGATTGGAATGTCTGCTCACTCATATTTCTGGTTGAATCCCAACTATTGTTAAGGGAATTAGAACCTTCATTTGTCTTTCCACTTCTACCCGTGTCAGAAGAATCAGAAGTTGCATCGGATGTTAACATTGGAGAAGAATTGTTGCTACCTGTACAAAATTGTTGTAACTTATTGTTTTTTACACAAGCGAGCTGAAGGAATGTTTGAATTGATATAATTTTAGTTTCGGATTGATAACAGAGAAATTTTTGTGATGGGAGACCAAAAGATCCTTTCTATATTTAAAAAATATTTCGTAGAGTTCGCTGAATGCATTTACATGTATAAAAATAATTTGAATTACACACTCCTGTTAGGTGGCGTTGTATTACTCTCATTATCCTCAGAGCTCTCCGATAAAGATGTTTCCAACCATATATTCAGGAGCTTGTGTAACGTTGTCACCTGTTGATCTTTATAAAGCAATGCTATCAACTGAACCATTGTAACACCCCAATTTATCTGGAATTTAACCAAAATACAGATACAATCTCAATTTCTCATATCTCATACAGTATAAGTAACGTTGCAACTTCGATTGAAGTATAATTTTCTAATAAAACTACTACCAAAAACGAATGTTACAATCTAGAGTTTAACATAAACACGAATTCTGACTTCTTACTTAGTAAATATTACAGATCGAAACATACTCTTCTGAAAGAAACAACTTTCCGAACGAATATGCAGCCAGGCAGCATAAAATTTGCTATTGTAACGTGTAAATTTATAAAAAATATTACCAGCTAGTTTAAGAAGCGTTGTAAAGCTTTAATCATTAAAAATTTCTTACCGACTCCTGAATATTCATAAGCTTTATTAAACTTTTGTCAATGCTTTGACTAAAAAGATTCCATATTATCTGATTTTGTAACATGTGAGGTGGTCCACTATAACTAGACGACATAATATTGTCTTCTGGAATATGAAGAATGTTCCGCAAAAACAATAACGCGTTGCTTATATTCGTACATTGTTCCACAGTTAACTTTGTATTTTGTTCGAAATCCGAATTCTTTTTAAGAAACTCCACTATTACTTTAGTTGCTCGAATGTCCACAAAGGCAGCTTTTGTAGACGACAACAAGGTATTAATTTCAAATATAGTATGTTTGCCAACTTCGGAATTCGATATGCTATCCACTGACAACAAACACTCCACCGGTATCGTCAAATTGACGAGTATCTTAATCAGAAGTTCAATTGTTGTGTCATCCTTTACATGTATTAAAAGCGGTATCAAATCTTTCTTAATATTCTGCCCGAAACTGATGCCTCTTCTATATGTCCGCAGATTTTTATCTTCGGTCAGGATATTATTAAGAATCGATTCCAAAGCATCTATAGAAACAAAAGTTCTTAATATTATTAAATATTAAGTTCATTAGAATTAATTAGAGATGGTTCAAGTATTACGTAAGCAGATTTACTGCAATTTATCCCCCCTCCCTTCCTCTTTGCATGCTCCCTGCATTTTCAAGCATAGATAATGTAAATAATTACTGTTAACGTAATCAACAAATATGAAAATCAATGACAAACCCCAATAGTGCTTACGTAATACTTGAACGGCTCGTTAATGAATATTAAGGCATTATTTAGTTCGCCTCTCATGTAACAACCTAAATCACTAGAAAAGACGCAAAATAGGTTTTGGTTTTAAAAGCTATATACAACCAAAGCATATTATGTGTACATAGATTTCAAAATGCAAATATCGCATTTAGCAAAATCATTGTACGCATGCCGGTCTTACCATTGCAGTTTTCATTGATGTGATATCCCTCAGCATGAGCAAATCCAAGTTTGCCGAAGGTGCTGTGAATTTGAGGACCCCGCAGAACCCACTCCATATTTTACCTTTTAACAAAAATACCTAAGTAAAAATTATAATAAATATAAAATGATGTTATAAAAACATCACGTTAATTAAAAAAGTTTAATCAACAGTGTATACTTTCAAATGCTTCAGTTTGCTGTTCTTTGTTTTACTTTTAGCAAAATAAATGAAACACGAAAACGTTGTTCGGTAACTTTATTTTTAATCAACAATGAGGATTCAAGCCACACAAACTTTGCTCCGGTTAAAACGTGAGAATGAAACACGTGTCACTTTTACGAAATATAAATTAATCAAGTTAATTTGTGTTTTATATATCTCTATTTTTAAAATAACATTTTTATTAAAATTGAGCTTTATTATCATTTCTACTAATATTTAGTATCTATTAAATATTATTCTCTTTATTATCTATTAAAAGTCTTTCTTTCTACAACATATTTTGACTAAACTGCCTAGGGTGTAGTACTTATACTACTGAAGGGACTCGAAAGGAGATGTTTACGTTTCTCAAATAGTAATAATAATAGCTATTTACCTATGTTAGCTCTTTACAAAGTAATTGGAGAGTCTATAACCAGCATTTACTGACATATATCTATGGATTGGCGCGCAATTCGAAATTCAAATAAATTTTATTCGAGAGCCTTATTAATTTATTTTCAAATACAATACAGGCATTTGCATTTAGATTTTTTTTTGGTTTTCGTGAAATTGTGGTAGTTTATGGTGTAATGGATACACTGCAATTCCGTACAATTTTCGACTATGAGTGGATATACGTGGATACACCTCTGTGCAATTAATACGAAAAACATTAACGACGTGTACGAGCATAAGACTGCTTGCATAAACACGATCCATTATCTGTTCAATCGTTTTAAATCTGAAAATGTTGAGCTAAACCAGCCACGCGCGGTCGGCCGGTAACCATTCTGGACAACGACGAATTCAAGTCGATAGTGGAAGCGGATCCAACTCAATCTACGGCTGAGCTTCCTGCAGGACTTGGAGTTAGTGTCAAAATAACATTGAAGCACTTGCGTCAAATCGGAAAGATAAGCTAGATAAGTGGGTGCCACCCGAACTAAGCGACCAACAGCGAGACTTACGCTTCGAAGCATGTATTGTACTATATGTACTATGTACTTAAACGGCATAAAAAGAGGAAATTCTAAATCGGATTGTTACCTGGTTGGACCCAGGTAAAGTACCTTATCAAAAAAGATTACTCATAAGGAGATAATCGCCTGGTGGACCAGTGCCGGACTTGTACATCACATCTTCTTAATAAAAGTAAGGCCAGACGTCTTTTTAAATTTATAATGCTACAAATGTAATTTTTTTTTTGTATCTCACACACTGTTTTGTTGTGTTTTTTTAATATTTTTATGACTCTTTAATGTTAATATTCTACGGTTTCGATATTTGTAAATATGTGAGGAACATGTATACTAACTTTTTTAGTATAGTAGTTTATTCTAAGAGTACATTGTCTTCACATATAATTATTTAACAAATGTAACAAAATATTGTAAACCTATTTTAAAAGAGTAAGTGTGGAGTTTCTTGCCCATTCTTCACCACACGAAACTACCTTTTGGAAGGGGCAACTAGAATCAAAAGTGCCATTTTAGATGCTCTAATTGAAATAAATGATTTGACTTTGACTTTGTTTATCGCCAAGAATTGCAAACAATGTTGGAGAAGCACGCAATTCAACAACCAAGACTGGTCTATCGCTCTTCTCCATTGCTTCTCCTTGACAACGCGTAACGCTCACAGACCGACTTGACTTGTGTAACGATCTTGCGACCATCGCAATGCTCATCGTACTCATCGGACCTTGCCCGAATAGATTTCTACTTTTTTTTATAAGTTTGTAAACTTTTTAAAAAATTCGACGTCCGAAAGACAGTACGAAACGCTTTCGCTGATTTCATTACCTCCCGTCCGGTAGACTTCTACAGTAAGGATAAACAAACTTCTATAGTCCGGTCAATTTAGACATCCAAGGTTACAAAAATTCCCACTTGGCTGAATATTGGTAGGATTGCTCAATACACTATTATAAAGGAAATGTGAAAAGTCCTCATCGATCCGGCACGTGCAAAAAAATCTACTCGGGGTCTAAGATCACAAAAACGAGTTTTTCGCGATTTTCAGCAAAATGGTAAGTTTTATCATAAAATTAGTTTAGACAAAAATTGTAGATCAGATAATTATCTATAAAAAATGTCTATATACTTTTTTTCCTAAGAGTCACCGTTTTTGAGATATAACGATTCAAAAAGTTGAAAGAGTTGTAATCGTCATAATATGCACACGTTTTCACGCCACCTTTGAGGTAGTTTACTTAGCGCGTTTTTTTTTAATGTGGTTTCCCCGGTAGGCCTATTCCACTGATCTTTTATGATTCTGTTTAGTTTGAACTATTGAATAACTGTAGATATTGACAAGGGTTGAAAATGATGAAAGGCGTGTAAATTACAAAAAATAAGAAAATTTATCCGTCTGAATCTAAATCATCATTAACTTCTGCTTTCTCTTGTTCTACCCCTATTTTTTAGTCTTATTTGACCGGATTACTATCAAAATGGCAAAATTGTATAGATAGTTTGGTCTAGTACATACTTTGATTAACAATATATAAAATTTTCATACAAATCGTCAATTTCATAGGTAAAGGTTAACCTAATATTTATTCTATTAAAGAAAACGTCGGCCGCCAAAGCCTAACAATATTTAAAAAATCCATGAAAGTAGTAACTTTAAATATGTTCATAGTATGTACATGTATTAAGTTTATTTATTATACTATTTTTATTTTTATTTTTTAATACAAAACAAAAAAGTAGATGCAAGGATCTAATATAAGCGTCGACCATACGATATTCTAAACTTCAACGAAGTACTTAAATTTCTACAAAATAACACAAAACCACCATAGGGTGGTTAACATACGAACTCTAAGTTAACATGCGACCTTAAGCACGACAAAAATACCAACTAACAATTATTTTATAATGTGGTATTCACTCACGCAACGGCCGCACGTGAGTCGCGTGTCCGATACACGTGCAACAGCCTTACGTAGTTGTTAGAAAGAGATAGACAAACAGAGGGGGGATCTACAACGGGCGTCATCATAATTATTTTGATCTTCATGTTTTAAGATTTTAAGAGTATATAATATTTAAAAAAAAAAAATTTTTTTTAAATATACATGAATTATCAATAAATGCTATTATACTTACATATATATCGACACTACATTGACGCATAAAAATATACATTCTTTTTCTTTATTGTGGAAAGAAGAGATATTATATGTAATATAAAGCACATAAAGAAAAAGGCTTTTAGGTGTTAAGTTACGAATTAGATGGTCTAAGTAAACTTAAAAGAAATAAACTTAACCATTTGGTTTTAGAAAAAAAATTATTCCTTACAATCTTTTCATATTGCTTTGATAATAAATATAATTTAAATATGTAATAAGATTTCACCCAATATTATAAGGTCATTTTATAAACATAGTAAGGGCTAGTATCCATTCCTGGCCTTACATTTTAGAACATTAACGTGCAATTGATGATGAAGTATATGTTGCATTTTAAGCTATGGCTTTTTAAAACTACTATGATAATAATTAATTAATTTTAATACTATGGATATGAACTCCACATTGCATTATTCCACGTAATAATATTTGAAATAAATTATATTGAAACTCAATAAGTCCAGATTTAATGTATATATAATATTATTATTAAGAGCATTAAAATGATGTTACGTTCTTTTTAAAAAACTAGGTACGTACCCTTTTGAAGATGATGATAAGAAAAATGAAACCAGTAGCAGCTGTAATTATATTAGGCTTAGCAGAATGTGTAATTAATTATTTTACGAAAATCAAAGATATAATCAACTGAAAAGCTAATTAAACTTTAAGTTAAAGCACAAATCAGAATATTTTTCAGGACCTACGAATCCGACCACTTGTAGTCCTCAAATGGTTATTGGTTAGTACGTACTACTTAGAAATTTAAAAACTTTATATTGTAAACTTACAATGACACTTGCAATTGATTTGACAAACAAACAGTATTGACATCTGACGTATAAACATCTCTGAATGACGTTGATCACAATTCAGCACTATGACAGACAAAATGCTATAAGAGCCATAGAGTATATCATATATGTATAATGTTAAATGTGTTGGCATTATGGCACATTGTTTGAAAATTAATATCATTTTTTTATTAACACTTCGTTGCAAGTATAGAGAAATATAGTACAATTAAATTTATTAAATGAAAAGGTGGGCAACTGGTGACCTTATCGCTTTCGAGCGGACTCTTCTAGCTTCTACGCAACCACTGTGAGAAAAATAAATATATAAGGTGATCGCAAGAAGTGCAAAACTACAAATTACATATAGTTATTTAGATAAAATGAAACTATGAATAAAAGTAATAGTATAAAGCAAAGGTTTTATTATTAGTATTAAGCATTGGTTATTAGAGATGTGACGTGATTTTTTTTCGAAGTCTGTTTTACCCCTAGAGTGTTATTTTAAAACCGTAGGCGCGTTGAATAAAATGCCTGTACTTAGGTACGCAAGGGTGAAGGCATTTCCCGTAGCGCCGGAGCTGTCCAAAAAACCAATTATTTTCTATTGTTCGGTTAGTATATTAATATTTTTTTTAAATAAATGGTTCTGGCGCGTAAAAGTGGTTGGGGGTTATTATTCTAAACTTTAAAGTTAAAAATTAGGAAATAATCGATGAATATAAAAAAATCATCGATTTTTCATGCTAAAAAGCAATCGATTAATTAAAAAACCGATGTTTTTTATGCAGAATGTCACATCTCTAATAACCAATAGAAAAGTAGAAAATGTACGATTTGTTTGTAAATGTACCTACGAATATCAATACATTTTACAAAATTTTAAATCATTTTTTTTAATACTTAATTACTTAGTCGCAACTCCGGCAGCAAAAATCACCCACCCGAGACACCTACGTAATCAGTATTCAGTATCATCAAATTTGGGGAACGGATTTCTAAATCGTTACCCGTAATTATTTTATGACTAATTTAAAACAAATACCTAAATTTTGGAGACGATTCATTTGATTAAGCAATTCCTCGTTTAGGTATATAGTGCTAAAGGGAAGAAAATTACTAAGACGTGGCAGGATCCTGGAGGAACCGTACAATTTGCAACTTCCTTAACATGTTGTTCCCAGGATAAATCAAATAACACCCCCATATTCTTTACTTTCTGATGCCTTAGTAATTATTTTCCCTTTAACAACTTTGCTCTTGCTAGGATTGATTTGGAGACCAAAATCTTTACTCCAGTCAACTATCTTTGCCAGCTCATAGTTTGTAGATTGTATTACTAGGGAGCGGGAGGTCATTGAGATTTGATTGAACGTAGATTTTAAGATCATCGGCGTATAAATTAAAATTAAATGCTAGACAGAAAGTTAATAGAATAGGAGAAAGTATGCTGCCCTGTGGAACCCCAGATTCAATCAAACTCGACTGAGACAGACAATTGTTGGTCTTAATGCATTGGCGGCGCCCATTAAGATAGAGAATCAGTTAATAGCATGTTAAGAAATATTAATAGACCTTAACAAACCCAGTAGCATTTAGAAGCTTATTGAATTAAAGCGTTGATGAAATCTAACAGTGAGACTTATGAGTTGTTTGTGGTCCTTGCCTTCGCGAATGTCATTGGCGACTCTGACCTGCTCAGTAATGGTGGTATGACCAGGACGAAACCCAGACTGAAGTGGATTAAGTACACAATTTCTGTTTAGGAGATCATTTAGATGCGTATTATTAGGCGTTCAAGTACCTTGGATAGTAAAGACCAAATCGAGATTGGTTGAAAATCAGAAAATTTGTAGGATTAGCCTGTTTAGGAATGGGGAGGATAAATCCATCCTTCCAGCAAGTTGGAAATTCACCTGATGAAAAAGAAAAATTTAAAATGTGTGATTACAGGAAGTATAAGAGTGAGATCATATATGACTGATCACATTTAATGACTATTTTTATTGGCGATCTGTATACCGTATAAGAAATATGTTTTCTCGTCATTACATAC
Organism: Pieris napi; assembly: GCF_905475465.1. Classification (NCBI taxonomy): domain Eukaryota; kingdom Metazoa; phylum Arthropoda; class Insecta; order Lepidoptera; family Pieridae; genus Pieris; species Pieris napi. The sequence goes on along the minus strand of NC_062248.1, from coordinate 8,343,389 downwards.
TATAGTCTAATCATATAAGTACTTCATGGTAGTTTAATAGAAAAAATTAAAGAATTATGAACATACAAAAATTTTTGTATTTATTTTCAAACCAATTCGCCTTATAATAGTTTCTGCACCTAACAATTTCATAACAATCCTGAAAAAAAATCAGAAGCATTCTTAACAGTACTTGAGGGCAAATTATTACTCATATCCTTCCTTTTATTTTGCTTTTCATTAACATTTATTAGAGAATCAATTGATTCAAAGTAAGATATATTCCAAAATTTAATATCATCATTGTGTGAACTTGATGCAATATATTGGCCATCATGGCTTATATCCAAGCACTCTACTGGAAGTGTATGTTGACCAACAATTCCTAGTTGCCTTTGTGGAAACATATGTGCAGCTCGTATTATACCATCTTCTCCTGATGATACAACAATGTTTTGGGTAATTGGAATCATGCATTGAATTGAATGTTTCTGTCCAACATATTCATCACTATGATAACCAAATTGTTTCCAGTTAAATAAATAGAATTTTCCAACTGATGTTCCAACGAGTAATTTTGTCTCAGAGCGAAATAAACCTAGACATGTTAATTCTGCCTCATATTGCTCAGAAGCAGTGTAAATTTTGCTAAAAAAATTCCAAGTAACATTCTATTAGAGAATATAATACAATTTGCCTAATAATACAATAGAATATCAAAAAACTTATACTTTAGCAACAGATATCTAATAATTTATAACAAAGTTGAAATTAATATTAAAAAAATTAATCATGAATATATCTAGTCTGATAGTTCTTTAGTTATAAAAAGAAACACTTTAATGCCCATTACCTTGCTTTAAGATCTATTGATGTTAATGTTCCATCTCCACCAGCACATACTAAATACTTTTGTGCTTCATTAGTTATTATATCAGATATATAATCCTCTCCAATTTTCAAGGTGAATATAGGATCTTTTTGACGTAAATCCCAAAGTTTCACTATGCCAGCATCATCTCCTAGAAGCAAAGATATTAAAAAAAATTATGTTATTTGACTATTTATTAAATGTTGTGTTGTGATATCTTTATTTTCCAATAATTTGTCATCATTACTTAACATATATTAAAAAAGAAATTACCTGTAACAAATTTATTGACATCCAAACTAAACAGCTTATACACTGGATCATCATGAGCTTTCTCATAACATTGTTTTAATTTTCCAGTTTCAACATCAGTTGCCATAATAACTTTATCCTAAAATAATATGGTCAATATATTTAAAAAAAATACTATTATATTAACTGGGATTAATAACACTAGTGTACAAACTACACAAAAAATTGAGTAGACACTACAGGTGACACAGGTCTCTACAACAAATAACCAATCTCAGAATACAATACCTATCATATCTTCTACTGCCATTCAGGAAACAACACTATACTAAGAGCCATCTATTAAATTCTCTACAGATTAATATATATATATAAAAATCTAAAGAACAGTGCAACTAAAATATAAATTTTAAATCTTAATACATTAACTAATTGTTTTCAATTAGCATGCAGCAATTTTATTTTAAGATTGGATTGGACAACTGGTTACCTAATTAAAATCTGGATGTAATCTGTTAATTAACTGTTAACTCAACAAGAATAACATGATGTATGAGATAAGATTAAACAATGCATAATTACCTTAGCTGTAGAATACATAACACTGCCTTCATTATCAAACTCTACATCTCTACAGGCTTCCATATGTAATTCTAAACAGTTAACTAGTTTTGTTTCATCATTATTGTATTCATATAACAAAATATCACCAACTATATTAGCCAATGCAATTAAATTTCTACAAGGATGGAAACAAATATCTACAATGAAGTCCTCTGTGTTTATAGTTGGTGGATGATCCCTGGGTTTATTTTTTTCAGCTTTAATAGCTCTTACTACCTCATCTTCATCTTCGGAACTATTTGAATCCTCTCCGTCGTTCTTTGCCTCATCTAAAATTGTATATATTAGTTTTAAATGACAACTATTCGAATATGAACAGCACGCTGCATCCTAACCATTTGAAGATACATCGTCTTCGTGCTCCTCTTCTGTTGATAATTCATCACTGGAATAATTCATACTATCGCTGTCTGAATCATCATCTTTATCGAATTCTTTAAAATCCATTGTCATATTTGTCCTTTAAAAAATATGTTTTATCCGTAGACGGACGTTTTATCCCAATAAATAAATGATATATTTATATCTTTATCGTTCAAAAATGATGGACACTACAGTCTACAGAACAGAAATAACAGAATAAGATTATTTCTGTTCTGTTCTGTAATTACAGAGCATAATGCGACTCAGTGCCGCACAATGCCGCATAATGCTGAAGCTTAATTGGAACGTGAATCAGTTTTCAAATGAATCAGCACAGTGCGTTAGTCAGTGTTGAAAAAAAAAAATGTTCTGAATAGAGTTAGCAACCTCGTTTGTGTATAAATAATGTGGTTAACAATAATAATTGGTTGAAAACTTTTTACGCTTATTTTAATAATCAAATTATGTCATTACCATTTTTTTACTGAAATAAGAAAAAACCTTTAAAGAATATAAGCTAAATTAACAGTAAAATATATATGTAGTTTCATGTAAGAAGTTTACATCATTTACGTTTTGAGTAATTTTTTAAAATGATTTCTCAAAAAATTATATACTTTTTCAAAACCATTGCAATGTTTACAAAAGTATAATCCTGTAAAATAAATTTGTTTACAGATCCGAATTTTAAAATAAAATTGTATTCATATTTTAAATGTAGAATATAAAAAAGTAACTATTTATACCTTCATCCATACTTATATTTATTTTTTTTAGCAGTTTGAAATAACTTTAATTATTTTCAAAATCTATGACGAAACGAAAGCCTTACAAATTTTTCAACCTTAAATAATATTTACTAACGAAAATTTCGATAAATGCCAACTTAAAGAAAAACACTGGTCAATTTTCTGTCACTGATTTGGTATTTATTGCGAGAAGCACGCGAGAGCATTAGTTTTGAGAGTGCTCAATTGTGCGAAGCGTTGCTGTAGTTGGAACATTCAACGTTGAGCATTATGCCGCATAATGCGCTCTAGTGCTGTAATTGGAAAACGCACCCACTATCCAGTATCCTTTTCACAGGACAGTGGACACTGGACACAGATAATAGTTTCAACTTGCAACGGTTCGGGTCAACACTCAACAACTTTTAAAATTGTAATAAATATTAAAACGAGAATCAGTTAGGGCAGAATACATAGGTAGTTACTAAATAATGTAAATTTAAAACTTTTAATATCCGTAATGGGTATCTTTCAAAATAATATCATTAAATGCTTAATAATTCTAGTAAACATATTTAATATAAGTTATTGTTATGATGAAAGTGGATACATTGCCTATTGTCCCTGCATGGGTAAGTTGTTAAATGAATATTTATTATTCATGATACATTTCTTATTCCTTATTATGGAAAAATTAAATTTTCTCCAATTGAATAGGTCATATTAAAATTTTTACTGATGTGAACTTTAGTTTTAATAAATAATTTATTTGTGTTCAAATAACATATATTTTTTTAGGTAGATTTGGAAACCAAGCTGATCATTTTTTAGGAGCTCTAGCATTTAGTAAAGCACTTAATAGGACATTAATTCTTCCTCCATGGGTGGAATACAGATATGGAGAAGTGAAATCAATTCAAGTCCCTTTTGACACCTACTTTGATACAAAGCCATTAACTGTTTACAACAAAATTGTGACAATGGAAACCTTTATGCAAGAAGTTGCACCAAACATTTGGCCCCAAGACAAAAGGATATCCTTTTGCTACACTCCTAGAATTGGGGATTATGAAAAAAGTTGTAATGCAAAGTCAGGCAATCCATTTGGGCCCTTTTGGGACACTTTTAATATAGAGTTTAGTGATTCTGAATTTTATGGACCTTTAAATTATGATGCATATAACAAAATTATTATACAACAGTGGATTATTAAGTACAGACCACAAGAATGGCCTGTGTTAGCTTTCACAGGTATACCAAAATGTTTTTCTTTGTTAACTTATTCTAACCCTTTGTAAACACTTGAAAAATTACATTTATTTATTTTAGGTGCACCAGCTAGTTTTCCTGTTCAGGCAGAAAATGTACATTTGCAAAAATATCTTAAATGGAATGTCCAAATATTGGACAAAGCTAAGTTATTCATCAAAGAAAATATGAATGGTGGTGGTTTCTTAGGCCTTCATTTAAGAAATGGTCAAGACTGGGTAAGAGCATGTGAGCATGTCAAAGATAGCCCAACATTGTTTGCAGCACCTCAATGTGTTGGTTATAAAAATGAGAAAGGAACCTTGACATCATCAATGTGTCTTCCCACTAAGGGGGAAATGTTGAAGTAAGTTATGACTGTATTACTGCACATTTTGATTTATGAACGTTTAAAGGTTTATGAACAATGCTTAGTGAAATCTTATAATTTATTTCTTAACATTATTCTCACTTTTACTTTCAGACAAGTCAAGAGGGCACTAAAAAAGTTTCCAGACATAAAGTATGTTTTTGTTGCATCAGATTCCAATCATATGATAGAAGAGTTGAAGAAATCATTAAAGGACTTTCATGTTACTCTAACTAAACTTAACAACAGTAATCCACATTTAGATCTAGCTATCTTAGGCAAGGCTAATTATTTTATTGGCAATTGTGTATCTTCTTTTTCTGCATTTGTAAAACGAGATAGAGACGTCAGTGGCCTTCCATCTGAATTTTGGTCTTTTCCCAGTCGAAAGAAGTATAAACATGATGAACTATAGCTGATAATGTGGATGGAAACTTCCTTTGTAATCTATTCTCAATTCTCTATTAAGTGAATTAAGACTTACCTATATTTTTAAACGGTTTTATTTAGCTCACCCCGTTTGTTTTATTTATTGGGTCAAATTTAGTAATTCAAATTTCACCCTCTTCCTGTCAACCGATTAATCTGAAATTTTGTATACATTTTGGAGACAATACAATAAACTAAATAAATAAAATAAAAATAAATAAATATTATATATATATATATATAACATTATATTAAAAACTGTATCTATTTTATTAATTAAATATATATTATATTTATATTATAGAATTGATTTATTTATATAAACTAACGGGCAAGGAACCTTGCAATAATGAAGCACTAAATGAATTAAACAGAATGCAAAATATAAACTAAAAACTAGAAAATAAAAATAGGTAAAAAAACTTTTTAAGTTAAACGGTTTTATGTTAAACATACATTGCAATGTTTAAGATAAATGTACTAAAAACCAAAAAATAATAAAATAGATACAGTCGTGGGAATTATAAACATATGCATAGACTAGACTAAAATAAAACCGTAGGGCACGTCAATTGTCTACAATCATTGATTAAAATGTTTGTTTTGTAATGTTACACTATAATTAGGCAGTTGTTCAACCGACAACGATGGACGTGTGATAAGTAGGGCTAGAATGTGGAAACAAGCTAGCAAGCTCGATTATAAGCGAGTTTTAGGGTTTCATAGTGGTGAGCGAGTAGTACTTTTATCATATGTTTTTACTGATATTTATAATTTAGTTAGTACAGTAGAACCTCGATAACGTAAACCTCGGTAACATAAAAACCTCTGTTACTTCAAAAAATACTATGTTCCCTTCCCATCAGAGCCCAAAACCTCTATAACTTAAAATACGAAACCTCTATAATAAATAATCTCTGTATAGGCCCTCAGTAACTAAAAGAAATGTTTCCACAACCTCTATAACATAAAATTGTTTGTGAATGAGTCATTTTATAAGAGTGTCAAAACAAATGGTTTCGGTATTTATTGCTTGCACGTGTTTACTAATGTATTGTTAACGTAAACAATACATTACCTATTGTTTGCTTTATCTAAATTCTTCAAAGCTTTGCGGCGGTAAGCTTTGTGACAACGACTTACTTGCATCATAAGTTAATGTGTTAATGTATTCTCCTCTCTATTTGTCATTGAAAATCAAATCGATTTAGAAACAGTGAATTTTTTAAAACAAAAGAAAATCACAGATTTTTTTAAGTAGACTAAACCTTTAGTTGTTGTTTTATTTTTATGTAATGTAAGTAATGTGAATAAATATGATTACATATTTAATTTTCCATCCTTCTGATGCATTCAAGTAAAAATGGGAGGGAGGGTACATAGAAACATGTACATACCTCTATATTAACCTTTACCTGACATAGAACCTTGATAACTTAAAACCTCTATAACATAAAATATTTTGTGTTTCCCTTGGACTTTATCTTATCGAGGTTCTACTGTATATTATTTGTTTAATAATACTACAGTCGAGAATTAAATGTCATATTTTAAAGAAAAATAAAATTCATAATATATTAGAAGATATTTATTTAAGCCTTAACAGCGTAAACTCTAGGAGGGAAAAGAGACTTCTTTCTAATTTCTTTCCTTGTTTTTAACTTGGCTTCATGTTTTGTGAGAGCCTTACGCATAGCACGGGTCTTCTTGGGCCTAAGGTCTAGAGGCTTGTACTTTTTGTTCTTATAGTGGTTACGAAGATTAACCTTCATTTTTTGGTGGTACACAATGTAAACTCGTGCAATTGCCTTACGTACAACACGTCTGAAAGATTGAAAATACATAATAATTTATGTAAATATATGAGGTGGAATATCTTATAATATACCAATTAGATTCAATGATGAGTTACAAGTACTAAATGTTTCATGTTTCTTTAAAGAATAAGTATATCTAATAAGTATAAATGTATAGGCAGTGTTCAAAAACCAAACAAATCATTTATTCAATCATTATACTGAAAATTATACTTACAATAGGAAACACTGATGTTATATAGCTAAAAAGTTTGGTTTCATTGAATGCAATTATTTCAAAACCAAATAAAGATTAAGTGACATCGTTCTGACCGAATTAACATGGGGGCAAGAGTGGCCCAAGTCTACTATAATGTATAAACCTGGAAACTTACATTTTGGACAGTTTTGAGGCTACACCACCAGTGACTTTAGCAACTCGAAGATTTGTTAATTCTGTCTTTAACTCTTCAAGTTGTTTGAAGAGCTCCTTCTTATCCTTCGTACGAAGTTCAGAACACTTAACTTTCCCCTAAAATAAGACAATTTTGGGTTAAAATTAAATCGACACAATAACTTAACATCTGGACTAAATAAGTTATACGTCATTATTTATAATACGATTATTCATATAATAATATGGATCATTCACGAGAATATGGTAAGCTGCAACAACGCACTGCTACTAAATACCATGAAAACATTCCCTAATAATATTCCCAAAACTAAAACTCATATTTTAAGAGAAATTAATTATATTTTGGATACACTAAATACATTTAATGATTATATGATAAATTTTAGATTAAAAATTTCTAACGCTAACCATTTTGAGACTTTAAGCCACAATGTTTTGACACAAAAGAAATGTCAAAACTTAACTGGCCACCGGCCGTACAAGAAACGTCAAAATTCAAATCGATAGTTTTGACAATTAACATGAAAGAAGTAATTTGACAGATAACGAATCTGTCTGTAGACAATAAAGGATAAACTAGTTTGTATTTAGATATCACGCTTAAAGCAGAGTGTTTTAATGTGGAGTAGAAGAGCTTTAGCTTCCGTAACAGTCACTAAATAGACACAAATGACTAACGGCAAATAGTATGTCTGGTCTTGTGGCTATTGCAAGGTACACGAGAGTTCCTATTAGATTTGTGTATGGAAGGGGACTGTTGTTCTCACAATTTTTATGCGCTTTACACTTCCGGGAAAAAAATGATCAAATTCCTGGACGTTGAGTAAATCCTCGAGCAACTAATCTAGCTTTTCGATTTATTTGATTATTAGGACCTACTTTGTTCTTTAAAATATAATCTTCTTCTTTGATGTTGTTGGTTTTCTTTTCTACTTTCCATGTAGTTAAAATTTTTACATGTGTTTTTTTTTCAGCCTTAATAGTACCATGCCAATATTCAAGGTCGTCATTTTCATCAGGTAGATTAGCGACTTACTGATGATGTTATATTTTCATCTATGTTATTTACCGCATAATGATGATGTGATGTATCTTGGTTCTTGGTTTGTAGTTGATGAATTTATTGGTAAGTAATTTTCTTCAATTTCGTTTTCTATGTGTGGATTTTTATTATATTTAGCTACGAACAGCAGGGGGCTTTGTATGAAAACTAAATTTGTATGAAAATTTATCGACACGAATCGTCATTTTCATACAAATTAAGTTTTCGACTTTATACATACACTTACACATTAAGGCATCTTGACTAAGCCCACAGGCCATCAAATTAAAAAAAATCTAGCTGATGTAGCAGCCAGTGCTGCCAACTTGGGAGTTTCCCCCCCAAATTTAGGGGTAATCAAGATGTCCAGGGTGTTTTTAAGAGGTAAATTTATTAAAGGGGATACTTTATTCATGAGTTTTATTTCTCTACAGACACGATTCTATAAAATTTAACTTAAGCTTCGATCGCAATCAACTAACTAAACCAAATATAAACTCCAAGCCTGGCTATAGCTTAAATATCGAAAAACAATAATTTAATGTGTCAAATTTGTTCCTTCTGAGTTCTGACCGTGTGGTCAAATCATTTAACGTCAATATGTACGATTTCAAAAATATCAGCAACAGTAAAACGCAGCGCGATATCCAGGCCTGGATATCGATTGAAGGAAAAAAGAACGAAGAAGCAATTCATTTTACTTTAATTCTGTCTCATTTAACTGTAACAGAACAGATATTAAAAAAAAGAAAAAGTACAAAAAGCTTTAAAAATAATGTATGAAAAGAACATATATAAATATGTAAAATGTACTCGCATAAATACAACAGCTATTTTTGAAGTTAAACTTCTGTAGACGCGTTATGAAAAATTGATGAGAGTGAAATTTTACGATGCGCGCGCACCGTTACACAAAATTAACAGAATGAAGTTGCCCACGAAAGATGCTACAGCATTGGACATAATTTAAAAACAACATTCGAATAATAATAGAATTTATGTTACACTTAATGTAGGAGAATAACAATAAATATTTATTTGTTTAATTTTTCAAATGACTCCTTTTCCTATCTTTGATTATTAATTGTTATTAATTATTTGCATGCAATCAAAAACTATTTTTAATAATGCCAAAGAAGTATAACTTCTTACGCGTGTACATAAGTACACGCACCCTTTTTCTTTTTTTACTACTTCAACGTATTTTTAATTCATATTTGAAATTACCTCTCAAACCAAGTGTACAACAAAAACTAGGGGTTTTTGATCGACATTTAGAGGTATTTGAAGTTGGTCCTAGGCCTAGGGGGAACATTTTGTAGGGGTTGGCAACCCCGGTAGCAGCTTAATAATTAATTAATTAATATTTAATTGTGGAGACTAGAAACAAAATGTTTGTTTGTTAGTAATATCTAATTATAAACATATTTTAATTGTGAAAGACTGCCATCTGTTCAAATATTATATGAATGTAGTCTGAAGAGAAGTTAGGTATTTTACCTTTTTAAATGTATGACATTATTTAACCAACTCAATAAGATGTCCAAGAGTATAGATTATGATAAAGCTTTAGAATACTGGGCTGAAATCCCAGCTACAGTTGATGGAGTGCTTGGTGGTTTTGGATATATATCAAATATGGATATAATTGGTTCTACACAATTCCTTAATAATCTCTTCTCACAAGAAAATGGTCCTGGAAGACAAATCGCACTCGATTGTGGTGCTGGAATTGGTAGAATTACAAAACATTTGTTAGCGCCCCATTTTAATGAAGTAGATGTGATTGAACCAGATAAAAAGTTTCTAACTGAACTATTGAATTACGTGGGAGCAGATAGTAAGAAAGTAGGAACTTTATATAACAGTAGCTTGCAAAATTTTCAGCCAGAAAGAAAGTATGATGTTATTTGGAATCAATGGGTCTTAGGCTATTTAAAAAATGAAGATTTAGTGTCTTATCTCATTACTTGCAGGTGAGTATAATTGTAATGTTGCTTGCTATTGTTTCAAACAATATCTATCTTAAAAGTGCTTACTTTTCAGAAAATCTTTGACCAAAAATGGAGTAATCATTGTTAAAGAAAATGTAACATCATCGGGCTTTACAGAACCAGATGAAGCAGACTCATCAATTACAAGATGCTTAAAGCAATATATCACAATATTTAAAAAAGCAAATTTAAAAAGAATTAAACAATGTAAACAAACTAATTTCCCAAATGGAATATATCCTGTTTACATGTTTGCTCTTATTCCAAACGAAGATCATAGTTCTGATCAATAAGGAAAATATTAGCATTTTATGAATTCGGAAACATGTGAAAGTTTTTAGATTCTTTGCACTTTTAAGAAAGGTAAAATGAAATAATGTTCATATTGAAGACAACATTTTAATACACATGAATTCTAAACTATTTTGCAAAAACAAAAAATGTTAAGTCTAAATTGAAATGTACACTTACACAGTTTTTATTAATAGTTAATGGTTTTGTAGCTTGAATTATATATATCTTATGGGTGCAGTATCAATGTTGTAGTTATTGACTTTTATATAATTTTTTATATAATCTCTGTCACTGTCTGACAACATGGACCAGCTTTCTAATTCTACCAAAATTTCCAAACTTATGCAATTTTGAATTATTTGTTCTATTGATGCAATGGTAAGAAAATCTGATTGCATTATTCTTAGTTCTTTAAGATAAATTAAAGGATTTTTTTCTAATAACATCATAATAAATTCATCAGTTAACTGAACAGCTGTGCCTATTTGAATAAACTCAATATTAATACAATTACTCAGTAAAAATAACAATTGCTCATCAGAAAATCCAGATACACAAGTAAGTTTTCTTAAATTCCTAAATGGTAAAATGTCTAATTTTTTGGTATACAAAGATGTATGTTGAATAAGTGAACAGTTATAAAATGTTAAAGTATGTAATAGTGGGCACATTTGACTTATGTACATCAAGGCGTTCAAGTCTATTTGATCCACATGTTCCAAATGTAAATAAGACAAATTGCAACCCTTTACTTGTAACACTTGCTTTATTTGATCTGCATAAAAATCGCAAGATAATAACTTGAGTTTAGAGAGGTTTTTCAATCCAATAAGCACTAATAAATCACTTTGCAAAGTGTTATGAAATACAGTCATATTAAATATGTTAGGGCATGTATCAACAGCCAGTTGTAGATGTTTACTGTTAGCATATCGACTTACAAATATTTTTAAATTAAATGGTAATGCTTCTGGGCAATTTTTATGTATAAATTCTAAAACTCTTCCAACTTCGTCACATCTTCCTTCTTGTAGATTTACAAAACCTTCCCAGGTAACGAATGTTTGATACAACTGTATACTTTTTAACCTCTTCAATTTACATATTATATCTATACTTTCATTTGTTATACATTTTGAACAAGAGACATCTAATTTCACTAGTTTTGTGCAGCTCTCAACAATACATTTTAATATTTTGTCAGTGCAGTCATAATTTATATAAAGATACTTTAGCGCGTGTAATTCCTTTATTGATTTTATCATAGATGCTTCCATGTCTGCTGTTTTCCATCCTCCTGATAATGAACCTAAATTTAGGTATACTAAACCTGTTAGCATGTATAATTTTGTATAAAATATAGTGCGTATCATTTTCGGTATCACGTCGATAGAGACGTACGTAAGGTTTTTTGTGAATAGGGTCTCCGTCATTTTAACAATAACATTCATTTTAGCAATAAATGTTGACATTGATGCTCTAAATCCCATAGAATTTTTAGTTTTTTCTAAGAGTTGATCGAGGGAATTTATTGCTTCATTAACAAGTTGATCGTGTAACATCCACGGTACATGAAAATCTAAGTACATTCGAATGTGATCGACCTTATTTGCTAAAGTTGCTTGAGCCTCTTGAGGATTATGTTGAGCTTGAATAGTTACTGAAGTCATGTGTAGTTCTGCATGCTGAGCGATCCAATTCCCGAGTCGAATGAGAGACATTCGCTGTAGAGTATTTGGTTGTTTGTATCGACTTGAAAACATAGTTCACCTACAAGTACAAAATGTTATAATTGACGTAGGTATATAGGTATTTGTAGTCTAGCAAAATTTAAAGTCGTTAGTTATGTTTAAGAATCACATTTTCCCAATTGGTTATTTACTGTGTTAGATTCCACATATGTACAAAATAGCGTTGAGTTATAATTAATGATTATAAAACTTTTGATAACTCGGTCCTCAATTTCATCATAATCTGTCCAGTGGTTAAGGAGATAATAATTACGTCGCACAAGTAGTTCATATTGCCTTTTATTATTTTATAATACTAGCACTTGCTTAACGGGACTTTCAATACGAATATTACCCAAGATTCCTTCTGCGGCCTAACAAGTAGAACATCAGTTTGCCGATTTTAATGTTGCATATTAATATTTCGGGCAAACGTGAACAATTTCTGGTGTTCACTTTAAAGTCATGGCTTTTCCCTCACACATAAATAGAAGATATACATACCTTTGTTATTTAAATTCAGTAAACTATTAGGTAGTATTAAAAATGAATGTATCTACTCGTAATTGAATCTCAAATAAGACACGAAAAATCCGGTACGTACTAGACGTAATGAATATATTTATAGAAGACGCTTTTAAACTTGGCTACGCGAAATACACAGATCTTAACCGAAATAAAATATAGACGTCTGATCGCATGAAAATTTATTATAACATTATATATTATATAGTGCATAAGTTCCATCAATCTCAAGTTTCAAGTGTTTGAATTGCTGAATACTTGGACTTACTTTTTGCGTACAGAATTTATAATATATTTAAGCATCTACTTGACTTGTATAATACTAATGCTATATATATTTTTTGTTAATTTACATAGTATACCTAATAACAATCAAATTATATAATTTTCTATAAGTAATTAATAAATTAAAACAAATTTAAAAAGTTTGGTCCCTGGCAGCATTTCCCGCTGTATTGCGATATTTATTCATTGAGCGAGTAAAGCACGAGCTCTGGAGTCATCGGTACTATATACCAGGCGCCAACTTAAATCTTTAATTAGCGTCTGTGCACTTGAACTCCTCGGCCAAAGTGAACAAAATCGAAGTTGGAGGACTTGACATATTTATAAAATATATATTTTTAATAAGTGATCATGGACCAAACTTTTCATGGTTTCTCTGTCCCATACAGTAAATATTGTTTTTTTAAGTTTACTTTTGACAATACTACTCAAGTTAATAAAAAAAATCCATGTATTTAATGATGGTTGTGCATTGCTCCTGTGTCTGTTATGTCTATATGTATTTGATTTATATAAAATGTGTGTTTGAATTTCATGTATGTATAAGAGTATATCTATGTCGCTTGACTCACAACGGGAAGCTTCCGTCCTGCCCTTCATGTAATCTCTTCGAGCTGATCTGTTACACACCAGAAATAATGACAAATCGGAAGAATGGAAGACGGAAGCCTTCTAACCAATTGTGCAATAGCTGCATAACTTTAAGCATAGTTGTTTTTTTTTTCAGCCAATAAATAAAATATTTTATTAGTTAAAAGGAATAAATAAAACAATTAAAATAATTAATTTGTCATAATTTATTTTTAATGCTTAATATATGTTATTAGTTAACTAAGAAAATATTCCAAACACGAGAAAAACAAAAGACTTCTATTTTTTTAAAATAAAGATAATTTATTGCTTTTTTATTATTATATTTAATGCCTGGGCTATGCGACAGTATTTTATTTACAAGGAGAATGTATCGTATTATTACTTTTTATTTAACATTGTATAATATTATAATAACACACGTATAATGTCTCTATCTAGTCTGTGATTGAGTAGTCTGTGCTGTCATTAATTTAACCATTGTCCGTAGATTTCATTTGTCAATTCTGTATCTGCCTCTGTCAGTAAATTCTTAATTTTATCAACATTCAACATGATAAAAAAAACTTATTTTCATAAAATTAATAGTTAATAAAATTTGTGACCAAAAAGGGATCGAAAGTTAATTAGCTGCTTTTACTTGTTTAAAAGCTTTTAACGTTTACCGTATCTTGTCGTGTTTCACAATATAGTAATTACTGTCTCTAAGCATGACTTTACCATTACCTTTGCCTCCGTGTTCAAATAGAGATGGTGTAAATAGTTGTGACCATTTCGATTACGCTAGTACAATGGCGTCCACATTGCTAGCTCCGGTTAAAACTGAAAGAGATATCCTTGAGCATTCAATGTACGAAGACGACCCAAACGCGAATACTCAATTACCGAATGAAGTGGGATCTGAGCCTCGATGGGGACCAAGACATCGAGGGGCACAAGAACTCGCTGAACTGTACAGTCCAGGTATCTTGGTCTTAAAGTTGTTGCAAGTTTTAGTAATAATTTTTTACTTCATTACACTTGCATGACTGGTTGAAGGACTGCATGTGAAGTCAGAAATAGGAAATAATAGTGTAATTTTGAAATCCTGTAGTTGGTGTAGTTTTAGTTTTGTTTTATTAACAACTTGTATTTACAATTATAATGCAGAGAAGCTTATATGTTTCTAATATCAACCATTAATATGTTTCAATAATAAATCAATAACACAATTAAACATAGTATTAAAAAGCAACCCCATACAAATGACACTGAATAATAAAATCATTTAAATACTTAAAAATAGCTGTTTAAACCATTAATAAATACTTGTACTCTGAAGATTTGTAGTAAATTAAGAATATTTTTTTTAAAACTGTAAAATGAACCATTACTATATCACTTCTACAAAATACTAAAACACAGCTTGTTTATTTATTATTTTGGTTTAAGGAAAGAGATTACAAGAATTGGTATGTGTGGTACTGTGTTGCACATTATGTGTGACAGCAGGGCTCTTAATGGCTAAATATATTCGTCCTGATGTGTTTTTATTGCTTGCGGCAATTGCTGGTGTTCTAACAGCAGATTTTCTATCAGGATTTGTACATTGGGCTGCTGATACATGGGGTGCGGTAGACCTACCTTTAATAGGCAAGGTAATATAACAACTCACCAAGCTTGTTTATTGTGAATTTCTTGAGGCTTAATCAATACTAAAAGCTTTGGCTATGCACATTGCTTTTGGCATTAACATTTGAAAAATTATATTAAAAAAGAACATGTATACAATAATACATTTAATTTTTACCTTGTTTGAATTGGTTTATTGCAGTAGTAGTGTTATGTTGTACAACAACATTTATAGTAAATACTTAAGATGTTTTTCATTTTGTAAGTAGTGGCTTAACTATAGTTTGATGAGTCTGCATGTTGCTCACTAACATTTTTTCAGCCTGTACGAAGTTACCATAACTAATTTTTTTGAAGAAACAAGTGTAATCTTAAAAATATCTTAAAGTTCACTATTTTGAATCAAAATATATGTGGTTGTTGGATTTAGGACATAGTTTAGGTCAGCCAACAACACACTTACAAGCCCTCTAGCATTGAGAATATCCACAGGCGGCGGATCACTTAACAACGAGCCTCATTTGCCTGCTCATTTGCCTATTAAAATTAAATTAGATAATATTTGTGCTATTGAAGGTATCAGATTTTTAGCTGCTGTAATACTAATATAACTTTATTTAATAATTTACAGAATTTTTTACGCCCTTTTCGTGAACACCACATTGATCCAACTTCAATAACAAGACATGATTTTATTGAAACAAATGGTGACAATTTTGCAATTACAATACCAGTTTTAGCCAGAATAGTATGGCAGCTAGCGACATATGATGTTAATGAAATTAACGAGAAATTCCATTGGATATCATACTGGTATTTGTGCTGTATATTTGTGGCAATGACAAATCAGGTAAAAAAAATTGTAGTATTGGTTATTAACATTCTGGGGTTAAAGAGCCTCCTGCTCTCTAGAGTGATACTGCCGTCAATGGACACATTGCCAGAAGGCTCGCAAGTGCGTTGCTAGCCTTTTATGAATTGGTACACTCTTTTCTTGAAGAACCCTAAATCGAATTACTTTGGAAATACTTTAGTGGGCTGCTGCATATAGTGGTGGTGTGCGGCAAAAACTGCCTTAAAAACGCTCAGTTGTGGTACGACGGATGTCAAGGTGATACGGGTGGCATTACAGGTTCTACCTTGACGTCCGATGAGAAAACACAGCTACAGGTGTTAATCCAAACAATCCTCTAAACACTCCGCGTGGCAAATGCCGTACAAGGTAGCGCTTTATGCCACACCCGATCGAAGCGCGAGAAAGCGGGAGAACCGCTAGCGCTTCTCCCTTGGACTCAATTGTCTCTGCCCATCAATGTGAAACGTATACAAGAAAGTCACCAGCCCAGCGACAGAGTATAGTTAACTGGTTTAATGTAAATAATTTACTGCTTAATGAGAATAAAACAAAATGTATTAGATTTATAACTACTAGCGTTAAGCGAGATATTGGTTACCTGAAAATTAAGGGCAGTGTTAACTTTGTTGACAAAACTGTTTTTCTAGGCATAACAATAGATAGTAAACTCCAGTGGGGCCCACACATAGAGATCTTTCAAAAAGAAGTTATCGTATTTTTATTGTTATTTGGTATTGTTATTGTTAATAATATTTTCGAAAGTCAAAAATATCATTAACAATAACGCGTAATTCATTCCCCGCTCCGCATCGTAACGTTTTACAAAAGGACGACCCTCCCCCAAATTCGTTACGTAATACTTGAACGCTCCCATATGCAGTAAAGAAAATCCGACAGTTACACTAATAAGGATACGGTTAAAATTGTGTATCATCGCTACTTTCACAGCGTTATGTCGTATCGTCGTCAGCGTTGTCGTCGTGTGTATTCGTATTATGTGGGGTGCTGCTGCAGAGTGCAGTGGTTCAATCCATATTTGTGCTGCAGAAGCGGGCTATTCGGGGTATTTGTTGTGTTTCTCCGAAGGAGTCGGTACGGAATAAGTTTAAGGAATTAAATATTATGACACTATCTGGTCAATATATTCTCGAAGCCTTGTTGTAGGTACCTACAAAAAAAACGATTTTAAAACAAATGGTGACTTTCACCAGTATAATACGCGAAATAGAAACGACCAAAAAGGCTCCAGAAGATAAACCACTCCTTATATGGAAATTGTATTCGTTTTTACAACAACCTCCCAAGGGAAATTAGAGAATTATCACTAAATAAATTCAAAGCCCTCATAAACGTAAATTAATCAATAAATGCTTTTTATAAATTTGACGAATACTTAAATGAACCTAATCTTTGGGATTAATTTGCTCCAGTTCAAACAATTTGTGTGACTCAATACTTGGCGACTAAAAACAGTGGCGGAAAGTTTCTTGCCAGTTCTTCTTACCCGCTCTACGCCCTTGACTTGCGAACTGGTAGTAAATGTAAATTTACAATTAATTTAACTTCTTTTTAACGTTCATAAGTGTACTTGTTTACCTATATGCATAAAGATATTTTGAGTTTGACCACGAGGAATACCGTACTGACAATCGCTATTCATCTGGTGACCCTCCAGATATGTCAGGAGCTGGCCGTTAATAATTATTTTCATTATTTTGGAGGTTATAGCTATTGGGCGATAGTTGGATGGATCCGAGCGATCACCTTTTTTAGGGATCAGCCGAGCACGAGCCAAGCACAAGTACGCAGCACACTTGGGGGAATGTTATCAGGCCCGCTCGACCTATAAATTTCCAAGCAAGATAGATTTTTGCGGATATATAGATATAGGAAGTATCAGTCGGGGAGAATATCTGAGTCTCAGTCAGAAAGAACAATACTGGCTTCGCAGACTCTAAATGGTAGTTGACAGCGCGGATTTTGGAATTGAGCCCCCTAAAATTTCGTAAGTCCACGGCGAGTGTGGAAGATGGTGCGTCTGTTAGTAATCACTGAGATCGATGAATAACTGACTGATGTTGGTATTCATAGAGCGCAGAATTGCCCTCTCCTCCTCCCAAACACTAAGGGCAGCCTGTGCGTCCACCACCGGGTGCTGAGCGTCCCACTAACTAATTAACGAATTTGTAATGACATTAGTTCGCACCTTATCACGTGACATTTCCATACCAGTTTGTTTGCCGATGTGGGTCACGCCGGTCGAAAAGTAATTTCGTCTCAAGCCCCTGTGTCACCTGTTAATAATCA
The DNA here is from genome assembly GCF_905475465.1 of Pieris napi. Lineage (NCBI taxonomy): Eukaryota > Metazoa > Arthropoda > Insecta > Lepidoptera > Pieridae > Pieris > Pieris napi. Next base: position 8,325,076 of record NC_062248.1, on the reverse strand, counting down.
GGTATTTCAATTTCCTTGATAAAATCAAAGAATTATAGTAATATTAACATTCCAGATCCACAAATGGTCACACACTTATTTTGGATTACCAGCGTGGGTGGTGTGTTTGCAAGAGTGGCATATAGTGTTGCCACGTCGCCATCACAGAATCCACCACGTCGCGCCGCACGAGACTTACTTTTGCATTACAACCGGTTGGTTGAATTGGCCTCTTGAGAAATTACACTTCTGGTACATTCTAGAAAATATTATCGAAGCTTTAACAGGCTGTAAGCCCAGAGCTGATGATCTGAAGTGGGCCCAAAAACGTTCCTAAAAATAGTCTGTCAGTCTTTAGCTAGGCTAAAATGATTTTCTAACAATTTTATAATGTAAGTTTAATAACACGTTATTTACAGCAGCAATACTAAAATTAACGCCTAATTTTACACGCAAAATTGTATTTTTTCTTAAATCTATTAAACTATTAAAGGGTTTTGTAAGAGAAAAAAGACTTGCCCGGTTAGACTATCTGGAATTAAGTTCCCAGTATGTGTATTAAAATTTTCTTGATTATAAATTTAGAAAACTCTAAGTCAAATATCTCACATTTTCGATGAATTAATTTTTTTGATGTTTGTTTTATAAGACAATTTTCAAAATTCAATCGAAATTTTGATTATATTACGACGCTGTTTGCCAATTCGTTTTGGAAACCCGGTAAAGGTGGACAAACGGTCGATGCCTAATGCTTCAATAGGTGTTGTAAATACTGTTGGACAATATTTGGTGATATTTTACCTAGAGGATACTTTATCTTAACTACACTACTCCCAGAACCAAAGAAAACTTTTTAAGGCATTAATTTTAAGTGTCAGTTTATTATAGAATTCATAAGTAAAAATTATTTTTATTATCAAGTTCAACATTAATAACTATAATTCTAAAAATCTATTTATTGGCTTATTATAGTTATACTTTCACAAATGTTTCAAAACAATTGTAAAAATAACTGCTCTAAGTTAAAACTACAAAAAAGTAACACAAGCCTGAAACATTTAGTCAACAACATTTACTCTGCATCTGACAACTCAACTAAACTCATTTTTTTTTTTTAATTATTAGATGCCAAACAAATTCATTCAACCAAATATTAATGTTTTTTGGACATCCAACCGAGATTTTGTTTTATTGGACAGTGTTGTTTATCAATTAGTTTCGGAATTTGTATTAAGTTAATTTCCCTTATTTATTAATTGGACATATGTAAGAATAAATATTTATTAAATCACTCATAATATTAGGTCATACACGTACACACAAGCGTTGAAACACTATTTCTTTTATATTGTCTAAGTTTATTAACAAAAGATCAATTAATCTTCGGTATAATTAAAAAAAGGCTTTTTTAAGATGCCAACTGCGACAAGGCAATTTACGTTCTTGTCAATTATTATTTTTATCTATGAAATAATCTAGTAACTACTACCCAGACTATGTATTTACGGGCGATATTTGTAAAAACCGTTACATTTCTATCCTGAACACTAAAAATCCACTACCAAACAAAAACCAAACATTGCCTTTTAAAAATTTTACGAACCGACTTGTAGATTTTTTAACTAAAGTTGAAAATGTTTTCACGCTATTATAAAGAGTGATGAGTAATTTAGCTAAACCTGTGCAATTAGACTTATTTATTGTTTATAAATTGATTGGATTTGATTTGAAGGACTATTAAAATATAATGCATTTCATTGGAAAGGGTATGTTAATTATTAAATATGTATATTAGGGCGCTTGCGAGAAAAATATCGATATGATTTGCTCATGTGGCAGACTTTTTTAATAGCGATATTTATACGATAAGGAATATTAAGGACATCGTCTGACGTAATATACTAAATCATTTGCTTGCGTCTGCTTTTAAGGCTGATGTTTAGAATCTTTGTCAAAATGAAAAAAAGCAGACACCTAGGACTTTTCAAGTTATGATTTTTTTTATAATTTAAAGAAATATATGAAATGCACGCTTGGCAATCCAGCAGAATTCGTTTTAAACCCTGCGAACGACCGCAGAAAAAAGTCTGCCACCACCGTAGCGCTGCGTTTTCTATTAAGAGCGCTTTAATAGTGTCGACAAAAAAAGTGTGCTACATATATAATTTGCTCGTGTCAGCCTCTTTGACTGTTTTTTTATATTGTTTATTAAAAAAACATAAATCACCACTGATATTCCGAAAGGAGACCACTTGATTTTTTTTAAATGTTATTTATTACTTTTTCATGGTTTTTTTTTCGGTTCGAAATTCATATTATGTTCGCAGATCAATAAAAATTTCAAAACATCAAAAAAATGGTCATACTATGTATAATCTCATTAATTAGCCATAATACTTTTCCTCAGATTCGCGGACTTCAATTAACTGTAATAGTTAAAGTCAGTAAGTAAAATGTCTGTCAATTTTTGATTTAGGGGGGGTTTCATTAAATCGAATAGACCCAATTACAGCTACGAGTAAATGATTTAGTAGTGCTTTTTTTGTTTACATTTTTACATGTACCTTCTATAATAATACACCTGGATGTCTATATATATAGATTTTCTTCGTTATCTAAATGGTATTGACCATTAACCCCAGAGGCAGACACGAGCAAATTATTTAGTATCTATTTTTATTACAGATTTAAATCACTGTAGCTTAAAAACGCGGCAACCTTAATTCATTAAAAAAAATGTCGTATTGGTCTGAACTTTAATTCCTATCAATACGAAATACGAGCAAATCATGTACTAAATGCTCGCCAGCTCCCTAGTTATCTGGTGTTACGCGTAGATCAAAGATTTTTCATAAAAATGTTTTATTCAGGCAGTCGTTAATGTTTCATTCTTGTCGAACTCATTGTAGGTAATGCTACAGATGTTACGGTGTTAACTACTTTATACATTAATTAAATTTGTGAGATTGAAAATATAATGCATGTATTTTTTAAAGGTTGTGCAATATTTTCTTGAATCTGCTAAATATATTATGGTAACATGGTTGTTATGGCTTTAACACATTTAGACTTGACTTTTTCTATATAAATTCGTGTGTACTTTCGTATGTAATACGAAATATGTTTTTTTGGAATATTTAAATATTAAAAAAAATACCTGTGATATTCCAAAGTAAGAAGACATTTTGAGCTAATAATGTACAAATAGTGGTTATAAAAGTAAATTTTTTAAACACTTAGAACGTATATTTCACATATTTTGCAACTTTATTATTATTTAAGGAGCTTTACCCTAAATTTAAGTACAATTAATTTGGCTGAAAATTTCTAAACATTTATTGGGCATTGGTGCTATTTCTAATACAACTCAAAATCTTTATGCTGAATGCATTAGGTAATGTAGATACATTTTAATTTGATGTAGGTTAAATGTGCTTTATTTATAACTTGGTGTTTTAAGAGTGTTTCAAATATTTTTTAGCTTAATGCGGTTAACAGTAAAATTATATAAAATTGTCTACTTATATTTTATGACATTTCTTTAACTTACTACTAATTTAAATTTGGTTTAAAATGTTTTTTTACGAACTAGCACCAATATCTATTTGAAATGTTACAGAAATTTTTTTGTGCGTTAGGAAACCTTTTAAGTGCCTTACATAAGGTCCCATTAACATAGCGTATTAAAATATTTCACAGCATTCAAATTTAAATAATAAAATTTCATTTAAAACAGTCTTTGTTTTTTTAATACCTCGCCTTTACCGTATTTTACCTACTCTGCTGAGCAAAAAAGGGTCAGATCTACAGCTTGAACGTAGATAAAAATGAAATCCACGAAAAATTGCGCCGCTACGTTATTTCGTTTACATAGTTATCAGTTTTAGCCTCTTTTTGCGATATTAGTCGCTTTATAATCATAAAAATAATGTTTTACGTGATATGTTTATTGGCAAAATAAAATAACTACACATACTTTAATGGGGAAGAAATCGGAAAATACGTTTGTAAGGAAAAATAGCACGGCTCATATCGTATTAATAAGTGCAATGATTTATATTGCGCAATGGAATTCACTAATAGACCACAAGCCCATGAACAAAAAATACCTGTGAAATGACCCAACCTGAATTACGCTTAGAAGGCTGTTACTATATCTGAAAATAGCTCTGAGCACTATGCCGTCATTTCTGAGCGGTACATGTGAGTACGTGAGTGAATGGACTTTCTCAGGTACAATGGGGGAATTTCGACTAATTATTAATGTACGGCTTTGTTATAAGTGTATAGATGATTAAAAATAAATGTCGAAAAACCTAGTGCCGTACAAAAGTGATGGTGCCGGAAGTCGGTGCAAATTTTTAATTCGACGACAGTTGCAGAAGCAATATAGGTCATTTATTACTGTACGGCATTTGTGTGATTCCTTTTGGACACATATAGAGATACTTTACCCGTAAACGCCGTACATATTCCCAGCGGAGCGGTCGAAAGCCAAGGGTCGCAACATATGTCTGATTAGCATATAGGTGATGATGATATGAAACAACTTAAAATTAAATGATCTTGAGAGTACTTCACAAATAGATAACATTTTCCAGCATGCCGTACATTTTTTGTGGAACACATAGGTGTATGGGGTAAATTACTTTCCTCAGAAAAGAGTCATTTTCCGGTGACTTTTATCTGTACGGCAATAACACAGGTTATTAATACTTTAGACAATCTTCAATAAAAGATAAATGCCGTACACTTTCGAGAGTCCGCTACCACCGCCTACCAATACAGGGCGTCCCAAAGTTATGGGAAATGAAGGGAAAGTACCTTAAATATCGTAGAAAGGGTATTTTACTAAAAGAAGACTTTATGTTATTTTTAAAAGTTATTAATTCTGCATTCAAAGATTTTTTTAAAATTACTTGCCTCGTCTGGGAATCGAACCGACTTAAATGTAAAAAAAAACACCCCTACTTTTATGATGCCAATCGAAAGAATGGCCAAAAACTAATAACTCTTCTTAAGTAACATAGTATTTTAAAAGAAAGGAACAGCGTGAATACATCTTTTTAATCAAATTAAAAACATTATCTATCGTATTCGGCCTAAAAAAATCCCCTACGAGTCTGTTACTTTAAAAAATTTATTAGGTTTTGGCCATTCTTTCGATCTTTCTTTCGTCTTTCTTTCTTTTTCGATATTTAAACGAAGAGAATAGAGAAATATAAATTATAATGTACTCTGTGGTAAGTAACGTGAAAACTCAATCTATCAAAAGTCAAAACGTTATCATTTTATCAATAATCTTTGAGGTTTAAAATTTGAATCTAATTCTCATAAATCCTCAATGGCGAAAGATATTAGATAATCAAAAAATTTTATAAGACCTTAATTTAATAAGGTAAACTTACCTGTAATTGCATTTGTATATCCCACTTCATTATAAATGAAAGCAACATGGACACAGTCAGCACACCTGGTTCAGATGATTATAGAGATTCGTTTAGTTCCATCAACGAAAGACCAGTCGATGATATATCACTGGAATTTTTCTACAAACCACACACTATTACGTTATTAGCGGTTTCCATAGCTGCCGTTATTCATACAGCTTTTGTCAGGCAAGTAAACCATTATAGCTTCCTTTCTGCTATTAATTTGTATTTCTCTGTTAAAAATTAACAACTTATTTTTAATATATTACTAGATCTCTTACTCTGTATGAATTTTTAAGAATTCTATAAGTTGGGTATGACCATGCATAGTCTTGAGTTGAATCTGCTTTTAATAATTGCTTTAAATTTATTTTCAGAGATGAGCTCAACATCCAAGACAATATATGGTCTGGTATCTGTTGCGTTGTTTTCTTCTTTTTAATCATATCGGTACTTACTTTCCCTAATGGCCCCTTTACTAGACCTCACCCTGCTGTATGGAGGATTGTGTTTGGCATGTCAGTCTTGTATTTATTGGCATTGCTATTTCTCTTATTTCAAAATTACTCTACTGTATATGATATAATGTATTGGATTGACCCAGAGTTGCGCAACTTTCATATAGATATGGAGAAGGTAATAAAAAAATATTTTAGATCACTATCATCCCTTTTTACCATTAACAAATAGTTTCCTCAAAAACATACATCTCTTTAAAATTACTTACATTGGAAAGTATAAATATTGGTGGTGTTAAAAAAATAATATTGTGGCTTAGGATTTAATTAATAATAATAAATTAACCCTTATCTTATACAGTTATTTTGTTTTTTCAGGAGTATGCGGTTAATTGTAATGACCTAAGTATAATATGGTCCAGATTGGATGTTTATGCCTGGGGCCATTTCTTAGGATGGATGTTTAAAGCTATTCTTTTTAGGCATGCTGGTCTTTTGTGGGCTATATCAATAATGTGGGAAATAACTGAAATAGCCTTTGCTCATTTATTGCCAAATTTTTTGGAGTGTTGGTGGGATTCAATTATTTTAGATGTTTTATTATGTAATGGATTTGGGATATGGTGTGGTCTAAAGATATGTAAAGCTTTAGAAATGAGGGAATATAAATGGGTCAGTATAAGGTAAATTTAATTTCAATAATTATTTTATAAATTCAATATCTATAAATTTCTCAATCTCTTATGCCAACTCTGAATAAATAAGTAGAAAATTTTTGACTGAATATTAAATTATTTAAATCAAAGGTTCAAAAGTCTCTTTAGCTTCACTGTTTCTGTGATCAGAGGGATATTTTCAATAATAGTAAATATAAATGTCACTTAATATTAATAATACCACTCACATACAACAAAAGAAGTACTTAATGGTGGTAAATAAATGCTTTGCTAGAGATGATGGTGGTGATTGACTTGATTTTAACTACAGCAATTTTGGTATTGTCCACACTTAAAATACCTGAGCGAGTAAAATATGTACGGCACTGGCTCGCAAGCAGACATAGCGATTACTCTATTATTGTTATATTGAATTTCTTATTTTTATAATAACACTAGATTAACTACTATGTGACTTAATTTATATATAAAAAAAACTAAAGAACGATAGGAGGATCTTACTAAAAATTGTTTTAGGGACATCTCATCTACAACGGGTAAAATCAAAAGGGCCATTCTTCAATTTACCCCAGTTCAGTGGACTCCTGTGCGATGGCTGGACCCAAACTGTACTTATATGAGATTCTTTGCTCTCAGCCAACTTGTTGTATTCTGGCAGATATCAGAACTAAACACATTTTTCTTAAAACATATATTTGAAATGCCGCCTTCCCATCCTCTAGTTATCGCTCGACTAGTTCTGATTGGAGTAATTGTAGCTCCTTCTATTAGGTAAAGTAGGATATCTTGTACATTTTATAATTGAATCAGTAAAAATATGCATGAGTATTATTATGATTGATGATTTGGGTGTCTTATAGAAGTATCTAAAATGAGTTCAGGAGACTGATAATCTAATTTCCAACAAAAAACATAAGTTTATAACTAAAAATTATTCCATCTTTTATAGTTAAAATTACTTTTTCATTTTGTATTTCATATGTGTTGACTGTGTGTTCAATATTAATTTCCTGTTGTGACTGGAGACCACTTTTCTAAACAAACATTATTTAAGTTAAAATAAGTACAGTAAGTAAGTCTGTTACAATAAATAAAAGAATGTTAATATAAATTACATTTATTTATTTATATATTCATGTGATGTGTTTAAATTAAAAATATACAGAATTTGTCTATTCTTAGCAAAATCATACTAGATTTGGTTTATTACTTTCAGACAATATTATACATATATAACTGATCCAAACTGCAAAAGAGTTGGAACCCAGTGTTGGGTTTATGGTGCAATTATGGTGACAGAGTCAATGCTGTGCATAAAGAATGGGAAGGAGCTTTTTGGACAAACACATGTGTCTAATGTCGTAGTATGGCTAGTCATACAAATTCTAGTCTCAGTAGCATGTGTCTATGGTGTTGTGTTGTATGATGGATATTTTAAGGTAATAGTTAATAAGGTTTTAAAGGTAATACAGTTATAACAGTTTTAATTCTACATGCTTGTGTTTAAAAGTTGTTCATAACCCTGACTTTTTGTGTCATGATCTTCTATGATTTATAAATTTATTATAATTTTAAGTCTCTACAAATGTGACAGTTAACTTATAATTGAGGTAAACATAAAATTATTAATTTTACCATTCTTCTTCTCTAATTGCACTTTATAAATTATATTTTTGTTGTTTCATCATTTAAAATTTGTAAATATTAACAATGTTTTTTTTTAGCCTAAAAGTTTAAGTACGAGCAGTGCAAAAAAAGAAAACTGAAGAGTGTAAGGTATATTTTAGATTTTTTTTGTTAACATTTTTTCCATAACTTAAATAGTGTTATATATAAAAAGTATATTTTTTTGTATTGCAGATGGACAGCAGTAATGCGATTAATTTGTGTGGCGCTAGATAATTATTAGCCAGAGACAAATACATTTAAACCAAATATTACATAAGATGGCGTATGTTAGGTGCCTAGAGGAATTGAACATTAGACCTTTCATATTTGTCATCTCGTTTATTCCAAACTCCTACAACACAAAAACCATATGCAATAAATATGGTTTTCGTAGGGAAAATTTGCAATAATAACAACAATAAGTGATCTCTTAAAATGTTGCGTAACTTGTTTTTTTTAAAAAGGTCCTTGTGGGTAATTCCTCTGTCGTAAGTAAATAAGTTGCTAAGTATCATTATTTATTTAGAAAATACCTCAAATGTTTCTAGTGTGAATGAACTGAAGTCATAATGTTATGTAATATCTACATATTATTTAAGACCAAATACTTAGAAAGAGCTTATTAGGTTTTATGCAACTTTTTGAATGTAGAGTTTTTATTACTTGGTGTCTTCCACATCCCTTTTATGTTTTGCTAATATGTCCAATACCCTATTTATTATATCATAATAAATGGTAATGTAATGTAAATTAATTGTAAAGGTAATACATTCTACTAAGCTGATTGACTTATGTACAAAAATTGATAACAGTAATTTTTAGTTATCATAATTAATATACATCCCCATACATGTCTTATGACTAGCCTACTTTGATTGTAAGAGAATAGCAGTACCAAGAGAACATTGATGTGTTATATCTATACTTTTAGTTCTCGAGTCTTGTTTGTACTTAGTGCTGCTTTAAAATAAATTGTAAAACAATAGTAATCTGTTTTATGATTTATGTCTTACAGAAATAAAAAATAATCCCGTATTGAATTTTTGTCAAAACAAAAGTCTCCTCGGATAATTGCGTCTTGCAATTTCTAATAAAAAGTGTTTTGTGGGTTGGATTTAGAATTATGTCGCCCGAATTTGATGTTACTGATTATGTAGGTGTCTCGGGGACCTTGATTGGGAAACTTCCAAGTGATTTTTGCTTCCGGAGTTGCGACTAAGTATTAAAAAAAAAAGGGTGCGTGTACTTATGTACGCGCGTAAGAAGTTATACTTCTTTGGCATTATTAAAAATAGTTTTTGATTGCATGCAAATAATTAATTACAATTAAATAATCAAAGACTGGAAAAGGAGTCATTAAAGTCAATAAAGTTCAGTTTACATTTGAAAAATTAATTAAATAAATATTTATTATTATTCTCTTACATTAAACAAATAAAACACTATTTATCTTTAAAACATTTTTATTTCATTATACTATTTATTTTTAAGTGACTCTAATGTCTTCATCAGAATTTCGGTTTGTAATTTTAAATTAATCATTACTTGGTTGTGCATCTACGAGGCTTCTCCAAAACTACTTGCTTTCTGCAACAAATAAGAGAATATTAATTTAAGCTCTGTCCATGCAAAACTTAAAATTTTTTATAATTCATATTATAAATTTTTTAACACATTTATATTAATATAATTATATAAATGTGTTAATAATATAATTTGTAGCACATGCTACAGACCTGGATAGCAACTTTCTTTTATTCTATTTAGAGATATAGATAATTTAAATATAATACCGGTGTCTTCCTTGTAGGTTTCTTTGGAGTTGTTTGGGGATTCTTGTTGTTCAGTTCGACATGATTTTCTTTAACCTTTCTTTAATCCTACAAAATAATGAAATTGTTAAGTTATGTTGTCACTGTTGTGCACACCTTTGTTTGGCTTTTTTAGTATTCAAGTTATGTCAAAACTGATTTATTACCTTGTCATTGTTGGCTTTATTTGCTTTTGGGATATCAATTGTTTCCAAAATGATTTTATTTGTAATAACCTGAAATATATAAATAACATCTATTAATTTAAGTATCATGGTGAGTGGTTCGCACTCAGGTATTAAGGTGTATTATACCCACTGTCCATTATAAGTGGGAATGGGCTCACTTCTGGCAGGACAGAGTTTCGGTACTACAAGTGCAACATGGATGTTTTGAGGTATTACAATATCTCTAACTACCCTGTAGGGGAATAAAGTAATGTTGTAAGCATATGCCTATGCTTGAAAGGTTGAACCTTGAACATCACCATACATCATATTTATAATTAACATTCCTACCTCGACACCATCACAATCAAATTCATTGAAATCTACTTCAAACCATTGTGTCTCGAGAAGGTGATGGTGGCTTTGTTCCACATCCAGTTTTTGATGTTTCACGGCGATAAGATGACAACTCTTTTTTTGTATTCAATTTAGTGCACTTCCACTGATTCATCAATTGTTTTTTGTCTCTTGTCCTTATATTTGCTAGATTAAATCTGATGTTTTGATTAAATAATGTGGTCATTTTTTTGAGATGCAGGTACTTATTAAAATGTTTACTTCTCTGTTATATCGCTCCAAGCCTTCATTTTCTCCTTATTAGTATTCGTGCTTAAATCTTTGTTCTCAATTATTGATATATAGGGTCGTAGAATATTTCTAAAAAGTTGCTGTAACAAACGCAATAAACAAAAGCAATGAATAATGGTTCATGTTTCAGTTTTAATCAACAATAATACTCGATAATACATACGGATAGTTAACCTCAATTGTATTGAAGCACTCAGGAAGGTTAGAACAGTTTTTTCACAAATATTTTATATTATTTCACAAATATTTTATATTATTTCACAAATATTTTATATTATTTCACAAATATTTTGTATAATGAAAATAACTAGGTATATAATTATTAATTTTAAACAATAATTAAAACTCCTATATTTGTTTAAAAGGTAAATGTCATTGTCAGATGTCAATTGTCATGGTCATTCAAAATTCTTGTTAAGCTGCTAAGCTAGAATATGCGTGAAGTTAGCTTCACGTATATTCTATTTCTTTTTACTTGTAGTTTGTTTTATTCCCATCTCGCTCGCGCACGCTATATCACACTGCCAATTTTGTGTCATAGGTGCGCGCGCAATCGTAAAATTTCACTCTCATCAATTTTTCATAACGCGCCTAAAGAAGTACAACTTCAAAAATTATTTAAAATTTTGTGTTATGTATTGAAATTCGTTAAGGAACCGTACATTTTCTACTTTTCTATTAGTTATTAGACATATGACATTCTGCATAATAAATCGTTTTTTAAATTTTTATAGTCTGTTTTACCCCTAGAGTTATTTTAAAACAGCAGGTGCGGAGGAAGAGCAGCCCCCAACCGCTGTAACAAAGTACAGGCCTCCGCAGCTTAGGCTTGAATAAAATGCCTGTGCTTTGGTACGCAAGGGTAGGCTGCATTTCCCGTAGCGCCGGAGCTGTCCAAAAAACCAATTATTACTATTGTTCGGTTAGGTTAGGTTAGTACGAGCCCCGATGCAAAATAGTTCGTCTAGTACGGAAAGTAGTGCAAAGCGTAAAATAAAGAAAGTAAATAATGGTAGAATTGTTAAGAACGTTTATTAAAAAGTAAACCACAATTTGATAAAGTTTAGTTAAACATAACTGAAATTCTTTCATGACTTTACATAACATAAAAAAATCTTAAAAACAACGCAAAAGTATTCGTCTACCCGTGTCACTCACGCAAAATAGTTCGTCTTCCACTTAGTTCTGACTAACTCTGCACACTCAGGCGTAATTGACTCCCAGACAGCCAAGAGTTTAGCCTTTAAGTCGATCTTAATGGATTTTTACGGAGAACTTTTTTCATTTTCCACCATACGGTTTCGATCGGCGACAAGTCCGGGCTGTTAGATTGCCATTTGATTGTAGGGGTGCTTTTCGCCAGTAGCCACATCTTTGTTGTCCTTGCAGTATGGTAGGGGCAGGAAGCTCCATCGTGTTGAAAAATGAAGGAATCTTGATGCTTAAGTGACGGAATAGAGGGCAGTAAATTATCTTCCAAAATGTTTTGATACCTTGCAGAATTGATAGAACCATCCACAAACTGCATACCACCAACACCTTGTGCAGACATGCAGCCCCATATCATAAGAGACGCCGGAAACTTCACATTGCGTTTGAGACAATCAGTATGAAATTCCTCACTTTTTTCCTTTCATCGCCGACTCGTCACTCCAAATGATACTACACCACTGATCGGAAGTCCAATTTATATGATCACGAGCAAACTTCAACCTCTTTTTCTTTTGTACAGCAGTCAACAATGGTTTCTCCTTAGCGGTGTCAAATCCGTAACCCATTCTTTTTAGGACTCTTTTGCAAGTATCAACTGAGACGTCTTTGTTAATCATGTCCTTCCATTGCACCGTGAGTTCTCCAGCTCGAGCACGACGATTATTTTTATTATTTTCATCAGGATTCTGTTTACTACTGCACTTGTAAATTGTAATGCGTGGTCGACCAGTTTTCTTAAAACTAGAAGTCGTTCTATTATTTATATAGTGCTGAATGATAGATTGGACTGTAGACCTGGGAAGTATCAAGTCTTTAGATATTTGGTAACTTTTTCATCTACATAACAAAACTTTGGCATCGACCCCACAAACTATTCTCTTTCGAAGCGTTTTACATACGAGTTTGCCACGACCCATTGTTAGGGGGCGTCCATAAATTACGTGAGGTGTTTTTTTTAATTTTCTGTACCTCCCTCCCCCCCTGGTGAGATGTCGTGAGATTTTATTAAACCCCTCCCCCATCCCCCAATCTCACGTGATATTTTTCAAAATGTAGGTTTCTTACGTAAACGCGTTGGATTGTTATTGTAAAAAGAAAAAAAATTGCTTCGTGGTTTTATTTACAACTAACACAAAATAAGTGAATTGAGCGTTTAGGTATGGAGTTAGCGGGAAGTTGCAGAGATAGCCTTTAGGGCCAACCGTTTTCCTAATTTTTTTTTAATTAGAAAAAAATTGCGTGATATTTGCCGAGACCCCCCCTCTCTCCAACGTAAGATTAAATGAGATTTGACTCGACCCCCTCCCCCCCTTAAACACCTCACGTAATTTATGGACGCCCCCTTATTTAAAAACTAATGAAAAAAATGAATGAAAAAAAATGAAATTTTCACTTAGAAAAATGATAAATACTTATTTTTTACAAATTTAAATTATGCTTATGCAACAATTGAACAAAGAAGGAATAATCTTATTTAATAGAAAAAAAATTTTTTCAGTGCAGTGATAGTCAGTTTTTAATGTTGAAATAGGAATAAAATGTAGCAATAATTATCAAGCTTCAGTACAAATTATATTTCTCAAGTCACCAAACTTTACTTACTGGAAACTCAAAAAAATAATAACCAGCTTAGTAAATTCACAAACTATTCATCTTTTTTTGTCAACCATTATCAAAAATTAGTACAAGTATTCTTATATACTTTAATAATTGTGATGAGTATACCAATTGTTTAGAAACTGTGCAGTTATATTTGAAATCCAAAGATGTTAAATATCAGTATCTTGCTTACTAGAGATTCGTATGCTGCTGTATGTTAGTATTTATTGATTTCATGGATTACATTATTTAGTTGCTCAGAAAATTTACAAAACTGGTTCAGAATAAATGTTATTACTTTAAAAAAATTACTGGACAGGTTTTGAATGACTGTAATCAGTTCTTAATTTTTTATAGATATGAATTTTTTTTAAAAGAAAGAATCATTTTTTAGTCTTTTGATTCTAAAATATTTTCGTCCACCGTTTTTTGTACGTGTTGGGTATCGAAATGCAGAGGTCAGAAGGGGCGGCAAAATTTGAATAGCCTACTGGCGGCTGATGTGTTATAGGCCGGGAGATAGTGACACAAAATAGTTAGTCATTTGTACCAGTATGGCCGTTCTACAGGGGTCTTATTACGAAATAAAAAAAAGAATTTTGATGGTCATTGCGCTGGTACCGGAGGCCCAAGCGCGTGGGCGTTGGTCGAAATCGTCGGATTATTTACGACTTAACGATTTGTTCCACAAAAATTCTAGTATTTTCCGATAGTCCTTAAAAATATCCTACTTCTCCGGTGTGACTTACAGCCCGCCATACCGACGTGAATGCGATGATTAAAATTTTTTTTTAACCATTTGTACCAGGCTAATTTTTGCACAGTTAATCATCGTCGTGCAGCCATTTACCAAAATCACCATGCCATACTTTTCGGACGGTTCCAAATGGCTGTCATACCACCGTAAAATAAGCATTTTTTTTATTTTTGCCAAACGATTTGTACCAGTATTGCATTTGGATTTTTGGACAGTATTTGGTATACTGGTACAAATGACTAACTATTTTGTGTCACTATCTCCCGGCCTATTAATCCACAACTGTGTAGTGCTTTAATACGAAATAACAACTATATTTTTTAAACAAGTAATCGCTATTTTAAAATACTAAGAATGAACTCAGGAATAGAAGAAACATTGTTATGGGGCTTACTGGTATTTTTTATTTTTCTTTCCTAAAAATACCTGATTACTGGTTTATGTATACTACTACAAGTATATATTATACAATATGTTGATGCAGTGGCGTAACTATAACATCTGGGGCCCGTGGCAAATCTTTCGTGGCAATTCTTTTGATGGGGCCCTATCAGTAAAAATCGTCTCTACTCAGTTTAATTTTAATAAACTTCGAGATTTTCAGCGAACTCAATTACACTATGTACCACTAATGGGCATAGGCCTCCTCCCTTAGGCGAAAGGGAATGGTCTGTAGTCTCCACACTAGCCCAATCCGTATTAGAGACTTCACATTCATTTATAGAACCTAATATCTCTTGGGCAGGGGCTCTCTTGGGTCGGGGGCCCATGGCATTTTACCACCTGCCACCCTATTGTTACGCCACAGTGTTGATGCATATTTTATAAATGTAATATAAATATTAACAATTTCGACAAACACATATCAATGCTATCAAAAGTTTATGTAATATTTGAAAATTATCATTAAAAACATTATACATTGTTTATATAATGTATAATGTTTAAACACAAGCTAACCAATATCATTAATGGAATTAAATTTTGACTCAATTATTTTAATAAATAATATATTGATTAACTTACATATTTTAATATTATTTCTAGTTAATAACTACTTTAAACTTCTATAAGTTTTCCTGAACAACAGCTACAGGGATAAAAGTTGCTCAAATCCATTGTCTTAAACTTCTTATTTAGTAATGAGCTATTTTGCAAATCTTCCAGGAGTTCTCGAATTCTCGCCATGTCATTTAACCTTGACTCTGTTTTCAAATAACCCGATATTTCTTTATCCTCAGCCAATCTGAATAAAAGTTCTCGCAGTTCACCTAAAAGATCCCTTAACTCATTACATTCCTTCTCAAAAATTTCGAGTTGATGAATTCTATCTTCATCTCTCTTCTTCAACAAACTTCTCTGTTGTTGGTAGAGTGCAACATATTCACATATAGTATCAGTTTCGTTCTGTAGCTGAAGTATAATATGTTCTAATCTATGTTTTTCATCAGACAGATTAGCAACTTCATCCATTATGCACATAAACCGTTCTTGAAGTTTGCACATAGCATCTTCTTTAGGAATACGATTACTTACTTCACAAAGTGTGTCAATATGTGGATTCACATTAACTGATTTCAATGACTCAGTTGGTGAACTTAAACCATTATTATTATCTTCTATGGGACTTGATTCATTAACATGGTGAGTATGATTATTACTCTCTACAGGTGATTCTGAACCTACAGATGCTACTGATTGTTTTTGTAAAGAGTCATTGTATTTCTTTGCTAGTTCTCGCCATTCACTTTGAAGTCTCATCATTTCCTCATCTTTTGCCTTTAGATTATTTTGTATACTCTTGCCTTTTTCTTCAATATCAGCCAGTTTTAACATAAGCTCTTTACTTAAACTTTTCTCATGAGTTAAAATTTCAGTTAACTCTAGTTTGTCTTTTGTCTGAAAAGAAAATATTATTAAATAATTTAACATATTTATTGGTTGCAGCCTTAAATAAATAGAGATAGATACCTAGAGACATAAACTTAAATTTATTACCTAAAAATTAAATAGTTCAGAAGCTTTATTTGAATTAACTCACCATTTTAATAACAACTTCTTCAAGATCTTTGATATCACTTTTTAATTTAAGATTCTGCTCAGTAGCTCTTTGGGCTGCTATTTTATCACTGGTCATGTCTGCGGTGAGTTTCGCTACACTTATTGTCTCCTGATTGTCACGCAACTTATTTTCTTGAAGCTCTTCTATTTTTATAACACTAGCTTGATACTGATCAAGAAGTTCCTTATATTGTTTTTTATTTACCTCTAACTCTTTCTGTAAACACCAAATAGTACAAACACCAGTATACACAGTATGCATGAAATAGGTACATTATTAATGTACATTATTAATGTATCACACATTTACATTTATACAAATAAACAATATAAAACTGTAACATATTAATGTATATTGTTAGAAACTTCAAAAATTACAGTATAGACATAAAATTACAACTAAGCAAAAAGTGAAGTACTGTAAAATGCTAGTGAAGTGACAACAGACTCTGCCTTTATTACTCTCAGTAAAAGTTTACAAACCTGTAGCAAAAGTAGTTGCTTTTGCAATTCAGATGTATCAACTTGTGTTTCCATCTCATAATCTTTTTTGTTAAACTTCTGCATTCGTATCTCCATATCCCCTATTTGCTCAATGAGGCCGCTTTCGCGGTCAGAAAGCATTTCAACTTCCTTTGATAACTGCTCATTTTTCAGTTTACTATTATTAAGTTGTTCTTTTAAATCTGTTAGGTAATGTTGATAGTGTGATACTATATTATCTTTTTCTTGTTGAAGACTGGTGATTTTTTTGTTTAGTGTGTCAATTGTTCGATGTAATTGCTCCAACTCCTCTTTATTCGAGTTGCTGTTAACATTAACTGTAGTATCACTAGATAATTGTTGCAACTGCAATTGAGTAACTTCCAACTGATTTAAATATAAATTGACTTGGTTCAGAAGATTAGCATTGTCTGACTCTTTAGAAGAAATTATTGACTTGGTTAATTCTAACTGTTCCAATAAATTATTATTTTCAGTCCTTAAGGTCTGATTATAGTTTGTTAACTCCAAAATAACTTCATCTTTTTTATTTGAATCTTGATTTAATATTAATAAGTTATCCTTACAATTCTTAATTTCCCACTCAAGTGTAGAAATATTTTGTTTAGATATGTGGTGATTAGCCTTTTCATCTGCATACATAGTTTCATATGCAGATAATTTCTGTTGTAAAGCTCTTACTTCATTTTCTAAAGAATTTTGATTGTAAATGAAATATTCATTAACTTTTTCATTATGTAAATTACTGTCTATTTTAATGGAATTTGTTTGAAATGATTCAGAAACAATACTTTTGTTTTCATCACTAGCAGATGTTGGTTCTATTGTAAATTCTAATGGGTATATTGCAGTGCTAGGAATATTTTGGACCATATGAGTTG
Organism: Pieris napi; assembly: GCF_905475465.1. Taxonomy (NCBI): domain Eukaryota; kingdom Metazoa; phylum Arthropoda; class Insecta; order Lepidoptera; family Pieridae; genus Pieris; species Pieris napi. The sequence continues at coordinate 8,307,222 of NC_062248.1, read as the reverse complement.
GTTCATTTTTTTCACTGTACTGTACTGTATCATTATGCTCTTTATGCGTCTTCTTTTCTTGGTGATCCTTTAACTGTAAATGATAAAAAAAAACTGTATGTAATAAAAATACATTATGTTTCGTCAATATAAATATTTTATACACTTAGCTACCCTTACCTTCCTACGAGCCTTGGCTAATTTTTCAGCTCGGGTATCCATTTTTATAATTTACCCACTATTTTAATAGGTAATAACTTTAAAAATTAATATCTGTGAAAAGTTTAAAGTATTAACTAACATTTATAATAGAAATTACCATTATATATAAAATATTTTAATACTTTCCTTAGTATTTACTATTTATTAGAAATTAACTTATTGTAATCTAAAGTTTAAATTGGATTCTAAACACGATTGACGATTTCAATTGTGAATTTGTGAGTTGTGACGTGTTTGTCATTTCGAACTTGCAGAATACCACAGACTGGAAAGAATATGTGAGTGTGACGTTAGTAAAATTAATAATTTTATAACATAGTACAATGAGATAATAATATACAATGTATCATGAAAAAGTAGAAATTCGGAACATTATCAATGCATAGAACATGAATAAAGTTATTCGTTGCGATAGTGATGTAAACTTATTTATAAGATACTATTCAGCATTTAGATACATTGTTCCGACAAGAACCGCCAAAATACGATGTTAAATAAACATAATTTAGGAGTATAATATAATAAGCGGGTTATTAATCCCTTGTGTATGATACACTATAACACTAGACTTATGGCGCCTGACCATTTCTGCTACATAGTACATACCTATAATGTTATACATCCTAGTTCACAGTTCACACTTCACAATGTCCCACATCTCTACGCAACGCCAAGAAATCAAGCCGCTCGGAGAAGGGTTGGTCGCCGACAAGCCGCTCTCGGCTCTTCGTTGAATTCGGTCAAGTGGGAAAGTATGAACGGTGTTTCATGTATTTGATGTTTCATCAACAAACGCCGCCGAATATAATTAGATGCTATTGGAATAAGATTTAGTGTTTAGGCGATGTATGGCAAAGTTTTAAGCTCAATTGTTATTATGGACCTGGATAATTTTAAACACACAGGTGATTAGATAGTAATTATAGGAAATCAAATGAGTGAATCATGCTGTGCCTGCATTTATAGTGAGACTTAAAACAATTCCGCTCTTACCTCTTTTTGTGTACTTTATAACAATACCACAAATTGTACCATTCATGTTGAAATTTTTATTAATTTAACAGATTGAAATTAGTTTTTGAAGTTACACTTCTTTAGGCGCGTTATGAAAAATTGATGAGAGTGAAATTTTACGATGCGCGCGCACCGTGACACAAAATTATCAGTATGAAGTTGCCCACGGAAGATGCTACGGCATTGGACATAATTTAAAAACAACATTCGAATAATAATAGAATTTATGTTACACTTAATTTAAGAGAAGAACTTTATTGACTATAATGACTCCTTTTCCAGTCTTTGATTATTTAATTGTAATTAATTATTTGCATGCAATCAAAAACTATTTTTAATAATGCCAAAGAAGTATAACTTCTTACGCGCGTACATAAGAACACGCACCCTTTTTTTTAGGTTTAATTGGGTGTCATCAAAACCCTGTAGCAGATCTAACTAACAGCCTTTGTTGGAAAAACTTATATCTGACATAAGAGTTACAATCTTTATAAAAAAAATAGAAGTTTACTTATCTGATGAACTTAAAAAGTTATACATACTATATTTGGATATAAGCTATATTCAAATATTCATATTGAAGGGATTAGAATGTATATATCCAAAAAGGGAGCAATGAAGCTTTTTCATTTCCAAGATAATTAAATTGGAAGTGAAAAAGGCTAAAAAAGCTTTGTAACTTTATCACTCAGAAGTGTATTAAGAAAACTACCAAATGGATTACAGAAAAACTAAACTGAACCACACACATCTAAAAAAAATAACAATACAAAATGTATTAAATATCAATTATTTTTAAAAATGTATTAATTTTAAAACTAAAGGACAAGATAAGAAATAAAACATACGTTATTGATACACTATCCCATTGCAAAAACTAAAGTGGAAATGGGGGGGCCACACCACTTGCATGAACAAGGGCAGATGGGCAAACCCAGAGTCCCACACCAAGCAATCTCGCAGCTGAAGGGTATGCACAATGCATTGCCCCAAGTAAAAAAATCCAATAAGAGGTCCATGGAAAAAATATATGTATAGATGGATGATGTTTCAAGGAAAAAAGTCTTAATTATTTTTTATTGGTTGTTCATGTATTACAAAAAGGTTGCGTGTACTTATGTACGCGCGTAAGAAGTTATACTTCTTTGGCTTTCTTTATTTTTTTTTAATAATTAATGATAAATATTTAACCTTAATAATTTAATAATATTTAATATTTAGTTACAATTAATATTAATAATAATTATCACTTATAATACCACAAGAGCTTCAAAATTATCGGGTATTTCCCGATAGGTTCGTTGCAAACAATTAATATAGTCGTCATGACGACTATAAGTCGAGACTATATTTGTTTGCAGGGAACCTTGAGGGAAATGCCCGATAATTTTGAAGCTCGTGTGGTATTCGGGGGATTATTTTTCCGACCCAAATGTCGGCCAATAGAATTGCACCATGAGACGAAATGTACAGTTAACAAATAAGAATTTCATAATGAATAAAACAACTACTTAATACTTTTCTTGAAGCAACGACCAGAGAAAATTTTCACAAAAAATTATCAGTATAATACCATGTAGGTTGTACCACGTGACGTCGAATGGTGCAATTCTATTGGCCGATATTTGGGTCGGAAAAATAATCATTATTATTTATTTTTTTATTATATTATTCACTCAATTTAATAACTAGGTATAGGTCGGTTATCGAAAGCTGGCGCGTTCACAGTACTCACACTAATGCAATTTCACTATACAGAATGTTTAAAAATATTACTTTTTTGCCAAGCTATATATTTTAGTCTACTCTGGTTTTAGTAATGTTGGGTGGGTTGTAAATAAATAAAAATGTGTCAAATACATATAAATATTATGTGCATATGAGGGTGGATCCGAAAGTTCTAAGCCCGACCAAGAACATAAAAGAGTAGTTTGTGTAAATAATTTTTCGACATAAGCTCCATCTAGCTCAACACACTTCACTTTTATTTCACTAACTATTCTTTCAATACTCCTCTTAGAAACCCCAGTCGCATCTGATGTCAAATTAAATATAGGTAACATTTTTTCATTAAACTGTTTTTATTAAGATGCTTAAAATAATTAAAAACATTGTGCACCATTTCACGAGATTGCCCTGGTAATGTTTGAAAAAAGATCAACATGTATAAAATAATAATAATATAAAACAGTAAAGATCAACATAAACAGTAGCAAAAGAAAAACAATAACTGTCTCTTTTATACTCATAATAGACCAGTGCAGATAGATAGAAGATTCATAGAGAAGTAAGGAAGGGGATGACAGGTCTGGGCGTTACTGCATTCGATTTTTTGCGTTTTCTGAGAAGATTTACTATGGTAATATATATATATTTTTTTACCATAGGAAAGTAGAGATTTCAACGAACTGAAAGCACACCAACTTTTTGAAAAAAGCTGAAATTTTGACGTCAGAATTTTCGATTGAAAATTAGGGTGTTTTTTCGATATTAATTCAAAATAAGGTGAACAAATAAATATTTTTAATCAAATAAATTACAGCGTATTTGGGACATAGAAAGGTAAGTTTTCACCAAATTTCGTTAAAAAAAAAATATTTTTGTAAAAGATAAAAATTAAAAACCAAAAACTTGGTTTTTTGAATTTTTCACATAAATTTTGAGGTTATGTGAAAAATGTGTGAATACAAAAGTTTTAGATCTTTTTATTACCTACAACTTTGCCATTAAATTTTCTTCGATAGGACTTTTAGTTTTGCCGGAAATCGAGATAAACCGTTTTTTACCCTTAAAACTCCCCCCCCTACCCCTTCCCGACCTCCGATCGACCGTAATTTATTTTTCCTTTCATTTTGATCATATTCCCCTGCTTTTCTAATGGGTTTCATCCTACTGTAATTTTTTTAGGTTTCAAAAATTATCGGCACTGGTCTATAAGCTTGACCGAGCGCTAGAGAGACGGACAGTCTTTTCATGATGTATTTGTGATTGTATTTCAGTTTGACATCACGTCTCGCGCTTATTTACAGACACTACACAAGCACAAAGTGTAAATGTGTTGAAGCCGCCAGCTTTAGATAACACACCTATATGTTTCATAACCTTTAAACTAAGTAACTATAGGTCTTTGTGAAAAAGCATTGCTAAATTTCTTTGAAAAAATAATTAAAACTCCTTTATTTGTTTAAAAGGTACTACAAAGGTAATTATGGTCATTCAAAATTCTTGGCATAGCTGCTAACTTCACGCATATTCTATTTCTTTTTACTTGTAGATTGTCTTATTCCCATCTCGCTCGCGCACGCTCGGCGCCCGGCTATAATCACACTGATAATTTTGTGTCACGGTGCGCGCGCATCGTAAAATTTCACTCTCATCAATTTTTCATAACGCGCCTAAAGAAGTATAACTTCAAAAAGAAATTAAGGTGTTAAATGATAATTTATTTATATACTTATAGTGTATGAAGATCCCATTAGTCTAATTTCAATCCTATGTTGGTACCAAAATAAAAAAATCAGTTGAAGTAGAGAGAATTAAATTTACCAAAACTATAATTCCAATCATCTCTAAATTTGCATCAAGTAGGCAGGCATAGATATAATAATGATGGGTCCACAATTGATAAATTTAAGATCAACTAAAAATCATGTTATAGGTATTAATATTTTTATTTGTTTAAAAGTTATTATAAAATATGGCTTTTTAACTGACATTATTCTTGTCTTCTGTTTAGTAGGCATAAATAAAATGTATTCGATACAAATTAATTATAAAATCTTCCCCAATTACCAGCTTACTGCTGTTATATATATATATATATATATATAGGAAAATATAAAGTTAGAGGAGAAATAAAAGTATAAATTTATTAGTTAGATCTTTATTTTTTATAAAAATTTAAACCAAAATATGTCATTTAACTACTTAAAAGTTATTGTCTGACTGAAATGATCAGATGCTAGAGGAATTAATTTTGATTCATCACATTTCTGTATGACACATTAATTACACAATATAGTATGCCGCAAAACATTATTTATATTAATAATGTACATATTCTTGACTATAGAGGGCTCTAAGATCCTGTTACTGCCTGTAGCAGAAACAATAGCTTATTATGCCATATGGAATATTAATGAGACGTAAGAAGATTGGCATTGAATATGTTAAACATTTTAGTGTCTTTGTAATAACTCCATTATTGGTATATTCTTACTCACAATACTAGTATTGTAAGACTATTTTAAGATTAAGACTAAACATCATCTATTGTTGGTAACCAAAATGCCATATTTGTGCATGCAGAAGCTAGAAGCATGTATTTAGGGTTAAACTGAACACATTGTATGGGTGCTGGATGATCCCCATTAAGAACACATACTTTGTATCCAGTATCAGCGTTCCAAACATGAACTCTTCCATCAGTTGAACCACTGAAAATATATTGTGAATCAGGACTAAATGATGCTTCTATTGGTATACCTTTGTTATTAAGGTGCCCTGTAAATGTCTGCAATGGAGTTCCATGATATGCATCAACTAATCTAATTATTGAACCATTTGTACTTATAAGCATGGTTTTTCCATCTCTCGAAAATTTCAATCCTGTCCAATCACATTCTTTCTCATGATTCAATTTGAATGTAACAAAAGGACCTTTGTCAAAAGATCTCAAGTCATACAATTTTATACTTTCCGAGTTTACACCAGCAGCAAATATTAATCCCTCGGGATCATAAGCAGCTACGGGTCTTCCCGAAAGATGCATGAGGCCTTGGCAATTTGGAGACCGTAAATCCCAAAGACGTAAGGTTTTGTCTAACGAACCAGAAAGGAATGTATCCTCTACTGGAGATAAGCAAAGAGTAACAACCTTTTTAGTATGTCCTGGAAAATATCGAATATATTTGTTATCATGAAGAGACAAATACCTGATGGTGTCATCTACTTTGGTAGAACTGTGTATAGCTGTGTTCTTTGCGTGCGTAAAATGTATCAAGTCAACACCATATTTTTTGCTGTTTACAGTTATCATTTGGGTGCCCTTTTCACAATCATATATAACTATCTGGTCATCTTCGCTACACGATATAAGAGTTTCACCACTCGGGGAAAAGTCAATGCTGTTTATTTTGTCAGTATTTTCACGAAACACCTTCGCCACTTTAAAACTTCGAACCACTGGATCCACTAACTTTATCATTCTCGGATATTATAATTCAAATATTGGGCTATACAGTTATTTTACTTGATTGTTTTAATGCTTCGTTGTAATACATAAAATTAAAATAATAACTTTTTAACAAAACACTGTTAGCCAAATTGTAAAGTGTACAAACACTATACCATTATATTAACACTACATGCATCATTATACATGTGTATTTTATTAGCATTTAGCGGTAATCGCCATCGGTATTAACTATTAAGCAATAAGCACCGTTCGCAGTAGATGGCAGTGGTTGAAGGTTAAAAATGTCTAGATTTTATTAATGTACTCTGTAGTTTTAAGTGTTAACTGTCATGGCCGAAGGCGTCATTTACTTTTCATGTGCTAGGCTAAGCTTAAATTTCCGTACGGTTTCTATGACTAGCTTGGCAGATTAATATACAGGGGGATCACTTGTACCTGGTTAAGTACCTCCACCAAATATGACGAATTCCACATTCCACAACCCGATGTAACAAAAGTTTGTCGATAAAGTTTAATACAGCTGCGTGATGTCTATATACCCCTCTCTCTCTCACTTTTTCTCTATCTATTACTCTGTATAGTCCTTTTCATGAAAGAAGTCCCCCAGACGCGGCGCTGCAATCGCATAACGTAATGTTGCCATTTATGAGTAAAAAATTTACCTATTTTATTTAATAATAATAATAGCAGATGTAATTTATCAAATAATTTTATTTTCTGCATACTTCGATGAAACAATATTTCTGTTATGTAAAAAGTATATTTTCATTTACTAATATTAGCGGTGTTCTACCTACTTACAGGGAAAAGATGAGAAAATAGGGTAAAGAAAAGCAATACAATTTTTTATTCAGAGTTTATTGCATAATTGTTGGGTTACAATTTTTTTCGAAGTACACGCCGCTATTATACCTTCGTTTGTAATTCTTGTTACAGTTTTCTCTGACACACCTGCAATTGAATTATGAACAATTAAAAATAATAGTAACTTTAAGTTTATAATGCTTATGTAATATATGTTTTAATTTCAGTTACCTAGTTTCATCACATTATGTATTTATTCAATTTTGTCGCAAAAACGAATTTATATCATAAAAGTCCCATCAATACAGCAAAAAATTATTAAATGGCAACTCTAAAAAGTACCCGTTATGGTGCCAACTCTGTTCCGAACATTGTTTAGTGGTATTAAAACACCTTGATTCGTATGTTCCGCTTCACAGAACTCTTTCACCTTTAATATCATTTCTCGAGCCGAACTTTTTACAACTTTTGGCATTGTAATCAATCTTTAAAATGCACTAAGCCAGTTAAAAATTCACAAAAATCTACCACAACAAACGAACTTCATAACATCGACGAATGACAACATTACCGACCTGTCAAATTTAGTTCCAAAAATCGCCGCGGGACTTCTTTCATGAAAAGCACTATACCTGTAGACAGTAACTACTAACTCCGTCCCCACTCTGGTTTCTGTTGCCATCATCACAGCTGATCACACATCTCATTCGTGGTTGATATTATTTCCAACGTTTGTCTAACGTTTTGACTTATTTTGTTACTTAAACTTCTATGAATTAAAGTTTTAAAATATTGCCGAAAGCTTATGAAGATGAATAATAGGTATCTATACTTACCAATTGAGAGAAGAAAAAAGCAAAAGTAAAAAAACATGATTATTAACAATGACAGTAATGACAGCGAGTTGTACAGAGGAATACGATGTGGAAACGATGTATTATACTTATATAGACGGATGATAGCGAAGAAGCCAGAATTTAGAACAGAGTTAGAGATTTGCTTACACAGTTTCTGTTATGCGGTTGCATTTTATGAATTGGACGATGTTGCAGTCGTCAAGAATGTTGTAAAGTTCTTTGTTAAACCAAATGCGCTAAACATCGTTCTCGCAAAAAGCACGAGATTGTATTCGAAGGATCTTACACTCCAAAATAAGGAGAGCAAGCTCATTCCTCTTGCTGAGGGCCCAGGTTTCAGAACCATAAGTAAGCACTGGTATTAGCTATCGTCATTTTAGTCAGCCGTATAAGATTTAGGGTAATATTGAATTCAGCCATTGCATCGTAACGTTTAGGACGTACCTAAAACGCAAACATTAGCTGATTTGAACTCTATAAATATTTGGTATGTGGGTATTCCGAATTCCACCAACTTTCCTCATGTCGACCTGAGTGCAAAAACTTGGTTCGTAGAGGATCTGTGTCAGAGAGGACGGAAACCATATTGGCCAATTATATTATTGTCCGGTTGTGTATACTTGAGGTTTAATAATTGGATAGTTTTTAACTGGACATGTGATGAGCCCATTGGAATCTAGACACTTTAATTTCGAGTTTGGTCCCTTTTCTGTTTGATCTGGTTGTACGGTATCAGGAAATCTCCCTTGCCCTGCTGTTTTGGCTATTGCATCCCGAGAAGTTATGAGAGTGGCACTCGCTTGAGAAAGATGGGGGCAGCATTGACTACGTGGACGTGAACAGCTAGGACTGACTAATGTAACCTTTTTAAACCCCGCCCCGCGGTTGTAGTTAAAGCATTTCTCAGTATTTCGACAGGAAGCACACCCCAGAGAGCAAGAAGTGATCCCACTGAGACTCTGCATCAGCTTTGACTATGCACAGTTTCATAGTGTCAGTTATCTGACCTCCCTGACTTATAATAAAGAACATCTGCGTCGCGCTGATGTCTTAAAGGCTAATAGGCCGAACCCTAACTGCTTCTGGTAAATAGAACTATGGTCACATTATTGTACATTATTGTATTCAGAAATTTTGTAAGAGCTCCAGCTTATTTGGTAGATCCTCGTTCATGTCGGAAGAGAAATAGTCAGCATAATCGTGAAGGGGATGACAAACAGCGTTTTTATTTGAGATCATATTATGCTATGTGAGGCAATGTTATAACTTAAAAATCATAACCACAGTATATTTGATTAAGACATATTCTCCATTAATTAATTTTATTCATATATGTTGAATAATAGTCGTTTTAGTTTAGGGGCAATGAAATTAAGAAGGCGTGACATCTAATTTTAGTCATTAAATTATCTGTACCATATTTATGATACCTATGCTTTATTTGCTCTGTGAGAACACGACTGAACTTCACTATAGGATATAACTTTGAAGCCTGAAAGTTGAAACGCTCAAAAGATTTTAAAGAAACAAAATGGACGGAGCGTAGTGTTGAGTGTGTTAGCTATTTGACTAACTAAGCGATATTTTACATGATCTTGTAATTGAGTCTTAACATTAGTTACGTTAATTATCTAGTACTATTGGTGTGCTTTATTAAGTTTAATCTAGACTTTCATTTTATGTAATTGTTTAAATCGGTCGCTTTGGGGATGGTATCCATTTTGTGATCATTCGTGTTGTATGGCGCTTATTGTGAGTACAAATTTCTTTATTTGCTATTCCGCAAGGATAAGCCTTTATTTTTCTTAAGATATAAGTATAATTAAGAAATATTACTGTAAGTAATTACCTGATTTATTATTTCTCGATGTACTTTTAAATATGGCTGTGCCATTTCGGTTCTAGTAAATTTTATGTAAGTATTTACTATTGTTCTCATTTTGTACATTTCTATTGTTTATATTGTATTAGCTTGTTGTTTAGACTTTAAACCTATATAATATCTGTACTATATTTTTAAATTATAAATAATAAACAAAAATTGTTGTTTAATCCTATTATTTTTAAAGTAGCTTCACCAGTATAATTGTGTGGTATAACTGAAATTATTTTATCTTGCAACTGAAATGTGTTTTAAAGCTAAAAGGGAAAAGTTGTAGCGCTGTATGTTATTTGATCACCATAAGCGTATAGCTTTTCCCCTTAGTTTTATAAACAATAGCATCTGATGGTGATTGAAGGTGTCATCTTGTAATGGTAAGGTTTCTTAAAAAGAGATCAACCTACAAAAATAGATTTCATTATTTATGTGATTATAAAAAAATAAGATACTAATCATTGTGCCTTATTTTAGTTTTAGTCATATTTATATTCTTAACACAATAAAATATGAGTATTTTTAATTATAGGGATCATTTCTTTAATAGCACCAATCTATTAGAGAGTGGGCCAATCTAAGCAGTTCTTTTTGAAAATATGTCTTTATTCATGAGGTTAAAATGTTAAAGAAAAATAAAAAAAACAATCTTATTTTTTCATATTAGTGACATAATGTTCACTTATAATAGTTATAGTTAGTTATCAATAACTAATTATAACTAAGACTAATACATGGCAATATATTCTCTGCTATTCTTTTTAACCACCACAATTTTTGTTTTACATGTAGCATATGGTTATAAGTAACATGCACTTACTTACATTAGTGAAAAGAATAACTTGTAAACAAATATAAAAACAATCAAGGTGAAAAGTGGTAGAATTCATGTCTGACCATTCAGCACAATGAGAACTCCTTCATAAATGCCATGCATGGCAAATCATCTGCCCCCTCCCCGTAGAGTGACAACCCAAGGCATTTGGACACCACCACAAGTATTTTATGGCAAGTTGGGTTCCATGACTGATGATAAGTGATCATAATGATCCTTGAAATGTAAACTCAGCTAGAGATAAAAAAATATATGAAACCCAGTCCACAACCAGAGTCCACCTCCAAGCCTAGCCAAGCATGTAAACATACAAATAAAATTTTAAAGCCAAAGTTTTAAAAAAATGAGTATTTTCGTAACTTACAAACTTGATATTCTTCTTTTTATTTCACATTTATATATTACATTATAGTACATTTTCATTACTCTTTAAATTTCAGATTAAAATGGGCGCTGTTAAATCCCTTTGGGTACATGAACATAACATTATATTAATTCACTCTTAAGGAGTGATGGACTCATACAACTTATTTGGTGATGATGGCAGCGGTATGTTGGAAGAACTTACTGACCTTGGTGGTTCTGATAACTTTTCAAACCCTTCAAGTGGTGTAACTAGTGAAAACAAAGAAACTTCAGAGAATAGGTAACTGAAATTTTATTGTGCATAGTAAAAACTTCTACCTAATTTCCTATTTATTATTTTCAAGCAATTTGCTCTTTTAGTTACAGACAACCATACAGTTCTAACACCGTGGCTCAAGAAGGATCAGTGCAAAAGCTGGCTTCGTTTGGAGGTGGAGGGTCGGGTGGCATACCAAATAGCTCACAACCTGTGCCTAATCCTGGTGCCGTTCCCCCAACCCCAGACTATCATGAATACAGTGGATACCCTCCACGGCCCCGATTACCTCAACCACCTCATGGCCCCATACATCCTTCCCACCATGTTCACCCATCACATGCCTATCCAGGATACCACCCTGGACCTGATCCAATGTATTCAATGTCTGAACAAGGTAATTGTAATGTAATTAGCTCAACAACAATTGATACATAATCCATCAGGTATTTTGTGTATATGTATAAATGCCATAATTTTCAGGTATTGGAGACATGGGAGTTTGGTCTTCTGCACCAGGAGCAAACAGATATTCACCTATCACACCTGGATATAGACATAGTTATGAACATCAACAAAAAATGCACCAATATGCTCCTCAACAGGTAAACATATTTCTATATAATGCTTGTTACTACACATGCTTGCATTTCATCATTCTACTACCAGCCACACAAGTATTAGAGCTCTTATTATGTCAACTAAAATGTGAGTAAATTGAAATATATATATTTTTTTTTGAAGGGAATAGGAGGTCTGCAACCTCAAAATAGTGCATATCTTCCAAGACAACCACATTTTTCACAGACATCTCAGCAGCTTTATGGGCAACAACAGGTAAAAAAAAAATATTTATAAATTAGCCAGGTTTCTATTCTTAAGATGTAGTTTTTAATAAATCCTGGGATTAAAAAGTTTTATTAGATTATGTCATGATATTCTATTGTGACTAAAATTATATTTAAGATTAATAAATAAGATAAATTAAATTAGTTGTTGTTTCGACTATGTATTTGCGTGTTGTTCCCACTAGAATGTAAGTGCGTGCTCCTATTTCACAATGCCTCCTGCTGTTACAAACGTTGTGTAAAACAAAAAAGAGTGGCGGAGAGTTTATTGCCAGTTCTTCTTTTCCGTTCTACACCCTTGATTGGAGAACTGGCAGTAAATGTAAAATTAGAAGCATTTAATGTATATTTTTGACTTGCTATATTTTTTTTCCAGAACTATCCCAATTATACACAAATGCACCCACCATCAGCTACAAGAATTAGCCAACATCCTACGTATCACCAGCAAATTGATGTGAACTCACACCAATATGGTTTACCACATGCTCAACAAGGACATGGCCCAATGTCTCAACATCAGAGTCATCAGACCATGCCATCACACTCAGGTTCAATTGGTGCAGCGCTACAAAATCACCCCAGTTCACATTTGCATCATGCCCCAACCTCTCTCCACCATCCTCGTCAATCTTTAGTACCATCTTCTGTTGGGCCAGGACACCCATCACAAATGCCATATGGTACCCATCACTCGGTCCCTATGAATTATCAGCCCCATCAAGTGCAGCACCCGCTCGATGTGAATGTATCCAATCAATACAGTTCTGTCAAACCTGGGCTTGAGACTGGTAGTCCACAGTATAGACCACCTTTTCCACAACTATCGCCACAAATGTCGCCTCGTGCACAAATATCTCCCAGGCAACAACCGCAATCTCAACCCCAAGTGTCTCCACGTCCAGTAATGTCACCTGTAAAAGGTCCCAGCGCTTCGCCACATAGTGCTCGCGCTTTGGTACAGACGCCTGCTACATCCGGCCCTCCACCTGTATCCGGGTCCTACACTTCTCAAAACACACTTCAGGCTCTTGAACAAATGGTTTTGCCTCCAAGTGGCGATTACCCTTACCAGCGTAGTCAGGTTGCTTCAGCAATAGGGCATAATGTTGCTTCAACATCTCAGTGGAGTCAAAATAAAATTACTTTACCAATGGGTAATATTCCACCGATAGACACTTCGGATTCTACTATAAAGAATGTAGAAGCGTCGGCGATATCTGAAATCCCGAAAACAATTCCATTTACAAAACCAAATACTGATCCTAAAGAAGAAACAAATATTGGTGAAAAAGATAAAAAACTTGAAGACATGAATAGTTCTCAAATGTTTTTATCGTCAAATATAACACCGAATATGCCGCTAAATGTGACAATGCCATCAAATATGGCAAAAACGACAACTGCCAACGTAACGATGCCGAACATTTCGTCACCGGCTAAAAATGAAAGCGATGACAGGAAAGACATAATAACACAAAATAAGCAATCAAATGATACTTTAAAACCAATAGGACATAATGTTATACCAACAGGAGATGAACATAAAAGTGATGTGAAACCTTCTCCTTTCTCAAATACAAGTGAAGTTTCTCAAAAAGCAGACACTAAGCAGTTAAAACCTAATGATTCTTCCACTGAACAATTAAATCCCAATGATAATACAAATGGTCTATTGAATATGGAATCTACTAGTGATAAATCTAATACTGTACAACAACATTCGACTCCAACTACTCATTTATCAATCAAAACTGATAAAATGCCCAGTCAATTTGAAAATTCTTCTCCATTATCTATAGACAGAAATAAGCCATATCAAAGTAATAACTATCCTAGTGTTCAGACAATGTTGCCTCCAGGATTACCAAGCAGTATGGGTATGAGTGTTGCAAGTAATTCCCCAATAAATTCACCAATCAATGTTTCTGCAAGTTATCAAAGTGGTCATTCACCTGTAACCCAATCTGGCACTAATGTGCAATCTAATCATACCGTTCCACTCAGTAATCTTTCTAATACACTTACTTCATCTATACCCCTTCACAGTACAGCAGGTAATATGTCTTTACTACCACCACCTACAGGTCCTAATATTATGGCAAACATGCATAATGTATCAGGAAATATTAATACTAGTAACCAATCAACCGGACCACCAAATATGCAAGTGGGAATTCAAATGTCCGGATCAAATATTCTCGCAAATTTGCCTCCCCATATGCCAGGAAATCAAACCAGTATGATTCCTCCGGGTCCCCAAAACATGAGCCCAAATGTTATTATGATGGGTTCCAATAACGCTCCACACCCATCTATGCAATCAATGTATGCCACTTCCCATCATCAAGAAAGAGCAGCATTGCAGCAACAAATACAAGAAATATATTGTCTACTTCCTTCAAATGAAAATCAGGAAAAAGTCCGGTGTCTGCAGGAAAGGTTGTCAATGCTACAACAGCATGAGACTAATGATCGTTGCAGCGGGGGTCCTAATTGCATTTTGCAAAATCCTATTTATGGATCGAAAATGGTCGAAAGTCCTCAGGTAACTAGTACTACTGGGCGAGGTCGAGGAAAAGGGCCAACAAAACCTAGAAAACCTCGAGCGAAAAAAGATAAAACAGGCGGTTTATCACAATCCTTGGACCAATTACCCGTTTCAGAAGATTGCGTTACAGCTGGGACAGGTCTGCAAGGAAATATCGATATAGATCCCGAAATGGTAGAAGATGTATCTAACTTGGATAGTAGCATTATTTCCATTGATGAGTCTGGAAAGGTTAAGAAAGTAAGAGGTCCTAGAAAAAGTAAAGAAAGAAAACCACGCACTCCCAAAGAGCCAAAAGGGGATAAAGATATGTCTGACAAGCCTGTTAAAGAACGTAAAAAGCGAGTACCTAAAGATCCCAATGCTCCGAAAAGAAAGCGTAATGTGAGAAAGGGTGTATCAGAAATACAAGCTGATACAACCACTGGAAATGACATTTTGGATAAAGATAACTTTGAAAGCAGCATAACTGATACAACCTTAATTAAAAACACATTAAATGAAAACACAAGTAATTTAACTTTAGATGATTCAAACGTTACAGATTTTGATGATATTCCAGTTTCTAAAATAGCCATAAAAGATTTGCTGGAAGAAGCTGAATCTAAAAAAGATGCTGAAAAAGACGATGATTTAGATTTTATGATAGGTAAAAAAAGAATATCCAAGAAACGGGGATCTGTTGGCTCTAGCAGAAAAATGGCCGCAAGAAGGACACCTTCTGGTAAAAGAAAAAGAAGGGGAGGTATTGTTCCTGATTCCGATGGCGAACCAGATGACTTAGCGTCGACACCCCCACCTTCTCCGCCTGCAGAAGGTGATGATAGCTTAAAACGACGATCAGCAAGGAATACTCAACGTAAAAAATACACTGATGATGTGATGTTAAGGTTATCTGATGACGAATTCTCTGTAATGGCGCCTCGGCCAGACAGGGATTTTGACGACTCTAATCTTGATATAAAAGATTTTAATCGCCTTGAGGGAACTCCAAAACCCAATTATATTTACGTTAACACTACTGATGAAGATTCTATGATAGTACAACATGTTTTAGCAAGCAGAATGGGTAAAAGAGAAATAAAACCTCAGCCTTTAGTAACTGAGCATGTGCCCAAAGTAAACGAAGATAATAACTTAGAAACAGTTGCACCAGTAGAGAGCGATAAACCCGTTGATGGTGAACTAGTAAAAGAAGAACCTGAAGTTAAAACAGATGATATATGTATGAATATTGAAGATAAAACGGAAACTATAAAACCTGAAGTGGAAAACGTTGAAAACATGCAACAAGATCCAGAGATTAAAGACAAAGATAGTCCTGAAAATGAGGATGAGAAAAATGTTAAATCTATTATTGTTGATGTTGAGGAATATTTTGTTAAGTACCGAAATTTCTCTTACCTTCATTGTGAATGGAAAACAGAGGAAGAGCTTTATAAGGGAGATAAAAGAATATTTTCTAAAATAAAACGGTTTAAACAAAAACAAGCTCAGCAAATGAATATTTTTGAACTATTTGATGACGAACCATTTAACCCAGACTATGTTGAAGCGGAAAGAATTTTAGATATGTCAGAAAATCAAGACCCTGGCAGTACCACAGTCGTAAAACATTATCTTGTCAAATGGAAAAGCTTACAATATGAAGATAGCACGTGGGAGCTAGAGGAGGATATAGATGTGGATAAAATATTGCAATATAAAGTATTTAGTGAACTACCACCAAAGGAAAAATGGAAATTCAAGAAAAGACCTTCGCCTGATCATTGGACTCAGTTAAAAGAATCTCCTTTATATAAAGGTGGTAATACCTTGAGACCCTACCAGCTTGAAGGCTTAAATTGGCTTCTATTCTCTTGGCACAATAACCGTAATTGTATTTTAGCTGATGAAATGGGTTTGGGTAAAACTATACAAAGTTTGACATTCGTAAACTCTGTTTGGGAATATGGTATTCGTGGACCATTCCTTATTATTGCTCCATTATCTACTATACCAAATT
Source organism: Pieris napi (assembly GCF_905475465.1). Classification (NCBI taxonomy): domain Eukaryota; kingdom Metazoa; phylum Arthropoda; class Insecta; order Lepidoptera; family Pieridae; genus Pieris; species Pieris napi. Next base: position 8,290,412 of record NC_062248.1, on the reverse strand, counting down.
GGCAAAGAGAATTTGAAGCGTGGACAGATATGAATGTTATTGTTTACCACGGTTCTCAGCAGAGCAAAAGTATGATTCAAGAATATGAATTCTTTTATAAAAATGAAAATGGCGAACCTGTGAAAGAATTAACAAAGTTTAATGTCCTTATTACGACGTTTGAAATAATCGTTACTGATTTCCAAGAATTGAGATCATTTAATTGGAGAATATGTGTAATAGATGAAGCCCATAGACTTAAAAACCGAAATTGTAAATTATTGGAAGGCTTAAGGCAGTTGCATTTGGAACATAGAGTACTACTATCAGGAACCCCGTTACAAAATAATGTCAATGAGTTGTTTTCACTCCTAAATTTCTTAGAACCATCACAATTTGCTAGTAGCGAAGCATTTTTGAGTGAATTCGGCCAACTGAAATCGGAATCGGAAGTCATAAAATTGCAAGCTTTGTTAAAACCTATGATGCTGCGAAGATTAAAAGAAGATGTCGAGAAAACTTTAGCGCCCAAGGAAGAAACTATAATTGAAGTTGAATTAACTAACATCCAGAAAAAATACTACCGGGCTATCTTGGAACGTAACTTCAGTTTTCTGCAAAAAGGTATTGCCTCTGCAGCTAACATTCCTAACTTAATGAATACGATGATGGAACTTAGAAAATGTTGCATTCACCCTTATTTGCTTAATGGCGCTGAAGATCAAATTCAATTTGATTATAAACAAGCAAATGGTGAAGACAAAGAGGCCTATTACAAAGCCCTTATTCAGTCATCTGGTAAAATGGTTTTGGTTGATAAGCTGTTGCCCAAATTAAAAGCAGGTGGTCACAGAGTATTAATATTCAGTCAGATGGTACGATGTTTAGATATCTTAGAAGACTATTTATTGTACAGAAAATATCCCTTTGAACGCATTGATGGTCGTATAAGAGGCAATTTAAGGCAAGAGGCTATTGACAGATTTTCTAAACCGGATTCTGACCGTTTTGTCTTCTTATTGTGCACGAAGGCTGGCGGGTTAGGAATAAACTTAACTGCTGCTGACACTGTTATTATTTATGATAGTGATTGGAATCCACAAAATGACTTACAAGCTCAAGCACGTTGCCATCGAATTGGTCAGCAGAAAATGGTGAAAATCTATCGACTTCTTTGTCGGAATACATACGAAAGAGAAATGTTCGATAAAGCATCGCTAAAGTTGGGTCTAGATAAAGCTATTTTGCAAAGTATGAATACGTCGCAAGGAAAAGAAACTGGTTTAAGGCAATTGTCTAAAAAAGAAATTGAAGATTTGCTTAAAAAAGGTGCTTACGGCGCAGTTATGGACGAAGACAACGCCGGGGACAAATTTTGTGAAGAAGACATCGAAATGATTTTAGCGAGACGGACACAAGTAATTCAAATGGAATCGGAAAAGGGTTCTACATTCTCAAAGGCAAGTTTTGCTGCCAATGATCAGCGATCTGATATTGATATAAGGGATCCTGACTTTTGGAATAAATGGGCTAAAAAAGCTGAAATAGATACTACTGAAAAGAAAGAAGATGAAGACTTAATAGTCACTGAACCTCGAAAGAGAACCATTATTAAGAGGTATGGCCACGACGATGGGCCGATGGAAATGTCGGACATGGAAGTGACTCCTGATTCAGAAGATGACGAAGATGGTAAATTTTTTTCTGAGGTGATTTATTAAATTTTTGAATTATTCATTCAACCTTAACCTGTTTTCTTGAATTTAGGTATAAGTCTAAGAAGTAAACGAAAGAAGGAGAAATTTGGTCGTAAGGGCAGAAGGTATGCAAGTGACGACTATGTTCCGAGACATGAAGGCATTCCTATCGATGAAGAGGTTGTCTATGGATCATGGACAAGATCAGAATGCTTTAAAATAGAAAGAGGACTCCTCACATTTGGGTAAAACATGATGGCTAATTATGTAACTGTATTTTGTTAGTAAGGGTAGAGAATTCAGTCTAATAATATATTGCAAAAATATTTTCTGATTTTATAATTGGTTTACATAGTATTTTAATGTTTTTAAAATTGTAGTACTGAATCTTAATCTAATCTATTTCATAAACCAATTTATTCAAACTGCCAGTGACATGTAGTAAATAAATAATTTTAGGTGGGCAAGATGGGAGGAAATTATTGACAGGAATCAATTAAGAAAAGGTTGGACCTTACCTGTCATTGAAGATTGTGCAAGGATTATAGTGAGTATAACTGTAATTAAGTTAAATCACTTTTCCTGCAAATATTTTTTTATTGAATGACTTCAAACCACTTATGTAGGAACTGGATTATTTTAAACATCTTTAGCCATCATAATCTGTTTTGAATACTTTGTTCACATGATGACTAGCCATGCTAATACCGAGGAAGTTTTGACTTTCGCTGAGTTAAATTATTCTACGATTCTGACTAAATATACCGTCACACCAATAAGGTGTATTAAGCGAATTAAGGTTTTAATAAAATTAATAATTATAGGTACTTTTTTGTCTACGACATTACAAAGGGGATGAAAAAATCCGTAATTTTATATGGGACCTGATAGAGCCGTGTGAGAATGGCGAAGTGACCATATCGAGGAACCACAGCGGCTTGCACAATCCGGTTCCCCGAGGCAGGAATGCTAAAAAGAAAAATAGACTTAAAGATATTCCTAAACAGAATGACCTTCAAAAGTGGGAAGATCTCAATCATTGGAGTTCCCACGAAAAATATGATTGTGAAGCATACTTGGAAAGTAGTTATAAAAAACACTTGTTCAGGCATGCTAACAAGTAAGTTTTGTTATTGATATGAACATAACTAATTAAAAAATTTACGATACAGTCGAGAATTAATAACTTTGTTTATAGGGTACTTTTGAGAGTACGTATGATGTACTATATCAAGCACGAGGTGATCGGAGACTACGCTACACAAATAGAAAACGGAACTCATGCGAGGTACGATTAAATTCCTATTTATCATGTTTTATCATTATTACCGTGCAGGCCAAGGTGCTAAAACACAAAACAATTTTCACTTCTGAAATGTTGGTATAATACTAAAACTGCGTAATTTTATCTATTCAAGATTGTGAATTACGATGAAGGTTCTATGACAAGGATAATCGCCACTTATTGATATATTCAGCTGATAGCAATAATTACGAACATTAATAATTACACATACATCAAAATCTCACTTAAACTTGTTACCATAAAAATAAGTTTTTTTTTTAATATTAGTGCTATGGGCATGAGAGTGCCGCGAGGAGTCGATAGCGCACCTCCTCGACTCTGGTGGGACACGGAATGCGACGTTTCCTTGTTAGCGGGCACTTACAAGCATGGATACGAAAACTATCTCGCTATGAGATCAGACCCTCAACTCTGTTTTGTTGAAAAACTGGGACCGCCCGATGATGCTGAGTGTACGGATATTAAGTAAGTTCTAAGATTAACATTCTTGATATACTTTGGCAGTTTCATACCTCTAACCATTTAAAAAATTTATTCGGGTCTAGTAAATTATATAAACACGTACACGTGTACCCACAAAATTTCGTCTCAAGGGGATCGATAATTTTGTGGATACCATAAACCATTTTTGTTGATACATCGAATGAAAGAACATTCTATTTTTCTTGATTTTTATTTATCTTAAATAACATACATTTCTTATATATAATAATAATAATAATAAAGCATATTTATTCAAGACTTACAATTTGTTTTGTTTACAACCTATTTTGTGTTAGTATATTTCTTAAACTATGTTAGTATAATTTATTGAAGCCTTGACCCCATCCGGGTATATGCCTCCTCCATCCCATTCCAAACCTGTCTGTCCCTTGCTTTCTCTAGCCAGTTTGTGCCTGCCACTTTGGCAATGTCGTCCATCCACCTCATTTTTGGTCTGCCCCGGTGTCTGTTCCCTGGGGGGCCTCTCCATTTTGTAATTTTGAGACTCCATCTTTGGTCTGAGACCCTGGCTACATGTCCTGCCCAGCTGCCTGCTTATATATGGATCTATATTAATTATGTGATTTCTAGGAGTGAAGAACGGAAAGTTCGGGGCAGCGTCGTAGGAGATGAAGATTGCACGGACGAAGTGTCAAGTGGCGCCGGCGCAGCATCCCCTGCCGCTTCCCCACGCCCCGAAGATGATTCATCTCACCCCTGGCCTTCCATGCAGGACCTAAACACCCGTCTTCGAAGACTTATTACGGCATACCAGAGGAATTATAAACGGGAGGAACTGAAGTTGCAGCAGAGAGCTAAGGTAAGATTAAATTTATTTAATAGTTACAATTCGTGTCTAAAAAAATTTTTTTTATATATCTTTTAAATTGTGTGTTGTATGATAATTTTATATAATATTTTCATTCACTTTGACATTAGAAATAAGAAAATAATATGTTTTTACTTCTCTACTTCACTTTACATCTTACTAATGGGCATACATTGCTAGATGGAGCGACGTGAACGCATGGATCAATTAGTTAGGGACGAAGTGTCACAATGGCGATGGAGCCGAGCAGACGAGGAAGCATTCCGACGCACTGTTGCCTCTTACGGTGTTGAATTCGATCCTGCGACAAAAAGCCTACGTTGGAATCGCTTTAGGTCTTTGGCCAGGTTGGATTCAAAAAGTGATGACGCACTTACGGACTATTTGAAAGCCTTCATGGCTATGTGCAAGAGGCAATGCGGACTTTCTGTCGGAGAAGCTGAATTACCGACCAGAGCAGATTTGAAAGCAGAGCCCATCGGAGAAGAAAGAGCAATCGCTACATTAGAAAGGTAAGAAATAATTTATCTTATTGTGCTTTTTGTAAATAGTATGTGAGGAAAGAGAACCGTCGTGGGATTTGAGGTCGTTGGCATTATAAATTATCGTTTTTTGTTAAGTTGTAAACAATGTATATCATCAATAATTATTGTGAATAAATTAAATGACGCGTGTCAGGTAATATTATATTAGTTCGCATAACCGCTAGGTCGGCTTTCCTTCTGCTTTTACTTTAGTAATTCGTAGCTTTTAAATTTATTATAACAAAAAACTAAATTAATAAATATCTTTTCAAATTTAGGATCGATCTGCTCCGTGTGTTGCGAGAGGAAGTGGCGCCGCACCCTGCCTTAGAGTCTCGACTTTCTCTTTGCGAGCGCTCACTAGACACGCCTTCGTGGTGGCAACCAGCTCTTCATGACAAATACCTTGTACTTGGAGTGTGCAAGTAAGTACTACTAACTATGACGTAGAATGGGTTAGAAAGTACAAACACTGACTTCTTTGGCTTTGGCAACCAAATATATATCTTGCGTATTATTTGTGTTCAATGCTTCAAGGGAGAAGGCACTATGCATTTAAATTATAGTTATCGATTATTAATTGCCTTATTACAATAGAAAAAGTAAACGAAATTTTTATTTTACAGACATGGATTAGGAGATACATTCACTAAACTATTTTGTGATCCGAAAATGCCATTCGGGGATTCTGCTAGAAAATGGTACGCCAAATGTAAAACTAGCAACAAAAGCGAACAGAAACAGAATTCAGACGACGAAGAAAAAGTATCTACTGATGCTGCAGAAACGCGCTCACTGCGACGTAGCAAGCGAACAACCAACGTCCCTGAACGTGACGAGGACGATATGGACGCCCTATCGGAACTAGAGACACTTGCGAAACTGGGCAGAATTGAGGAGCCCCTAACTCCAGATCAATGGTTTTCAGAAAGAGCCCTGGAAACGCGTCTCCACCACATTGCACATGCCGTACAAAACTGCGAATGGCCCGCCGCTTCGACCTCTAAAAATGAAGAAACCCCAACTGACGAAGTGAAACCTCAGAAAAGACACATCGCTATCGACGTCGAGACCGAACGCGCTAAGCTGCACGCGCTTTTATCGTCACCGCAAGCAGCGCATACAAATAGTCGTGAACACAGAAATGCGCCACCTTCGAGTTTGATTGGGACGAGGGAAGGCGACGATGCCTCGAGTGATTCTAGTTCTCGAAGGTCGACCCCGGCTCCGCCACCCGCCCATCAACGCGTTGCTCCTTCTCCGGCACCTTCGGTTCCACCGTCACCCTCGACTTCGGCTCCGGTAGATCTGTCGGCGCCTTTGGACCTCAGCGAGGTTCAAGATTTCTCCATGGGCCGCAGAACACCACAAGACACACCGTCCGCTGCACCACCTAGAAGCAGATTGGACGACACTCTAAGTAGACTCATGAAGAGGAAGAATGTGGTAAGTACTGATTAGAAGCTATGTCCTGATGAAATATTAAGGCCGGTTTTTCAGAAACGAGATTTAACGATATTCGCTTGTTAAAAATGTATTGGCTTTGACATAAGGAAGATGACTCCATCAAATCTAAGTTCCACTCATTTAATGCATAGTCACGGCGTCTTGAATAATTTTTAGTTAGATTTCAGGTGAAACAATAATTGTTCGACATGGTATGGTCCTTTAGGCATACACCTACTTTAGGCATGGCCTTAAAGGTGTATACCATTGAAATAAACCCAGAAATCCTAGGATACTTAAACTGAGAAAAAGTAGTAAACAAGTTAATTTAACCTAAAATTTTATATATGTTTATTTGTACCTTATTTTTATTTAATTTATTCTCTGTATATTATTTCAGCCTGCACCTGAGCAAATTGTTGGAAAGGATAAGAAGAGAAAGAAGCTTGATGAAATCGTTCTCGGCCTATCTGCAGCAAAAGGGCGAAGTTCAAGCACTTCAAATAGCTCGGTGGAGCCTCCCCGTACTAAGACTGCTCCCATTCTACCTGAAGTAACTGTAACACCCGCCGCCCCTCCCTCTACCTCTACGGCCCCACCACAGAAACCATTCTCTGTGACAGTCACAAATGTCCCATCACCTCACACCTCATCGAAGGAATTATCATCGTTTCTTCAGCAATCTTTGGAGCAAAGTAAAACTCCTAAAGCCACACAGTCTATACAAACAAAACCATTTTCTCACGAGGCTAAAGTAAACAAGTGGCTCGCAGAACAAGCCAACGTTGACAATAGACGAAGAGGCGTTGCTCCGCGTTTGTCCCCCGAAGAGCACGTCCCGGTGGTCCATAGAGTGACCGGTAAACGCCTTGTGGGACATAAAGCTCCTCAATTAAAGCACTTGGCGCATTGGATTGCCGAAAATCCAATGTACGATATAGATACTAAATGGACTGAAGGTATAAAAGAACATGTCAAATTACCTCAAGATGTACGAAGCCAGCGGCATTCCCCTATGCAAAGTGCACCTGCACCAGAACGGAAAAAAGGACGACCTCCAACTCTCGATTCTTCTTCTGCCAGTGTACTCTCAAACACACATTTAAATCAAAATCTTGCCGGTCTCAACCCAGCCCTCTTGGCGAGTCTGTCTAGTCTGAGTGCATTTGATCCTAAAACACTTGCGGCTACTCTATCCAACCTTACCGGTTTTGATCCAAAGTTATTATTGAATTCCTTCAGTGGAATGCCTAACTTATTGGGCAACATGGCTGGTGGAAATATATTTTCTAATTTAGCTGGCCTTGGATTGCCCGGCTTTCCATCACTTGATATGAATAGTGTAAGTGGAAATAGTAATGCAGCAGATAGTAAAACTAGCAAAACAAGAAAGTCGACGGAGTCTACGAGCGCATCTTCATCGAAATCATCAAGCTCACAGTTTCCATTTGTATTTTCAAACCCTAACATGTTATATCCACAACTTGGATTGAATAGTTTGTCGCCATTTGGTGTGCATTCTGGTATGTCTTCACCATATGATGCACTTGGCCTTTTAGGGAGCAATTTAGCTGCAACATCGAGCAGTACATCTCTTCACAACACCAACCCGGGTTCTCGTAGTTCCAAAACCACTACGCCCAGATCTTCAACAGTCGTTACACCAACTTCCACTTCACGGCAACAGAAAGTTTCGGACCGTGCACAGTCATCTAATTTGCCTCAAATACTATTACCTCCCGACCCATACTTATTAGAATCGATTTCTAAACAGTCAATGAATTTTGAGGCTTCAATGAAACTTGATAAAAGAGCGCGGGAGTCTGACATACATGACGCTGCAGCCACTGACTTGTCTAAAGTAGATAAAAAAAAGACACCTTATGATGCGTTACGTACTCATATGCCACCAGAATTTGCAGCAGTTCAAGAAAAATTATTAAAGGGTGATAAAAAAGATATCGATGTTAACAAAATGTTACTTGAACAAATGGCTTCTGGAGCCCTCAGTGCGAGTCTTGTCAGTTCTGTTGAATCAAAGAAAGCTAAAGACGAAAAAGACTCCTTTGAAAAATTATCAAAACAAGATTATATGACACGACTAGCAGCGGAAGAGTCTAATATTTCTTTACCGAATAAAAGAGTGGTTGAAGACGTTAACACCGAACCAGAGAATTTAGCTTTACAACCGACAGCAAAAAAGCTTAAAGAAAGTCAAGATGGTACCACTAGAAATAAACCATCTGACGCCTCTACACATGCAGCTGAAATGGATTTGGAAGATTTAATAGCACCATCCACAGTTATTAAAACTGGGGTAAAAGCAAGCGATTTTGAAATGAATCGGGTCCCAGAAACATCCGCAAACCATGGTCTAGAAAGAGAAGATAAACCACAATCCTTACACATAAGTCCAAATCGTATTGATGAGAGTAATCAACAAATAGTTGACTGTTCAGCCAATAAATATGAAAATGAACGAAGAGACGACAATCATTCTGAGGATATTAACAATGGGGGTGATAACTCCGATAACCGCAAGGGCAATAGAAAGAAAGCTCGAAAATCATCTGAAGAATCTATTGGGGGTCCTCGACGTGAACTTAGATCGAGTTCTACCAGACAGTCATTTGACTCTAATAATTAAAATTAGTTCAACGTAAATGAAATGTAAATGTTGGTTAATCATAAAAAAAAATATTACTTAAATAATCAGTAATGAAATAGGTATTATTACAATTTGTTCATAAACAGATTCATTCTGTTTTTTTTGCATATTGACAATGGCTGCGCAGAAATACCAGTTGGTAGTTTTCAAAGATATTTTTTAAACACACATACCTTATGAAATAACAAGATATAATATGTATTTCATGTATGCTGTGTGATTCAGCTACAGTAGATTTTATTATTAGTTTTTTGTAATGAAATTTATTAATTAGATGTGTATCAGTTTAATATCTGCGCGGCCTTGATTAATTGGACAGACTAGTAGTAAACCACGGTATAAGTTTAAATCTTTCCTATTTCGAAGGAATCTATATTTATATTATTATAATCAAATAATTAGAAAATTTGATATAATTTACGTGCTTCAGCTTTTTGACATTTATTATTGATTTAGTATTTTACATCTATTAGGCTAAGGATAATAATATTAATTTCTATTTAGGTAATATACCTAACGTAAGCAACTGAAATGTAGAATTAACTATATTCTTCTTTTGGTAGAGGTTACGAAGCACAGATCTCTTATATTTTATAGTAAGGTGAATTTTAGGATTCCTGATTTATCTCTACTACGTAATAGTATTGAGAAGTATAAAGCTTAAAGTACTATGCTGCCTCTTGCTTGATAAAATCGGGCCACTATTGCTTTGATAAGTAACTACTACCTACCTATAATCGCAATGACTACTCAACATCATGTTTTAAATATAATTCTATTATTTTTGTGTGTTGTTAAATATTTTATCACATTCATTTAAATTTTTTTTATTTCTAGTGATTTGTATATTAATATATAGTTAAGAATGCAGTTGCATTAAATAAATTCTCAATAAAGATAAACTTTTATTTCCATATTTGATTATGTACTTTTGATTCTATATTGTGGTACTAGCAAAGCAATTGCTAGTAGCCTGCAGTTTCACCCGCCTTGAATCGAGTCGAGTCTTGCCCTTCATAAATCGGCTCTTAGTACTTGGTATTATTAATATTTTGTAGTTATTTAAAAAACTATATTTCTTAAGATGTTCAAACAACTCAAATCGCACCTCTGATCAAATATATGTAGTAAAAAATTGAAAAATTCTAATTTCGTGTTTCCTTATTCAGAAATATCGCCATTTTTTACTTTACACTCAAAAAGAGTACCGTACTTCACTAATTCATCAATAGTTGACAGCACAGTAATACATAGCGACTAGGTTGAATATACGGCGTTCGGAAGTGATCTTATTTTATTAGTGTGACAGGTAACCGTTCTTATGGTTGATAAGATAGTGTAATAAAATAACATAACAATAACAAGTGGACTGGTAATACTCCACCAATGGTACACAATGGTAATTGGTACACCTCTGCTACATATTTGTTATCAATTAACATGTACAGAACCATTTCAAATAAGAACTTATTCTTTGATCTAATTTTAACTAATAATACCGTCAAAATAATTTTGAATACAGTATCCTATCTAAATATAAGTTTTTAAAATAGTGCATCAGTTTTAATTGTTTGAGGTAAATAAAATTCAATAGTTGTTTTTTTAAGTGTAGCAGAAAATTTTCGCGCCACCACCTATTAATTAACACTAGTATGGAAATTGTGATCACGTAAATGCTTTTGAATTAAGTGATGTGATAACATGAAATGTTAATAATATCGCTCGTAATTCATCTTACAACTCTAGTTCATCTTCTTAAAATAATGAGTATTTCGGAGAAGATAGTGAGGCCCCACTTTTGTTGCTGAACAACTTCGAACGCAACATTGGCTGAGATTTAGAGGATAATGGTGACCAACCTCCATCCTCTGGCTGAATAACTCAAGCAACCTCTGCGTCGTCAATTTCAAATTTGGGTGATCACTCCTAATTAGCGATGTCGAAAAAGATTAGGTCAACCAGCAAAATGAAAATAAAAGAAATCTTGTAACAAAGGTTCTAAGAAATTCTGGGTCCGGTTTCGTTACTACTGATATACTTAACGTACAAATGAGTTTAGTATGAAAGTTTATTTGAAGACAAATGTAGGTTAAAATGCAGATACAAGATTACTGAGGAAGAACGAAAACAAAGATTTCAAAAAAAGATAATACATATAAATATACTAAATCACGTAACTCACAATCAGTGGCGTAACAATAGGGTGGCAGGGCTGCAGTGGCGGATTTATAGATTTGCTGCCCGTAGGCTATTCAATTTTTGCCGCCTCTAAATTTTGATATCTTAGTCCACAATCATATCAATTTTGTATCAATAAAATTCCAACTTTATAATTTGGGCTCCATCATCCTCGTTACATCAACTTTTCCCATATACCTAGTTATTATTATTGAGAACTATGGTACCGTGTTAGATCCTTGATTATTTTTACAGCAAAGAATTATCAAAAAACATTATTTTAAGGAAAAAATATCTCAATCGTATACCACTTTTAGAGTAAGGTAAGGTATATCTTAAAACTATACAATACTTACAAAATATGAATTAAGCTTACGTAAAAAACATACACTTGGCGAACGTTGATTAACATTTATTATTACACTCACAGTTTAAAAACAATACAATAAATATATCTTTTCTTTATTATTTGTTAGCATTATAATTTAAGTTAAATTATAAAAGCATTACAACACTTTTTTGCGAGACTGAATTCGCAAAATCATTTATTCTATCGTCGTACGAAATCTTGTTCATTAGCTCTGACTCTATGCACAAGAGAGCTAAAGCGTTTAGCTTTTCTTGACTTAAAGTCGATCGTAGGTTTACTCTCTTCAAGCAAGAGAAGCTTCTTTCATCTGAACAATTTGCCGCTGGTGTACAAAGAGCCATACGAGGTGCTATATCCAAGTTTGGATAAATGTTTCCTAGATTCTGTTATTGCAGGAATGAAGACAGACTTATTAATGACCCAGAAATTGGATTTATTGAAATTCTTTCAGACCTAACAAATATGATGTACATGAATATTATTTAAATAATTTAACTTATCGGAAAGAAAAATGATCGCTGAGCTTATAAAAAATATGTTTTCGGTTATGATTAATTATTTTTTATTTAAAAAGGAAGTAATTTCAATGCCATATCGTATGGATTTTGGATGATCGTGTTCACAGTAAACACGATAACTTTCGAAAAAATAATTTTTGAAGTGAAACTTCTTTATCGGGGTTATATACTTAACACGTATTATTTACAAAAAAATGCATGGTATTCGTGATATTACAATAATATAAGTTGAACGCTTTGCCGTTTCTCCTGAACATATTGTAAATGGTTGTTATTATATTTTATCGAAGGTGGTAAATGATATCAAGGGAAATTTCTAAAATTTATAAAAAAGATGATACCGAAAAAGTTTTTAGAACTATCTAAAAAGTGTAATAATCCCAACATAGATTTTTACAGTAGTTTGTTTACTTAAGTTTTATCTCTGGTTATCGTTAAAATCTAGTAGAAAGAATTAAGAAATAATATCTATATATATATAATGAAAATGGTCTTCGTTTGAGGCTCAATCACGCCTAAACCACTACCACAAATCGTATCGACATGAAACTACCACCATTCGATGCGAAATTTTTCCTAGATGGTTTATGGCTATTTATTTATTAAATTCCAACGTTCCTTCATTTTTTATTGCTGTTTTACTTTTATAAAAATTTATCCATACGGACTTCACCGCGGAAACATTCGGGGAGGCTTCCTAGAACCTCTAAACGTCAACATCTGTTAAAAACTCGATTTTCGAAATATTTCAATTTTCTTAGCGGGAAGTTAAAAAGAAGAATAATAAAAATATGAAAAAAAATAAAATAATGAAACATAAAATTTATTTTAATTCGTCCAGCAAAGCGGGCGCGAAACGGCTAGTAAATCATAAATATACTAAACTCTTTACTCCGATGAGTATATTAATACAGTCTTTCCAAATCCCAACTTTAAGGGGGTAATAAAAGTATTGGCATTTTAGGGCACAAATAAATTTATACCTATTACATATTTCTTGCTTGACTGTATTCTGTAATCTTTCAAATAATTTGATCGCGCTGTTTCGGTATACATAATTATTGTAATAACAAATTATGAAATAAATGTGTAATGTTGAAACGATTTATATTCAAATGAGATGGTCCATACCATTTATCCTAAATTTATGTAGTTGTATAGGGGTTTTTAAATAAGCCATTTTATTATCACCAGCAGCCTCGGACGTTTGCTTCGCAACGTTTGCCGCGCGAGGCAGCCTCGGTCTGTAAGTTTTCTAATCCGAGGCTGCCTCGCGCGGCAAGTCCGAGCCATCGTGAGCATCGACGCTCAGTTTAACTTGAAGTCGAATAGAGACCGCGCGTGCCCGTATAGTTTGCCCGAGACCACCATGAGGCCGCACATTCGGAAAGCTGTCGCTACCACTGCCTTTTTAATAATTCTAAGGCTTGCAAAAAAAAGAAAACAGAAAACTAAACGTTTTTGGATTAAACTCTTATACAAAAATAGATTACAGGCTGGGAACAGATTATTTGAAGAGTTGTGCTTCGATGACGAAGAAAAAAATTTCACTCGAATGAGTAAAATCGAATTTGACAATGTGTATTCTCTCATAAACGCCAAAATAAGCAAGAAGGACACAAATTTTCGAGAAGCAATATCCGCTAGGGAAAGATTATTAGTGACGTTGAGATTTTTGGCCACAGGAGATTCTTATACCAGTCTACAGTATCTATTTCGTATATCAAAACAAAGGATATCGGTTATAGTTCCTGAAGTCTGTGATGCTATAATTGAGGTGTTAAAGGATTATGTTAAGGTAAAATAAAATTACATATTTTTATTATTTTTTTATTAATCTGATTAGAAAATTGGACAAATAATATAAGAAAATTAAACAAACAAATATTTAATGATGAGGAGCTGGAGAAGGAGGAGGGGGAGGCATCGAAATTGGTGAGATAGGAGGCATTGGTGAGGCAGCAGGCATCGGTGAAGTAGAAGGCATCGATGAGGCAGGAGGCATCGGTGAAGTAGGAGGCATCGGTGAAGTAGGAGGCATCGGTGAGGTAGAAGGCATTGGTGAGGCAGCAGGCATCGAATATGTAGATGGCGTCGATGAGGAAGAGGGATGAGACATATATCTTAAATTATCGTGTTCACCATATGATTGAGTATAATAACTATAACCACTGTATGCTCCCATGTCTGCATCAAAGATAATTTTATTTATTGCATTTTTTACGTATGCTAATGTAATTTTATCATACTTTCTCAACTCATTTCCTATATATTGGCCATACACATTATAGGGATCATTTTTTTCTGATATATTATCGCTTGCACACTGTTGTAAGAGTGTTAATGCTTCAGATATGGCGTTATCAGTAAGATCATCACTTTCGTTCATTTTGGATCTCTTTTTAGGTCTAGTTGACTTTTGTTTAGGTCCTTCCGTTGTCGTCGAGTTTGAAGTTTCATTTTTTTCTTCGTTATAACCGTCATCATTTCGAGTATTATCCAGACTTGCATTCTGTAAAGATAGAAATTATTACTTAATTTTATTTACAGATACCATCATCCGAAGAAGAGTGGCTTACCATAGCGAAAGAGTTTGAGAGCAAATGGAATTTCCCACATGTCATAGGAGCAATGGATGGGAAGCATGTTATATTACAGTCGCCGATAAATAGTGGCAATGATTATGACTGTTACAAAATGTTTCCAAGTATAGTGCTGTTTGCTTTAGTTGACGCTAACTATAAATTTCTGTACGTAGACGTTGGCAGCAAAGGACGTATATCAGATGGCGGTGTGTTTAAAAATACCAATTTATATAAAAAGGTCGAAAAGAAGGAATTGAACATTCCTTCACCAGAAATATTACAAATACCGTATAAAATTGCAGTGCCCTATTTTATTCTAGGCGATAAAGCTTTTGCTCTCAATGATTACACATTGAAACCTTATGAAGGTACTCCAGAAAGAGGTTCAATGGAAAGGATTTTCAATTACAGGCTGTCCAGAGCAAGAAGAGTTGTGGAGAATGCCTTTGGCATTTTAAGCTCCGTTTTTAGAGTACTGAGGAAGCCGCTACTATTAGAACCAGAAAAAGCTACGAAAGTCGTATTGACTACCATATGCTTATATAACTACTTGCGTAGAGATTTAGCTTCCTCACAAAGGTTCACTCCCCCAGGATCATTCGATGCCGAAGTTGAAGGGACAGTAATACCCGGCCGATGGCGACAGGATACAGAAATGTCATCAATGCTATCTATTCAAGCCATACCACGGCGAGGATCAACAAATATAAAAGAAATACGTTCACATTTAGGGAGACATTTCATAACAAACGGAGCAATTTCTTGGCAGAATAATTATCAGTAAATAATAGGTACTCACTTCTTCACCTAAAGTATCTTGTGTATTTCCTGGGTGATTTCTATCTCCTAGAAAACTGAAGGCTTCATAGGCATACCAATTCGAAACATATATTTCACCACGACCTGCAGTATAAAATAAAAAAAAAATATATTAGAAATAATATTAGAAATAATATAAAAACCGATGTAACTTTGAATATAATAAAATGAATGTTGTTAACCCTAATCATAAACATTAAATAATAAATACCTGATCCTGTGATTCGGCTTTTTTTTTCTCTCGACTTTTCCCTCCTGTAAGACCCTAGTAAAGAGTCCATTTTTTTCTTTAATTCAGCTATTGGAAGGTTCATTTCCTGGCTTATTTTTCTCCATGCATCTTCCCTTAGTCCTCTATTTGTGTAATCAGGACATTGCGCATCCCAAAGTCGTCTATATTCACCATATAGTCGTATTAATTTAAGACACTGTTCTTTATCCATGACGCACAACTAACACGCAACGAATAAGCGAGGCAAAACACTACCGTCTTGAGTGAGCGCGGCAAACGTACTGAGGCGCCTTTGAACATCGACAAAAACCGACAACGTTCGGCTCGGGCCGCGGCACGCTCGGGCGAGGCAGCGCGTGCGTTTGCCTCGGGCGAGGCACGTCTTGACCGACCGAGGATTTGCCTCGCGAGGCAGCCTCGCGAGGCTGCTCGCTCAGTCAGTACGCGGCTATTGGGTAATGGGTATGTCATCTTTTTTTTTAGGGGATGGTAACACTCATATAATCTGTTGTTACTTGTTTGTCTATGACAGTTCAAAATTAACAATATTAAAAATTCACTATAAAGTATAAAGTATAAGTAATAGCGCTAGGTACTGTTCAATGTTTATATTTATTATTTATTGTAATATAAATTGATATATTGGCCACGTCCAAGATGGGTTCAATTTCTCGGTCGACACTGCTTCTGAAAAACATTTCTATTACGAAAAATTTAGGTGCAGTTCGTTGCATAACCAAGAAAGTTCAAGATGTCCCTACCCATACGGGTCAAGTAAATATTATTAATTAACTTCTCACGCCATGTTAATTTTTGATGTGATCCTAGCAATCAAGTTACCTATGATTACAGAAATGGGACTCGGATGACTATCGCCTTGCTCGCTTTACTCTTGCTCCAAAACAAGTGAATTCCAGTTGGGCAGTAAATCTCATAGCAGAAGTACCACCTAAGGAAGTAACAGAGAGGGTTGTTTGGTGTGATGGTGGCAGTGGGCCAGAAGGGCATCCAAGAGTTTATATTAATGTGGTAAGTTATTATTCTGATGAAACTATCAGATATGGAAAAAATTAATAGAATATTAAAAATATTTTTTTAGGACAAGCCAGGGAATCATTCTTGCGGTTATTGTGGACTACGTTTTGTAAAGAAAGAACACCATTAATTACTTTAAATATAGGTTATACTATTTATCTTTAGCTAATAGTTGAGAGAATAAATGGTGAAGTAGTAATACTCGTTTTATAATTTCATATTATATTCATATGTATAATACTAGAAATAATATACATAATTAATAATGTGCTTTAACATGTTTTTGTAACAACACAATGAAAATCTATATATTTTTTTCCAATTATAATGAAGATATAATATTACAATTATATTCTAACATTGCTAAGTTATTGAAGAATACTGAAGTAATAAATGTTTAAACAAATAATAATTATTGGTACAGAAAATTAACAGAAAAACATTTTTTAAATTATTTTCTATCAACATTTACTACATACATTTTGTTTTATTTCAATAAAAATTTTATTTGTTCATGTTTTCATTCTGAATTTCCTTCCTTATATCCCTGTTTGCCTGAAGTAGTTCCCTTAGCCTTTGATGAATATCATCATTTTTTTGCTCTATAAAATCTAATGCTTGGTTAAGTTCGTCTAACTTTGAGTCTAATTGATCATATTCTGAAAGTAATAAGTGTTATATATATTCCCTTTATCTTTGTAAGTTTAGCGAAATTATGATAATATATTATAATGTCTCAAGGTGGCTGCTATAGACTAGTATTGTTGATGATAGTTTAGGCTGGTTGTTTGCAAATAAATACACACTGTAGTGTGACTCTAGGTAGTCACGGGTCAGTGGCATACAGACATATCACAGGCAGTTGTGAGAAAGATTCAAGAAAGCTTGTACAATAAGTGTATGTTACATTATTAAAATAATGGTATAGACAGCGCTTCTGGCCCAGTAGTAATAGACTTTAATATTAAATGTAATATTGTTACCTTCATGTATTATTTGTTCATTTTCGTTTTCTATAACTTCATCATTTGGGGCATCATTAGCTTCATTATTTTCAACTCCATTAGGTTTACTATTATCACTTCCAGCCATTGTACCAAGCTTTGAAAATAAAATATGTACATTATTATTTTAACTTTTAAAAAATTGAGGCTTATTTTATATTACTCACTGACCTTTTATGCACTATTCGAAGACAAATTAGAATTGTAGTATTGTATCCTATATTTTTCATGTAATATGATAAATTCTCCAAATTATTCTTTCAAAATGTATTTTTCTTTTCGATAGTTCTATATGTTCTAGTGATGTCAAATGAAGACTCGAATAACTTAAATGGTCGGTTTAGAATTTTTATAATAATGAACTACAAGCATAAGATCCAGATTAACAAGTCACTTTTGATAAAAAAAAATATATCAATTCTTATTTTTCTATGATCTAAACTTATAAAGTTGTATCAAGAGATATATGAAACTAATTGAAATTTCATAACACAATCGATCATTCGAATCTATAATTGAAATATGTAGACTGTAGAGCTACTTATTACCTGTAAAAATTTTAGAAACACCAAACACATGATTTGGCTTTTGTCTATGGGTATACCCATAGACAACATCTATTATTTTTATTGCAAAAAAGTTGTCCTGCGATAGAGGCGGAATACTACTTTATAGCTGTGGCTACTCATGAATGTTTTATTTATTTTATTCTTATTGAAACCTTTGTTTTTTAGATCCACGCAACCTTATCTGTATCTAAGCCTGTATGTTATGTTTTGACTTGAAAAATTTGTTTATGTCAGATATCATGAGATTTCACCACACGACAGTAGACAGCTGACTTATTAAACCCCAAAATACGTATCTACGAGTTACGACCCAGCTAATAGATTTAGCTAAAGTTCGAGTATATGGTTTTTGTATTTTGATATCACATTATTGTAGAACTACTAAATTGCTTACGAAATAAGGATTTTTTGCTTTTGGCATAACGCGAACGCTTTTTCATAGTCACCGAGGATTTATTTCTATTGTGTAAGTATTATGCATAGTAAATCGATAAAACTGACTGACATTACACGCCTTCTTTCTTTGTAAATAGTCACTGCTTTGTTTGTTAAATTAATTTATATTTTTATAAAGCTTTCCTAAGTTCAAAACACAATGTTTCATAAGCAAAGGACGTGTGATACTCTATTAAATATCTACCGACTATTAATGAATAATCTAGATATGAAATAAATTTTTACACGTAAAAATTTCTTTGGGTTCGAGTAGTGTTTATTTGGTTTTAAGATTAAGGTTGTGTCGTGTTAGAATGCTAAAATATCTGCTTATGTTTTTACTGAGTTACGCTCAGATCACATCAATAAATCAACTGTGATAAAAAAGTTTTTTTTTATTTTCAGAAAAAATGACTTCAGGGCCATACAATTATTCTTATATATTTAAATATATTATCATTGGCGACATGGGGGTTGGTAAATCTTGTCTTCTACATCAGTTTACAGAGAAAAAATGTGAGTAATGCCCTGATATCTACTTTGAATGCTTATGTATGTAAACAATGAAAATTTAGTTATGGCTCTGGTTTTTAAAATAGTTGGTACATAAATATCCTCATAAAGTAACTTTATTTCTTAGCAGCCTTCTTTGGAATTTTTACTCACTACCTCCTATTATTTCTTCAGTTATGGCAGACTGCCCTCATACTATTGGTGTCGAGTTCGGAACCAGAATTATTGAAGTGGCAGGTCAGAAAATCAAGCTTCAGATATGGGATACCGCTGGACAAGAGAGGTTTCGAGCTGTAACTCGCTCTTACTACAGAGGGGCAGCAGGTGCCCTTATGGTATATGATATAACAAGAAGGTAAATATTTAAAATGTCTACACTTATAATTTAAAAAAATCTAAGACAAAACCTTACTTAAAATGTTGTTACAGATCTACTTACAATCATTTAAGTAGTTGGCTGACAGATACTCGCAACTTGACTAATCCTAGTACTGTAATATTTTTGATTGGAAATAAATCTGATTTGGATGGCCAAAGAGATGTTACATATGAAGAGGCAAAGCAATTTGCAGATGAAAATGGATTAATGTTTGTTGAAGCCAGTGCAAAAACGTAAGTATTTAGTCTATCTCTTCTATTGCTTAAGATATTTGATGTACATATACATTTTACTGTAAATTCATATTACGGCCTGGCCACGGGGATTGGCGGTGCGAACGGCGATGCGGGAGGCGAGGCGACCATTCGCGCGGGGCCGTTTGCAGGCCACGGACCAGTCACGTTTGCCGCCGCGACCAGTAAGGAAGTTCGACAGCGAAATGTCTTTATCGAAATCATCTCGATATTGCTTGGAAAGTAATAGCTTTTGGTGCAAGACCTAATATTTGGAGAAATTGTGGAGAATTCCACAAGAAGTATGAGAAATTCAGAATATATCCAGAATTATTTTTTTGAGTATATCAGAATGAGTATTGAAACCTTCAATTATATTCTTATGAATATTCAACCAGAATTGGAGAAAAAAGTTAATGCAAATAGAATTTTAAGTGCCGCTGAAAAATTGTTATTGAGATTAAGGTATATTAAATTAATGCTGTGGATGGCCAGACTTCCAAATAGCTGGTCTAGCCAGTATTTCAGTAACAAAAAACTCTGTATTCATTTTTCGCCGCGACCACGACTAAACTTATTTATTCCCTTCTCTATTCGCCGCGACTGCCGCTCGACTCCGTGGCTTGCACCGTACTGATTCATGCATTTGTTTCGCTCGCCCGTCGCGACGTCAGTCGCCCGCGCGATTCGCTCGCTACATTTCGCAGGTCGCATCGCTGGTCGCCGTTGCGCGTGGCTTGATTAGTACATTGCTATGAGTTTATTTCAGTCGCTAGACGCATCGCGGTTCGCACCGCGCGAATATTCGCGTCGGCGAATGTCCCGTGGCCAGGCTGTTAGTATTTCAATTAAATTTCAATTATTTTTGACACTATTAAAAACACATTAAATTCAATATATATCATCATTAAACATGGGCTCGTGCAAGCAAAACCTAAGATACAAGTATACATTCTCAATTATAGTGGTCAAAATGTGGAGGAAGCTTTCCTTGAAACAGCAAAAAAGATATACCAAAGCATTCAAGATGGCCGTTTGGATTTAAATGCTGCGGAGTCTGGAGTTCAACACAAACCTGCCTCCCCTGGGCGTCCACTTGCAGCACCTCCTGCCTCACGGGACAATTGTGCCTGCTAACTCACATTCAACCCTGCCCCATACAAGACTATGGTAACATATTGCCCCAATTAAAAATATGATTTCTATCCAATGTGTGTAATTACTAAAATAATTAACATGCTAGTTTTTTGTCTATATGGTCGGTGAGGGTTTAAACTGTCTCGTGATGCAGGTATTAGGAACATGAGTATCTAAATTAATTTGCTTTTTTAAGTATAGTATATTTTAAAATAATATTATTGGTAATTACACAAATTTAGATGAAAAATTCAAGTACTAGCATCGAAATCAAAATAACTATACCGTGTATTTACTTTTTAATGGTCCATATTTTATAACATCGTCTTGATCACTTTAAAATGTCCATTTTTTTAAAATATCTAATAATAATTTACTGTTTACCTTTTAGAATACTGGTTTTAGACACCCGAAATCAGTTTTCAATACATCCATATTTTATTTATCCAAATTTATTGAATTTTAGTAAATGAGGTCTTGGAATGGAATATAGACTCAGGCTACTCTGACTTTGTTTATATTTAATGCAAATAAGATGGCAAGCAATATCGACTTTGTATCTATTATAATTTTGACAAATTGCTTGTAGATAACTGGGAACAAATTAAATTTTCTGAAAATTGGGGCATATATCATATCGAAATAATAGAGTAAGTAGATGTATTAACATTCCACACTATATTTTTGGGTAATGGATGTAAATCTTATAATATTATATATATATATATATATATAAGATTAAGTAATGGGATGGTTATTCAATCATTAGCCTAAGAATATATTTGACTTTTAACAATCTGTCAGTGAGTAATTATTGAAAAATCAGCCCCTTAATATTATAAAAGTGGAATTTATACCTAGGTACAGCTAACATTTAGAAAATTGCTAGAATTAAGTTTAATTTACATGTTTATCATTTAGCATTAATCTAATATTTATGTACATAAAATATGTTAAAGCATTAAACCAGATTTTTTTTGATAATAATTACCTATTTTATTAAAATTCCTATGACTATTTTTATTTGGTAAAATTAAAAAGAATATTAACTTGACATACCGTTTAAAAAAAAATTCTTGGTGCAGTGTTCCTAAAGGTCAAATATAAAGCTTATAAATATTCTCAAGGTTAATTTCTTTGTCGCATATAAGCTAATTTATTCTTAAAAACTGCTTAATAATAATACATAATAAGTGTATTGCTTAAAAAGGTTTTTAGAATTAAAATTAAATAAAATTCTGATGCAGATAATTCACCACGTTGCTTATCTAGACTTTCTATCTTTGATCCAAGTTTCTAAACTTGGATCAAAGAGTAAAGAACTAGAGTAAAAAACCACCTAAGTGAATCAATGGCCTGATGTTACATTGAAAACCTTTTGAATAGATAAATTTTATATTCACCAAGCGGGAATATTTTTCGTACAGGATCTCTTGTTTTACTACAATGCAGCTAAATTTAATAAAATGTTTTCTGTTTTTGACAAGTATTTAGTTGATTATTTGATATTTATTCTGCACCTTTAATCTTAGTTTTACATTATATCATGTATTAAACAGAACTTATTTAAAATTATTAAAATAATCACAAATAAAGATCTTATTACGATTCTGATTTTTATTTATGTAATTTACTAGAGATTAGGCAAAATTTTAAGATCAAGATTTGAGCAGTAATCCTTGTGTAAGTCTAAAAAAAGCTACTATAATATGTACTTGTTACATACCTATAATTTATTTAATATCTATAAATGTTATAATGAAAAACAAAATAACGATTCGATATACATTTATTTATATACAACATCATATACATCTTAAACATACATATAACATATCAGTAAGAATCTGTCAATGCGTAAAAAATATTTTAATTATATAGTTCATATTTATTTCACATATAAAAACTTTGGAATAATTCAATAATTAACGATTATTGTAAGCAAAAACCGTTTTGTTAAAATATCGCGCAAGAATAAAGAATAGGTTTCAAGAGAATAAGAGTGATTTAAATTCAGCTATCCTGGACACATTTCGGCTTTCTACACATAAACAATATTAGAAAATCATCTCTATTTTAATTTTTGAATATTTTACATATGTGCAAAATATAGAGTTCATCTCTGCTGTTTGCCTGTTTTTTTCCTTGCTAGTTTGTAATTGCTATGTTGATTAATTGTAGACATATGTATTATATCTTCTGTTGTTTTTCTAAGTATGCATGTTGTTTTAAAACTTATAAATAAATAAATATAATATCATCATACTATTAAATAGTTAAGAAGTTGTAAATTGTCAACATGACGAGTAAAAAAGTATATTGGGTAGCCAACAAAGATTTTTACAATTTTGATTGCGTGTTTTGCACGAGAACATCATGCATATCCTGCAATGAGTTTTCTAGAGCACTACGATATGCGTCACAGGATGTATCGGGATGTCTTCGGAACGCGGAAGTAGCGAAATTAACATCCGAATCACGCGGATTATAGCACGTGGCGTAACCATCACTCACCAACGGTCCGTAACACATGAAACCATCGCATTTGCAGGCGACCTGAATAAATATTAATTTATTACACAACAATTTTTACAATGTTGTTCTTGATGACTTACACGATTTCTTTACTTATTTAATTGGTTAGTGAATATAGTCAAATCGATCATTTTACTAGTACATTCTAAACACAAATATAAATTACTATTTAATACATACCTGACTCGTCGATATCCTCATATGTGCACTCCGAGTATATCCCGGGTCTGCGTAAATCGGTGGTAGCTCTATACCATGCTCCAAAGCCGTCAATTTAAGGCCCAAGAAATGTCTGTCCACTCCGAGACCTTGTAGCGCCTAAATACATTGTTTAGAGATTTGCAAGGTTAAAAAACAATACGCCGTTAATATTATCAAACTAACCCAGTTTGGGTAAAACTGTTTCGCCGAAACAAACCATTTTGACACAAGAACATTTTTCAAAACGAAATACCAATAATTCATTTTAAGTAGGATATGAAGAAAAAAGAATATTTCAAAATATCTAATTGTCCATAACTTAGCGAATGATCGACATATTATGTCGTATTTATAGTTTTAATTCATTGAAAATTGCTTAGTATTGACCAAATACACATTCGAATGAATAATTCTTGAACAAAGTTAGTGAGTTGTGACAAAATAAGCTACTGACCGATGAAAGGTTATGTTTGGTTCTTTACGTTCACTATAGCTTTTACAGCCAATTATGCAACAATTCACCATGACTGACACTTTAAATACATCTCTTATAAGGATAAAGTTTAAAATATGGGTTTAGCTTGGGTTTCATAGATTTATCAGTTAGCGGTGAAAAATTGTTTACCACCAAGGGCTTGGTGGTAAACAAATAAAACCCGATACGCAAATGGAGACAGAACAACTGATACTTTGTTTCGCTCGCACTTAAGTATTTCACGTTAATGCCTCTCTTTAGTTATTATTGTTATTTTAGAAGCTCATCTGGTTCTATACTCTATCTACGGCTTCAGCTTTATTTTTTTGATGACATATTGAGACTGTCATCATATGAAATGTTTGTAGTACATTGCTATATTGGCGCGTCTAAACGGGCCATGTTTTGCTGCAATTGATGGCTGCACTGTTGGCAACTAATTGTCCGGCCATTAGAAAAATATTTTAATGCATCTGATGGCCGAACAATCTATGGCTGGGCAATGTGTTGCAATATGTCTGCAATAGTATGGCCCATTATGCAGACTCCTAAACGGGCTACACCAACCGGCAACAATGGCTGACGAAAAAAAGAAACAGAAAAAGAAGAGATTGTGGATTCGACCTTACTTAAATAGGCGTGAAACTGTAGATAATTTGAGTCTAGAAATAAGTCTTGATAATAAATTATTCAAGAACTAGAATGTCAAAAGCAGTAATTTTTACGTAGTAATCTAACGTCAAATACAGCTGATCGCAAAACACAGAATATAGCAACAGGCACACTTCACTCATAGCAAACGTCATGTCGCGTAGAAAAGGATACACTTTGCCATAACAAAGACAGTGACTGAAACAACAATAGAACTGGCTGTGCAATATTGCAGTTGAATTCGATAGCCTAGCGATCGTCCGGCCACCCATCGGGGCAATTTCGGCCATATGTGGCTATACAAAACATGTTTGGCTATATGGCCGGGACATTCCTGCAATATTGCATAGTGTGGCTACTATTGTTTGCAATGTTGCCGGCCACAGTGTTGCAGCCATCAATTGCAGCAAAACATTTTTACGCGCCATATGTACAATACTTTTCCTGGACCACTCAGGTTTTCTTAATCTGTGCCGAAATCTAAGCATTTCAATAATCTTCTGTTGTGTGTTTGTTTCAAATGCAAATCATACCTACTCCTCAATATTACAATAATTCCACTTACCATAACAGTATAATTTTTGTGCGCGTTAACAGCATTCTTTAGAGCATTTAGTTTATCCTTCGGAGTAGCTTGTGGGTTTAACATAGTCTTAGCGAACTCTATGGACTCGATAGAACACGAACGAATGGTCTCAGTACGTCCCCCCGCGTACATTCGAGTCGCCGCTGACTCGTAGTGAGCGCCGGGCGTTTTGTGTAGTCTATCGAATGAAAACCATACAACCATATTTCTTTATGAAGTTTGACATATTTTACAACGCTCCAGAATTTAATTCGATATTATAAATATGTTTATTTATTTTAACAAAGGAAAATAATAGGAATTGTAAAGGCTTATATTACTACAAGTATTATATGATAAACTGAAAAAGATATATGTCCCAAAAAACAGCGTCAACAAGCATATATATGTATATAAAACTATAATGGTTTATTATAAACTTTAATCTGGTGATGTGACCACGGCTGCTTTAAAGGGAAATAAATAATGTTTATATCTGTTAAACAATTTTTTTCTGAAACAATTACTTTAATATGATTACACATATATATACTTAGACAAAATAATCAAGATCTAGTCTCATTCTAAAAGAAAATATTTAAAGTTATATAGGTAAAAAGCTAAGTTCAATCCCTGAAGAAAAAAATATTGCTTAATGTTGTTGTCGCCTGTGACCAACAAAACAAAACTAATGACATATAATGTTGAGAGGTTGTAAAACCTCAGACATGAGGATAAAAAACAGAGCATTTTAAGAAAAGAAAGAATTTAAGTTTAGTGTAACAAATTTTTCAGAATTATACATAGAACATACCTGTAAAATGCATACTGCATTGCCATTTGCAAATAACTGTCCGGGCTGAGTTTCTGTGTCTTTATAAAGTTCTTTCCATATTTGTCGAACTTGAAGCAGTTCAATTCTAGATCTGCTACTAACCTGGAAACGATAACGTGTCATAATTTCGATGATTTTTGTTAATTAAAATAAACCATATAACACTCACTCGAACAGTAAAACAGAACATAGTTAGGAAACCGGCATGCGTTCGACCCAGATTCGACGGCATGTGTCAGGCACAGAAGGCCGATTTGCCTACTTGCCTATTGATAGAACAAAAGATCAAGAAACAGATACTAAAATCTGAGGCCCAGGCCTAAAAGGTTGCAATCATTGAAATATGTACAATAATATAAATAGGAAATACTATTATCTATTACTCGACCTATTGGACCGATTCTACTTCAAATTCTTTTACTAATTGAATGTGTAAATAATATGAAATGACTAACTTGTTCAAATTATTTTTAGCTTCGTCTATCATCTTTGATACCTCACTGTTAACATTGAACTTTAGTTGTACGGGCTCTATTGGCGACGATGATGACTCATCACTCTCAGTGTTCTTATCACTAAAAAAACAGTAAAATGAGGGTAGATTCAAACTTACATATTTTATATGAATAATAAAAAGTTAGCAGTGAAGTATTAACTGTTTCAATTCCGATATGTTTTACGAATGCTTTAAAGTTGATTTTGTATAATTATAATGTGGTTCTAAAGGCAATAATAATAATAAAAAAAATGTGTGCGTGTACTAGGTGTACACACGTAAGAAGTGAAACTTCTTTATGACCTTATTTTTCGAAAAATTATCTACTATATGCAACTTTACAGAAATTGGTTAAATAAAGTTAAATTAGATAAAGTTTAACAAAAGGCTTTTATTATCATAGACATGAATACAAATACAATTATTTCATTTTAACTTATTACTGTACTACTATGTAGTACTAAGATTATTACAGAATTTCATTAATTGTAATTGAATTATTAGTATTACTATCATTGTTATCGTTATTATATATTTTTGTTACTAATGGCTTCGAATCTCTTCGGATCAACCGTGGTAGGGACAAGAAAAAGATGGGGCGTAACCGAAAAATGTGTGTAAATTTTTTCCAACGCCGATAAAGAAGTTTGACTTCAAAAAGCAACATGGCGCGTAACCTGCTACAAAGTTTCTCCCATACGTCGATAAAGAAGTTTCACTTCAAAAGATGGCGCGTAACGAAAAAATTTAATAAAAAAATAAAGAAGTTTCACTTCAATAATCTTTTTTTCTTCTCTCACATATACATACAAGGTTATTATGGTTAAACTAAGATGATAACATTAGAAAATGTATGTGAGAGACTGGTCTCTATAACAGGAGACCTGAGTGACAGATAGCCAGCCTCTCCACCACCGGACAGGAACACGTACAATCATGTCATTGTCATAAGATACAATAGAAGAAAATAAGTAAGTGCTAAAAGAAAACATTGCAAACCGAGTAGTAAAAATAAAATTGGTGTGTGTGCGTGTGTGTGTTTGTGTGTGCGTGCGTGTGTTTGTGTGTGCGGGCGTGTGTGTGTTTGTGTGTGCGGGCGTGTGTGTGCCGTGTGTAATAGTGAGCCAGACACATTTCTGCATAATTTTCTCATTTAGAACATAGGGTGAGCTTTCCGTCTTTATGAGTTTTATTACCTGTTAACTTCATAAAAATAAATAGTTATATTATCTAACAAAATGGCGAAAATACATAAGAGACAAGTCACACTAAAAAAATGTTCAACAAGAATCGAACCCAGTTAAAGGATACCTTCCAAATGACGATCAAAACGAAACAATATTACACAATGTTCACATTACTTACATATAATTAATAATAAAATCAGTCAATACAGCAATTGGTTGTCCTTCTGCTGGGGAATGTTCGTATGTCAGGCCTGTTATACCATCAGCACCAACTATGAACTGAACATTTCAAGTATAGGAAATGTATAAAGAATTTCTTTTTTACCATATAATTTGACAAGGCTACCAAATATAGAGAATTAAAGACATAATTTAGAAAGACTGATAAAATATTTCTTAAGTCCTACTTTCACTTTTACGATTCACGAGAATTCAATGTCGAAATAATCCGGCTAAAAGTAATTTCGTGGTACAATTAACAATCTTATATGAGCACTAAAAGGCAATCATGAGAATCCGTTTTGACTTAAAACTATATTTAAACCTAAATCAACTTTTATTATAGCGATAAATTAGACAAGAAAACAGCTTATATTCTATAAAGTTCTCCCACATTCTCCCATGTTTTTTGAATGTTCCCGACATTAAATTCGAGAAAAGATGATTTATTATGATTCGCACCTGGCTGTGTTATCCAAAATTGTCAAAAGCAAAAATTGCTCTCAATAATCAATTTAAGAATTTCTTGATTTCACTCACGTTTTTCAACCGCCATTTCCATTTTTTAACTATGCTACTTCTGGGTAGCCAATCAATTATCTTTCTTATCTCTCTTTTAAGTTATTGTATATATATCTTATTGTATTATATATATAAATTACGTGTCACGTTGTTTGTCCGCTATGGACTCCTAAACTACTAAACCGATTTCAATCAAATTTGCACACCGTGTGCGGTAGGATCTAACTTAAAAGATAGGGTAGC
Organism: Pieris napi; assembly: GCF_905475465.1. Lineage (NCBI taxonomy): Eukaryota > Metazoa > Arthropoda > Insecta > Lepidoptera > Pieridae > Pieris > Pieris napi. Next base: position 8,261,544 of record NC_062248.1, on the reverse strand, counting down.
TTACATCTCAATTTATACCCGCAATATTATTTAATTGCAAATTATTTGTTAATTATTTGATAGTCACAATTCTAACAGATGTGCGCTGTGTAGAAATTACCAACGTTTCACATAATCTACAATTTAATGGCTTAACCACCAAAAAAGCATGGTGGTCCCCATGACTGGTGTTGTCCTACCGTTTCCCTTGAATAGTTTACTACTATGTAATATAACAAAAACCTTAGCCACAGCAACGCCTGGCCGGTCTGCTAGTATACATATATATTACCTGTACAGTTTTATCGAACCACCGGTTCCCACCATTAGCGGATGCGCCGGCGCCGTGTATCGTATGAGCGCCCGCCAAAGAGCGTCTAGCGCTTTCATCAGCCTTCCACACGCCACTAGCATTATCCAGACATAACACTGCAATGCTACGCTCTACGTCTGCTAGACTACGGCGGTTGTTTTCATCTGTGGAAAGTCAAAGTGTACTTGAAATTATTTTATAACTAAACAATATGTATTATATACATCAAGTTCGCCAAGTGGTAGCAAGCTAATGTTAATAAAATAAAAAAGTATTGTCTTGCACATTAAAGAAGCTTTGATATGTTATAAAGGCAAATTCATCTTGTCTATACTAATATTTACAAAGAGTTTTCTATATTTGTATCGAAACTCGATTCAAAACTTCTTAGTTGGCAATATATTTTTTTTAATGTCCAGCCGAAACAAGCCATCTATATAATACATATTATGTAACAAATCTCACTTTCCCTTGGTCACCGCATCACCCGTGAACGCATGAAACAATATTGCAATTTTTTTTTGTTATGTTTATAATTGTCAGAAGATTATTATGCTAGAAAAAAATAAGGAACTTGAGCGAAAGTTTATGAAAAATCAAAGTTGTTTTTTTTTGTTAAGACAGGACAACATCTGACCTGACAGATAGCTAAGCTAGCTAGCCTGATAGATAGCTAGTTATTTAAATAAGTTGATGTTTCGGGCTCATCAATTAATCTAAAAACCTTTTGATTGCACAAAACAAGTAAATTAAGAACCAAATCCATATTAAAAGCTAAGAAACCTGAATGATAAGAGCCTACCTTTACTTAAAAGCTCATAAGCCTTGGCCCAATTATCTCTATTTTCCGAGGTAAGGATCCCAACTGCGTCTTTAGCGGAAGATGCCGATGAGGCAACAATTTTCTTCAGTCCTTGAACTATTTGATCACAACTTAATCTTTTATCGTCACTCCCCCAGAGGTCTAAGTGAAACAGCTAAAAAGTTGTAAACCATTTTAGCAACAAATTTCGCTTCCATAGGTCGAGATGTCGAAGTGAAGTAAGTCAAGCGTATTCGTTTGCCGAAATATTGGTTCAATTATTTTGTGGGTTACTCACGTAATCGAAATAATTTAAAAACGTGGGAGTGTATTTTTAACTGACTTTCAAAAGGTTTTCAGATTGACCAGTTTGTAATATTGTTGGAATTGGATAACATTTAAGTATGACGGTGTTATGTCACGAAATTCTCGGAAAGAGACACCGAGATGACCTTTTTAAGCTGGATATTCCACCATAGGGAATAAATAGTCCATGTTTCATCAAAATCGGTTAAGGGGTTTTTGACATATGTCAACCATATTGGTATCCTCGCATTTCTGGAGTAGGCAAATATAACATAGGTACGTACCTACCTAAGTTTTATAGTGTACGTGATATAATTCTTATATTATGGTTCTTTTATATTTTACCAATTAGCAGTGGCGTAACTATCCCATCTGGGACCCGTGGCAAATTCTTTACTATACTTACTAAGTTTAATTTTAATAAATTTCGATATTTTCAGCGTACTCAATTACACGTTGTATATGGCCACAGGCCATTAGCGGCACATATATATTCCTCTCTTAGGCGAAAGGGAATGGTCTGTAGTCCCCACGCTAGCCCAATGCGTATTGGAGACTTCAAATTCATCCATAGAACATAGTATCTCTTGGGCAGAGGCCCTCTTGAGTCGGGGGCCCTTGGCATTCTGCCAGCCCTGCCACCCTATTGTTACGCCACTGCCAGTTAGCAGTACTTATACAGGGTCATTTTTTTAATAGGTATAAACAATAATAATAAAACGATCTTTCTAATAATGGCATGTGGCCATAGGCTACCAAATAAGGTAATAATTAATGTACAACTTACGTGATTATTATGAATAACAGTAACATATTTGCTATCATTGAAAGACAGCTTGTCTCTCTTAGGGTGTGGTATGCGACAAGTACCAAATATTTTCTTATACTGCGACATATCCAATGGACTCTTCCCCATCATTTCTAAGGGTATTTTATCGCTGCAATTGAGATTTTTCTACTTGTAGTATGGTAAAGTTTTTTTTTTTACTTTTCTTTAAGAAGCAAGTAGACACACGACTTTACAAAGTTTCAAGGCGTTTGAAAACGTAAAAAAATTGTTTACGTTAAACAAAACGGATTTTATTCTCGATTTTATAATTTTTTTCGATCAATTTAGATTCGGAGACTTGAATACTAAATTTTGCATTTAATTTTCTTTACAAAAAAAAGCGCATTTGTCTGTTGTTCAATTGTAGTGTCCATAACTGGCCAAATGATGTTTGATGAGTTTGCGAGAAAAAGTTTGGAGAGCTTTCGGAGCTAATCAACTTACCAGTAACTATTAGTTAGACAGATACGATCTTTAGGCTCCGTTAGAACTGAGAAGTGTATTTAATAACTTACTTATCAATTAGGGATTTATAGTTGACAGCTGCGAGCAACGTTTTTGCAGCATATTCCAATTGTTCAGTTTGATTATTAAATTTTCGTAATGGGAAAACTAAGCCGGGACTCGAGAATACAACTACCGGATCACGGTATTCCAAATAAGCTGTGTTTAACCACCATTCTTCAAGCCAATTTGTGTGCTTACTAGCTCTATTTTCTAACAAACTCTGGAATAAATAGATTGCATTACCTTCAAACACAAAAAACCAATTAATAGGCTAGCTAGTTCTCACATTTGTTTGATTTAATAATAATATATCAGATTAATCAGAGGCCATGAGTGTCGGTTGATTTTGTTTTTATTTGGCATAATTATTTGGATAATAGTAGTAATTTTTTATATTTGCGACTAAGGTATTTTATTTGATATAATACTAAACAAATATTTTTCACGTGTATGTAACATTCAGAGTCGAATTTAGTTATAAGGAGACACAAGGGATTCTTAGTTTTCCCATTCTGATTATTATTAAGCCGTGATAAAATAAACTGTCCAAGATAAACCTATAGCAAATATTACATACCAATGAAAAATAATAGTTTTAACCTATATATGTGCAGACAAAAGAAATGATTTTTTAAAGAAAACACTTTTTTAACGGATTGAAGCTATGTATTATCATAAAATAATTATAAGGTTATAATAATACATAGCTTCAATCCGTTAAAAAAGTGTGTTCTTTAAATGTGTAAAAGTTATATTAATAAAAGACAATACTATAGAAATGATTATGTTTACCTGTAGCTTCTGGCCAATACCACCCTCAGAAGCAAAGTTATTCATAAGTTTAGAAGTATTGGAAAACTCATTCTCATTAAGGAAAGGTCGTACAGTTTTTAAATACTTATTCACAGTATCTTCAAGTTTTGGTACAGGAAGTTGTGGTAAATTTTGTGAGTTTGGTGCTGGTTTTGTTGAGGTATAATTGCTGACCAGTTGAAGTGATGTGATATAGGGCTCCAGAGTGAAGCCTTTGGAATTCCACTAAAATAAAATTGTTTACTAGTAACACAAAACAAATAAAACAGAAATTCCTTTGAGTACCATTATGTAATCTTATCAGCTTTGATTATTTCTTGATAATAATAATATTATTAGTAATAAAGATTGTTATTCAATAAAACATATATTTAATTTTAAGGAAAATAGTTACATTGTTTCAACAAGGAAAATGTTAATGATTAAGGTGCAGGAATATAATACTTACAATTTTAATTCCCCGCAACATATTTGAAACCTAAAATAAATTTAATTAACAATTAGACAAAAGCTAAGCACACTTCATTAATTTGAGTATGAAAAACTTTTTAAAAACATATTGTAAGAACAATACCTATTGCAAACATACCTCTCATTGTAGAGTTAGAAAAATAATAAAAACTCCAAATAGCATGCAATTGAAAGATGTTAAAAGAATTTTTTAAGCCCCATATGGGATAAAAGTAAAAATCACAATTAAGACTTACTTTAGACTCGTATTTATCGGAGAAAATTTTAGTACTCATGAGAAGTTACAGGACGTAATTAGAAAAATTACCAAAATTCTACTAGTACATTAACTAGCAAAGCAAAGTGAAAGGCGGGAAGGAATCAGTGGATAATGGCAGTTGCGATGCAGACACGTCTATAAATTAAGATCGCAAGTCAACATACAACACTGAACACAGCAATCAAAAAATCTAAAAAACAAGTTTTACAAATAAGTACCGGTTTTAAAAGTATTTCAGAAGTTCTGTCTTGGTTGAGATTTTTGTCAAAGTTTAGATATAAACAAGAATGAATTAAAGACTGTCTATAGATATGATTATCACAATTCACAGCCCAACAGAAATGCGACTAGAAAGTAGGTGCGTTAAAATTAAATGTCATATTATATTAGTCTACTTTTTTAACGTAAATATAAATATGCAAAATAGAAAATTTGAAACTTGAATCTCGATTCCTGCAAGTCCGACCAAACTTCAAAGTTTATGATAAGTGTTGCAAATTGCAATATTTGACCTAAATTGTGCGATATTTTTACATACTAGTTTTAAGCGTAAGTAGGAATGAATAATGTAATTATTGATGTTGTCGAAGTATTCCATATGGATGTAACGACAATAGATTGGTACATGACACCAAAATTGTTTTTTTCATCTTTGATATGCAATTTTGGCAAGATATTATAGGTGTTTAGCAAATTTTATAGGCTTCTTGGCAACATAGCTCTGTAGCAACCAACTTCAAATAATTATCCCTGAATATCGACAAAAAAAAAACCCTAATATTTTTAATGTACACTCGATTTAAGAGGTAATTTTAAATATAAATTAAAAATATATTCAAGTAGTATAAAATAACTGTTGTAGTTATGCGGGTGCATTTACATATAATTATTAATAACCTAATAATTTTATTCCTTAACTTTTCTTAGCATATAATATATTTTCTTACCTTTCCCTAATTGTCGTTTTATACATTCTTTTAACGCTTTTTGTATTTTTATAAACGTTGAGTTACTATTTCGATCTTGGGGTATTAGTTATAGCCACGCTTAGAGTTTATAGTAAATAAATCAACCTCCTAAATATCTTGTTTTCCCCTTAATTCGGGGCGGGAACACCCAAGTTGGCATCTCTGCAAATAGGTCGGTATTACAGATAATGGTTATATAATATATAAATTGTCAGTTAGTAATATGCTGTGGTCTGTAATCTGTATACGGAAACACCACGATACCTATCTCTAAAAAGTAAAAACATTTAACATATTTTATTGATAATATTATATGAATAAGAGTAACATTTTAATTGAAAATTCAGCATTTAGCGTACTCTCATACCTTTCATGTTCTAAACTAAAACCATACCATGGCATCACATATTTTAAATAGATTTAAACAGTTTGATGCATATGCTAAAACTTTAGAAGATTTCAGAGTAAAAACAGCAAGTGGTGCTTTTAGTAAGTACAATATTATATGATTTTAAATACGATCATACAAGGCTATATAATATATTATTACTTACTAGATATATAGGTGCTTTATAATGGGTATACCCATACAAAATACTTTTCAGTTACTATACTTGGTGGAACAGTTATGATTCTTTTAATAATATCTGAGTTACATACATACATGTCGCCTAACATATCTGAAGAATTGTTCGTAGACACATCCAGAGGTCATAAGATAAGAATAAATTTTGATATTATTGTTCCTAGAATATCATGTAATTGTAAGTAATATTTATGGGTAACAATAATTTTGTTAAATACCTATACAAAAAAAAACTAATCGTTTTTAATAGACTTAGTACTTGATGCAATGGATTCATCTGGAGAGCAACACTTACAAATAGACCATAATATATTTAAAAGACGCTTAGACTTAGATGGAAACCCAATAGAAGAAGCAAAAAAAGAAGAAATAATGACTTCAACTGCAGTGAGTAGAAACCTGTAGTTAAAATCAATTACCAATAATAATTAACATATATAATATAAGTCAATTTGTTGTTTAGGTTCCAAATAATTCTACTGATATTGGAAAGATAACATGTGGAAGTTGCTATGGTGCAGCATTTAATGACTCTCAGTATGTGATTTTATATATTATATTGACTAAACTTGCAAAATATACAGTAGTACCTCAATATACCTAACATATGTTTTGAGATACAAGTAGCTGAACAAGCAACATTTCACTTTGAGATGAGCTTGATTTGAGATATGAGGAATTGCACACCACACCGCTTCCATGACCCCAACAACAGACACAAAACAAAACTTAACTACAAATAAAACTAACAATTTCTCCTACCTCTGTCAATTTAGTAACTAAATTAAACTTGTATGTTAGGGTAACACTGTATTTGGTTACTATTAGTTATTCAAATAATTAAGTGAAATAATAATTGTATAATGTAAAACATAATATAGGTCATCATTTTTATTTCATAATGTACTTGCACCTCCATGCTAGTCTAACTTGGTGTTAAAACTTTATTTTAACAGCAGTTTAAATTCTTCACCTTATATTTAATCTGGTAGCTTGCATAATATTTGATTAGTTGATGTATAGCCAAATTGAATATAACATAGTTCTAATCAGATTATAAGTTTTATTATTAAGGTGCTGTAATACATGCGAGGATGTCCGTGAAGCATATAAAATGAGAAGGTGGGCACTGCCTGATTTATCTACTGTTGAACAGTGCAAAAATGATGAGTCTTTAGAGAAAGTCAATCTTGCTTTCAAAGAAGGATGCCAATTATTTGGGAACATGGATGTTAATAGGGTAAATTATGATCCATAAACTTCAATAATTAAAAAAATTTTACATTATCAGACGATTATCAGTCTAGACGATTTGATTAAAACAAAAAACATTTTTAGGTTGGTGGAAGTTTTCATATAGCTCCGGGAAAAAGTTTTACTATTAATCACATCCATGTCCATGATGTCCAACCATTTTCATCATCAGTATTCAATACAACCCATATAATAAGACACTTGAGTTTTGGTTCAGATATCAAAAATGCAAACACAGCTCCTTTAGATGGAGTTACTGGATTGGCAAAAGAAGGTTAGTTTAAGGATATATTTTGAAATATCTATATTGTATTACTATCTGTAAAGGGGAATACTAGACAGTTAACCATGTGGGAAAATATATATTCATTTATATATTTTAGATTAGTAATCAAAAATGCTGCTATTATAATATAATCTAAATTTATTAAAACTAAATAAAATTATGACTAATTTGAAACTAAAGAACCACTTATGTTATTACTTATATTATTATTCATTCTAATTTTTCACTTGCTTTCTATTAACCTCAATATATAAGAACAAGTTTAAACTGAAACAAATTATGAAAATTAATCTTAAAAATATTTGGAATAGAGACACTAAACAACATATTATTTGTTTTCTTAATTGTGGCGAATTTGGTGTATAAGGTATATACAGTCTAGTCTAGGAGTAATATGGTTCAACAACGTATTCCTGTTCCAATAGCCATAAATGTACCAAATGTACCACCTCCTTGCAGCATTACTTTACCAACAGAATGAACCAGTTCTCGCCCTCTTGCTCCATATCTGGAATTTTGAACATTATATAATCATGATTTCTTGAGTAAATATTGTTGTCTTGTGTTGTTTAAGTACAATACAAACCTCAATGCCGTAAATCCTCCAAATAAACCACCGCTAGCCATTCCAACACAGAATCCTATCATAAAACCCATTTTCATTTTATCAAAACATGTTGGTCCTTGACTTTGATATACTCCACCCGGTACTGGCATATTTTTATATTATCCTAAATATGCACACGAGAAACTTACTTAAAAACAAAAGTTGGGTTATATTTTAAAGAATTTATAACTCGCCTTAAAGCTACAAGATTAGATTACTGACTAAATTCGTACTTCGGTAGTGACCCAGACATGTCAGTTGTCAGTTCAACCGTATATTAGACGTCTGTTAAAAATGGTAATAGACATTTTTTTCTATTATTCGCAAAGATCTAAGTTCAAAAATCGCAATTTCTAAGTTTTTTCTATTTATCTAAATACGTACGAAACATTTTGTCTTCACTTGTTAAATTTTGAACAGATTGTGCGATTATTATTGAATTTATGTGACTTATATAAACACATTAAGTCTATTTATTTATTTTTGCAGGTGCTGTTATGTTTCAGTATTATATTAAAATTGTTCCAACAATGTATGTTTCTTTAGACAGCAAAGTATTACATACAAATCAATTCTCTGTAACTCGTCACCAGAAATCAGTGTCAAATGTCAATACAGAATCTGGTATGCCTGGAGCATTTTTCAGTTATGAATTATCACCTTTGATGGTGAAATATACAGAGAAGGAAAGGTAAAATAAAAAGTTGTGCCATATCATCACATGTATTTATTACTTAATCTTTGCTAAATTTCTAATGTGACTGCTTGTTTTCAGATCACTTGGTCATTTTGCAACAAACATATGTGCAATTGTAGGTGGAGTTTTTACATTAGCAGCAATTTTTGACTCACTTTTATACCACTCACTGAATGCTGTTCAAAACAAAGTAATGTTAGGCAAAACTGGATAAAATTATGATTTACATTGTTTTTAGAAAGATGTTAAAATCTTCAACACTACATTTTGCATATTTTATACAAAACTCCACATCAGTGCCACTACAAAGTTCAGCTAATGGAACATAATTAGCTTTTTTTTTATTGTATTGAGCTCTTCCTAGTTTTTCTAAAAACAAATGTCTTTGTTTAATAATAAAATTTCTATAAGTTAAAATAGTAGCATTTTCTTTAATATCTTCGTGTGTAATTTTCATGACATTGTGAATGTAGTTAAATCGTTCCAATAGAGACCTCTGATCTGAAAAGAAAAATATTTATGGTAGGTTCTTGTCCTATTTTACTATTGTTTTCAGCATTGTAAAAATACCTTATTTTTGAACTGGAATAATTTTTAATGTACATAGTAAAGGCTTTTAAAATAAAATACTTACTCATCATCCAAATCTTTGGTTTTTCCAAAAGAAGGTCCTTAATTTCTCCATCATTAAAACCAAATTCTTCTTTAATAACAAATGTATTGGTAGAAATATGATGCAAATTGTATGTAATTATGCGAGGTTGTTTTGTAGCAAGAAATCTTACCTCATTACCAGTTAAAGCGAATGTATTTTGAAAGTAACCTAATCTTCGATCAATTTTTTCAGTGCTGTTAACAAAAAATACTTATGAAAATAGAATGCTTATTAGACATAATTAATAAATACTTAATCATAAAACTTACTTAAACATTAACCAAAAAGGATTTTTAGATATAATTCTTATTATATCTTGTGAATAAAAATGTTTAGACTGCAAGTAATTTATTCTCACTTCTAAATCGGCAATATCTTGGCACAGAATCATTGGGTTTTTAGTTAAAAAATTTCCAAGGCTTTCATTTTCAACATAATCTTTCAAAAAAAATATATGATTTTTAATATTCTTTTCGAAATCCAGTTTTAGTATTTTTTCAACAATATATGGTTTCTTTTCAATTTTAGCAAGGTTGACATTTAACTTCATAAGTTTTTGCAATGTGTCTGAAGTGTTAACATATGCAGCTAAATTAAAAGATTGTGAGTGATTTGAAGCCAACTCAGATAAATCATCGTCATGACGGTCAAATACACTTTTGTCGTTTAAATATTGAGTAACTTGGTTTTGAACTACACAGTAGCTTCTACATTTTGAAATAATTCTAAATTTAGCAAACTTAAAACACTGCATTTTCATATATTATTTAACATAATATTTATACTGGCTTAAATGTTTATAAAGAACGTGATTATTATTAAAGATAAACCAAAGATATAATATATGTGTGCCACTAAGTCGAAACGTAGTCGGCATTCGACGCAATTAATTCTGGTCACTATTAAAAAATAACATAGTTGTATGTAGGCTTACTATTTAAAGTTATGAGAAATCTGAATCAGTTATAAGGCTGAAATTCGGAAATCCATCTCAATTCTCACCACAGTAAGCACCATAAATAAATGAGTAGTCTTTGGTTATAATTACTCTATGAGTCTATGGTTGCTTGTAAGTATTCCAAGTAAAGTGTTCCAAACTCTACCAACTTTTAGGTAGATCTACCAACTTCGTTTTTCTCAAATCTATTACCTTAACGTGGAAACACGTGGCGTGTCGTGATGGTTACTGTCGTGACGGTGAGTGTGCACACTTACGTGTCGTGTCGTGGCGTACTCTGGCGTTATTTCTGAACACTGAACAGTACTTAACGAACCTTTGCAGCGTTCTAACATACATAATGTTTTCTTCTGATTTGGATAGTGATTTTGATGAAGACCTTCAATTTCTGTTAGCAATGAAACTTCTTAAGAGCAAAAAAAATAAAAGATACTGGGTTCACCCTGTAAACAGAGGGGAGACAAGACAAAGGTGAATTTCATCGTCTTGTTAAAGAATTAGAGAGTTACGAAGAGAAATTTCATCATTTAATTTCATTTTTGCTAGATGTTCGCGCCACGAGCCACGCGCCGTTATAGAAACACATTTGCCTGTTGTGTAGATTGTCGTGTCGCGTCATAACCCCCACCAACGCTCTGGCGCAATCGGTGGCGAGCAGTCGGCGCCACCGGCCACGTAAGGAAGTGTTGCGACACGACACGACATGCAAATATGATTCTAATCATATTAAATGTATGAAACCAATATGCTTCTGGCGCGTCACGACACGCCACGACACGTAAGTATGTTTCCGCCTTTATATAGAAAATCCATCAACTTTTTGTATTTAAATTTTTAAATTTTTATATTGTCTAATTTTCTATTATATTCGACTAATTATAGGTCTACCAGGATCTGATGGCAAAAAGGGAAAAAAGAAATTGACGCTAGCAATACTGGGGAAATTGGAGTAAAACGTTTTGATACTTTTTTTTCCTTATAGCGGCTGATTGTGTGTGATACATGCAAATATAAAAATTTATCCAATGATCAAGGATAATTTTTGAAAATGTGGCGAATGTGGGGTTTGAAATTTAGATGAAAACTCCAATTACTCTGTTCATGAGTTTATTAATTAATTAAGAACTTGAAAATGGTTCCAAATAACATCATAAAAAAGCCTTCAACGCAGTATTTATGATAAACCTTTCCTCCTGCATCTAAATTAACCGATCTTGTTCTATGAACTGATTTTCAATTTTTATTACATGTTCACAAGATTTTCGCCATTCATCGATCCCTATTTGAGAGAAAGAAACAGTGTAAAACTCATTTATCTTGTTTCTGATCAATTCTAAATCAAAACTATCCAAGTTTATTTGTAGTATAAGAAACCCCTGAAATAAACCAAAGTTTAGTATTAGTACATAATATAATACACACGAAAAATCTCATAAACCAAACTATCAAGACGTGTCATTCCTACTAACCAGTCAACGCTTGCACATGGCTCAATATCGATGATTGTGTATTTTCTGCATCTTGTTGATCAAGTATTCTTTGATAAACATTGAAAACAATATGTCTTGCTTGCGATCGAAGAGGTTTCTTCGACATTTTCATCACTTTTTAAAGGAAATTTGAAGCCAAACCAAAAACAATTCCTCGAAATTTCAGTTGACAGATGAAATTTTTCTTTTATTGCCATATGAAAATCGCTAATTTTTAAATTTTTTTTTTGCCATCAGATTCTGGTAGACCTATACTATCTTCAAGACTCTCATGATCTTACTATGTATTTTGATATGTAAAGCGCAGCGTTGAATGTTATTAAATAAAGTATTTTAGTACTATTATTCTATCTAAACATTAAAATATAAAAAGATTAGTAATGAAAGTGAAAATGGAGAAAATTCTTCTCCACGAAAATTGAGGAAAATTCATTATGATCAAAAATATTCAAAATTCTGTTATAAAGAACCAGAATATGCAGGTTGGATTAAGCATTTCAGTTTCCGGCCCACATGGTCAAGTAAATTATGTTAGATTGATCTCTTCAATCCATAATATGTTTTGATTTTTTTTATATCAATATTATCCATTTTTTTACTATAATAGATGAAGTGATTACTTTTATACGAAAAAAAAAATCATGTGTCCAATTCACACGTACTAGAAGTGAAACCTTCAAAAACAAAGTTTTTAAAATTAAAATATGTAAATTAGACTTTTTCTCTATCTAAATGTAGGATCTTTTCTTTAAAAAAAATATATATTTTAATGTTAAATTTTTATTTATAACTTTAATATCAATCTTTAATTTGGTAAAAACTAAAATAATAAAAGTTTGAAATAAATTCACAAGATCCAACGTGGGAGAAAATGAGATAGGAAGCATTATACAGTGTATAAACTTTTAATTAAGTGTAGTACGAAGTTTTCACTTCAAAAAGTTTCTATAACTAATGATTTGTAAATAAAATTGATAAATAATCTAATTTTATAATTAAACTACTTACTTGACTTACTTATTTAATTTTCATCAAATCTGTTTTTTATTTCAGAAAATGTTCAAATACACACTAATTTAAAGTTTATACACTGTATAATGCCTCCTATCTCACTCTCTCCCACGCCAAATCCTATTAATTTATGTGTCTGTCTCTTTTTACTGTCGCTTTTTCCGTTGCATCCGGTTTGAAATCACAACGATTCTAAAGAAGTTTCACTTCAAAAATGAATTAAAAGTCTCACACATCTTAGAGTAGGATTTTATATAAAACTCGAAATTATAGTTAGTAGATCTACCTACTTTTCGAATTGAAGATGGTTGGAAACTACCAACTTTTGAAATTGTATCTACCTACTCGATAAAATTCGAGTTGGTAACACTATTTCGAAGTTCCAACTTCCAACTGGCACTCTGCAGCAGCCGTGCCACAAATTACAACTGTGTCAAGTTTCCGCAACTTTCAAATTGCTTTCATCATTTATTCAATATAGTACTCAAAAAAATTGAGGTGAAGTATTCTTTAAAATTCTTACTTTTCTCACCGCAGGTATAATTGTTTGAAATAACATAAATAAGCTTTTTAGTAAAGTTACTAAATTCCGTAGGACATTAGACAAAATTATTAACCCCTTTTACTTCTTAGAACATATGGCCGAAAGTTATTAAATATAATATAAGTGCACTTGTGTTTTATTGCAGAACTGTTTAATAAATCAACGGTACTGTACTTAATATTTCAGTGTATATGTTCACATGCAATCTATTTTTTTAAAGGATTAAGAATATATAAATCATTTATTATTAAATTAAAGTGAATTCTTTTATAGAATGCAAATCTTTTATTTATATTTGTTAACTTGTAATAAATTAACTAACAAACTTGTATTTTTCAGGTCATTATGAACACTTCAATGACTGGAAGTGAAGTTCGTCAAGCATATATTGATTTTTTTATTAGCAAGGGTCATAAATATGTTCATTCTGCTTCAACAATACCACTTGATGATCCCACTCTTCTATTTGCAAATGCTGGAATGAATCAATTTAAACCAATATTTTTAGGTTCTGTTGATCCAAATTCTGACATGGCAAATTATGTAAGAGTAGTAAATACACAGAAATGTATAAGAGCTGGTGGAAAACACAATGATCTAGATGATGTTGGAAAAGATGTGTACCATCATACATTTTTTGAAATGATGGGAAATTGGTCATTTGGTGATTATTTTAAGAAAGAAATATGTTCTTGGGCATGGGAACTCCTCACTGAAGTTTTGAAACTGCCAGGAGACAGATTGTATGTTACTTACTTTGGAGGAGATAAATCTTCAGGATTAGAACCAGATTTAGAATGTAAAGATATTTGGCTTAATCTTGGTCTTCCTGAATCTCATATAATTCCTGGAAGTATGAAAGATAACTTTTGGGAAATGGGTGAAACTGGACCTTGTGGACCATGTTCTGAATTACACTATGACAGAATTGGAGGCAGAGAAGCTGCACATCTTGTTAATATGGATGACCCAGATGTACTGGAAATTTGGAATTTAGTGTTTATACAGTTTAACCGCGAAAAGAATGGTGAGTTAAAATTATTACCCAAAAAGCATATTGATTGTGGTCTTGGTCTAGAAAGGTTAGTGTCAGTTATCCAAAATAAAAGAGCAAATTATGATACTGATTTATTTATGCCTTTGTTCAAGGCTATTGAAAATGGAACTAAAGTAAGGCCATATTCTGGAAAAGTTGGTGAAGATGATACTGATGGAATAGACATGGCATACAGAGTGCTAGCTGATCATGCAAGAACATTAACCATAGCCCTGTCTGACGGAGGATATCCTGATAATACTGGTAGAGGTTATGTGTTACGGAGAATTTTGAGAAGAGCAGTACGTTATGCATCTGAAAAATTAAATGCTAAACCGGGTTTCTTTGCAACTTTGGTCAAAACCGTTGTAGAAATTTTAGGAGATGTGTTTCCTGAAATTAAAAAGAATCCAGAGGCTGTAATGCAGATTATAAATGAAGAAGAATTACAATTTTTAAAAACTCTAACTCGTGGAAGAAATTTACTAAATAGAACAATTGAGAAACTCAATAATTCTAAAGTGGTACCTGGTGATGTAGCTTGGCGAATGTATGATACATATGGCTTTCCCATTGATTTAACTTGTTTAATGTGTGAAGAAAAAGGGTTAACAATTGATATGGATGCTTATGAAAAAGCTAAAAAAGAGTCCCAATTAACTTCTCAAGGTAAAGCAGCTGGTCAGGATGATTTATTAGCTCTGGATATACATGCCATAAGTTATCTTAAAGATACTGGTATATCACCTACAAATGACTCACTAAAGTATAATTATGTACCTACTACAACTGAAGCAGAAGCTATATATGAATTTAAGCCTTGTTCTGGCAATGTTGTGGCTTTGCGAAAGAATAAAGAATTTGTGAATGAAGTTATGTCTGGTGATGAATGTGGCATTTTGCTAGATCAGACTAACTTTTATGCAGAACAAGGGGGTCAAATTTATGATGAAGGTTATATGGTTAAAGTAGGTGATGATAGTGTTGAATTTTCTGTTAAAAATGTTCAAGTGAAAGGTGGTTATGTTTTACACATAGGTAAAGTAGAAGGCATATTAAGAGTAGGTGACACTTTATCACTTCACATTGACACAGAAAGACGAAGACTTATCATGAATAATCATACAGGAACTCATGTATTGAACAATGTTCTTAGAAAGGTTCTTGGCAATGATGCTGATCAACGTGGATCTCTAGTAATGCCTGATCGTCTCCGATTTGATTTCACTAACAAGGGCCCTATGACCACAAAACAAATAAAAGAAGCAGAGGACCAAGTTAAATCCATAATAAATAATAACAAAAAGGTCTATGCTAAATACACTAAACTCAGTGATGCTAAGAAAATCAATGGTTTGAGGGCTATGTTTGATGAACAATATCCAGATCCTGTAAGAGTAGTTTCAGTAGGGATTCCTGTTGAAGATTTGGAAGACAATCCTGAGGGACCTAATGGTTTTGAAACCTCAATTGAATTTTGTGGAGGATCTCATTTACACCAAACTGGGCATATTGGTGACTATGTTATAGTTAGTGAAGAAGGGATTGCTAAAGGTATTCGTAGAATAGTGGCTCTAACAGGGCCAGAAGCATTGAAAGCCATAAATAAAATGAGTATTTTGGAAAATGAAGTTAATGATATTACAAATCAAATTCAAGAACAGGGGTCAGTGCTTAATCAAAAAGAAGCTGTTAAGAAAATTGTAGAGCTTACAAATGAAATTTCTCAAGCACAGATATCTTACTGGAAAAAGGAGGAAATGAGAGCAATGTTAAAGAATTTAAAAAAACAACTTGATGATAAAGAAAGAGCTAGTAAAACCGCTACTATTAATCTTGTTGCAGAAAAAGCTAAAGAAATGTGCTTAAATGAAAAGTCCTCTGTGATTGTGGCAGAGTTGAAAGCTTATGGCAACACTAAGGCTCTGGATGGTGCACTTAAACAAGTGAAGCAAATTCTCCCAAATACTGCAGCAATGTTCTTTTCTGTTGACGATGATACTAATAAAATATACTGCTTAGCTGTTGTTCCTAAAAACTTGGTTGAACAGGGACTACTTGCATCAGAATGGGTGCAATCAGTTGTTGGAATTATGAATGGAAAAGGTGGCGGGAAAGCTGAATCTGCTCAAGCATCAGGATCAAATGTTTCTTGTCTTAACGACGCTATTAAAGCTGCTCGTGATTTCGCAACTACTAAAGTGTCAGGTTCTTAGTTTAATTTGTATCTGTTTGAAATATTAAGTTATTATTTTATACTTGAAACTAATGATTAAGAATATTTTTTTTGTTTTCAATGTTAATATCAAAGTCTACAATAAAATTGTAAAGCACATTGAGGTCTTTAATATTGTTGATACAGATGTAAATAATTGGCCAAAACCTTTGTAGCAAACATAACATGTAATAATAAACACGCTTGCCTAGTCTTAATAAAAATAATTTAAATAACGTTTATGAATAATAACTTATGGACAAGAAATAGTGAAGATTTCATTTTTCAAAACAAGTTAATCCAACAACATCGGCTAAGATTTTTTTTTGTAATTTATTTCCTAATTAAACCTATTTGCAACCTTGTCCTATGTTACAAAAATTTACTGTGCCATTAATCGTGCTATAAGCTGCAGTATTTAAACTTTCTATACTAATACATAATTTTGGGAAAGAATACCAAAATACATTTTTGTCATTTTATTGAACTTTATAGAAGAACTTTAAATACAGTTCAAACAAAATATATCTTAATATACAACTGATAATACACTAATGATATCTACATAATAATTAAAAAATAACCGTTAAAACAAAATATTTCTTACAACATTTGGTTGGTCTTTTGACGGCACCAAATTCATTGGTATAAATGCCTCTTTAGGAGGATTGGTGCAATTAATTTATGGTGATAAAATTTATATTACATTTACTAATACTAGTGAATAAATCACTCCTGTCCGAAACCCTCAGTTTCTTCGATAGCAAAGTTTAACTTTTCGCACAACTGTTCGTAGCTTTTGTAAGGAGGCAAGTCTAGGCGGTTGAAGCAAGTGTGCGATCGAGGCAGCCAAGTGTCCTTGCCGACCTGAAACATATATACATATTTATTATTTAGATCATATACTTAATTTAATAATTTAAGCGCTGCTATAACAAATTAGAATTTAAATTTACCAATTTAACTATGTCTTCAATTTAATATTTGTCAACAGCATTAGATATCACAAAGTAAGAGATATTTAATTACAATATTTCATAGCTATTTATTAGGTTTTTCGGTATGCATTAACTATGAAAAAATACTATATACCGTAAGAAATAAAAACAAATAATGAGATATATAAAATAGAATTTATTTGTTACTGTATATCCAAATAAATTACCTTTTCTATACAAAATCGTTGAGGTCCATTAGATCCCATGAGTTCTGCGAAACCGCCTACGGGAACTCGACACGTGCCTGTTACGAACTGAAGTAGTCTTGCGCGCTTTTCGTTATCCATTTGTCGAACAAACTAAAGCAATGAAAAATATAAATAATATATTGAATTTGAAAATAAAATACGGAGGGGGAGTTACCTTAGAAATTAAATCAACTAATACTAAGAACAAATATATGTTAAGTATTTACTATAAATAGCTTCATATGGAGAAATAAGACTAAAACGTAATAAAAATATTTCATCTTTTTCGTTAAATTTAAGAAAAAGAGTTTCAAATATATCCACTTTATGTAATAAAATGTTTTTATTGTCTATGAATTATGATCATCTCATATTGGTTTTCATTGTGGAAGATAGTTTGAGTGTTTTAGGCGATATACATATTTCTGGTTATGTCGTGGTTACATTGGTGTCGGTATATTAATAAATAATAGTTTTATAGTTATTGAAGAGTTTGTAATTCTAAATGAAACTATTTATAACTATTAAATAATCTTAAAATATAATAACTAAAATATATTATTAAAAGGAATCCCTTTAGGCACGGTTCCGAAGAACCGAAATAAAAATTTGTTGCTGCGTTTAATATATTCGAAATAGATTTCAAAATAAAAATGGTTTAATTCATGAAAGGTTAGATTACGGTTTATAATATTGAGACCTTACGTTAATGTGTCATTGTTTTTTTAAAAATTATTTTACTATATATCACCGAAAACATTTTGTTCGAAGAGATTCCAGCTTGACCTAAGATTGTAATATATTTTTCAGTTTAGTTATTGAATAACCACAGAATTAGATATAAGACATACCTGCCAGAACCAGGCGACCTGTTTGCTAGTGCGCGTGTAATGACGGTAAATGGTGTTCCGTTGCCAATCGTCTACATCAACTTCTTGCATACCGCAAAGCATAAGCTCCAACTCGCGCTCGTCGAAGTATTTTAGCCATTCCAGGGGAACCACCTGTGTTAAAATTAGCCAATATTACCTCAATTAATAATTACTACACCTGTATTAAATAATTTATTAAAAAATCAAACGTAAATATATCACGTGAATTTATAAACTAGAACGTGTACGTAATTTTTCTATTGTATTTAAATTAACAACATCTATTCAGTTTCTTTTATAATAATGAATAATTTTACATCATTTTAATAATCATATAATCCGACTTAGGGAACAATCCAACAAAGGTCGGATTATACTTGATATAAGTGTAGATCATCCATATGACTTATTTTCCGAGAAATTAGTAAACAAGCGATGTTTACAAAAGCTAGCACATGGTCATATAGCTGACACATGGTCAAAAGTCTTAATACTTATATAAATAATTGTTAATTCGAACAATATCACAAACATACTGGTAACCTCCTTTTTTGTAGGAAATTTACTTTACTACATGCAAAGTGAATTTAATAGTACCCAAGTAACATTTAACCTGTGGAGTTATCTTAATACCCTTGACTTGTATGCTATTTTCCTATTTTAATATGGAGTTGACTTGTACCCTTGACAAAACATAGATTTACAAATATTTAACTAGAAAATAAATGCTAAAATTTATTTATTGATTTTAATACATTTTAGCTTTACCTAAATTACCTATTTGCCAAAAAATAATGACCCATACTACACATTAAAGATGTAATGGATTTCTGATCTGGATACGGATATGGATATAGGAATAAAATTATATCGGTTTCGGATACGGCTACGGATGTGTAATTATTTCGGACTATCCGTTAGTTTCGGTTACGGTTATTAGATTGAAGTAAAATATAAACACAAACAGTATGTAATAATATAGTTTTATATATAGGTTTTATTCTCCTCAGTTTTATCTATAAATAAAAATTTGTAGATGTTTTTTAACAGCTTAAGAGTTGTAAAAAAATATTACAGCTTTATACATTGTTTTCTTTTTAATTATTTTTGTGAGTAATGAAACCATTAACAAAAACCTGTCGAAACATGCCCTTATACGAAACTATCCGAAAGTTCTGAAACAGATACGGTTACGGATATATATTTATTTCGGATATCCGATTGTTTCGGTTACGGAGCTCCATAACATCCCTGCTACACATACTATACTATATTATATAACTTTATCGTTTTGCTTACCTCATTAAATCCATCTAAGAAAGCCGTTGTTTGTTCCTCTATTCCTCTTGACATACGCCACTGAGTTACTAATTGTAGGTACTGCTCTTTATTTGCCTGTAAAATAAAATAAAAATCTATTTATATACTACCACGATCATGGTTTATACACGCGATTGAAATGTATACACGTTTGAAAATATTTAGAGGTGTAATTTGGTTTCCAGTTAAAAAATACTGACTGATAACCAGGACCATTTCAAGCACTTATACTTAAAATAACAAACTAAATAACCAAAAACATGTTAATTGATGAAACATACTTTAAACGATCGCTGGGACTATTACAAGACATATTAAACTTTTAGAAACCAAAGACTCAGTGACTTAGATTGAATAGGAACTACTTCGAACGAAATTCAAGCGACCGAGCATTTTTAATCTCTATAGAGACGTTTCGTTATAGGGAGGGAAAAATTAATGTATTATTCTGTTAAATAATCTGTTTTTACGTTATATAGAGTTTTTCGTTATGCGAATGACGTTATAAAGAGTGTAACACTGTATTTGATTTAATGTTAGGTACCTTTTAGGTTTGGGCCTCAGACTGTATCTATTTGCGCCATTTTCGGTATAAGGCATGCCGTGTGTTAACAAACAGAAAGTCCATTGGAGCAGGGGTTCGAACCTCAGGGGTATAATTTTTATATGTAATAAAATCTCACCTCGGTAACTCGCTCCTTATCACCCGACGGTTTTAACTCGTGATGTATAACTTGTCCGAGCACCTCAAAGTCGACACTAAACCACATCTCAAGTCCACACTCATCTATGTCATTATCCTTGATCCACACCAAGGAGTTATAAAATTCCGGATCGATGGACTCAATATCCTTCATAGTGAGCTTCTTATTCAGCATCCGCTTGTAAAACGGCATCGTGAAGCCGGAGTATATGAATCTTCCGTGGTATAAGGCCATAGCTATGAACCGTCCTATGAACTTGTAGTACAGGAGATGGTCGGGGTTGACGTAACTCGCCGGGTTTATTTGAAGGCTGTAGTTGTTTTTGTTCGCGTATTCGAAGAGACAGTACATGGGATTCAGGACCTCGTGCGAAAGGAGGAAGAACCATTCTCGGCTGACGCCTCCGTAGTCTAAGCCTTCCTCGCCGCGGAATATTATGTACAAGCGACGTCTTAACTCATATGCGGGTAGCCTCATTATCTGAAATTATTAAATATTACTAAATCTTTTGAAGAGTAGAACAGACGTGGGCCTGTTCCCAGGGGATCCCGGAGGCATGCCCTGCTATGGGAACGGTCAAGTCACGCATTGTTTTGGAGATTATTGACACCCCCCCTACATGCAACTAGGGATGTGAAATAATAATCGATTATTAAAAAAATCGATTTTAATCGATTTTTTTAAAAGTAAAAATCGATTTTTGATTATTCTTAAACGTTAATTTGTGTTTATAATTACTATTGTTTATTTTTAATTTAAAAAGCATGAAAAATAAAATATTTAGGGCGTTTATTTTGAAATTAATCCAAAAATTAGGAAAAAATCGATTAATAAAAAATATAGATTATTTTTTTAAGAAAAATAGATTATTTATTAATCAATTATTCATGCTCAAAAAATAATTGATTAATAAAAAATCGATTTTTTAAGCAGAATGTCACATCCCTACATGCAACGCACCGTAACGTTTTTCTGTATCCAAGTATAGTAAAACGTTTCGTGACCACCTAGTGACTCTTTATATCTAAAAGTTACCAATATGTGGTGTAAAGTACTGGAAAGGCGAATATAATATTAACAATAACGCGTAATTCAATCCCCGCCCCGCATCGTAACGTTTTATAAAAGAACCAACCAAACCCCCCCCCTCAAATTTGTTACGTAATACTTGAACGCTCCCTATCTGAGTGGAGTTCACGAACTGTCCTCCGCCAACAATCACCAATTCCGCGTATGATTTCTCTACTGAACAGTTTACTCAGTTCAGAACTAGATATATTTGTGACAAGTTTGGGAAGACTGAGCGACGAATGTGAGATGTTCTTATTTTTTAAGTGTAGTAAAATTTTATACGTAAATATTAACTAGTAAAATTCTTCCAATATAATTTTTTTAATTATATTCATATGAGCGGAATAATAACCTATTATAATGTGTATTTTAATATGAAACAAATTTAAGTTTCCATTGTAAAACTAGAAAAGTCTTGCCCAAATTATTGATTTTTTATCTATTTACCTGGTGGTAGGAATCTTCAAACAGTGTCTGCCGTGTCAGAGTAATCTTAATATGGCTGGGCAGAGCGTTACTCTGACAGAGATAACGGAACTGACTCAGCTTCCATCGGAACGAACGCTCGTACGCTCGCGGCACTCCGTATGCGCCCTAAAAATATATAGTATATACTCGATTTAATGTTACACATTTTAGTATCACACCCTCTAACAACCAAATATGACATATATGTATAATATATATATATATAGCATTACCTACTATTTGTAGGTACTTAGTTGCCTAAATTGATAAACATTGCAGCGGTGTACGTTCTTTTGTTTGTCACTTTGATTTCCATGTTTTCCTCGAATGACGGCATCATGTTAACCGAAAATTCTTAGAAAATATTATCTTTTATTGGAATTTACGCAACATAGGACAAACTTACTATATAATTATATACCTATAAAAACTTATAGATCTAATCTCGCATTCATTTATAAAGCAAATAAGATGTAATATGTATTCTTAAATAAGTGCTGGCAACTTATAACGGTATTCAAAAGCATCCTAAAATCCATCACATGGGTCCGGATTTTCAAGATAAATATGACTATAGGGGCCTCATAGCCTAGCGGTCTTATTAAGTGGCAGCTAGGTGAGGGGTACCGGGTTCGATTCCCGGTTCGAGGGCAAGTTTTAATTTAATTTAAATTTGTTCTCGGCCTTTGGGAGGGTTGTGCGGTACCGGGCGAGTGCCTAAACCGTACATGGAGGACATGGTCGAATTTCTAAGGCAAAAAGCACGAATTATAAAAATCTTATACTTGACGCTGGCTAATGCACAAACCGTGCCAGAGCCATAAAAAAAAAATATGTCGATTGGAAAAATCGTTGAGACTCCACAGTTAAATAGGGCGGAATACTATCAAGCCAAGAGATGATTATAACAACCCCTTAGTTATAATTATAGCCTTAGCTGAAGGCACTTTACAAAACTTCTATCCCTCTGTGGCAATTCCTACAAACCTGTGGTCCCTTAGGCGCTCCGGGCCGGGGGTCCTGGAAGGTGGTAGTCCTTGTGTTGTGGTCAACGAAATATCGCGTCCCTTCTTCAGTAAACCGGATTTCCCAACCAGCCGGTAAAGCCTCTTCTAAAGCGCTTATTTCTTGCCCCTACACAATTTTATCAGATTTTAATAGTTATATAAAATTTGGTGGAAAAAAATCAATCGAACTAAGATTCTTGCGATCCACCGAACGGGGCATCTTACCAGCTTATTTTACTAAACATATTCAATCTATCTGTCTCTTTTCATTACGGCGTAAACTCAATTTGTTGGAGATGTGTAGTTAAGTCAAAAGAGTCATTAAACTGATACGGTGTTTATGAATAAGGGGGTTAGACTAAGTATACGGTCCTAATCGATTATGAGTATACGAAAAAACTAATTTTAATGGATTTACCGACGAATATAGACAATTTTACAATGACCTACAATCTACATACACTCACGTACAACGGATCTAGTGAGCGTCTAAGTGCGGAAAACGAGTCCACAAACCATACCATACCATACCAATTTACATACACAATCGAGTAATGTTGGCCGAGTGGTTTCAACGTCATCTCTGAGATCGTAGGTTCGATCCCCGGTTGTGCACCTTGACTTAATTTACCGTCTATGTGCGCACTTAACACCCGCTCGTACGGTGAAGGTAAACATCGTGAGGAAACCGGCATGCCTTAGACCCAAAAAGGCGACGGTGTGTGTCAGGCACAGAAGGATGATCACGAGAAGATACAGGTCCAGACCTTGGAAAGGTTCTAGCGCCATTGGTAATACATACATAATCAAGAATACAAACCAGCCAGCGAACCAGTAACCATGTATTGCATGTGATAAAAATTTGCTCAATAATTACGGAAAACCTGATGTTCTCAGGCGTGTGCCTGACACATACCATCTCCCGCTATCACACATACACACACTCACTCACACACACACATACACACACCCTCACATACGCCCATACAACTTTATTTCTACTAACTTCTAACTAGTTGACTGTTTTGTTTTTCTTTCCTTATAAGTTATAACTTTATATTTGTTTGTCTACCTATATATATTATACTTTATATTTGTATGTACTTTTTGTTACCACTCAATAAGACTTTGCTGTGGAATGGAAGCCTGGTTATCCATATCACAGGTTCTTACCTAGTTTGGAAACCAGTCTCCCAATACCTTCTAAACTATAATCTTATTGTCTGTTATAAATGTTATATGGGAGAAATAAATTATTATTATTATTAATTAATAAGAGATACATGAGTAGATATAGGTCCCCTTTACTTACTTGTGTCCGTGGATCCTCCCATTGCGTGGTACGGTTCTTATGATTCACAAAGTATACTCGTCCATCTGGTTGAACGCGTCTCTCCCATCCCGCTGGCAAAGCACCGAGGCCGTCTTCGCTAGCTTGACTTGTGCTAGCCGTCGCGCTAGTGCTCACATTTGCGGTGCTGCTTCCGCTAGTACTGGGCGGTGGTGCTGCCACGTTCGTGCTGCTTCCTGTAATTATTTGCTAGTCTAACAAAAAGCATTTATGGTCTACAGTCATGTCGAAATATGCTTTATGTTAAAATTAAATTTACAATTTTACAAAAATATCAACAGTCGGAATATATATTCAATTTCGCGAATAAAAAAAAATCCATCTGACGTCCGAACGCAATAACCTATCTCAATCCATAATCCACCATTTGAGAATGTAATCTTAATCCAAATGTTGTAACAATTGTACCAATAACCAATCGACGGATTGTAATAGGAGGTCGGATCGGTGTCTGTGGATAGACCTTTGTATGAAAATGACAGTTGACGAAAGCTCGATTTCAACAGTTATTTATTTTAACAGATTTTAACTTACACCAGTTTTTTAAATAATTAAAAAAATTGTTTGTTATATTTTAAACATACTCATATAATAAATAATATTATATTGTAAACAACTCGACAAAAAGAGTCATATGTAAGTCAACAGTGCATTTTTTAATAAATAACAATGTTATGTTTACATTAACGAATGAAGAATTCGTACTATAAACAATTTTGTGACAGTATACATTGGTAATTTTTGCGTCACCGATATTATATATTCTGTTCTTATGACAAAAGTTAACTTATTATTGTAACTGCTTAAAATATAACGTTTTCTTTGAAGTTTTTCAGCAAATTAGTTAAGACTTTATTTTTCTTAAAAAAAAAACAAGAATTTTTGACTTTCGCATTAATGTCGATTGGTAGAAATTAAATCCTTTACCGACCATAGACCCGGTCGGTCTTAGGGTTCTAAGTTTCGGTTTTATTATTAATTAATTTATTAAACGTATACCTGCAGCTTCCTGTTCGTGATCCTGATTGGGCGGATGCGGTGGTTGCGGGTGCGGGTAAAGGAATCTCTGGTTGCCCTGGGCGACCACGTGTCTCCTCTCCCCGCGCCAATGTTGGAATCTGGCCAATCTTTCCGTATCCGGTCGTTGCCAAGTCGTAGTACGCGTGTTATGGTCTACGTAGTATACGCGACCACGCCCGTCTCTTCGGACCTCCCAACCGGTGGGCAGAGGTTGGGGACGCTCCCAGGAGGTCGAACGGGTGTTGTGGTCTACATAGTATCTGTTAAAGATACAATAATATTATGACGTAACGCGTTATTAATTTTTCGTATGTAAATGGTGGTACGGAAAGAAACGAGTATATGAAACATTTATTAAAAAAATGCATATTATAATTAATTACGCTATGTTTGAGAAGCGAGAATTAGGTTGTTGATTAGGTGAAAGTCCGACTTTCACCAAACTAACAAAAATCATACATTTAATTGTTTTCTTTACTATAAATGTAAAGTTTATTTCGAAAAAAGAAACTAAACTATAATCGTAGGTAGACAAGACACTTATGAAAACTTTTGAAACTAACTAACTTTGTTCAAAGTATAAATACATAATTTTCATAAAGCGCTGGGAATCTTATAATAATAATAATGTTATGGTGTTGTTTTATATGTAAAATATAGAACAAATAATTAAAAACTACTATTTGCTTAACATTAAACCACAGGAAAACTTCAAAATAAACAACGTAATCATGTTTTTACATTAGTTTTACCCAGAACTTTATTTGTTTTCCTTTTAACATATTAACACATTAATATGTAATGTGATCGGCTCGGTGACTTTGTTCCCAACTTCCAGGGTTCAGTTTCAAGCGAAATCATAATTTTCTACAGGAATATTACTAAAAATATGTCTATCCCATGACTACTAAAATGAGATTCTACTAAAACATAATGCTTCAAATTTCAGTATTATTTCAAACTCAAACTCAAAATATCTTTATTCAAGTGGGTAACCAAGTACACTTTTGAATTGTCAAATTAAATTAATTGTAAATTTACATTTACTACCAGTTCGCAAGTCAAGGGCGTAAAGCGGGTAAGAAGAACTGGCAAAAAACTTTCCGCCACTCTTTTTAATCGCCAAGTATTGTCATACAAATTCTTTGAACTGGAGCAAATCAATCCCAAGGATTAGGATCATTTAAGTATTCCTCAAATTTATAAAAGGCTTTATTGATTAATTGCCGTTTAACGAGGGCTTTGAATTTATTTAGTGATTAGTATTTACCTTCTTCCATAGACGTCATATCGCATTTCCCACCCTGGGGGTAATGGTTCTTCTGGGGTGGTACTGTTGGCTGTCGTAGGTTGAGCCTGTGGGGCCGGGTGCACCGGAAGAACTGAGTGCGCGGGCGGAGGCTCCGACTCGTGGGATGGCCCCGCCCCGTCCGAAGTGTTCACTGCTCCGTTAATATGCGGCGGAGGCCCCGGAGGTGGCTAATACAATAGGAGAAACATATATCATTCTGATAATCCATTTTTAATTAAATTATTATAATTTATAATGAAACTATGATTTCCTTCTTTAAATCAAAAAATGTTTTTGCGCTTTAAAACGCTTCCTTTATTATTGACGATTGTAACTGTTACGTTGGTAATTTGCGAATTTGTTTTAAGGTCGTTGAGAATTTCGTTGAAATGTTCAGTATGCAATCACTGACTTAGGGAAGTGTTATGTCTGCTAGGACAGTGTGTACATGGGAAAAATATAAATTTAATGTAATGAAAATATCAATTACAAAAATTACACACTCAACTTACCCTTAAGTTAGGCGGCCGTGCCATAGACCT
Source organism: Pieris napi (assembly GCF_905475465.1). Classification (NCBI taxonomy): domain Eukaryota; kingdom Metazoa; phylum Arthropoda; class Insecta; order Lepidoptera; family Pieridae; genus Pieris; species Pieris napi. The sequence goes on along the minus strand of NC_062248.1, from coordinate 8,234,126 downwards.
TATAGATTCGAACGTAGTATGTAACCTGTTTCTGGCTCGTACACCATCATTTAGTGGACATCTAGCACCTAGCTGTTCACCATACAGTTCGTGAGTTTGGCTCAACACTGCCGGCTCCACTCTTAGCCCATCAAGATGTAGCACCAATTCAGCGGATTTTACTTCTGTGCTTGAACTTGAATTATCTTGCGATACAGTTTTCATTAAATCTGAAAAATAGAACATTTATTTTTATGAGGAGTCAGTCATAACTTTTATGTAATATCATTTATGTTTTCACGTTTCTGTGCCCTAAATAATTTTTTGGCTTAGGATGAACCTAGGATGTTGGCTTATATGCAAATCAAGTAGCTACTGGCTAAAAGGTTATTTTGTTTTTAAGGAAAGCATTGCTTATGTTTCTTAAACACAAAATTTATAGTAAAAGTGATAGACAAATGTAAACTTTTATCATAACAAATGACCCACTTCTGCTTCAGGCAATGACAGGAATTTAAAATATCTGAATGAATCATAACAGCTCTTAATCTTATATCTGTGTCCGACATGCCATATAATAATTGTTGATTATTTTTTAACCCACTTCTGATTACTATAGTTTATTGATTATAAAATACATAATTAGCTAATGGTAAATGGCAAAATTTTGTTAAAAAATTTTAGAAACAAAAAATATACAATGTATTTACGTAACAATGTAATTATGTAAAAAAGGCTGCAATTAATAGATCACAATAATCAATTTTAAAAAAATACCTATTGCCATCTCCACATTTTCAATTTTCCCATTGAAGTACAAGAGGACTTTAAGGAAATTTATTCTTTTTTCTCCAAGGATATTGTCTTTTCTAAAACTATGGTGGTCTGCCAATCGAAATGTTATTTTCGAAAGTGGTGTCACCAACACTGTGAACTCTTCTTTCCATTTTGGATGTAGAGTGTTCTTAATAACTTCAGTCTTCCTTGAAATGTTATCATCTATGATAACTTGTAGATAGGGATTTGGTTTAAATAGGCCAGTGCTTCTTATATTTGCAGATTCAACTGAAACAAAGATCACCAACATTTTTCATACTAAACCAATGTAAATTAGACATCCCTGTGCTGATAATTGTACAGGAATAATAGATGCTGGAAATATACATCATAAAAATATTAGTATTGTCCCAGAAAGTTTCCGAAATCAGTAAGTGGGCCTAAATAGTTGTCAATTTGTAGTCAAGTTTGCTACCATTTTGAAAATTGTAATTTATTGGATTATTACCCTCTAAAATATTAAATAATACTTTGAAATTAATAACTTTCATATATTCTTTTATATCATGGTGTAAGGTATTTAATGATGTTACCTGTCAAACTCAATTGATGATATGTAGAGAGAGAAGTGGCGGCTGCAAGTGGCAGACTGGTTTCGGACATAATGGAATGTTTATTTCATACTGTTTCATAAATTCCACATTTTAAGAGCACTGACAATACCTGCAATGTTCCAATCATGTGTTAAAAGATATCCAACTCAAAGATTTAACTGCATATTAATAACAATATACTTGGAAATATATCAAGGTTATGTAAATAAATAATCATTAAAATATTCTTATATCTTATCAGCTCAAAGAATAAGCATGATAAATATTATATGTATGACATAGTCTTGTATAAAAATATATAGTATACACTTAAAATTCTCTTAATGACATTTCTCCTTAAATTTAAAAATAACACTTTAAATAGTACCTAGTCAAGACAATTTTAAATTGATTGAATGAATATGCCTTGGATTTACTTATTTATAAACAATTATATTACATTACATATGATAAGAATTTTTTATTCTAAAAATGATGTATTGTGCAAAAGGCTGATAGCTGATAAAGTTATAATTGGCTAAATCGATACTATAATTGCAAGAAACAGCAGTTTATAATTGTAACTATACACGTATTTTATTTAGCTTCATATTTCACCTTTTTCGTAAGCACAATAGATAAATGTACACCGAATATTTATATTAATTCCTTACCGAGAATAATTGTGACGATTGCAGAAAATCTTTTAGATTAGGTCATTATCGTTCTCCCTTATCAAATTGTCTGAAAGGAAATGAACATCGAACAATATCGTGAACACCGTAAGCACTTAAAAATTAACAAAAACAGTCTTCTCTCTACATTTCATTCAAGTTGTAAAGTTCTTACTTGCCAATTATTAACATTTTTATAAAATTTATTATTTTAACAATAATAAACAAAAAATAATTCTAAATTAATAAATTAGTCACAAGTTGATAGTTGATACTTGATTTTTTACAGTTTACTATGACTGCGAGAAACGTCAAACTTACTATAGTCTACAGATTACTACTTGCTAAATTTCCAACTTACAAATGGGTTACAAAACATAAAAAAGTGTTAATAGTTTGGGTTAAGAATTATGCATAAAATTTAACTACTCTGTCATCATTACCTTTGTAGATAATTTTCAAGTTTTCAATATTTTTACTTATATTTTAATATACGATGTGTATTTTTTAATGTCTAGTGTATGGTATCTTGTAGAGACTATCTATAATATATGTATTGACTATTTGTGTATAAAAAGTGTGCTGGCCGCTGGGTTTGGTTTTGTTGAATGACGATGTTCTGTGGGGTTCGACGTTTTATATTAAGTCTGTAGTGACTGTAATTTCAATGATTTTTATTGATTATTTTTCATTGCAGCTCAATCTTTTCATACCTAATAATAACTAACTATATTACATAGGTTTTAAAATCTCATTTACTAAGAAGTAAGAATTGGGATTTTAAATTATTAAAAGAGTTCAAATGTGAAAGGTATAATATAAATAGCTATTATCCAAAAAAACATCTAAGCAATCTGTGTTTTTGCTTTCAAGTCCCAACAGCTGGTTTAAAATTGTATAATTTCTATTTGATGCATGTCCAGTCTGCATTTTCTTTTTAATAATCTTTGCCTTCGGTGTTGGTTGCTATTGATTTTGCATAGCGTTTATATTCCATAATGCTGTAACGGAAGGTTGTACAATATATTATGTGTTTTATATGCCAATTACCATACATCATACAATTTGGTTTGAATAACATTCTTTGTTGTTGTTTCTCATTAATTCTATAGAATATTGCACTTCTCTGGAAAATTATTCCACACAAATACTACTTGATGCTTTTACAATTATTATGTGATTAATATAGCTTTGTGTCTACTAATTTTAAACAAGATTATGTTGTTATAGCTGACAAAATTTACAATGAGTCCTGTGGAGAGTGTACCCGTTGCAGTATTGCATCATGTGGATGAATATGTTGAGTTATTATATGATGATATTCCTGAAAAAATTAAAGGATCGGCTTTAATCTTACAACTCGCAAGAAATCCTGAAAATCTAGTGGAATTAGCTAGGAATGGTAGTATTTACTTAAAATATTATCATATAGTAGTTAAAAGTTACTTTTACTAATTCAGGTTCTAGAACTTAATTGGGGTTAAGTTACTCCGACCAAACAGTATCAACATACATAGACTGTAGTTCAAGATAAATTTATTGCACTAGTATCTATACCATCTGAAATATATAAATCCCCCTGGGCTTGAATACTAGCCTTCACTCATTTTCTTATATGGGTTTGTTTAAATACCATATCCACACATCTATTATTATTAAAGTTCTTTTTGTTTTTAGAAGCATTGCTAAGTGCTCTATCGAGAGTATTAAGGGAAGAATGGAAACGAAGTATTGAGTTGAGTACAAATATTGTCTACACCTTTTTTTGTTTCTCAACATATATTGAATTTCACTCAGTTATTATACAATATAAGATTGGCTCGTTATGTATGGATGTAGTTGATTATGAGCTAAAAAGGTATGACCAATGGAAAGAAAAAGTGGAGGGAAAGAAGACAGCACTCACACCTGATAAGGTAATTCTAAATTTAATATCAGTATTATTCAACCTCAAACTCAAAATAACTTTATTCATATAGGTAACCAAGTGCATTTATGAACGTCAACAGAAAAGATGTTAAATTGATTCTAAGTTTTCATTTACTCCTTACTCCAGTTCCCAAGTTAAGGGCGTAGAGCGGGCAAGAAACTCTCTGCCATTTCATTTTATACAAAAAGAACTGGAGAAAATCAATCCTAAGGATTAGGATCATTTAAATAATTGTCAAATTTATAAAAAGCTTTATTGATTAATTTATGTTTAAAGATAGTTTTGAATTTATTCAGTGATAATTCTCCAATATCGCTTGGGAAAAACAAATACAATTTCCATATAAGGAAATATATTATTAATGGTTAATATATAAAAAAGTCATATCCATAGTTTTTGAAAATTTACCCAGTCCTGGATAAGAGGGCCAAACCATTCTTTTCTTACTAGGTATGTAATATCAAAGGATAGCACATGCTCATACATTTTACGTTTTTTCTGTTTAAGAATGAACTACCAAAAAGTCGTATACCAGAACCAAAGAGGCGTCCAAAGTCAGGAACATGGGCAGTTGCTGATGTAAACCTACAAAAGTCTCGGATATTAGTATCAAGCTATCATGAAGATCTTTGCAATGCTACTGATGATGTCTTATCGAAAATTGATGAAGAGCAGTTGAAAAGAAAACTTAAAGCACTGTCAAAGAGACAAGAACAATTACTGCGTGTTGCTTTTTATATGCTTCTAAATATAGCTGATAATGTGAAGGTTGAAGATAAAATGCATAAGAAAGATATCGTTGGCCTACTTATTGGAGCCATGGAACGGCATTCAAATATAGACTTGTTGATTCTGATTGTTTCCTTCTTGCAAAAACTTTCGATTTTTATTGAAAATAAAAATTCAATGGCCAATAGGAGTATTATAGATAAATTAGCCCCACTTTTGGACTCACCTAATGCCGATCTCGTCAATGTCACATTAAAGCTACTATTTAATTTGACTTTTGATACGAAATTGCGAAATAAAATGATTAAGTTGAACATGTTGCCCAAGTTTATTCAATTTACGAGTAAGTAATAATTCTTATAAGCTAGGAATACAATAATTCATGCTATCAAAGAGAAGTTTCTTATTAATTTAATTTAATAAAAATATATGTGTTTAAAATTTTAGGTGATGATAAACAGATAACATTGGCAATGAAGATATTATACCATCTAAGTATGGATGACCGTGTTAAAGTCATGTTTACTCAATCGGATTGTGTTAAACTGGTATGTATATACTTCTATACTAATTAAGTGAGGGCCAGCGGTGAATCCCAAAAAAAAACAAAATATATTTAAATTACTTTAATTAATCACTAGTACAATAATTAGGACTATTTAATCGGCCCGATATTAGGTGCACGACAAATAATCTATATTATAAACTTAACTAGTTGAGAATTGACCGATCCGATCAAAGCTTCTGATCTCCGTAAAGTAATTTTATTATTTATTGTAAATTATTAGGCTTGCCATTCCTTAGACTAATCCTATAAAAGTAATACAAAGTTTTTTTTTTGTTGTTTATATTCGATATAAGAGTGAAGTTGTCAACAGTTGACAGATATGTTGCTGTTAAACGTCAATAGTGACACAAGCGCCGATGGGCCTAGTAGCACTGACGTTCTATTGGCGCTTTGTGTAAACCTTGCGTGGAACGAGCGCGCCGCTCATCAAATGACCTCCGAGGGAAGATTGCGTGAGCTTCTAGCGAGAGCTTTTAGACATCGAAATGCGATGCTCATGAAACTTGTGAGGAATCTGTCACATCACGCAGTGAATAAGCCGATGTTTGTTGTAAGTCGAATATCATTTGTCAGGGATATTATTTTATTATAGAAGACTAATCATAGTCTTCTATGTTATCGTCATACGGGCCAGTGTTAATTGTGCATATAGAGAAATGTTCTTTTCGCGTGATTCGAACGCATGACCTCGGGATTCTGAGACGCAATATCCAAGCCACTAGGCCAAAACTGCTCGTTATTTAAAAATAGATTATACGAATAATAGAAAAATTAAATCACTGGCTGGCTTTACTAATAAGTTACATCGTTTATTTTATTATTTATTTGCTTATTTTTACCGAAAAGACATTAATTATATATATTTTACATACCTCAGATATATCTAATTAGACCATAATACAAATGAAATCGTTATAACATAATATATTTGGGTTTCTACGCAAAACTAAATTCGTCAATGCTGCTTTGTAATATCCAGTAGCGAAAATTACCCCGACTTTTTTTATTTTTGTGTCTCACGATCGCTAGTTTGCAACATCAGCGCTATGACTGAATGAACTATGTACATCAAATCGGGTACACAACAATATTGAAATAGTAACCAATATTGGATGTTAGAATACCAGCGCGGATCAGTGTTCAAAGCTTTCTGTGTAATCCAAAGATACTTTCATTTGAGGTGCAAACCTAGGAGAACAAACAGCTAACGTACAAGCCAATGCATAAACTTCTTTGAAAATAAAAAATAATATCAAGATAAATTTTAATGCAAAAAGTTAATGGTGTGACTCTTCCGAAAACTGGTGTTCTAGAAAAATAAAATAAAGAAAAATATTGCAGGAATTCGTAGGCGATGTATCTGGCGCTGTAACAAGTGGTGAGGCGCCTGAAGATTTTGTTATAGAATGTTTGGGCACTCTTAGTAATATTCTCAACCCGAATAATAATATTGATGTGTATGCCGTGGTCGAAAGATATAACTTGATTCCGTACATCATGAAGGTCCTAGACCCAGGTAAACTATTGATTGATTTTTGTTTTCTTTTGTATTATACCTCGCTTAGTTCATATAGTAACCTAACCTAGACTATGTACGGTATTAAAACTGCCTATTTGACTGTTATAAATAGTAAAAGATATCTAGAAGATAGTCCTTTTGTATGATTTTGATGCTAGTCATCTGGATCTAAACTGGAATAAGATAAATCTTGCTCATATGTTGCAATTGCCCTTTCACAATTTAATAAAAACGTAATTTTTAAAAAGCGACGATATATTAAAAAAAAAAAAACGACGGGTTGCACTCCGGGAGTGCCGGCAGAAGTGAAAACTTGAATATTAACGTTGTCCTTTTTTGATATTTTGGAATGGTTAGGGAATAATTTTGCACGAATTGCGTTAATTATCTGTATAAAAGTATTATCATTTATGTGGTAGAATACAATATTTATTTATTGCGCTGTCGTAAATAAACATAACAATTTATATTACATTAAATATGCCGCGCCAGCTGTCTACACTCCATCCGTCTTAAGAAACCTACACAAAATAATTAAAATTAGTATCAAATAATTCAGTTAGGAAAATTCACTATTTTTAAAGTTGCCTTTATTTTATTCGCGTCAGACTGACCAAATCGTTAATAATAAAGATTTAGACGTTTCGCAAAATTAAACCTTGAAGTATTGACTTAAGGTCCAATTCCACATGCATCAATGTATCTGAGGAAAGAGACAAATGAATTAAAACCGTAACTATATAGTACGAAGGTTCATAATCCTTTAAAAAAACATCCGTCTTACGAATTTGTCCTGACGCGAGTTTAACATTTTTTACCCATTCCAAAAAAGTGTACAACGCCGCTAAAGAAGTTTTGACTTCAAAAAAATTAAATTAGTATTTATATGTTAAGGAGAACAATGTGAGGCTGAGATGGTATTGGGCGGTGTCGTACTAGCAGGCGCTGTGTGCGCAGACGAACGGTGCGCGAGTGCTCTCGCTGCGGCAGGAGGAGGTCACGCGCTCGTGACCGCCTTACGACACCGACAGGTATGAATGTGAGGTCTTTGGGATCTTGTTCATATATATTTACAAGTGATTCGGTGATCTACTAAAATATTTAATTTGAACCAGCAGTTTCTCAGATTCATAATTTTCTTTTAAGTACTATTTCGTCTCCTTCTATCGAACTGTGTTAACGCTGTGATGAAGAGAGAGAGAGAGTTTGTTTTTAAAGTTCTTTAGTTTAAGACGCTGCAATTAGATTTATTTTTTATTAATAATTAATTTAACAGGCAGACGACGAGCACGTCCTTCAAACAGTATTCGCATTTCGTCAAATGTTGTCTCATCCTCGCGCAGCAGAAACCCTTGTTACTAGCACTGGTAAGTTATAATGCCATCAAAAACTTCTAAAAAAAGGGTTTGCAACTTAGTTATTTTAGTCTTAGTTCATGTATAACACTGAGCAAGCTATGGGCATAAAAGTAACAGACGAATTTAAAGGAAATAATATTCAATATTAAGTTAAGAGGCATCTTTTTAGGATTTGCTATAAGGGTCATGCAAAAAGTTGTCAAAAGAAATAGGTAGTAGTGTTTAATCATTCGGGTTACCTATACCATTGACGTTAGCTATTTAATACCTCTGACGACTACATAGTCGGGGAATTATCTAGAAAACATTTATTAAAAAAAACAACTTAGTTCTTCTACAGTACAAAATTGTGAGATTCATGTAATACCAAGTTGGTTAATTGATTCAGTCCCGGCTTAAGGGACCTTTGGTCATAAGTTATTACGTAAGTAACTAAGGGAGCGTTAAGTATTACGTCACGAAATTTTTGAAGATTATTGACTCCCCCCCCCAAGTACCGCGCCGTAACGTTTTTCTGTACCCAAGTATAGTAAAACGTTTCGTGACCACCCTGTGATTATTTATACCTAAAAGTTACCATTATGTGGTGTAAAAATCTGGAAAGTCGACAATAATATTAACAATAACGCGCAGTTTAATCCCCGCCCCGCATCGTAACGTTTTAAAAAAGGACCCCCCCCCCAAATTCGTTACGTAATACTTGAACGCTCCCTAACTAAGTAACTAAACTTTGTATATCAATATTATAAATCTTTTATGTTTTAAATATACTGACTTTTTGAGATAAGGATGGTACGGCCGTGCCGGTTTTATGCTTCACTTGCCGACTTTTATTCAATAGGCTACTAATAACTCATAGCTACGGCTGAACATCTTTCAGGCCGCTAGTTAAACGGCTAGGCTGTTAATTGAACGGCTAATTAAGCTTGATGGCCGCGACATAATATATACATATATATATATAACGAATAAACAAAATATATTAGGTCGTTACATATAAAATTGGCGTTTTGATGTACTGGCCTCTTTGACCTCAAATATCTCCTCTTTGGTTAGGATTTCAAAATTTTACAGCTATTTACTCAATTATTTTTCGAAAACCATGATTCAATTCATTTTCCTGTTTTATGACAAATGTATAATGTTTTTCAGAAGCGCCAGCTTACCTAATTGATCTCATGCAAGATAAAAATGTCGAAATACGAAAAATGTGCGATTCCTGCCTCGATATTATATCGCAAATGCAAAATGAATGGGCAGCAAGGATTAAGGTAATAATATCTTTACTTTTATCTTGAAATATTTTCACATATTGCGTCTTTAGTTAATTATTGATTAGCATTGATCCAATGTTAAAGCTTGAGCGTGCGTGCTCTCATTACTGAGGTCCAAGGTTCCAACCCCGGCTATGCACCAATGGACTTTCTATGTGCGCGATTTATACTCGATCGTAGGGTGAAGGAAAACATCGCGAGTCAGGCACAGACTCACAAATCACTTGCCTATTATAAAATATGTTCATGAAACAGATACAGAAATCTAAAGTCATAACCAAAGTTTGTAGCTTCTATGGTTTTTTTTAAAATATACTAGCTGACCTGGCTAACTTCGTTCCGCCCTACAACCTTATAATATCGTTGTTACTTTAATTTAACTTATTTTAGGATTTCATTAATGTTAAGTATTACATTAATACAACTTTTTTGCAAATACAGAAATGTTTCATTGCTTGCCATTGCGAAAGTGGCAGTTTTACACATTAGGCATCTTCTCTCTAGCGTCAATATGGCGATATTGCATGTTAAGCACTTTCTGATATCCAACATCTTTTGATCAGGATCAAAGCATGGTTATGCATCTCCTCATTCACCTCAAGATCGGAATTTCTTGAACTGACACGAATTCGACGTAAAATGATGCGTAGTTTTGTCAACAGATGGCACCATATGGTTTTTGCATTCGTAAAATTAATTAATTAATTTATTGTTATTCGATAACTTATCCGATATTTTATTGCTTATTCTGCTATTCGGGACGGAAACAAATCCAACAAATCAAAAACCATAGCAATCGGTCCAGCCGTTCTCGAGTTATAAGTGTTGTAACAAACACGACTTTCTTTTATATATATAGATTTATTTGAAACTCTTTTCGCTTCTTCAGAAAACGCGTAATAATTAACGTGATACTTTATTTGGTACATTTAAATGTCTATAGTACATGCGAATTCATTCTATAGACGTAACCAATTCGATCACAATTGCTGAAAAGCAATCGAATTATCGAGTTGTGTAAAGTAATTCGTATATACATAATAGAATCAATACGATATCCTTAAGCATGCTATCGATGTATTAAACGATTACTATTGATGGGCATATCATAAAATGTATGTTGATTAAAATATCCGTAAACATTGGACGATTTAACGTTTTTTTTTCAGTAAAATTCACAATAATAACGGTTACAAATGTCATTTTTTATATTATCGTCAGTTTAAACATATGTAGGTTTTGGAAAAATTAAATTTATGATATTATATAGAAATAAAACATTTTTTTTTGAGGTTTAATATCAATAAAAATATTGTTATATCTTTGCAGGTGGAACGATTCCGTTGCCACAATGGCCAATGGCTTTCCGTAGTGGAGACGCTGGGAGCGGAGGGCGGGTCAGGAGATGCGGCGGATGAGTTACCGCCCTATCTCTCTGCCGAATATCTAACCACTCATCGCCTTACTACTTCGGGTAACTACCATACTTCGTGTTGTTATTGTTCATGCTTATATTTAGAAATGATTTAGTCTACCGTTCATTATCGAACCTCCAGGCAGACTATACAATTCCACCCGTATCACCTCGACGTTCGTTCTACAACTGAGCGTTATTTAAGGGAATCTTTGCCGCATCATCATAATGTTGAACTTAACTTGCCTCCTGTACAATAAAAAAAAAATGTATAATTTTTTTTAAAACCATGAAACTTAAAGATGTAAACATAAGTATACACTCTCTACACTTATAATAGAAATTAGTCGATTTCCTTAAAAGTTTTCTGAACTGTTCGTTAGAATGTTTTTTTTGCAGGCCAATTTATCAGAGACTTCATTGTCAGCCTCGACCCCAAACAGTTCTCTATCTATTAGGTCAGCGACTTCTTCGTCATGATCGTAGAACAATGTCGGATTTGAAAAAAATCCAAAATCCACTTTTTATCATATTTGGATACTACATTGACTAAATATTACGGCTAAAAAAAATCAATGTGTTTTAATTTCAAATTAATCAGTCGGTAAAGTGATGAATTTGATAGAAACATGTGATATTTCTAGAAAACTGTGTAATTTAATGTTATTATTTTTATTTTGTTTCAAAACAAACCCTTTTGTTTGCTTGTATGCCAATTTTCATAATAGCAGAATATGAATTAAAATAGTTATGACAAAAACTAACGTGATTATATTAATTTGAAATGGCTGCCCTGTAAAGTTCACTATTTGTCAGATCCGTCACTATTCTACGACTATGACGACTTTTATTACGGAAGAAGTATAGTATCACACTCAAGTGCTAAGTATAGTGTCTAAAACGTATTAGATTGATACGGGAGTCATAATCCTAAATCTTAACATATGAAATAATCTGAAAGCATACTTCTCCCCAAAAGGCAGGCACGCCTAACCACCCAGTTACATGAGCTGCGAGCACTGTCGGTTATGGCTGTTCCGTAGGCTCGGCCCCCCTTAGATATAAAAATTATACATGCAAATAAAAGTCAAGTTCTTAATACATGTTTTGTTGCATTATACCATTTATTATTTTAAATCCGCGATAATTTACTTAAAAATTTGACTCAATGTGTGTTATTTTAGTAAAAATAAATGACAATATTGGTTTTCGACATTGTTTTGTTTTAGATTCTCAAGCATCTCTGAACGATGACACTGACAGCTTTTCTGGTGAAGATTATAACAGAGCAAATAGCCGGTAAGAACAAATATTTTTAATGGACTTCAAAGCTTTACAATTCGAAGTGTAATTTTTTATGTAAATTTTAAATAATTCTTCTCTGTGAAAAAATATATTTGAAAAGTCAACTTTAATTATAAAACTCAATAAGCTAGGTAATTTAATGGACCGGTAGAAAAACATAATTTCAATAGCTTAAGTTTGAAACTGTTACGTAGTTAGTAATTACATATATGAAATTGGCTAATAGGGTTTGATTTTCAATTTGTTCTACAAAAAACATTTTTAATCAGTTATTTCTTTAATAGTATGAAATAGACTAACTTTTTACCGTAAAAATGTCGTGAAAATGTATTAAATTTAGTATTAATATGATTTTTTATATTTTTTTATCTTTTTGTTGAATGTTTAGAGATATTATGCGAAAATGATGACATGTACTCCTACGTATAAATACGAGTTTTACGGTTTTAGATAAATTTGTGTGATTTATTGACAGAAATACTCAAGACGGCCAATCTGACGATCTCGGTCTGTGTGATTCGATGTCTGGAAAAACATTGGACGATGACGCGCAGTTTTCGAAGAACACTAATGTTTTTTCTTAAAATTGTTATTTAACGACTTTCATAACCCCTCACTTATTAATTATAATGTTAGCAAAACACCAATGAAATAACATAACAAAATGGCCTCTGAGAGCCACTAGTAGTCGTATCTTTGTAATAATAATAATATATCAATAATTATTAAAAAAAAAAAAAAATACCGCTACTGCTATAAAAAATAAAATAAAATAAAAAGCTTTGTTATTTTGTTTAGAGTATAAAATATTTCTTTCATACATAATGGTGGAAAGTAACTTGTCGGAAACTATAATTATGGTTCACCAAGAAAATTCCCGATTTTTAGTTAAATTTTCTTTATCTTTGCATATTTTTTGCATTATAGTAAAGTTATTGCCTCACCTGGAAAAGAACTCACCGTACAGGTGATAGATAGATGATGATCATATTAGTAGAGGTCAGTATTTTTAATATCTGTACTTTTATATTAAGAAATTATAGTCTATTCTAATGCCACAGATTATACAATTATACATACTACAAATTCCTGTTTATACTAATTCATTAATAAACATTATGAAATGTATTAAAATTTGCAAAAAAATAAAACAAGTGTTCTTAACAATTCCTAAATAATTGTGATATTAGTTTTTTTAAGTTTTAATTTCAGTATTTTGTTTACCAAATTGTTATTATTTTTTATTGTTATTATCATTACTTGTTACCATCATAATTGTGTTCAAATGTAAAAGTAGAAGATTACACAATTATGTGTCCGTTCTCAGTCAATCTATCAGTATAACGCTGTGCAACTTATATACTAATTTAATAAAAGTTTAACATGACTATTTGTATTTTTTGATCCCTATAATCGTCATAGCAATAAAGAGGAGATATTTGAATTTATTGTTCGTTTATAAAGATTAATTAAAAAACTACAGAAATGATCAATAGTTTTACAACGATATGAGCAAATAACGTTGAACTCTTTAACTCTTGCGCTGTACTTAGCCTACCTTGCGATTTATACAGTATAATAAAGGCGAATAGAAACTTAAGAATTCGCCTTGAATTTTTTAATATGCGCTTTTAGCTCACACGGATAATAAATTCGAATCCTGGGATTACATGAACACACTCAAGTTTGGCATAAGCTAAGATCGAATGACCTCCGGCTTCTGAGCGCGCTGGGCTAACGCTGCCTTGAAACTGTCTATTCATAGGTCGAATTGTAAATAAGTTAAAGAAAATCCGTAAATTTTTAAAAGTTCTCACTCACAGGTGATTCACATATGGTTGTGGATTTTGAGACAAAATCAAATCAAGATATCTAATATTCATGTAACTGGTAACTTTATGAACACTTATTCATTCCAGAAATTCAGGAAAAAAATATGCTTCTAAATTTACATTTACTGCCAGTTCTCAAATGAAGGGCGTAAAACGGATTTTTTAGGAACCTGCAACTATTACACATGATAAAGCAGTAAATTATGGAGATTAACTAACCTACAATGACATTTATATGAATATACTAGATTTTCTCGCAAAATAAAAACTGGCGCAAACATTTTCTATACGTATATATTCTAAAAAAACGGGTTCGCAAAAGCATTTTTTAACTTTACATTTGTCTTTTGTAATCTCGGCTATATTTTACATTGTCCATAGGTCATATTTCTATACAAATGAAGTCGTAGATAACTGTTATAAAAGTAAATTTAAAATAAAATTGTGCCACGCAGTTTAATTTTTTTAAGAACTGAATAAATGAAAAGAACGTTTAAAACCCCAAGTAATGTGTTATAACGTTACAATTATTTTAGTACAATTTTATCTCAACACAATTAAGTGCTACATAACTCTTTAGGCTTAAACTTCTATTTAAGAATTCCATAAAATGCATATTATTGTCGTTGAGGGTATACTAATATTGAGAGGTTAGAAGGTACCTCCGAAAATACCTCAAGATACGACAAAACTATACTAATTTTCCCAAATGAATTCTAATACGTTAGTCTATATCATAGCTTTTTAATTTTAAAGACTTAACATATTGTGATTATGAATAGCTTTTTATTAAATAAAATGTTTGTCCAGCAGACATTAGAAAGAGTATGTCAGGACAAAACAAGAAATAATATTGTTGGTTAATTACCCCGCTGATTGATTAATGACTATATATCTGCATGTCAATTATATGCAACAACCTTACGCATAATTGCTGGAATTGTTCTCAAACGCTTTAGGATGTGTAATCATGTTCTGTCATAGAATATAATTTAAGTATGTTGTGTTATTCATTATAGAAAAGACAAAAATTTCAAAATTTAAAGAAATTGTCTTGCAGTAGCTTGCTTCGTATTGTAAACTAAGGTGTGCCCTTATAGGTTAGGTTTAGGTTTATTAAGTTTCATCCACGGTAATGAATGAGTCGAAATATTATGTATATTCTAAAGCCTACCTAAATATTGCCTATACATTAAAGATCTTTCAAATGTTAGCATTCCAAAGTCGAATGTATGTTATATTGCTAACCAAATGTGACCATATTATGAATGTATTAACAGTAAATTTAAAAAATCTGTTACTTCATTTCTAACATAATCAAGGTCATAAACAATTGTAGGTGAATGTGGTAAATAAAACATGTCGGTTAATTTTATTTTATATATATTTATTTATAAAATTGTAACAACTTAAATTATGTTAATGAAACATACATAAGTTTGTCTTTGTAGCAGAGTGACATTAACTCCACCTTTTTCAAACACCGGCACTAAGATTTCATATAAATAGGCATTGAAAACAATAATTAATCAGGTCAGTGCCGTTCGTCACCCAAGTCACTATACATTGTATTCAATAAAATTACTGAGTATTATTTACACCTGTACAGTCTTTTTTTAACTTAAGAGATCACTTCTTCACGTTGAAACCCTCTCCTGTGGGATCCAGAATCCATGGGTAGTTATTGGGACACTCCATACATGTAAACAAACGAAGGGTCTCTCCTGGTAACTCTCGTGTTGTCAAGGGGCATGCGTTTGGTAAGGAACAGAAGGGTTGTCCCTTGACGTCGCATTTGTCATTTTTCCATTCTTGGAAGTCTCGGAGTGAAGACACTTCAGTAGGGTTTTGCATCCATTGGATAACTTGAATTTGTGATGTGAAATAAACATCGCTCTTGGTAAGCATTTCTTCGATGAATTTGATGAGCTCATCTCTGAATTCTTTCTTGGATTTAAGCCATGAGGCGTGGAAGTGAAGACCAAGAGGGGCACGGTTGGTACTGTAGTGACGGTTGAAGTTGTGACGCAGAAGGCGGGCGAATTGGTCACCGGTTTGAATGTTGGAACAAGAATCGACAACGTGACAACCCGGAAGGGACTCATCAAATGTAGGGTCATCACGTCTGTCCAACTCGTTCACTACCATTTCCCATACAGGGTGGCTTCTTGACGGACAGTTGTGAGCGTTACCGTTACACTTGTGTGGCATACGGAAGTACAAGGTGTAGGGCCAAATTGGAACTCGGCCAAGAGGGGCAGTTATGGAAGCATCGTAGACGAAATATTGGTCAGCCATCATTTCGAATTGCTTGTTACCACCTACACGCAAGTATGGTGCACGGACTCCGATGATGGAAGCGTCCGTTATGTTGGCGAACCTCTCAACGATAAGACGGGCACCGGCCATCTCAGCCAACCAGTCATCGTAGGTACCACTGGACCAGTATTGTGGGTCATCTTTGTGTGTGAGGGAGAATACAGCGATTTCATGTCCCTTACGATGTAACTCTTGTATAGCGGCGTAGTTACTATATTTGTGGGAGACGAAGAATGTTCCCCGAACCTGGCAACCATTAGGGTTTAGTCTGTTTCCGTTGAAGATTTGCTCATACAGATCGATGTTGTCTACGTTAACAGCTCCATTGAAGGTGATCGTGATCATCTGAGGAACCTGGTTGACTTCAAGACCCCCAGGAATGCGAGTGCCATCAGCGGAACAGAAGCAGTCAGGAAGAACACATTGGTTAGGATCACAGTCAGGTGCTCTGTTCGGATCTAAATCGACGGCTGGAAAGTTAGATATTATTATGATTTGATTCATTATTTATGTTTCATAGTCACTTATATTAAAATAATAAAAGGTTATTATCGTACGCAATAAAAGTAGGTACGAATAATTTGTAAACAAAATACTCACTGCAAGCATTCTCGTCTGATTCGTCCTTGCAATCAAATTTTCCGTTACAAAACAGCTCCTTTTCAATACAATCCCCACTGCCACAGGCCAACTTGCCTTCGGAGCAGATAGGTTCATCTGTCTTCAAAAGTGGCAGCACTTTTCTTGGCTCTGTAAGTAAGTTAATATGTTAAATTTGTTTAATGATTGTTTCGATGGACGTAGGACGAATGGGACTGGTTTGCGTATGTGTTGGTAGTCTGCTAGTGACGTCAGTCAGCTAGTAAGTCGAAGTCTCAGGGATGAAGCGTGAATTATGAGAAGTTACTTAAGAAAGAATAAAAACGAAAGACTCATTAATAATTTTGATTGTAAAGAAGAGAAGTAAGAGTTTATGAGTTTACACGATTAGTCACTTTACAGGCGCTGATACGATAGAAAATATAGAATAGAGAGGAAATTAAAATGGATACGTTATTAAAACCTCAATGTGTTGTATTAATGAAAGACTATGGAAAATGAATTAGACATCACAATAAACCGTTTCAAAAAACTTAAAGAAAAGTTTAGGAATCTTGATTTATAATATATTTGACGTATGGTAAAATAGATACGAGAAGGCTTAAAAATTTTGAGTAAATTACATATTTACATAAACCAAACACCATCCAAAAATAAGAATTTCAGCCTTCAAAGCGTGTTTATTACATGATTAGTATTCTTTTGGAAGCGATAAGTGTACGATACATTAAAAGTGATTTGCGTTTGCGTTTGCGGGTGCAGTTATTTTTAGTAAAAGACCAAAAGAGTATTAGTTGAGTGTATCGTTTGAAGCCAAAGCATGGAAAGAAATTGTGATTAATAGAAATGAGTGAACATTTATGAAACACAACGTCTTTTGAACCATACGGTGCTTTTCTCTCAATTTGTAGATGTGAACACATTTTTATTTCTTTTGTATTCAATAGAATATAAAAAAATAATAAAAATTCAAAGTCAGCAGGATTAGTGTATAAGTATGCAAACAATTGTTTCCATAGTGTAGTTAAGGGCGGTCCAATTGAGGGCCTTTCCCTTTGTCCGGGGCCTCATGCAAAACAAATCTACGAGTATTGTGCGACGCGGCCCCTTCACCCAAGCGTATAATGTCGCCACTTACTCTCAAGTTTGTCACAGTTGGTCACTTTACCCTTCCAGTCGCAGGTCTGTTTATCAAGATCAAAAGACAGTCCGGAGGGGCAAGTGATCTGTTTAAGACCTGACCTAGTGCACCTGTATTCATAAGAAATAAAGTTATTTAAAGTAAGGAGTATGCGGAAGCGGACGCACAAAAGGCTAACCGGTGTTAACATTCCTCTTGAGGAGAGACGGAAGTTAGCCCTTCGCTCGCACACTTCCCGCATTTAATTGAACTTACTTTCTAGTTTATCGCAATTCTTAACATTGGTTTTCCAGTCACATGTTTGACGGTCGATATCAAAGCCTAGACCTCCGGGACACTTGACGGACGCTAGTCTGGTCACTCCATTCTCAGCACCCTTGTCGCACCTGTACACAGCCTTATCTTCAGCATTTTTTAAAATTAGAGCGCTAAGTATTTGTCGCCACGTAAGTTTGCAAAGTTTCACCCATAACAAGGAAGTGAAAACCAAGAAACACCTTTATACATTCATACCCAATGACTTCCTCTTCGACGAACCAACCTGAATAAAAAATCTGTGCAATATGAAAACCTTATTCTTCTATTGTGAAAAAATAACCTTGCGAATTAAAGTACAAAAACTTTAACTCTATACTGCACCTTCTCCAACCAGTTCCGATGTTTTTTCAACTCAAACCTTGTAATAGATAGATGCCTTTTATAATTTTGACTGTAGACAGCGAGAATACCTATTATATAGATTATGAGAATAATATTCAAGACACGTTGACCGCTCCGTTCACTGGACTATCAGGTTCTCGAGTTGAATATCTAATGACGCATATAAATCAACAATTTGAATTGGCCTTGCATGCACAAAATATTATGATTTTGTTCGACGAGACATAAAAAAAGCTCCAAATTACCTGACAACATCGCGGCAGTCTCCTTCTGTGCTAAGGCGGAAGTATTCGTCTGGAGGACGTCCATCACAGAGCTGTTCAGGGTTCACCTCGTCACCATCATCATCCTGACGTTTGACTCTCGACTCACCTAACACTACATCAAAAATAATAAGTTAATTTCGATCACTTTAAAGGTATATAAATATGATAAATGTTGCCGTTCGAAATACCTTCAACAATACCACTTATTTTTTGTTACCCCATACGAAAACCCTTGCATAGGTTTCACATTCTTCCGGTGCTTATTATATTGGTACTACGAAACCGCTAGTTATATACGTTGCAATCGTATACAATTATATTGGAGCGTGTGACTTTCATTTAATAACGTTGAGCCAATTTGTATGTATTCTTTGGCAATATGTTGAACATTATCCAAGAAAGAAATTGTTGAGTAACACCAACGTAAGACGATTACCACACATGAGAGGAAATGTAGTACCGTTTCAATTTAGTGTGGAGTGCCGTAGCTTGTATGAATCATAAGCTCTAGTCGGCAACATTTTCTAGTTGTTTCTTACTGACACGAAATTAAATTACAAAAGCAAATTCGTAATATGTCTTTATGCTTATTCCAGAATGAGTTGCGTATTCCGAAAGCTAACCGATGACGGCATTGAAAGGCAAAATGTTAAAAAGAAATCGAGGTCAACGCTGGCCACGTAGAAAACCGGTATCTTATTCGCTATTTGGCTACCTTTGAGTACCAACGTGTATTAAATATATACAAATAAAATAATATTTAAAATAAATACAAATCAATGGAAATGTAATTGGAAAAAGCCTGAAGTATTTATTCACTATTTTAATTTTAAAATATTATTATTTTATTTAAAATATTATTTTATTAAGTCCAATATTTAAATAAACTGTATTAAAAGATTTATAAAAAATAATTATAGATATAATATTGTACTTACCGGAGTAGGCAAGTAATAATACGCCAAGGTACAGGTACGCGCGGCGAGCCATAGTGCTCGACAGTGACTGTCCGTTGCGTCGCGCTCCGCAAGAAAGTGCAAGAGGTGCCAGCTGCCCCTCTTCACCTTTATATAACCAGGCCCTGTGCTGTCGATACCAGCCGACAAACTCCACCCGTCCTCTACGCACTCTGACTCCTCACAGTATACATTTCCATTCCGCAGACGAAGCTTTTAATAAGCAGACGATGACATTATTAGACGTTTACCATTACATTATTTAATTGACTAGTAATGATTTATCTATAATTCTAAATAAAACTATTACACATTATACTTAGTAAATGCATTTAATTAGTGATTTACAAAAATCATGTAGCCGTAATTAACGTCACTTTTAACTGCAATTATATAAATACTTTACATTTTACCTACAACTACCTTCGTAAATTGCCTTTCAGTAAAAAAAAAATATTTTTCCGCCTAATTTAACTATGATTTCTTTTCTATACTTAGAATATGAAGTAAAAAAAACGGCTTAAACGAAAACTCTCGGTTGAATTTTTCAGTTAAAAATATAATTAAATTAATCATTGAGTTTGTCAAACATTATGTTAAATGAAAAATAAACTGATTCTCTCGTATTTATTCTTTATACTAAAAGCTTTAATGAAATTTTATAAACTGAAAAAAATATTTAAGAAAACATTAATGTGTGATCAGTTATTGATTACTGTAACTTAGATCTCAACTAAAAATGTACTACGATTTTACGTACGAAGAAAATATAAATTGTAAATACCCACTAGGAATTTGAAGTTAAAATTATGTTAATTTTCCATTTTGTGAAGAAATTGTTTAACACATTACACAACGATATGCAATATTCTAACACTGATATTTAAAGATTTCCTAAGAGCCTCTTATGCATTTTTTTTAAATTATGAAGCCGATAAAAGCCACTTTCGATTATCAACCGAACCAGTTTCATTAAATTTATGTCAATGTCATGTAAAGGTCGAGAGGATCTTCGATTTCCATTATTATAACTATTTTCAATTTATTATTTACGGCCAAAAATCTTTGTTTTCGGTAAGTTCAAAGTAATTTGATATACTAACGAAATAAATTCCTAAAACCCTTAACCCTCTTTTGTGTTGATACAATCGCATAAGAAATTCTGAAAAAGAACATTTTACAGTTTTGTCTTCCTTTTTTTCATTCCACCTCATGTTGCCATTATGTTGTGATGTTCTATGCTTTGTCCTGTAAAAACTAAATATTCCATTTGTGGGGAGGTATCTAGATATAATTCGGTGGGTTGTGTCCTAAGGTTTTCTGGATTTGCTGCTTGTACAATTGTTTGGTTATAGAAATAAATCGTTAATGCACCATTGGTATTAACTATGAAATTGTAAGAATTGTTGATAGATATTTTGTCTAACGTCGATATGATTGCAAATAACCGCAATCGACTATAGTCTTTATCCTTCATTATTGTGGTTAAGTCTGTAATGAGTTTTATTATATAACATTGAAGGGATAAATATTTTTTTCCCCTTAAGGAAATTTAGATGAAAAATGACTGGCACAATAGAGGTGTACAGAAACTGAAAGGATTTTGTCCGATCAAAATATGTTAGCGAGATATGTGGCCTTGCGGCAATATCCGGGTGGATCAAGTTATGTAAGTCACGAGTACTGGCTGTGACAGTGTGGCGAGGAGGGGCTACTGTCGATTCGACCCGACTTCTGACCCTTTCGTGATCTTAACACTTAACAACTAAATGCGTAAATATTTGAAGCGTAACATAATATTTTTAATGCATGATATTTTAAGCTAAATAATACTATCTTTTGTTTTCGTACATTACTGCATTAACATTACCTTTGTAGCTTTATTCATTAGCTTTTTAACTTTGTTGAATTAATATTTATGTTATGTTCGTAAATATTAAAATAACAACAATATTTAATAAATCAAAATTTGCATTAAAATCAGTTTTTTTTCCTGTAAATATGAATGACATTTATAAATGTGTTTTCGGAGATGTTTTAAATATTTCATAATATTTATGATAATATTAATATTATGATTTTTTTATTAGCCTTTTCAAGCTTATGTTTTATGTATTGCCTATTTTTTTAACATGAATTAAACTATCACCACCACAATGATGTTCCTAATTACAATATGAAAATAGCCGCGTGTCTAGATGAGCACTTAACATGAATATGTTAAAACAACTATTTATGTATGGAAATTCTCAGAAAGTTGTTAACTGGATATTTCGGTAATGCATTCTGCATATGCACTCTGAATAGAAATGTTGTAACTTTTGAATTGACTTGTCAAGATTATTCGTTAGCATTTTAAAATGTGTAGTAATGAGTATTGAAGAGCACTCGTCTTCTATTTTATTCTCGATTATTAGATAAACGGGTTATTTTAATTTGTGACTCTAAATAGATTCTTACTCATTACAATAAAACAAAAGAGTGTATATATCTTTTTTAATAATATATTTACTTTATTGTATTATAAAAATAGTCTGTATGTGCTACTGAGACACAAAACATGTACCAACAAAACTAAATAAAAAATTAATTTATGATTTAAATAAATTACGATTGATACAAAAGATATCAACGCGTTATTTTTCTTATTAGTTTTGTAACTGTATATAAATGGTAATATTACTAAACTTTTTATAAACCTTATATCGTAATACTGTTAAACAGACTTTATTAACATATATAAGTAGGTAGCAAAACGTTAAATGGCGCTTTGTAATAAAATATGTATAATAAAATAATAAATAATAAGTCTCCTAGTCGGCCAATAAAGGTCAAGGTCAATTTCGTGTGATTAATTAATTCTGAACTATTTATTTATTTGATTTAAGTTATAATTATGAATTTTAAAAGGTTATACAATTATACATCATTATCGAAGTGCTTGAACTCAGAAAAACATTTCACTCATGTCAAATACTCGTAATGGACGCACAGCAATTTGTTCCCATGCATGCATTTTAATAAACAATAATGATTAAAACGTAAATATTGTTATATGATCTCATTGAGCGCACTTAGTTTATAAATGAAATAGTCCGCAAGGCAAGGCAGTAAGCCTATTTTGAGTAATGGAATTTTTTATGGAATTATTTATTAAAATAAATACACATCGTCAAATAATTTATGTATGTACACATAAATTATTTGACGATGTGTATTTATTTTTATTAATCTTACATTTCACGGCTCATACAACACCACATGATTCACTAAATATGATAAAACCTATATATTTTTGTGTCTACAGTAACATGTAGGCGAAGTATCCAGGTCGTATAGACCTATGCATGTAATAACTGCATAAAAAGTAGCAACCGATAGTTTAAATGTTAAATCTTCGAATATCTTACGCAACAAAATAGCACATCGCGTGAAAGTGTAAACTATTAGGTCACGAAAAAATCGCAGAGGAAAGGTTAAATTTTAAATGAAACTTATAGGAAATTAAATTTATGTGTATAAGGCAATAGAATGTTGATAGATCAGGAATTGCGTCTACGACCCGGAAGAGTAGATCTTTTAGATATATGCAAATTTACTGACGGAAGTGAATTTTTTATAATAGTTGGACAGTTTAACTGACCTCTGAAATATGCACACCAACCTTACCAAGAAAATTTAAGTGCAATTAAAATATGATTTTTAATTAATTTTTATGAGATTTAAAAAAAGTTTTCGTCCTGACTGTTTTTTTTCTATAGAATAGAAGGCAAACGTTCCGGAGGCTCATATTATGTGATACCGCCGCCCATGGACACTCTCAATGCTAGAGGGCTCGGGAGTGCGTTGCCGGCCTTTTAAGAATTGGTACGCTCTTTTCTTGAAGGACCCTAAGTCGAATTGGTTCAGAAATACTTTAGTGTAATAATTTTATCAGTTTCCGTGAAACATATTACTCCCGTTACACAAATCAGATATGAAGATAATTTTATAACTTTTTATATCTTTTGAACAATTTTAATAATATACGGAAAACTAGAAATATATTTTGTTACAAACTGCTTATTAATTCTCATACAGCAAGGTTTTAAATGAATCATACTAACAAGGATCACGAAATCCTTGAGCACAAAAGATATATTTTTGTTGTATAAGCAAACATAATACGGTGTAATTAAGATGCGCAGTATGTAAGCATCAAAGTGCGACGACGTCTCAACACGGCGAGTAGGCGCGCAAGAGTCAAGGATCCTTCAAGATATTTCCTTTCACTTGCGACAATGCCTGCATACCTACGTCTATCTTACTGTCGGTATAGCTCAGCATGTACCTTAGGTAATTCCAACTTCCAAGTGGTATTATTAATTTAATGAGGCTAACTGCTATCTAATGTGTTTGCTTACTTGCTGAACAATTAATAATACGGATTTATTTTTAGAAAACTCAGGAACAGGAACTTTAATACCTTCGATTTAAATCAATACATTAACTAATTTTAAATATCGTGCTTATTTATACGTTTATAATTTAAAAAATCTTAAATATATATACATAAATTATTCTTAAGCGGTTATTTATTTAATAAATAAAGAGGGTTAGAACATTAAAATTTAAAAACATACATATTTAATCTATATATATAATAACTAAGACAGTTTCTACGAAATGTTAAGAAGGTTTTACAGTTTTCGTATATTTAAAAGCTTACTTAATTTTTCTTCGAAGTCCACCTTTCCAGTAAGGAAAATATTCATATTAATAATTGACCTTACTTATTACTACGCTATCGAACAGTTTGTTATTTCACTGTCATTATATTTTAACCATAATGAAGGAGATCTTTAAAAATTGATTTCCGTTTATGGCATAAATAGTGTCTGAACGTATGATACTTTTTTATGTCTGCTGTTGGGTACTTATAATAAAATAAATTAAAATAGAATGTGTCTTTAATGATACAATTTATGCGTAATATTGTTTATCTACGCTTTACGTAAACCGCTATACATATTGCCAACCTGGTTGTTTAATTCTATGTAAGTGAAGTTGTAGTCATCAAATACCTGGTATTCAATCGTATAAAAATTGAAGGCGACAGGTTTAGTACATTTTATGTAAGAAATACAAGATAGAACAACATTTCTGCGTAGGCCATACGCGGTTGACTTTCACTGCTTTCACTATCAAAGGCTGTATTGCTTTTGCTATTATATTCAGTATGAAAAAATATCAACTCTCTATTTATTTTGGTGCATGCTAACAATACAGATAGATATTTTCATTTTAATTTACACCAAGTATTGCAAAATGGAAAGTTATAATGATTTGTATATGTATATGGTAGTGAATGCGCAACTCATCGTCCGCCCACCGCTGACATCGTGAGATGAGGGTGGATGTGAGCGCATACTTCTATTGTTTTGTCTTAGGATTGCGTTAGTTTTATATCAAGATGTGTCAATCGTCCTTTTGAATGGTTTCTGATTCTCAGGGATAACATCTGTCCTCGTTTTTGAAAGACTTTCAAAGTATCTGATTAAACCACCTCCGTAATTGAGTTAGTTTAGGCATATTGCGAATAATCCCAATCATCCTACAACAATGGTCGCTTACGTATATATATCGGTATTCGGTTAGGTTAAAATTAAAATATTTTAAGAATTAACATTTTATTATTTGTTTTGTCATCGTGTGGACAAAAACTTTGATGTTACAAGTTATTTGCCCTCATCACTCTTTCTGACATCTCAAGTAATTTTAACATGCAATTTAATTAAATCTTTAAAACATTATTATATTTTGTTAACCTTTTTAATAAAAAAACTCGAACAAATCATCCATTCATCAATAAAAATCAAACAAAGACAACATATGTGACTCTTTTGCTGTTGTTGTGTTCCTTCTGCTGTTCTTCTTATAACAGCATGTTCGGCATGTAATAGGCTGAAACCTTTTTTGAGTTTTTTCTTGGCTTTCATCTAATGATAAACCACTCCTTAAATCGAAATTGTATTCGTTTTTACAACAAACTCCGAAGCGAAATTAGAGAATTATCACCGATTAAATTTAAAACTCTTGTTAAACGTAAATTAATCAATAAAGCTTTTTATTAATCTGACGATTATTTAAATGATCCTAATCCTTGGGATTGATTTGCTCCAGTTCAAATATTTATGGCTGCTCTACCTTACAATTTGTATGTCTCAAAACTTGGCGATTAAAAACAGTGGCGGAGAGTATCTTGCCCACTCTACGCCCTTGACTTGCGAACTGGTAGTAAATGTAAATTTAGAATCAATTTAAGATCTTTTCTGTTGACTTTAATAAGAGTACTTGGTTACCTATATGAATTAAGTTGTTTTGAGTTATCATGAATTAAAACGTAATAGCTCTTTATGTTTGATGTTTCCATTACTAACAACTGAATTGTCTCAATTAACTATAATTGTTAAGGATAGGTAATATGTTAACTTTACTAGTAGTATGATTACGTATCTACTAAAAATGTTTGGCGCAAATACAATATATATAATTAATTGCTGCCTTATGTTGATATAATAAATTTAGAACTCGATTGTGAAAACTAGAAGAAACAGAAATATACAGTTTACGTAACATTATATATTTTGTTATTTAATGAAAACAATTGCTAGTACTGTAGAAAGATTAAAACCTCATTAAATTGGATCTAGACAGTGTATTTATCGCTATTTTGATTGGAATATTAAATTAATAATAAACCTTCATGTTTCAAGAAACGTTTTTATTGTATGTACGAGTATTGTCATTATAGTGAATTTATCGTTCCTACTGCGTTATTATATCTTAAAGGACGCAACTACTAACTTAAAAGTAGTTAGCAGTTTTGCCTAAGTAAGCCAACTCGTTTGGCTTCTATTGAATAAAAAACGATGTAATGATGTGTTAAATAAAACATAGAATATTTTTTTTGTTTTGTATTTAAAATTTTATCCAACAGACTTAAAGTAGAAAAAATCACATATTTTTAAAACAGATCTATTAAATATTCATGTGAATCTATATTACATTTAATATTTAGGTAGGTACTTAGACTACGAGCGGGATTGTGACCCGGTACATTTTAATTACAAGGACATAAATTCAAAGTAAATTCGACCCTGGCAGCAATTTGATACATGACCTCGAATATTATGTCCGTGCAATTCGTCAATTGCAATTGATTAAAATAGCGACTAATTTGCACCCGCTAAGGCGCGAGATCTCTTCAGTAGCGACCATCTCCCGTGGGGTCGTTTAACCAGGGGTAGTTGACGGGACACCTCAGGCAGGTCTGCAGGTTGATAGTTTCCCCGGGAACCTCCTTGGAAGTAAGTTTGCAGGAGTGGGGCACCCAACAGGCAGGTGGGCCTTCTACCGAACACCTTTCCCTCCATGGCTCGAAGTTTTTAGCTTCGGAAATGGTACGTGGGTTTTGGACCCATTGTATTACCTGTGTCATGGTCGTGAAGTACACGTCATTATGTGTCGAAAGAATTTCATCGATCCAGTACAAGAAAGCTTCTAAGAATTCGGGGTTGTTTTTCAGCCAGGCGGCGTGGAAGTAGAGACCGAGGGGAGCCCTGTTTTGGTCGTAGTGCCGGTCAAAGTTGTGGTTAAGGAAGTTGTAGAACTGGTCTCCAGTAAGAATGTTTGAGCACGAGTCGACCATAGCACAACCTGGCAAGTACTCATCGCTTGTGGGGTCTTCACGTCTGTCGAGCTCGTTCATAACCATTTCCCAAACGGCATGGCTCCTAGTTGGGCAACTTTGGAGGTTACCATGGCAACGGTGGGGCATACGGAAGTACATAGTGTAAGGCCATAGAGGAGGATTAGAAAGGGGAGCTGTAATAGTACTGTCGTATAAGAAAGCTTGCTCTTCCATCATGGTAAACTGGTTGTTTCCACCAACACGAAGGTAAGGAGCACGCACACCGACGACACTGTTATCTGTGATGTTTGCAAATTTCTCAATGATGACTCTCATACCAGCCATTTCCCTGCCCCAGTCATCAACTGTAGCGTTGCTCCAGAACTGTTCGTCATCGTTGTGCCTATAGACAAATGAATGACGTTATCTACACATGAAATAACCTGACACGAATATTTCATAACTTTTAAATATTAATAATGTAAATAAAGCACAGTTAATATGTAAGGTTGTTTGTGTAATAATTAAATTTGCAAGATTTTATTTGAATCTGTCAGTCAATATAAAATCGATCACACTTACGTAATGGAGTGTACGGCGATTTCGTGTCCCTTTTTATGAGTTTCTTGCACAGCCGAGTAGTTTGAGTACTTGTGCGACACAAAGAATGTGGCCTTGATATCGCAACCGTTTGGATTTTTGCGTTTTCCATTGAATATTTCCTTGTATAATTCGATGTTGTTGTTGTTAATGGCGTCGTCAAAAGTGATTGTGACCATCTGGGGAACATCTTTGGCTGGAAGATCTCCGGGGATCACAGTACCGTCCTCTGAACAGAAGCAGTCGGGCAGAATACATTGTGAGCTATCACACGGTGGGGCTCTGTTGGGGTCGTTGTCTTGATCTGCAAAAACACAATGTAAATAGCAAAAAATCAGTTGCCTGTGACCTGCAATGAGACAAAAAGAAAAAATTGCCCGATTATCAAATAGTTTCTCGCTTTTTCTGAAGTCTTTGTCGGAAGTTTTAAACGGGTAAATGCTAGTAGGGGCTTCGTTTTCAAACGTTCACATATTAAGGCGAAAGCAATCTATTAAGTCTATAAACCAGTATGGGTACTTTCGCCGTTCTTTCGGCACAAACAACATTGACAGGTGGGTACTTTGATTTCACTTTGTGACGTTTATGTTAATATAATACAACTAACTGGGTTAAAATGCCTTTACTATCGTAATATAGCCGATCAGAAGAATCCCTTACAATGATATAATAATAAAGACATCATATATTAAATATTTTTTACGCGTCAGCAAATGAATTACAATTCATTTGATTGCACAATAACCGGTTAAGTTGGTTGCATGCATACTTGGCTGTAAAGTTCACTTGTTTTTCGCAACTCAGAGAAAATTTCGTCGTATTATTATTGGAAATAGTAATGTTTCACATTGAGATTTTCTAATTTTAAATTTGTTGTTGTAAGTTTTAATGTAATATTTGAACAAATATTGTTAATGTAATGATCTGAAATATAATTTTAAATAAAAATTTACTTTAAATTCTTTTAAAATAAACAAATATGTACTACTCAATACACTAAACAAAACGATAAAACTTCAAGCCTTTATACACTATTTATAACATTTTAGCATTGAGTAATTTTAGGCCAAGTGATTGTACTGCATTCGTCAAAGTTATATATTCACCAGTTAATCAGCTAAAATAAAATTACGTTTAATTTTTTATAACTCATAAAGAAAAACATACCACATGAGTTTTCATCGGATCCGTCATTACAATCTTTCTCTCCGTTACAGAAGAGACCTCTCTCCATACAAGTTGAGTCTCCACACGCCAAAAAGCCATCTTGACACAGTGGTTCGTCGGTGTAAAGCAGAGGTTTAACCTTGCGTTCTTTGTTCTTTAGCTTGCAGTTCTTGACGGCGTCTTTCCAATCACAAGTCTGCTTCTCAATGTCGAAGAACAAACCGGCTGGGCAACGAATTGCTTGTATGCCCTGTTAAAATTGCATACAATTACATCATGTTTTTTGGCTGGATATCCCAACCTTATAGTTTTAAGGGCGCAACTACACCGATGTTAAATATATTTTTAAACTTAGATAGATACTCTTTTTACGAAGTCGACCATAGGGTAACAGTTTAAAGTACGTAACGTTACAAGTTCAAAATTTTCTAATCAATCTAATTATGGCGACGTACCCAATAGCAGTACTAGTATTACATAGTTAGTGAAGACGGTAAAAATCCCATATCTGCACATTCAAGAAAGAATTGTAAAAGTAGTTATTGCCTATTTCACTGACCGAGGCAGTACATTGTATGACGTCGCGACAGTTGTCGCCCTCGCCGGACACCAGGCGGAACCATTCGCCAGCGTCCTTGTCCTTGCATAGCTCAAGCTCCAGGTTGTCGTCTTTCTTGGCGTCTTCAGCCTGCCGTCTCCATCGGTTAGCCGTAGCAAAATCTAAAGAAAAAATAATTGTTTATTATAAACACAAAACCTAAAAAAAAAATGAACATTTGTAGCGTACATTCTATTTCATCTTTGAACTTCACATTGTGAAAGCAAATACTACCGTTGAGTATTATGTAGTGGTCTGTTGTAAAAACACCACGTAATACGTCTTCATAGTTAGGTACATTTACGATTTTTTTATTAGATTAGTTGTAAAATGTCACGCGCGTCGAAATGTCAAAGGTTGGGTGAGCGTATGTGACATTTGACTGTTTAAAATGTCAGCAGCGCTTAAGCAAGCAACAAGGACGTCTAAGTTCAGACTATACCAAATTATGCATGGTATTTGATGCTTAGGTTGTCGAAATTATTATAATTTGAAAAGGTCACAAAATAGTGGATTTCCTTGACCGCTAACAATTATTGAGGAAAATATAGCTTTATTTTATTTTAGAATCAGTAATAATATTAAATGGCTTTATAATATTCATTAGGTCGTATTAGTTTGACCAATTAAGATCATGACACACTTAAGAAATGAATATCAGATTAGACGTGCGAAATATATGCGTGAATTCAGAGAACGTAACATAAGGAAACGAGTAATCGGTTATCTAATAAATGGTCTAGCGAGAAGGCACGAGTCGTGGGCGCTTAATTGGGGTCTGAAGACTATCACTACAGGCGTAAGCTATTGTCTATTCGCAGTCTGTCGTGTAATGTTTGTGAAATAAAATTATTATTTACTTTATATATTGAAAATTAATAAATAAATAATTCCGTTACTTTAACGTATTTAGTTTTAATTAAAGATATCGCTTACTTTCCTATAGTTGGCATTTAACTGGTTATGATTAATTTCCTGTTCAACTTCTACTATTATTATAGAGAACCTTGTAAATATGTAAGAAAAAACAGGAAGTAGGTGCACATCGACAACAGCAAGCACTTATTTATACATAACTGAAATACTATTGAATATTTTTCTTACGTTTCCGCTATATTTTATGATGATAAAAATTGTTTTAAAAATAAAAATATATCATATCAATAATTTTATTTAAATTCTAACTGAGTTATATAATTTACGTATTCAAATTACGTGCTACATTTACAATACCAAAAACAGTGATAACTGGTTTAAAGGAATTTCATAACAGTGTTATTCAGGTCTTGAATTTAAATGTCTAAGTCTAGTCCGATTGAAATATATAAACATCTTGATTGAATTACAAAATCAATTTGATGGTATGTTATATAACTTACTAGTTTTTATATGTAGTTTCACTTGCTGTAAAATCTTTAGGCATGTTTATCCATATGATTATTTATAGAGTAAAAATTATTCTATTCTTTATGTATATATATTATTATTTATAACTAATAAACTGGTATAGTAGTTTACTATTATTTTTATTGTTATATGTTGACATAACCCTAATGCAGAGATGTAGCTTGGTTAGGAGTGACGTCAAAAAGTGCATGGAAAGTATTATTATATAAAAATTTACCAAAAAGTACTATCCAAGAAATATATATCAATCAATCTTCAAGTTTGTAAATTCGATTTAAGTTTTTTATATTTGGACATAAGAATGTTAATATTGATTACTCGAGTTTAGGTATCGAATGAATTATACATGTCGCAATAAAAAAGTTGTCACCGGAACGATAAAGAAACTTGTCCTCTTTGACCCGGATCCACCCATGAATTACCACGTGTTTGGGTGACAGAATGTTACAAGAGTAACTTCTTATCCTAAATATCAATAGCGTCTTATGTATGTATAGCATTATTTCATAACGAAACGAAAAAAGTGTGCCGTGTGATTTCGCGCGTTGATGTCTTTTGTATGGATAATGCTTCTACAGCGTTCTGGTGTGCTTTAGAACAATTATTGTCAATATTATAATAGTACGTGTTTTTAAGTATTACAATTTAGATGTACTATTTACTAGATATATTTATTTTATCATACGGAAAAATGTATCAATTGGGTTGAAGTGTTGTAGCAAACTTAAAAGAATTAAATAGCAAAATAATAAAAATTATTACCAACTATTTCCAAATTACAAAATTTAATATTATTGTATTTTTTGTATACTGCGATAGGTATGTGAATATATAGAAATGCAAGGTCCGGCCGTCGCCCCGGTGTGCGCTACTTGCATACAAATCGAACTCATCAAAATGTACCAAACACGACTTTCCATGTATGGATTCTATTCGTTTATTAACGGGAAAATTTATATATGTAGACCTTAGTTGAAAGTCCAAAATCTTACACAGAACAGTACACTCACTTATGGGTAATTAACGGTAATAACGAGACACTAAACAAATGCTAATCAACACGCGTTTAAGTGTTTTAAGGTCAAGTGGGTTCTTTAAAAACTTTAAAAAACTTGAATAACTAGACTAAGACCAAAGAAAAATTTATAAATTATTCGTGTTTTCAATTTAAATAATAAGCATCTTGGCTTGGTCTTGGCGGAACTTTTCAATTTGTTATGCATGGCCTATGGCCTTTGATTGTATAATTACCACACGATTAGAGAAAACATTATTAATTATACTGACAAAATTATAAATTATGCAATACTAATTTTGACATGTTATATATTACTAACGCGTTTCGAATGTATTTTGTAATGCATTCTTATTTCAGAATTACCTATAGCTTTTCTATAAGATGCAAGTTTGAACAAAGTTTTATATTAAATTTATAGAAAGGTTACTGTACTCTTTACAATGATACCAGATTTTACGATTTAAGACTTGCCACTATGTCTCATCTCAAACCCTTATACTTATCCCTTGTTGGTTTGGAAAAAAATTGATTCATCAATCTGTGGCGAAGACCTATCATTAAATAAAAACAAATAATCTTGCTTAATCAAGAGTAAAATAGATGTGATATAATTCTAAATATATTTATGTTAATATGTACTCATTAGTATTGATGTAACGTGATATCTACTAGGCTACCTGGCGTGACTGTAAACTACACCTTCCCACGATACCACAATGAGGTTATGCCGAAGGAGTTAGCCGATAATCGCAAATCACAATACTTATTATGAAGTCAAAACATAAAGGGTAAAAAAAATCTGTACATGTCGTTATTAATACGTAAACTGTTTTATTTTTAAGGTTTATAAATATGCCAAAAGACTTGAGATACTTGTAAGTAACGTTTGCTAGGAAAATAGACAACAATTTGAAACAATAATGATTGTGGACTTTAAAAAACGATATTATTATATTTTATCATAACACTAGGATACTACATAATGAAAATATTGAAAGAGGTCATGAATTAGTTTTTACTTTAATAAGTCTGTGGCGAGCTTATAGAATATAAATATTTTTTAAATAATTTATGAATTGTAAGAAACTGACTACTACTACTCTCAGCGAGTTAAAATAATTGCCATTGGGTAGGGACTAAATTTTAATATCAATCAAAGATTACATTGGTCATTATTAAAGATCTGTATGTCACAATAAAGTAATTTAAAGGAAGATGGTTATTTTATAATTATTTTTATCTACCTTCACATTCTAGACTCGCGTATTTAAAGGCCAAAAACAATGGCTACTTCGAAGAATTCATGCAAAAACATGTTATTTATTGTATGTATAAAATATTGAATGTAGAAGATGATTAGAAACGGTGATCACCTTGACCTTTGCTCTTCAATTTAGCTTAAAAAACCTTTGTCAATTATGGTAAAGTGACTTCAATGTGTATTTAAGGTAAAGCCATGCAGTTGGACATTAAGCATAATAAATCTTTTTATAGTAATGCAACATGCCTTAAAGCCACTGTTCAACGCGCGTGACGTCAGCACAGGCGCAACCACAACGCAACACATCGAATGTGAAAGTTCTCGTAGCAATACCAGTAAGTGCCAAACATTTGTTTGTTATAAAACGAATTACTAGAAATAGTATTCGTGATAACAATACTATACAATATTAAATGGTTTTTTAATTCCGCTAAGACAGTTGATGATTGTCTAAATCAAGTTAAAAGGTAGCCTGGCCATATTACGTGTCCATAACGTTGGTTAAGTAATGTTGTAATTCAAAAATGTATAGTAATTATAGACTATCTAAGTTATCAATTTAATTTTTTTACGTTAAAGTTCAATATATACCGGCACATGCATAATAAGGTTCGATAGTTGTCAGTGTAGTATCGTGTAGTTGTCCTTGAAAGGCCTGCAACTTATTACATTCTTAAGTGATTTCATGCAAGGAGATCACGAATTGTAATTATTCGGGAACTAATTAAATTGCGGTCTATCTCGCGACGTGGGAATCACTTCACTAGGCCACACATTGACGTAACACTGTTTACTTTCCATGACGTCGCGAAATAGACTGGATCTGGGGAATATAATATAGGACTCACCGCAGGCGAACAAGAGACACGCGACCAAAGCGATACGGGCGTAGCGCGCCATGACGGGATCACAACAGGTCGTTACGCGGCCGAGCGGCGATTAAATAGTGGCCTCAATAAGCGCTCCGCCCGCCCCTCTCGCCCACACTACTTCTGCCGATCTGCTCCCATCAGCTGTGAATCACCTGCAAGCTGCATCTCCTGGATCCTATTTAGCTTACGTTGCCGAATATTCGAAAAGTCTTAAAAAAATAAAATGTAAATTTTAAGTAGGTATCTCTTATATTTGTAGGAAAATAAGAACAATGAAAGCACAAATCACAATAAACGCATGAATACTTACTAAACAATAAATTGCTACAGATTCCGAAGTTCTATAAAAATTTCTCATATATGAGTAAAATAAATATATAAAAGAAGCTTAAATAAATTCTATTTAATGAGATTTGAACAAGGTGCATTGTTTTTCGTTAAATAATTTTAACTTTTTTGAATTAGCTATGGCAATAAATGAGATTATATGTATGCAATATTAAGTGTTTTACCTACCAATATTATATTTTAATAATTAGGTATTTTTTTAATAGTTCTAAATCGATATAGACTTTTTCAAACAAAATTGTAATTTTCACCATAACTTCGTACTACAAAACATCATGCACCGATGAAGTGAAATTTTGTATTGCGTTTAAGTAACGTTAATCAGCATAAATATTAATTGCCTTCTTACCAGATGTTTATTGAACACTTATAAATATAAGTTTATTGGATTAACATTTAGAAACGCTTTAGTTTTACTGAAAACACATTTGTAATACCCACATAACCATGAGTTGAGTTAAACTTTTATTTAGTTTGTGTAAGTACTATTTAACACGTATTATTAACGCTTTCACAATTTACTTTTCCCTATATTTTTGTTGAATACCATATATTATGTATATTTCATTCTTCTTAGGAAGCGCGATTCTAAACAATATGTGATGAGGCCTTCAGATAAAATTTGGAAGATTAAAATAATGTAAAAAGTATTGTTATAAAATCTTATCGAATGAAATGCAGATAAATTGATACATAGTTTAAATGCTTGAAGTATGAAATAATTCAGCATTGTTTGATGAATCAGTGTTAGAATATTAAGGAAATAGACTAACAAAGGGTTGGGCATTATGTTAAACTATAAAACAAGCGAGCAAAAGCAAAATAGAAGCTAATTATTTAAAAATTATCTAGTAGTCAATAGAACTTGATATAAAAACCATACTTCCGGGTGTTTGACCATTAAATGGTAAGATAAATACATATGTCAACGACTTGTACGTCCACTAGACGTTGCTGATGACACAAAAAAAGGTGCATGCGAGTGTCTCTAATTCTCTGAAAACAAACAAGGAGGGCAGACCTCACACACCTCACAGGTACTTGCCACACACTCACACTGTCGGAATGCCCTGGAGTAACTTGTGGGCTTTTTAAGAATGTGTTTTTTTCTTAAATGACCTATAGTCGTATTGGTTCGAAAATACTTCGGATGGGCAACTGGTTTTGTTGCACTGTGGACAGTGTTTTAATCACAACCATATTTTATAGGTATGGTTCTGTTTTTGAGATCATATACGTTTTAAGATAATTTAATGTCTTTGTTACTTGTAAGAAATTAATATTACATGAAAGTATTAAAAATACGATAGATATTGCTTTATTTATTGATATAAGATTTCAGTACAGATTTTCTAAGGTTAAACCTTAAAGTTTGAGCTAAAATATGTATAAAATTATAGATTAAGTAAGTACCTAATAACAAATCACAGGACAGTGTATCACTACAGAAGTTGGCGTGTACAAATGCTCCTCTTTATGGTATGAATTTGGACCATGGTTGGAATGAAGTTCGTAAAAATACATCAGTATTGAAAATGTTCATTCTTGAATACACATAATTATATATTATGTACACTTGATGAATGTCTATCCGAATGCTTTCTTAATCAAGATTTTGGTGATATGCTTGTATTTTTTATATTTATAATTTTGACAAAAATATCTCCATTTAAATGATAATATTTTGTCAATTTTCAATAATGATAATATAGGCTATACTTTTTTGAAAAATATTTGAAACTAAATTTTTTTTTTACATAAAACATAATCCAACTATGGAGTCGACCAAACGTAGTTAATCTGCAAAAAAATTATTGAAATTTACTTTGCTGTTTATAATGAGAATTTTCACGCTACCAAAGTCATAGTGGTAGCATTTGTAACACCGCATAAGACCCATAAACAATTACACGTGAAACTATTATCTAGAACTACAAGGGCTCAATTAACCCAATATTTGTTTATACAAACGATTACTTACAAATTTGATTTAAATAAGTGGCAGACCAAAAACAATATAAAGAGTTTAGTGTAGGCATAGATTATTACAAAAAATCATAGTGTAAAAATAATACCTTCCCGTGCAATAGACAATCGGTTTCGTACCATATAGCTATAGTATCACCATTAAACAATGTTTACATTTATTATAAAAGCGCCAAGATGCTATACCTACTGAGAGTATATAAAACAATATACTAATTAATGTCTGTTACGGCACTTTTTAACTAAAAGCTACTTCCTACATACACTTAGGCTAAAATAGGCATTAAGCACGTCCTTTTACGACACTTATGCTAACATCCATTTAAATAAAATATTATTTTAGTGAATTACTCGATTAGTCAGTTTCCCGATATAATTACGTAACGGGTGATTAAGAAATTGGGTTCAATTCACTATAATAATACTTTACTTAAATATTCGCATTAGTTAAAGACAACGCTAACGACATCTATGTTATGGAAATGTTAATAATAAACCCGTACGTTGAAATTCGTGTATAGAAAAACCGGTAAGAATCAATATAGCCAAACTGGAATCGACGGCTTTCGCCAAATAAACACATAAATGTAATCTAGATATCAGATAATTTTGTCGCATCATAATTCTCTTATACAATTTCCTCAAATTGATTTGTTACAAGAATGTAGATGGCACTTATTTCAATGTACGAATTATTCAAATTGTAAAAGTGATAGGGATGAGCCTAACTCCTAATAAGAATATCACAATACAGCTACATTACGAGATGAGGCAACTACAGATTTATCCGCAAAATGAATGTTATGTAATGGTTCGCATACGCATCACTGCATGTTTTGCAATATAAAACCGCATCAATAACGTATTTTACGAAGATTGACACCGATTTCAAGAATTTTCAGAAATGCACATTTTCATATATTAAATTCGCGATACCTTTTCCTTATGATAATCATTGTTTAGGTATTTTTTACTTGCATTCCAATTACAAGTTCAAAGCGAGCGGGTAAACATCTTTGTAAGGTATATCACCTGTCAAATTCTATAGGATGATGTAAGTACGTAAACTTACGACAGAACACTACTGAATAAACTTATTATAGTAACGGAAGAAAAATCAGTCGCAAGTAAACTGAGACATTAAGACCGAAACAATTTAGATCTTAATTTTAGTCGGGTAAATTTTTTAACGTCTAACGCTACGTCTCGACTTAGTTAGCTTATATCATTTAAATAATCAAATCAAATGTTTCACTTCTTCTTTGTTCACGTCTAGTTACAGAAAATGCTTTACTTTTTAATATCGTATGGAAGGTCCTACAGAGTGCATGCTAAGGTGCATATTCATGGCCAACTAACACTCGCTCATCTGTCAAACGGTTTATAATTTTAAAAGTTGTTTCAATCAAAACTTGTATCTAAGCGTTAACTTGAAGCGTAAATACACCACTTATGACGGGTGTACGTAGCATCATAATAAGGACATGGAATTATAAATTATATTTTACATAATCAAGAGAATTTATCGATCAGTGACATTTTCCAATGCTGTAGCCAATAATTCAAATGCCAGAACAAATATGTCTTACTTCCAGTTGCAAAAATTTAGATTTCACAAAGTTATTCAAGTTTAACCTAGATAAACTTAAGGATGCTTTCGAAGTTTATGAGATTTAATATACATTGTATTTTATGGCTATATAGATGTTACGTAATTAAATTATATATGTGTATTGCTAGTTTTATTGCTATTACGACTATCACGTACATAAGAGGTAGAAACTTAAAAGCGTTATATGTATATAAACAGAGATTGAATATGGCATTTTTAATTTAATACTGTCTGGTCATAGATTAATACATAGACAATCCACTGTCATTGGAAATATATACTATAGAGATAACAGCGGAATTACAGTTTACGACGAATAGGAATTATAATTATCCATGGTTTTCTACGGAAAGTGACTATCAAAGACATCTAATTTAATAAAGGCCGCTCCACTTCGTCGTGTGAGGCGGGTGTTTGGGCGGTTGGATGACTCGTGGATGTGGTGCCGTTAGCTAGCAATGCGTCACCTGCGTCTGCCTCTGCACTTTCCTCCACCTGTATTTAAGTTATTTAATATTAGATTGTATGACTAACAATATTTTTAATATGAGAAGGAACTTAATAATACATTGCTATGACAAAAATATCAGGAGTACAAAAATAAACAATTAAGCCACCTTACCGCTTAATGGCTTCGTTGGTAACTGTGTGCGTACAAAGTGGACATCGTAGGTTTGATTCCCGGTAAAAAAAATTTGCCGTGAGTAATTATTTAGTTTTCTATAAAGAAAAATTTGAGCAGTGTTGGCCTAGTGGCTTCAGCGTGCGACTCTCATCCCTGAGGTCGTAGGTTCGATCCCCCGCTGTGCACCAATGGACTTTCTTTCTATGTGCGCATTTAACATTCGCTCGAACGATGAAGGAAAGCATCGGGAGGAAACCGACATGTTTACACCCAAAAAGTCGACGGCGTGTGTCAGGCACTGGAGTATACGTAAAGCGGTCATCTTGTCATTTAGGGTCTTTCTTCGAAGCAGCTTTTCTGAAGAAATAGGCACTCGATTAAGACTATCTATCCAGATAGGGCGACACTGTAAATCGGCCTGTCCGGGTAGACTGTCCATATCGAAACCATGTCCGGATTTTTACTTATAGACAAAAATGTCTACAGCAGAATAAGTAAAATAACCATATCTGGAAACATTAATGCTAGTAATCATTGTTACTGGTTATGTTAAATAAAAATAATTGTTAAGTAAACATTTGATGTATGGAATGTAAACGACCTTAATATGGATAAAGCTATTAAAAGAAAAGATTCAAAACATTGTACCATTTAACGAATGAAAGATATGCGTTAGAATACCGTCACGTTTTAGATAAACTTTAATCGTGTCTTCCATCAAGGGAATTATATAAAACCGATTACATGCATCTAATGAAGAAATGCCCATCGTGCGCTTGTCGGCAACTCATCTCATTAATGGTGTTGAAGAAAATTATATTCATTATAATAGTTAAACGCTCACTGCTTTGCTAAAGAGCGCGTGACAATACAAATTATGCTGTTCGTTTTGCAAGTAAAATGTTGTAATATGATCGACTACATGCATTTACCAACCAAAATAAATCGATAATGTACTTTTATAGTTAATTTAAAGCAGTAGTATGTTAAATTTGAAATATTGGGACATAATTTTAACATTTAGCCAAAGCCGAAACCTTAGCATATATACTTAACTAATGCATTTAGATAATTAACATTTCATTAGCAATTGAATGTAATTTATTAATTTGAGAATTTTTAACGAAGGGAGTGCGTTGGTAAGAAGTTGTCGACTTTAATTACAGCTGTTACTGTTCGAGAAGAGTGTCCATGAATTGGATATTGGAAAAGAACAAAGATTAAATAGAAGTTAAGAAATTAATCATATTAATTGAAAAAATATATTAAACGTATTTTAGAAGGTTATGTTAATCTTTATCTTAAATAACTGACTCATCGCCCATTCTGTTTTCATTACTTGATTGGTTTTGATTACTTGAAATGGTTAGTCATCAAGAATAAATTGCTAATACATTTGTTTCAAGAATATACAAATTGGGTAGTTAGTAAATTATATTATGCTGATTATGTTTAATTGTGATTATACAAATATTCTTACAAGTTTAAGGATTTTTTATTTTTCATAAAAATACAAAGTATCACTAACGAAGAAATCGACGATACGATGTAACGGAATGTAAATGTTAATAAAATATGGCGCCTGACATTTTTGGGATTACAATTTGAGACTTATGCCTCAAAATGTAATCCCATGCATTGTCCTTGTGTTTACGATACATTGCCGACTGTACAACTTAATTTTGGAAAGTATTGCTACCATTATTACGTAATCAGTTTTAATCAACTTATAAGCAACGCCTCTGATTATATTCTAAGCATATATACCTTATGTATATCTATTTATTTAATTTAGTTTTTAAGGCAGTAGCACCTGAAAAGATAATTAAAAACTGATTTTTTATTGAAACCATTGACATAGACAATCCTAGAATCATACAATAAACTTTAACAACCTTTTAAAAAATATCAGGACTGTAGCGTGTGTGTAGAATTAAAACTATATATATGCATATATTACAAGAGGATTTCGATTACGAAAACTTACCATAGGGCAGTCGGGATTTCCGTTTTCCCTCTTACCCAGGAGGTAATACGTCATAAGCTGACCCTTTCCCTTTACAGCTACCAACCCCCGCTGTTCAAAGTAGTAACCAAACTTCTGCAGGATTTCACATGTCTCTTCCGTCACCTTAATCAAACAATACAATAACTATTTGGTTTTGCATTATTCTTCAAAGCCATTTTAAGATATAACAATGGCGTTGGTTATATAATTACGAAATAGTATATTGCGATTTAAACCAGTTAAAGAATGTAGGCCTTTCACACATTGTTCTTTTACAGTCTTACCATCTTAGGTTGAAAGAATAAATGCGTAATATCTATGGTCCGTTTAATACAATCGTTGGTAAAATACAAACATTATAAGATTCCTGATGTTTTTCTTACGTATATATTAATATCTAGCTCCAGCGTCAATTTGGTTGTAGTGTTATATATATATCCTTTCTGGAAAAATGGACTGTGACCAAACTAATTTTTTTTTAAATTCACAGTCTGTGTGAAATGAGCGTTTCAGTTTTATTATATTAGCATAGATGTGACGCAAAAAGATAGACATAGGAATAGCTAACAAAGGTAACTTTCTATATATAAAGCTCTCGTTTAATTTTAATGTCTGATCTCTCGAAAGCGATAATACGTGTCCCTGATAATTTAATTAATATAATTTGTACTTTTATATAATGTCAGAATGCTATATGTATTTTCGTACCTGAATACACCCAGCCTTTCCCGTACTCTCCATACGAGAAGCTACATTCACAGTATTCCCCCATATATCATAATGGGGCTTCCTAGCCCCAATGACCCCAGCAGTTATTGGTCCGTGATTGACCCCCATTCGCAGTACAAAGTGATTGAATGACTGCTCATTAATGGCCGCTAGCACACGTTGCAGTTCTAACGCAAATTCTACCAGACAAGCAAGGTGTGCCCAGCGGACTAGGGTCCCATCTGTCGGCTAAAATAGACAAGTCTTTTAGAGCATATTTAAAATTACAGACACTTCTAAAACGTATTGTCTAAGCCCTAAGTTTTACACCAATAAATCATTGTACCGTATATAAAGGCGTCAAAGTAACGGAATCAAAAACTTCTATCGTTATCTGTGACAGCGAAAACACAGGTTTAGTGTGTTTGTTTAAAACCAATCTGTGTTCGTTATATAGTGATTATTAATCTTGTACCTGTTACTTGTGTAGTTTTTACCAGTTTTACGTTTTGTTAAGTTCTTTCAAAAAT
The DNA here is from genome assembly GCF_905475465.1 of Pieris napi. NCBI lineage: Eukaryota > Metazoa > Arthropoda > Insecta > Lepidoptera > Pieridae > Pieris > Pieris napi. The sequence goes on along the minus strand of NC_062248.1, from coordinate 8,191,820 downwards.
TGTCTAATCACTGAGACACAAGTAATACCTAAACTTTACTAATAAAAATCTTTAACATAAGAAAGTGTCCAATAACACTACTTACAATCTCTACTTCTTCCACTTACCGGTATTCTAGTACTTAAGAATAACTTACGATTCACTAATTCAAATATTATATACTACTACTAATAGAGAATTTTAAAACTCGACGAACCTGCATCTGGCGAGTGGGGTTGAGTCCTGATGCTGCCATATACGTAGAACTTATTGTTTTTATCTTGATGATGTCTTTGCTAAACTTTGATTCCTCTAGTAGCTGAAAATAATTAGAATTACTAGGTTAGATTTGCTGTTGTAGAATACATGATGCCGTTCTTACATGGAAATATCGAGAGGCAGTTGTTTAAAATATTAAATTCCGACCCCAGATGTATATATATATCGGGTCGGAATAAAAATAAATGGTCGTGTCCATATCTCATATATCAACAAGCACGTATTACAAATAAAAAATAAATATTTCATATTTTTTTACACTTAAGATATTTCCGTGTAATCAAATGCTCATGGATTTATATAGAAAAATCAAATTAAAGTTTCTTAGCGAGTAGTCATAGTTAGGTCTTGGTACTTAAATATTTATTGAATTATATGTGCATTATTATTAAAAACCTTTCATAATAAGTAAATAACTTTAATTGCACTCTTTTGTCTTTTCCAGACCAATAGTTTCTGCTGTGATGATAAGTTAAAGCTAGTTTTAATGTTGCAATTAGTCTGTTTCTTGTTTTTGAGGGGGATAATGTTTATATAATTATAGTATTGATTGACATAAAACCGTATAGTACGAACAAATCAAGACCATCGCTACTTTGGTAAATATTTTTATAATGTTAGGCTTCAGGTTATTTTTTAAATATCAATATATATATATAAATATATATATATTTAAAGAAGGCTGCAATAGTTTTCAAAAATGCAAGCCAGAATTATCTTTTAGAAATACATACTTTATTCAAATTAAAAAAAAAACGACGCTTAATTCTTTTAATTATATTTCTATTATGAGCTATAACTTTCCTGTTTCACAACAAACAACAAAACGGATAGTATGTATATCCAGCGATACATTTTTAAAAAGAATTCGCATTTGATATCTGAAATGAAATAGATCAAACTCAAATAAATAACATAAACTGAAAATATATACAGTATAGATTATGCAAATTCGACATACGAACCATAGATACTGTAAGTCCAAACAGAGTTTTATGTTGTTTAGAAAACTGAGTCTATTGATGTATTTTTAGATGTTTAATAAAAACAGATACTTACAAGATCGAAATCGGATATAACTTCGTTGAGAAATCGTAAACACTCTAGACCTTGATTGTTGACTGTTTCTTCCGAGTAGAACTCTGTAACCGGTATATGGAATGTTAATATTGCGATATCTTTATATATTTGTTTTAGTAGGAAAATATATCACAAGACATCTTTGTCTCATTGCACAGAGGGTTTCTTAATCTATCATGTTTGTTTAAACCTATAGGCAGATGGAGAAGATTTCAGTACTTCTTATTTTCATTCAGTCTTTAGCAGCTGTTGCAGCAAGAACTTAAAGACTTTTCTCAAAATAAGATAAATGAAATGACTAACCACGAAGGCGGTTTAAACAATAATATTAATTTTAAACTATGCTGGCATTTCAAAAATCTAATCAAAAACAAAACAGCTAATTTAATTTTATGGTACACGACAAACGCACGCATGAACTGAAGAGCAAAGCACGCAAGTGCGTTGCTGAAATAACCTACATATACAATATACATAGTACCTGTGAAATTAGGCATGGAGGCAAATAGCACTCCGACTTCAGCATAGCTCTGACTGTATAGGTCTCTGTGGTGGTGCCTCGCGCCCATAAAGTGTGTGGCGACGTGTGGTGGAAGGACATTATGAACAAGTGCTTCGTTCCGACGTCGCAACTCTCTCGCTTGTTCGGCCTGGCCACGCATACGAACGCCACGGGAATAGCGGGCTCGCTCCACCGACTCACTCTATATTTAGAAAAAATAACATTTAAAGTTTTTTTTGTGATTATTTTAATCGTGTTGCGTTTTTGGAGATACAGGTGTCCAATAATAAGTAATTTATACAAATCGTGTGAAGAAATAATCAGTGACGTGAATATTAAGAAACTAGTAAAATAATTGTACCAATTTATTACATTAAAATAAGAAATAAAAATATTATCACTTACATATCTATGATATATAACCAATCCTATGATAATTATGAACATCATCAGAATGTGTCTTCCGGGGTGTATCTGTGATCTGGAATATAATCAATAAGACTTAAAGCAATAAAAAGTAAACATATACTGTATCAAATACATATTTATTGCCTTATTTCTGGTATCGATTCCTTTCGAGTCCGGCGAAATAATAAGGTTATCATTAATTAATAAGTAGGTACTTGTTTTGTGAAGGCTGTTGTGAAAACTGTTCTATCTTCTTTAACTCGATATATAGGATACCATAATTATATGTCATTTTGTTAAAATTAAGCTTCCTAGCATTACGTGAGAATTATCATAAAGAAAGTTCTCTAGCTTCGACTGAAGTTAATTTAAATAAATAATAAATGTCTTGTTCACGACGTCGTCATTCAATTTCGTATTCTCCCTTAAATGTTTAATCACTTAGAAATAATCTTGTGGCACTTTGGATCCATTATGTACATTTAAAATCTATGCTAATGTATGTTAACTAGAAATAAAAAAAAAATATTTTATAGACAAAACAGAAAAGCTTGTTGATATTGATTTAAAAAGTTGTCTAGAATTGTACAGGAATCAGCGTTCTTACTCTGTAACTTCCAATAAAAAATAAAAAAATAAATCAGTGGCGCTACAACCTTTTTATGTCTGGGCCTCAGATTTCTATATCTGTTTCATGATCATCAATCAATCTAATAGGCAAGCAGGTAATCAGCCTTCTGTGCCTGACACATGCCGTTGACTTTTTGAGTCTAAGGCAAACGGGTTTCCTCACGATTTTTACCTTCGCGAATTCTAATTGCGCACATAGAAAGTCCATTGGTGCACAGCCGGGGATCGAACCTACGATCTCTGGAATGAGAGTCGCACGTTGAAGCCACTAGTCCAACAGTTACAGAGTAAGTGCTTAGATTTGAATGCAAAAGTTAAGCATTATTTTTAATGCATTTCTAAAAATGATATTAATAACACACAAGGCAGAGGTTCGAATGGCATAAAATTATAATTTATTTATATTAGTTAGTAAAGGGTAAAGTTGCTAAAATACGTTAAGGCTTGGGACATTGGCTAACAAAAATTATAGATCACATGCACACTATACAAAAAATATTTAAGGAATCCGTACACGTACACAACTAACATCAAATCTATAGTCGGGTCTCCAGTGGTATTGAGGTAAGGGGCGAAGGGCGGGCGGTACCGATCCAGTAGGGCGGGATACAAGGCGGCTGGCAGCGCGTGGGCAGCTGCAACTCCTGTTAGCAGTAAAAGACGGTAGCCTTCGCGAAGGGGCCGGACCCATAGAACACTACAGGCTACGCCGACACCCATCTAAAATAAAATATAAAAACGAGGACGCATAATATTTTATCTTTCCCCAAAGACACTGTGTTTTCTAGCTGTTACAAAAATTAGCTCAAATATAGGTCTGAGATATGATATTATTAGTTTCAATGGTAATATAAAGTATATAAAGAGTATTCGTTTCAAGAAGAGTCTTGGACCTTTTTGAGACGAATGGACTTATGGAAAATATGAGCTTTTTATTATATTTGTTTATTAAAATAGATTATTTAGTAAATCTGTAACATTTAATGGTAAAGCAAAGAGTATCAAGAGTATTCATCCTAAGTAGAATCTTGGCTTTTTACTATAGACTACTTTTTTTGGAAATAGTATTTTTATTGTGAAACGCAGAAATTATGGCCACTATTCATTTTGTTTTAGGTGATAATCTAATGATTACATCCTTCAATTGATTTATTAATAAACTATGCTTATAAAAAAAATATACATATATATATAAAATAATATAATATAGCACGATATATATAACACGATTTACAAAATTCCGCGTATAAGACGTATTTGCTGTTTGCCTATGAATTTGTCTAAAATGGTTTTATTGCGTAAGTTAGTCAGTACTTTACTAATCGTAATTTGTCATAGAGACGTTAGGCATCATAAATCATTAATATATAATATCGATTTATATATGATTAATTTATGAAAATATTTTTTTACTTACATGATAATAATAAGAAGTATGTAGACATCTTTGGTTTCTGGAGCCAAAAAAATGTTCATTTAACTCAACTTCATCGGGATTAGTTTCCATGAATCCACAGACAATCTGCAAAATTCAATACTTACATTAATAACAATTAATTTTACTTATATATTGTTAATATTTCTAATAGTACATACCAGTGGAATTACGTTTAATGCTAGGAAGACTGCGATATTGAATATACCACACGCTAGCTTCCAACATGTTGGTATCTTTTTATTCTAAAAAGAAGAAAACTTATAGTTGGTAACGCCAACAATTTTTTAACAATGTCTAAAACGTTAAATGTAATTATTTGCTTAAAATCAAACAGAAGACTGTATAAAATAAAGATATAGAGGCAAGGTAAGAGAAGAAATATTACAAAAAATCTGATACATAGGTACCTTATACTGCGCGTAACGAAATATAATTAGGTATAATATATTAAGCGCGCAAGCTTCCAATACTAGGGCGATGTAAAATGCGTGGAAGGTCCACGTACTGGGTACAGCAAAAGTAATAATGGGAGTCAGAGCTGGTAGAATTATCATTGGTGGTGCTCCAATTGCTTGCGGATAAGAGTTTCCACGTTGCGCATAACCGCTCTCTATCTCATTCTCTTTAAATGTCAAACAAATCGTGGTACCGTCAGCAAGTTCCCTGGAAGAAACGGTATGAAGTTTACTTACTGCAAGTAATAAAAGACGATCGACTACTTACTTCAAGAAATAGTACTACTCCAATGAAAGTAAATCCCTGCGAGAAACTCATATGTCAAACTTTAAACTATTATTAGTTTGCAAGAGTTCAGACCCTCTTAGAGGCTCTCTGACCTAAATGCCTTCAATTAATTTTTATTATTACTAAATATATTTTGCGTTTGAGGTGGAGATATAATATCAGGTCCTTACAAATTAAATTGGCGTTTTGTCGTACTGGCAACTTTGACCTCAAATATCTATTTGGTTAGGAATTCCAAATTCAGTTTTTTACAGCTATTTACTCGAGCATTTGTTTTTGGAAAACCATGATTCATTTTCCCGTTTAAATTAATTATCTTCGCGCCACTCTGTTTATAAAATGGAACACATGAAATATCGCGTTATTTACGAGTACGGTACTGTCGCAAAAGAAAACACAGTGCGTTTTTGGTTCCAACATTTTCGTTCTGGAAATTTCGACCTGCAGAACAAGCCCGTGGACGGCCGGAGACCAAAGTCAATAACGAAGTATTGAAGGCTATTGTGGAAGCGGATCCATCGCAATCCACGTCTGAGTTAGATGCAGGCGGTGTTAGTGAAGAAACTGTTTTAATCTACTTGCAGCAAATTGGGAAGGTGAAAAAGCTTCAAAGGTGTGTGTACCTCACGAATTGAGTGAAGTAAATAAATAAACGCGCGTCGACTGCTGCGTTACATTACTCAACTGGCACAATAATGAAGACATTTTAAATAGAATCATTACCTGTGATAAAAAGGGGATCCTGTACGATAATCGGAAGTGCTCATTGCAATGGCTGAACCCAGCCGAACCAGCCATATCGTGTCCCAAGCGAAAATTTACTCCGAAAAAGTTACTTGTGAGCGTTTAGTGGACTAGTAGTGCCGGGGTCGTTCACTATAACTTTCTTAAATGTGGCTAGATTACGGCAGATGTCTAATGTCAGCATGGCTGGTCGATCGCTCTAGGCCACTGCTGCTTCACGACAAGGCTAGACCACACACTGCATAACAGAGTGCTACTAAATTAGAGGAGCTTCAATTGGAATGTTTAAGACACCCACCGTCCTCCCCGGACCTTGATCCAACAGATTACCATTTTTTTTTCGAAATTTGCATAACTTCTTCCAAGGTAGATTATTCAACTCTCATGGGGCAGTCAAAACCATCTTCAAAGATTTTATTGATTCCCTTCCGAATTGTTTATTTTTGTAAAGGGATCAATGAACTACCTATAAGATGGCAAGAGTGCATAGATAGCCATGGTACATACTTTGATTAATTGAATATATTCTATTTTTTAAAAGTCTACTTTTTGTTCCTCCCATACAAAGCGCCAATTTCATATGTAAGGACCTAATATTATTAATAACTAGATGCCCCCTAACTAGCTTCGTTTCGCCTAAATATTATTTTTTAACTTAGCCTTCCTTTTTCATTACATCACATCACATTTGCTTTAATAACGTAGTTATATAGTATATTCAAAGCGCACGATTATTTTTATTTATTTATTTCGACCTGCAATTGGCGGGAAGTTGCACGGGACAGGAAGCGCTGAAAGTTTCTTGTTTCGGAGGGTGCACACATTTTGGGTCGTAAACTCAGTGGAGTGGAATGTATTTATTTATGGACACTATATTGTACAATATTGAAAATACTAGATGTACCAATTAAGAGAAATTTTCTATTAGAATAAAATTTGTTGAAATTAAAAATAAACTATCGCGTTTAAAATAAAGATTTCAATATGCCTTAAACCTTATTTAATGTGCTTTAGGAAATTTATAAAAAAATCGAAGCTAAAATATTAAAAGCTGAAGATTCACGATTATTTTAAGCTTATGGGACTTTTTGAATGGTTTAAAAGCTCATCATCAAATATCCTATATAATACGTATTATATGTACTAATAAACTAACCTGGACATTTTAAAACTACTCTGCATATATATAAAATTATGTGATATCATATTAAGTAAATGTAAACTTACCTATCATCATCTCTATTGACAAGCTCTTCTTGTAACATGGTATGTATCTTAATCTCCTCTGTGATATGTGTTTCATCTTGCGGAGATATTACCTACATATAAGAAAGAGCCGACATAAGATCGATATGAATGCATAAGACAATACATGCAACGACCGATACGATACATGCATATTTTAAAGCATACGAGTAACATGCTTTCAAATTACTATAGAAATATTAACTATTTACTTTTAAATGTAATCGTGTATATAGTTTTAAATTCAGTAGGTAAGACTCATAGAACACAAGTTAATTCAACTGTAAAATTGTCAAAACGCGATCTGTATGCATATTTTGAAATGATTTCGGAAGCGATGTTAACTAGCGCAACAACTTAAATAAGTGGAGTAATAACGGCCGCCCACTACCCCACTGTCCCATATTCGTCAGGTGGGTAAAGGGAGGTAGATGGGGATTATCAGTGTACTTACTGAGTCCTCATCGTCGTCTTTGAGGTCGGAGAGAACGTCGGGCCAGTCGCTACCACCCGTTTCACCTTCATTACATTTTTCTTCGCTGCCTTTGTACTATAAGTCAATATAGTATTTTAGTGTAAAACAGTGGTTACTTGGGAACGAAGAGCGATTGATGTATTATGTATTTATTATTTATTTAATTAATAATAATCACCAGTAATTGATTTTACCTTTTTTTACAGTCATTCTACACTATGTTTTAAAAATAAAACCGACTCGTTATTTAAACGGCAATTCCTTGATATACTATAGTTTTAATTTTCTATTTAAATAAATATTTTTTTAAAGCCGTTTAAACTAATTAAGTAAACATCAAAAAGATATTTAGAGATAATTAAATTCTAACTCAAAACTTAAAGAAAAACTAAATATGTGTATATTTGTAAACATTATGATTTAATAGATGGCGTTAGACTATAAACCTAATATCAAAATTATATAATAATTGTCATATAAAACGTTAATGAAGCTTTTGGTTAACATATTCAGTTACGATTTGCTCAATTTCAAGTTATAGATAAACATACCTTAACAATAAAATATGTCTTAATGCCGGCCTGACGCAGCATCTCCTCTCGCCGTTCGCCATGTGCGGGTTCCACCTCAAACTCGTCTTTCAGGAAGCTACGCGTCACTTCCGACACGTGCACACGCCTATTACACTTTCACTTTTAATAGCATTCTACTAATCTATAATTAAATGTTTACAATTATTCTCTCTTCCCTTGCACACAAACATTATCCAATAATTGATATAACTTGAAATAAATGAACATTAAAGCGTGACGTAGGCAGTGTTTAAAATATCTACCTTAATACTTAATAGTGACAGAATGGACAAAATAAATTTTACTCGATTCTAAATTTATAAATGATCGATTCGCTTTAAATCAGTGAATGTATTTTTTTTATAGTAACAGTCGTACTCGGCGTCGTTAATTAAGAGTGACTCGTGTTTAGCACGTACGAGTATCTTAAGCTAAAATAGGTGTACATTAAATGCAACATTATTTAGATTTAGATGTATGTAAGCGCGATGCACATATTCGGAATTCCTGAACAAACTCAAAAATTATTTAACCATTTGTTCTCTATGAAATTTAGAAAATGAAAATTACTTTAGTAATTCTTGGTATTATTGCTAAATCTACTTTTACTTATAAATAACGTGTGGCAGGTGGCTATTAGCTTTTAAAAGGGTGATGAAAGTTTGTACATGAAGACATTTATACGGCCTGCTATAATTTACGTTTCCGTGTCTAAAGATAAATATTAGAGTTTACATACATTTTTGATATACGTAATTTATATTGTACCTTTTATATGTGTTCGTAAAAACTACGATATAAGTACCTATCTATATAAACTTGCGGTTCGTTTTAATTTCATGTATCTCGTTGAATTACTATTTTTATTTGATTTTTAGAAACATTATTTGCGATGCATGAAATATAAAAGTTTTTGAACTTTTATATTTTACTAGTTTTTAAGACATTTTTTAGATTTAATTTATCACATGATATCTTTCGTTATAGTATGCAGAATACACCCTGGTTAAGCGCTATGAGCAATGATCGTTATGACTGTTGTTGTATAAAGAATGTCAATTAATTATTCAATTATTTGATTGGTTCACAATTATGATTCATACAAACTTACATTAAAGTGAAACCTGTGCCCTTACTCTGTACTCTGTAACTTCCAATACTGATACCGACAGCGACCCCGATCTCAATTATGAGTTTTTGTTCCGCGCGATCCCAAGGTTGCAACATCATCGCTACGGATATTGAGAGAACTACATCAAACTTGCATACAAAATCGTCGGGAAGGGTATCGCTGTCGACTTAAAATTGTAAGTTACACAGTAAGGGCCTTGGGGCTTGAGACAAAGTCAGTTCTTGACTGGCGTGACATACTATCTCCAAACGAATTTGTATGAAAATGGTCACGTGACAAAGCGAGGGCTAATGTCATTTTTATATAAATTACTTCAGCGTTAGTGATCTTGTCTAAAGCCCTTGATGGAAAATAGTTTAGTCCAGATTAGCTGAAATCCATAGATAGATAGAGACACTACAAAAAGATACTTTTTTCTAGCCATTCTAGTATACATATGTATATATTTTCATAATAGTATAGTCTATATTTTTGCTCTTTATATATAATAATAGTGTAATCAATATAGAACATTTAGTGATAGATATTGAGAATCTACGAGTATTCAAAAACCGTATTCCGTATTTGCATTTGCAAATAAACCAATATGCTCTTAACAGATTATTTCCGAACGTACTTCCCTCAAATCGATCTGTCATTGACAGCTTTTGGAGTGTAAGGCTACGGTCACACTTACTACATTTATGTTCGAACTTCGACTTGATTAAACTTTGACGACATTATACGAATTGCTACTAAATATCATTTGATGTTAAGACTTAAGAAAACGTAAAGTCGGTGTAACTTCCGACCAAAATGTAGATAATTTCTATAGCAAAATTTGTTTTTCTTTATCTAGCACTGGAAGTTTCTTACTACAACTAAAAAAAATATGTGTAAGCTATACCTGTTTTAATGAGGCTATATAGATTTACATTTAAAAAATATATGGAGATTTGTTATCTCTGCCTATCCCTTCGGGAAAAATTTCTAGAAAAACCAATCCTGGTGCTTAATTGACAACTCAAAAAGAATTTTTATAGCTTTAGGATCAAGTTCTGGCGAAATATTCAAGTATTTTTGGATTTGAACTCTCTGAAATCAACAACCTATAATATGTTAACGGTACTTGATAAGGTATTTATATAATAAAATTCAGTCTCAAAATAATTTGAAACCATGCGCTATTATCGACATTCCGGGAATAAACATTACATCTTTAGGTCAAGGTCGATGACCTTAATTTGCTAATATAAGAGCTCTACGCCGTTATGGCGTGCCGCAAATTATTTGTCGTAACTCATCTCTCCCTATGAGCATGGAGATGTAATAAAATGTATGCAATTTGGACTTACTACGAATCGACATTACTTTTACGAAGAAAATACATGTGTTATTTATTCAATACATGATATTTTATAGGAAGTTCCCTAACCACGCAAGCGGGCACGAAATAGATTTGCGCCTGTTTTATGGATAATTTTCATTACAAGTAGGTGATTAGCCTTTTATTCCTGACAGGCGTTTTCGATTTGTGAGTAGGTAAAACAATGCTGGTTATTATTATAGAAGGGAATAATATATATATACACTCATTAAAAGTATACATACCTATACACAGTTAGTAAATTGTCTGTTACTGCGTTTAGCACACTATTTCTAAATATTTTTTTTGCATTATAACAAAGCGCTTTTACTAGCTTAGTATGACATTAGTTATAAAAGGCAAGAAGAAAGTTATCTGCTCCAAATATCAACTGAAGTCTTCTGAGATAAGGTCAACTTCGTTAGTTTCCGCTGAGCTATGAATATTACAATGTCATTATACAAATCATACTTGAGTTATAATCAGAACCGAATTATATTATATTTGCAAGCGAATTATTTTATATTAAACATAATGCTTAATATATTTTTTATATATTCAAACTTATTGCTTTTACTAGCATCAGTTTACATAATTACTATACAATAAAAAGTAATTAACACTACTTTAAATACATCAATAAGTACTCAATTTTTGTAAAACTTGGACTAAACCTAATTACCGCCAATAATAAAACTAATTGAGATAAAAGACAAATGATGACCTAATTAAATGATTATTATTAAAATAAAATATAAAGACATCACGTAACGTAGTAGTGAAGGAGTAAACTCATTAAATTACTTTGCACACAGGGCAAGATTCCGAATCTAGACTAGGCGCGAATTCTCCTGTATGTCAAAATCCATTATATTTAGTCTTACACTCACCCAGCCATTCCACTGCTCTCCATCTTATTCGCAAGTTCCACATCTCTTGAATACACGTCAAACTGCCACTGCCTTTGACCCAGAACCCCGGCTAAGACTGCCCCAGTATGAATACCAACTCGCATATCCACTGGGGAGTTCGTTATCCGCTGTACATACCTAAATAAATATTAATTTTTAAACAACTACTATGGGTGCCGTTTGGGTTACGTCTACCCAAAAATATTCTCGGTTTATTTGCCCCTTTTGTGATTTTATGGTTCGTTTTATTACGGTAATACTATTTAAAATGTTGTAAATATTGCGTTTTATTATTTATAAATTTACATATATAAAAATAAAACAGATTTAAATATAAAATTTAATTTCATCCTTTCATAATAAGTAAAATGTATATTATCGACTTCAAATGACAAAATAAATTGTCTGCAATTGTACTTTTTTCTAATGGGCGACCTTACTCAGTGATTTATCACTCAAGGCCCCACAATCCAATCAGATTTGGAATAGCACGCATTAAACCAAAAATAGAAAATTTAACGGAGTATACAAAACAAGTAATATAACATTTATTCCAAAAAACAACCAAAAATCTTTTTTATCAATTAGAATATAAAATATTATGTGTTTGCTGTTGTTTGAGTGAATAAATATATTATGTAACTGGTTTTAAATTTAATAATTATATAAAACATTAGCTTTTATTAATACGTAATTTTTTATGAATATTTTAAACTGCGAGTGTAATATAACCTAAATGCGGCTACCGGCGCGGCGGAGGGGTTATTTAAAAAAATTTAATTTAGAATAGTTTTGAATTTATTAATAATACCAATGTCAATCAATTTACTTTAATTGTCTTTGCGTACTAACGTACACTGAACAGCTGTTATTGGGCTTAAGCGAGCCTTATGTAAATAATCAATAACTTTGGATCATAAAGCTTAAGATAGAGGCTAAGTTTATAACGCATAAATAGTGAAAGCTAGAATAACAATAAGTAATTCGGGTCCATAATTTGGCAATAACAATAATCTATAATAATAATAAAAAATATGAAAATGTTGCAGTTTTCGTGTATTTGTTTTAAACGATTCAGGATCGCCAAAACAGTACGTGAAGATGTCTTTATAAAATGCTTTATATAATCTTAAATACTTACTTGATAGCTTTAACCATTGATAATCCCATATGCACACAGAGTACGGCATGATCGGGTCTCTCCACCGGCGCTCCACTAATGCAGTAATAGCAATCTCCAAGAATTTTTATTCGTAACTGATTATATTTCTAAAAAAAAATATTATTAACTATTTGTTTAAACAATTAGGAATTTCAGACTTAGAAAGTCGATCACCTATTTGCCTGTAAAGAAAAGATAACGAAATACAGAAACCTGTCATCACTATTTTTTAAAATATATAACGGACTTTTTGTATATACATATTACTATTATATAGAATAAACAACGAATGTCTGGTGAAATGATTAAATTGCAACAGAAAAATAACTTTGACGCTTTTCAAAATATGAGTTGGTTAATATAATATACATAAAAGAATGTAGTAGGTATATATAGAAAAAATACGTTTTTAAGAGTAAAACACATTCACTCACCTCTGCTAATCGATCAAATCGTGCAAACAATTCATTCAATATTGCCACAAGATCTTGCGCCGAGTAGGATGATGATATCGCAGTAAAACCCACTATATCCGCATACAATATGCTGAAATACATATATAAATATATTTCTGTCATCAATACAATGTTCGTAGGCTTGTTTCGATTTCTCACCTTACATTTTCGTGTCTCGACATATATATTTTCTTAAACTGCGTGTCTATGCAACCCAGGTCAGCTCTCATTTTAACGGCGACGTGTTCAGGTAATACGGACAGCAGTAATCTTTCCTGAAAATAATATTTTCACTCTTTGCCCTACATACATACATTATTGTTTAAAACCCGAGGACATTCCGATTTACTACTACAATATTCCAAACTTAGTCTAGTTATTTCAAGTGTTGTTGTTTTAATTTAGTAATTAAAATTATTTATATATTATATAATAGGGCTATGCTAAATTTAAATTAGTTTGTGCATTTCAAAATCGACAGCGTTGTTTAAGTAGAACTAGTACGGAGACAAAACTAGGTCAGCCGAGGAAGATGACGGAATGTGTATTTTTATTTGATAATATAAATATATTATTATTATAATAGATAATATAAGAAAATCCACGTCCGTGGGTTCGATTCAGAGTCGAGACTTAGACGCGTCATATTTAGAGCTAATCAAAATAAGTAAGCCTTTGAATTTCACGGATCACGTTCAATCAAACACCAAATAATTATTGTTAAGATGATACGCATAGAACCTACTTGCCATATAAAAAAAAATCAATGTGACTTATTTTAATTCGAACTTTAAAAACTATTCTACAGACATCGCCATACTGAAGTATTAGTTGAGTATTCACATACATTTCAATGAGTGTTAAATAAAATGTTTTGAATTCCTGGTGACCCGTTCATACTTTACGGATATATTTCAGGTAAACTTTCTGAATAGTTTTCCATACTAAAATTGTATCCCGCAACGCAAATGAATTTTTAAAGGAATAATAAATTCCAACTATATTTCAATATGTCGTAAATAGAATACTTATTATAAATACTTTTTTCAAAACGCCCTAATGTTGTATTTGCTTGGAAACCCATGGCTACAACCAAAGAATAGCGAAATATTTTTTCGTGTGTGTAACCACTATCTTACCTGTTCCTTACTCTGTTGCTCGATCGTAAGTTTATCACGCAAACTCCGTTTTGTCTCCTTAAACGATAGTCGTTGCTTCCGCTCATTAATGAAGTATGCTGTGCCTCCTAATAACGTAGCTCCCAGTAATAGGCACCCATTTGCTACTTGCTACAACACGTACATTATTGAGTTAAAATTTAAAGGAAACATTGAAATTGACACATGCTAATTAAATGTCAAATAGTTTTTGTTAGATTCTTATATTAGTTCTAGCAATTGCACACGATACAGTTTTTTATAGTAAAAAACAATCTTCTCGTTATCTATACATTCCCTAACCCGCTGTAATAGACAGCAGAATGTGCTTTGTATGCACTGGTACAAATTAAATCTGGTAATTTTTAAAACAAATACAGTTAGTGCAGGCACGTTTTGGCAATTAAAATATTATGTCATGAACAATATTAATAAGACTGTCAAGTACTAGAATTAGGCTTTTGGGAACGCAAATTTAACTGATTTCAATGAACTAAACACTCCATAGGTACTGTGATGAGCATTTAAATCCGGTAAAAGTGGGCATTATTAACACTCTATTGAATATTTAAAAATTCATTATATTCTTACCTGAATTGTCACATCTCCTTCTACCTCAACTTCCCCCACAGTAGCGTTATAACTTTGCACTAGCAGAAATGCAGTAAAGGAAATTACGCTGTATACTATGAGCAACAGATGATGAAATGGTAAAGTAGTTAGCGTGAAGTATTGTAGAACAATAGCCCAACCCAGTAACTCGTTGTATGAATCTCCGACTCTTCGTGATGTGCTCACAAGGAGTTGGATCCAAAGAACTAGCCATGCTATATGGTTTAGGAGAGGACGTACTTTTGGCAAAACGGCATATACTATAACCAAACTTAAGTTTAGTACCGTACCAATAACTACGGATGCATACGCAAACTTTAAGTTAGCTTCGCCTGGTACCAAAGCAATGAATATCTGCAATAATATTCCCAGAGAGATCCACCGTAGCACGGCACCTTGCCTTTGTCGTTGAGTGTACGCCAAATATAATTTTTCATCTGAAGGGTCTTCGAAGCTCCATGGTGGTTCAAGGCATATACAAATTCGAGACAAACCCGATCTTTCGCTTTTCTCCATTTTCATGCTTTTCATCATACATAAGCCATTTTAAGCTATTTTGTTTCAATTGTTGCTATTGTCTGACCGAATATAGATTTCTGTTTATTGTACTCACGAATGACATTATCCTAAAACAACAAATGTTTGGATAAGATGATTAAATATTTTTTTGACATTTAAATAAATATAATTTTTACAAAACCATACTGAAACCCCAAGCAAAGCGAAATAAGAAGATTAAGAAATAAGGGAGTGTGATCACTATGAACGTTATGCTGCTACAGGAAGATAAGAAATGAAGTTTTCTCAAATATAAAATACATAACGATAATACACTTATATTCTTTAGCGGTTTCACTGAGTTAGACAAATTTCTGAAATTTTTCTACGAAATAACTAGTCTGGCCATAAATACTGTTACATAAAAACTTCATTCTTTTTTCAACTTTTTAATTACAAGATTTGAATTTGGAACACGTATATTATTTTAAAAACTTCTTTCGATTTCGCGCCATTTCGCATATTTTTTCGTGTTCATTTCGAAATTACAATATGGAATGGGCTGTTAAAGAAAATAGGATTGCAGTGATCGCCTTCCACAAAGTGAGTATGGAGCCGTCGCGTCGGGCATATTCCCGACACTTCAAAGCCTGGTATCAGCCGTATGTTCGAATATCGTACTATCAACAGATACAACAACACTTCGTCTGTCGAAGACCAGAAAAGATCGTGGCGGCTGCGTGCTGTTAGAACTACAAAGGCTGTTAAACCCATTCGTTTTAACCTCATTAGGAAGCAAAAGGTCTTATCACGAGAAAGCAAGATTCCCGCTAGGACTCTGTCGAGTATTATAAAACAAGACCTGCTCCTGCTCGGTGCTTATCGTCGATATACAGGACATGCCCTAAATCAATATTTACAATTACAGGAGAGTGGATCGATCAAAACGCCTTCTGTCGCGATATGCAGATGAAAAGCACAGAAATATCGTCTTTACCGATGCAAAAATTGTCACGATTGAAGAACACTACTATAAGCAAAATGATAAAGTGTACGCTCACAGTTCTAAGAAGCTGCTCAAGTGGTCGGAAAGGTACAACGTGATCATCATCCTGCGTCAGTGATGGTTTGGTGGGGCGTGTCTTATCAAGATAGAAGAAGACAAAACTAAATTTTTGTAAAAAACAGTCTTGGATCATGTTGTGAAACCTTTCAACAATACACTTTTTGATAATATACTGTGGACTTTCCAGCAGGATTCTGCACCTGGTCACAAGGCACGCACTACCCAAGCCTGACTTGAAACCAACGTTCCGGACTTTATAAGAGCTGAAGACTGGCCCTCATCTAGCCCAAACTTCAACCCTTTAGACTTCAAATTATGGTCAGTTTTAGAGTTCATGGCCTGCTCTAAACGACACGGCGACATTGAGTCTCTTGAATCTTTGGAGCAAGCAGTGGCGAAATTCCCTTTGAAACAGCGCGTGAATCCATAGATTCGTGACCAAACAGATTAAAGGCCTGTAAAAAGCCAAAGGTAGCCATTTCGAATAGAATATTTTTTGCTGAGACTTCAATAAATATGTAGGTATACAATTTAATAATATTACATTACATCATTAAAAAAATGTATTTCATTTGTAACAGAACTTATGGCTGGACTAGGAATATACATCTCCCCTACTAAAAACACGTTACAACAAAGAGCAAAACTTAAGTAACATTTAATATCAATTTAGTTAGTTTATTAACTATTAAATTAGTTCGTAAAATAAATATAATAAATTTATTACCCATTAAATATCAATAATAATAGTATCCTTCGCAATTATATAATCAAAGGAAAACTATTTGGACATACTCATCTCCGATCTACTCTTAGAGGCCGGTCGTGTAATGAATAAATTACACGCTGAAACATTGTTCTCATACCCGTCCATTAGCTCCGATGTCCACTAAACATAGCTTGCCACATTATTGTTCTATTCTCATTTCAATATTGACAATCGTTGTGACTGAAGTGGCCATGGAAATCACGGCATATATACAAAATACATTTATTTATATGAGCATCATATAACCAACTAATTACCAAATGGCCTCTTTTTATTATCACCTACTTACGTCACTATTTTTATAAATAATAAAAAGCCCAACTAAGCGTTCTGAGTGATCGTAGTTTTTTCTACTCTCATAGATTATGAAAAATATACTTACCATCGCTAAGGTATTATCTATCAATAAAACGCCGCCTTGTTACAACGTGTAAATATTCCGTTAGGGAAATTGAAATAAATAAAATAAAATAGTTATAACATACCTATAACAGATAATTTACAGATTACCCTATTTCTATTAGAAAAAAGAATCGTAAGCGTATTTATACTTTTTAGTTATTACTTATAACGATATTTAAAATCGTCTAATTAATGACATTACGTCGTGACTAGAACCCGGATACTATAAGCTATTTGAGTTAACCACTAAGCTAAAGAGGCAGCATAATCAGAATGTTGCCTATTAATATCATCTAAGCCACTATAACAAAAAGTTACACTTCGAATTGATAACCTGATCTTCCATTGGGATTTTTGAAGTCTTTCTAGTTCATTTATGAAGTATGAACGCAAACTTTATAAATAGTAATATCAATCTATTCGAAATATTTTAAAATATTACCTAACGAGTCAAAATACGGTTAAGTATACTCATCAGCACAAAGCGACGTAATTAATAAATCGCGTTAATTAATTCGGGAGTTAAACGAATAACCTCGAATCACTTTCATTGAACCATACGATGTATTTATATTTTGCAGAAAACATCACTTTTCCAAAAAAAATTAAAGACTATTAAATTTGTTTGTTCATTATGGTAATTACTACCTAGGTCTGTGTAAAATACCTATATCTTTTGTGTCGGTAATACCATCTTCATGTTAAATCATTGTTATAGGTCTTCCATAATGAGTACACATAGACAGCATATTTCTTAAAATAATATGTAAAGGAATAATACATTTATTACTTTAACATAATAATATGTTACATTTTCTTGTAAACTTTGAAAATGAAGCTCTTCAATGTATTATTGTATGACGTCAACCTCGTACTACTCACAATTTCCTGACTACAATTTTGTATCTAAAGAACTGGACTGGAATTAAAATATTAATATTTACTAAGCATACATAGTCTAGGCAGTCTCAGAGAAGCAATAATTTAAACAATATTTTAATTAACAACTGTGTACCAAAATTATAATATATTTAGACATTCATTAGTAATACCTAAAAAGATGATTGACTGTACAGTACTATTACTATTAGTTTTTTTAATAAAATTAATCAGAATGCTGTAGTTAGGTGCAATTCACTTTTTATAAAAGGCTGCGTATCATCCTCGAGCCGTCGCTAAGTAGCAGTTTCTGGGACAACACACCTAAGTTCTAATTTAAAGCCCAAATATTGGCAATTGACAAAACCTTATAAATAATTTTACTTATTATTCGGAACATGCTTATAGGTTCCAAATTTCATTACAAAAATAACAAATTTATGCAAAATTCTACAAAGACAAAATTATAAACGAAACCTATCGATTAAAAACAACTAAATTTAGAGTGAATATTTTCTGAAATATCCATTATCAACCTCTCACATCCAAATATAGGCCTAATTTCTATATTAAATCTAATATAAGCTATGACATACTTATTAATGTAATGATAAAATTTCCCGCCGAAATCTGAGATATGCACTGTAAATTACATAACCCACGTTATTAAATCACGGTTTGTTTATCTCGACACATTCATGTTTATTTCGTAGTATTTTTATAACAGCCAGGGGTGAGAAGGGCGCGAATTTTTCTGTGCGAACGGCGCAAAGTGTTGCACGCACGTGTTAGCGCGCGACTGCCGTCGGACGCCGCCCTCGGCCCCCGGGCTGCGCGGCCGCCCTAGCCTCGTCCCAACCTCTTCACCCCGATTCATTACATTGATTCCATTCCGTAAACCTCGCCAGAACTAGACCGCTCTGAAATCTATGCATTGACAATTGAAATATGCATCATCAAATATTTGTTCAGTTTTCATAAGTCCACGTTAAATAAAAGCAGTACAAATGATGTATAACATAAAATTCATTAAGATTATGTAATACAATTTTGACTATTGTAGTAATCGTTGTCGATTTCTTCGTTTTATTTTCACAGTAAAAAAAGATGATTCATACTTTTTGATTAATTATTATATTTATGATTGTGTTTTCTTATAATAGGTAAAAAGTAAGTGGAGGCGTCAAGTGTATAAAAATACTTTGCATTTAAAAATACATTGCTCATAGAAGTGAAAAATGGTATAAGTACCTTCATAATTCTCTTATTATATATTTTACTTTTATACGTTGAACACGAAGTGGACAGCTCGATTATAACATAGATTTATGAAATCAAATTGCAGCATCAATATTTTGGCTATTATTTTGATTTGACAAAATTTAATATGGATGACTTTTTTCGATCAGTCGCAAAACCTACCTGGGTTCATTTCCTAGAAAGATAGGAATAATATTTTCGTAACTTACTGAATCGAATATATGTTAATACTCGTTGTTCAAGTCTACGTGTGAAAGTGATTCTACGAGTGGAAGTTAGTCTACAAGTGAATGGAATTAATTATTTTCATTCTTCCTTCTTTGAATCTTGAAATGCAAGAATATGCATTTCTATTGGGAATGCCGCAGATAGTCGTCCTAACTTCATAGTCTTTAGTCTTAATGTTATTCCCACATATAGGTATGTTATCTAAAGCTGGCGGCTTCAACACATTTACACTTTGTGCTTGTGTAGTGTCTGTGAATAAGCGCGAGACGTGATGTCAAACTGAAATACAATCACAAATACCTCACGAAAAGACTGTCCGTCTCTCTCGCGCTCGGTCAAGCTTATGAGTATAAAAGATACAGTTATTGTTTTTCTTTTGCTACTGTTTATGTTGATCTTTACTGTTTTATATTATTATTATTTTATACATGTTGATCTTTTTTCAAACATTACCAGGGCAATCTGTGAAATGGTGCACAATGTTTTTAATTATTTTAAGCATCTTAATAAAAACAGTTTAATGAAAAAATGTTATATTTAATTTGACATCAGATGCGACTGGGGTTTCTCAATACTGAAAGAATAGTTAGTGAAGTGTGTTGAGCTAGATGGAGCTTATGTCGAAAAATAAAAAAATATTTACACGAACTACTCTTTCACGTTCTTGGTCTGGCTTAGAACTTTTGGATCCACCCTCGTATGCACCTAATATTTATATGTATTTGACACATTTTTATTTATTTACAACCCACCCAACCTTACTTAAACCAGAGTGGACTAAAATGTATAGCATGGCAAAAAAATCATATTTTGAAACATACTGTATGTGAAATTGCATTAGTGTGAGTACTGTGAACCCGCCAGCTTTCGATAACCGACCTATACATAGTTGGTATTGCGAGAATGCGTTTTGTTAGCCCCAAAATTTATTACCTTTAAGGCTGAAATTCCAAAAGGAGATAGGCAGAGCGCTTATATTTTAAGACATAATTAATTAAATATTGAGGGAAATGTTAATATGCGACTGACTCATGAGTGGTTGGTTAATGTTTTTTCTTGAGAACACTGTAAATCTGTGAGACACTTCAAAATTCTCGTAGCATGTCAATTGTCATTTGTCATCCTAGTCTGTGGTTAGGCAATCGGCATTCGGTACGCAATTGCAATACGGCAAAACAAAATAACCAACGTCCAACACTAATTACTATGTTTTATAAATAAATGAAAAGTGATGTTTTTAATTTCTTAATTATATATCATGAAGGGAATTTTTTTAGCAAACTAATAACTAAATTCTTGTAATTTACGCTGTATCTATAGAGATAGTCGTTCTGTTTACGAACTAAACTAGCCATGGAGAGTGTATTTATGAAACAAGTGCAACCGCACGTTTTTAAAGCTCTGAAGGATGTAGATATTGAAACGCTTATGAAGAGTTCATCAGAAGAAATAAGGCCCATCATTCCCTGTCTTGTGCGAATGGCACTTTTATCACCATTAGATGTAACTAGATATTGTGCAGAAGCAAAGAAAGATATACTTACTCTTTTATCCGGTATTGATTTGGTAAATTTCATTGTATCTTTACTATCTATTGAGTTTCATGCACTAGAAGTAGACCTTAAAAAAGAACAACAAATGAGGTAAGCATTATAACAAACATACTTATAATGTGACTGCATAATGGTTCTCAAAAGTCAGAATATTTTTTCTTACAGACAAAAAAATGGATCTCAGAATGTTGAATCTTTTTTAATACAGAACATTGTAAATGGCATAGCAAATGATTTTGAACAATCTGATTCAGCTAGAAGAGTGAGGTTGGTTTTATCTGAATTACTCCAAATGCAAGCACAATTATTGGAATATAACCAGAATCGAACAGCAAATAGTGAAAGTACAGTTAAACCCTCTGAATTATTTGATAATGATGTTTATCTTGAGGAAGTAACAGATGTAATTTGTATAAGTCTTGCTGAGTTACCTAATTTGCTAAATATTTGTGACATAGTGGAAGTTCTTCTATATGTAAATAAAGGTCCCATAATAATATCATGGGTTGTAGCAAATATGCCTGATACTTTACAAGATGGTAAGTTTTATAAACTAAAGTTTTAGCAATAATGTTTAATTTTTTTTAATAAAATAGGAATTGGATTTTCTAGTTGCTGAGTCATTGGTGATGAATGCTGAAAGAGGGGAAGAAGGAGGTATTAGAGCAAAAGCTCTCTCCACATTGTGTGACATGTGTCCATATATGGCAGCATCAATAAGAGCCAAAGCAGCATCAGTGTCTCGTTTACCATCCCTTCTCATAAACCTCACACTGACACACCATCAAGATGATTTGGTATGCAATTGTTTTTGAATGATAATGCAATATTATCATGATTTTTTAGGTCATCATTATCATTAAACATCTCTTTGTAGGTTTCATTTGTATCAAGCCTTTTATTAGGTTCTGATCAAAACACAAGGTCATGGTATGCTCCATTTTTAAGAAATTCACATAAAAGAGGCAAAGGTGACGGACACAATGCACTTATAAAGCTTCGCCAGGAATTACTTAATAGATTGAAAGAAGCTTCAGCGGGAGTTGATGCTTCAGCACTATTAAGACTCTACTGTGCTCTGAGAGGAATTGCAGGCATTAAATTTCAAGAGGATGAAGTGTCTGGACTTCTAAGACTTGTTACACAAAAACCACCACCAACAGCTGCTGGAGTTCGATTTGTTTCATTGAGTCTATGTATGATCCTTGCCTGTCCATCTCTTATGGGTAATGATACAAGTTATTAATTTAATTAGGTATATTAGTGAGGATCATTATTTATTAGTAACTCTATGATTTTAGCTGCACCAGAACATGAAAAGAGAGCAATTGAATGGGTCCAATGGCTTGTGAAAGAAGAAGCCTATTTCGAAAGGTGTGTATTAATTAAATCAACTACAGTGCAAGGGGGCTGTCCATTAATCATGTGATGTTTTTTTAACATTTTGTAACCCCTCCCTCCCCCATGGTGATACGTTGTGAGGTTTGAGACTACTACGTCATCACGCGCATTACGCAGAGAATCTCTCTCGATCTACTGATCGATCGTTTTTCTAAGCCACTTTGATAGGTGATATCTTACTATACCCGCCCCCACCCCTTCGAACGTCACGTGATTAGGACAGGTCAATATAGCAATGGCCATATGAAATGATATTTTAAGATAAAGCAGCAGAAAATCATGATTACTAGGAATATTAAGTGACCCAATCACCTTTTTACAAATTAAAAAAATTTAACTTACTGTTTTTAGCAACTCTGGATTTACTGCATCATTTGGTGAGATGTTATTGTTGATTGCTATCCATTTTCACTCTGGCCAATTAGCTGCAGTTGGAGAGCTGGTTTGTGCCACTCTAGGAATGAGAGTGCCCGTACGGCCCAATGGATTGGCGCGTATAAAACAGGCCTTTACTCAGGAAATATTTACAGAACAGGTACTTAAGATACATAAAGAAAAACTAGGAAGTTTTTCCTCTACCTTTTTATTTAATATACAATTTGAACTACATATTATTTTTGCCATTGATGTATTGCAACTTACCTTAAGCATTATAAGTAACTGAGTTTCAAAACATACAAACAATGTTTGATTATGGTTTCATAATATGAACTAAAATAATTGTCTAGGTTACTAATTAGTTCAATTCTTCTCAACAGGTGGTTACTGCACATGCTGTTAAAGTTCCTGTAACTGCCAACCTCAATAGTAACATTGCTGGCTATTTACCTGTGCACTGTATTCATCAGTTACTGAAATCTAGAGCATTTTCGAAACACAAGGTTCCCATAAAAAATTGGATATATCGTCAAATCTGCAATTGTACAGCCCCATTGCACCCAGTCATGCCTGCTCTAGTTGAAGTTTACGTCAACTCAATATTAGTCATAAATAACAAAGGATCCAATGAATATTTTAACCAACCAACAACGGAAGAGGAAATAAAGAAAGTATTCAGAAACTCTATATTTGGTGTCAACTTTGATGGCCAGAATAAATCCTCATTTACCCCAATGGAAATCGATGGTGAATCATCAGTCGATATCACCATCGAAAAGCCGACATTAGCTTCACAGTTGCTTCTAATTTACTATCTTTTGCTCTATGAAGACATTCGGCTGACTAATGCCGCTCTGCTGATCGCGAATGGCAGAAAAATCAAAAGCTATTCTACCGCGTTCCTCTCCGAACTTCCCATCAAGTATTTGCTTCATCAAGCGCAAAAAGATCAGTCGAGTTACGGAGGACTTTTCAGCCCATTATTACGTCTCTTGGCGACACACTTCCCACAGTTATCTTTAGTAGACGACTGGATGGACGATCAAGTTTTCGGAGACTCGTGTCGCCATCATGTAGATTTCAAATTGTCGGAAACGTTCATTAATGAGGCTTTTAATAGTATCGAAACGAATCCGTACAAAACTGGCAAAGTTTTAAAGGCAATGCTTAGTAAAAATCCAACTGAAATTTGGCCATTCGCAGAGACATTTGTGAAACACGTGAAATGCGTGCTCGGTGAAGGGGTCCCACGACATATTCAGGAATTATATAGAGAAGTATGGCTTCGATTGAACACTGTGTTGCCGCGATGTCTGTGGATAATGACAATCAATGCTCTTTTGGACATAAATAGCGGTGCTAAAAATGTCACAATAACCCAGGAAAATGTTCTTGTGGACCCATTGCAAGTATTACGGTGTGATATACGAGTTTTTCGATGTGGGCCAGTACTAAAAATTATCTTGAGAATATTAGAAGCAAGTTTGGCGGCCTCAAGGTGTCAGCTGAGTCGCCACTTGTTGGATAAACCGCTATTGGAGAAAAGCGGTCAACTAACATCTGATTCAGAAAGGGAAGAGCTCAAAAACGCCTTGGTCGCGGCACAAGAGAGCGCCGCGCTCCAAATATTGCTAGAAGCTTGTCTCGAGACTTCAGAAGATCAGTTAAAGCCCGAATTGATGTGGTCCTTAAGAGAAGTTCGGAGTATAATATGCTCTTTTCTACATCAAATATTTATTTCAGAACCCTCACTTGCTAAACTCGTACATTTTCAAGGGTATCCAAAGGAGTTGCTGCCCATCACCGTACAAGGAATACCCTCAATGCACATTTGTCTTGACTTCATTCCAGAACTTCTAAGCCAAGCGTCTCTAGAGAAACAGATCTTTGCCGTTGATCTAGTCTCTCATTTGTCGATTCAGTATGCATTACCCAAAGCGATGTCGATCGCCAGATTATGCATTAACACCCTATCTACGTTACTATCAGTTTTGCCGAGCGATTTGCGTCTTGAGTTGTTTCAACCAGTTCTCAAATCACTAGTTAGAATTTGCACAGCATTTCCCTCCCTTTTAGAAGATATCACTTCACTTTTATTGCAGTTGGGAAGAATTTGTGAATCACAAGCTTCACTGGGTCATTGTTGGAATGACACAAACATTTTAGGGGAGGGCGCTTATGTTCTATCAGATGTGCAAAGCGATACTAAGGTATTGGTTTCCGAAGTTCTCTGTCGTGATATTAAAAGTGCTATGTCCGAAGTAGTGCAAAAGGCTCTGTTGAATGACAAATTACACTAATTTGGTCCTTTAAACGTAAGAATAAATCAAAATCAATAAATGTTGGTTTAATTTTTTTATTAAAATACAATATGCGACATTTGCAAAGTATCTAAAGGTAATTGAGATTCTAATTGTCTAAACATCCATGCGCATTGATTTCGTGCTGCAATATTTCCAATGTCATGAAAAAGTCTGGCCTGAAAGTGTTTAGGAAAATTAGAATTACAATAGTTTGGACACATTGTGTAGATAGACAATTAGACATAAAGAAATTGACTTAGCCTTGTCGATGTCTCTGTCCCTAAAAAATATTTACTTTTTTTTCCGATCAAATAACCGAAATTACAAAACAGTTTTAATAGCTATTATAATAACATAAACAAAGATTTTTACATCAGGCTACTATAACGTCTTGGCGTCAAGTCGATAAAAGTTGATAAATGAACTGTCCTGCTAGATCCTATCATAAACCAATTTCCACGTAATCACGTGACTCAACCCGACAGCGGTGAGATAAATACCAAAACCTAGTGCAGTGTTACTTATAATGTATTCAAAAAACCTACAAATTACTAAATTTTAGAACTAAGTATTCCGTCAGTAACTGGCCCGAATTCTCAATATGTAAGCATCGTTACATATGCAGATCCCAGCCACCATAGTAATTGCATAAATTATACATAAACAATAAACACAATGCCTAAATTTATAATACTGGCGAAATCCCACTATTTTACATACTAAATACCAATATTTCATTATAAAAATATAACGGATTTTTTTAAATTTTTTAATAAAGTTGTATTTTTTACTTTGCCCTTTTTTTCTCTGTTGGTATATTTTACGCTATTAGTTGTTTATTATTAATTATATATAATAAGGTAATATCAAAAAATACTCGCCTGTAAGTACCACGTTTGCAACACGCGATTTTGAGCTCCAACCTTAGAGAAATTTTCCTTAACTATGTCCAAACTTTCACAACACGATTGCAATACTTGTTGTCTTGCATCCCCTGCTGGAGATACGGTTGCTATCCGACATTTTGTATATAATAGCATTCCTGCAAAAATTTACGTAATCTATTTTGAATTCGTTTTGATTCGTGGAATAAGTTATACTTACCTGTATGTTATATTCCATAAACATATTTTATTTTATTTTGATACCAAAACACATTTACTAATTGACTCTTAGATATTCAGATGGTAATTCTTTAAATTTAAAAATATTTCTTTTACTATATTACAACCTTATTAGCCATTAGGCAGACCAATTTGTATTTGCTTAATTGATAATTTTTAAAGATATGTGATTTGTAGGGTACTCAAATCGAATCTAGTCTCCAAATATTATATTTTTTCTAATGTCAGAACTCAATTCCAATTCAACCCGAAATTATTATCCACGGGAAATGGAACTCAAAATAACCGAGTACGAACTTCAATAATGTAAAACAAATATTTTTTATATATTTTCAAGCTATTTTATTATTCTCTTTAAATTATGTACGACGAAAAATTGTGAATTTATATGGAAGTACGACGGTCGCCCAGTTGTTTTATATGGAAATAACCTTTTCATATAAACAATTATTGGACTAATATAGTCTGTTCGGAATTAGAATCGGCCTGTCAGTTAATATTAATACTATCTTATTTGCTACGCGTCATTTCATCATACACAAAAATTATATATTCCTTCATATAAAGTATCAAGATTACTGTCCAACTATAACAACGTAACAGTTTTGCCTAGATAACAACGGTAAGTAGACATTAATACATACCTCTTGCCACATCATAAGCGCTGCCATGTTCCATAATCGTTGGTAGAACCTTTCTCGCCAATAGTAATGCCTTTTTCGAACATCCCATATGCAACTGTACGTTCGCTATATGCATCTCTATACACGCAGCGAGGTAATGCAAGTGCGATAATCTAGCTATCGTCAACGCTTCGTTTAACAATATTATGTTTATCGACTGTACACTACTAAATGAATGCTCCACTTCTGATTCTAGAATCATTGCTTTTAAACGAAGGGGAATATAATGTTGGCTGTCATCTTCAGTTTTACAATTTTCCAAAATATCTTGTAACGTTTCAAGGGAATTCGTGGGATCACCTTTCAAAAAGTACATCTCTGCTTTAAGTAATTGACTTTCCCATCTATCGAATGATGCTAATTCGCGTATACTTTGTTCGGCTTCTTCCCATTTTCCTGCGAAATTGGGAAGTTATGAATTCAGTACACATATTGTAATTAACTTTGAACAAAATATGGTTGTGTCAAACTATTCTAAGGCTACCTCATACTGGGGCCGTATGTTGTGGGTGGGTAAGTAATGTGTATGCGCGCTATGTCCGGCTGTCATAGTTTGCACAGATTAAGGTAAAGAAGTAAATATCTCAGGTGTCACTACTGTCAAGTATAAACCACAAAAACTTTCCAGAATTATCCAAAGCATAAAAATTTGGTAAAAGTTACGATAAATATTTTATTACTTCACCTATTTTTACTACTGTTTGTTTGATAGTTTAAAATTAACCAACAGTGCTGGATAGTAATCCGATTAGTGTCTATTCACTTAATAATTATTTACTTTATAAACACACATTACCGGCTCTAAGCGCGAATGTAGCGTGATATCTTAAGTTAAGGGCTCGCGCGGGCGGCGTAGTAAAGTGAGAAGCGAGAGCGGTTGCCATGGCAACGTGTCCCCGCCACGCTACGACGCCCACTGCCCCCGCACCTGCCGTCGCACTTGTATCGCCCCATTGCCATGCGGCACCCATGCCGATTTTGCATTCTGTATAAATATTAAATATTCTGTATAATCATTCTCGCTGATATTCGAATTATATTATTTTTATTGAATGTCGAAATTTAAAAAAAAAGGTTGCAACCGATAGCGTTCTAAGATATAAAGTAATATGTATTACTTGTATTTAAATTCAACAAGAGTTGGCAATTGATAGAGGCCATTTCAGATTTCCCATAAAGACCCCAAAGGGCGGCCGTATTCGCCAATGCTGCCATGGTGAGGTCTGTCAATGAATGCATGTAATTTAAGGAATCTCCTTTGCTTATTATCTGAAAAGATAGTAAAATATTCTAATATTATACCAATGATAATATTTTTAATAAAAAAATCATCATCGTATGTCTTTCGGACATCTTGATATATACAAGGTGGCCAAAAAGACGTGGATCAAACGCAAATAGGGGATCAGCTGCAAAAAATTGTTCTACGAGAGGTCCTTAAACTCAACCCCTGCAGAGTTATAATTTATTTAGCGTTTTTATAAGAAAATAGACTTTTTATACTAATTCTTATTAAAATTCTAAAAAATCTACGTTGGACATGCTATTTATATTTGTTTATTGAGTGTATTAAAGATAATATTAAGTTATACTATATAAACATTTCTCAAATCATAACTTTTTGGTTACTTCCGACCCCACTGTGAAAAAAAAATACTATACCGAAAAGTGACCCTGTATTACAAGTTTTGGCGCATTTAATAGGGATTCTGAAAAGGTATTACACATGGCCATGAGTGGCTCTAATAAATATAAATAGCATGTCTAACGCAAGGACTTATCAGTACCAATCTAGTGGATATAATGAAAAAGATACAGGTGTTGATTTTTTCGAATTTTAATAAGAATTAGTAAAAAAAGTAAACTTTCTTATAAAAACGCAAAATAAATTATAACTCTGCAGGGGTTGAACTTAGGGACCTCCCTCCCATAGATCATTTTTTTGCAGCTGATAACCTCATCTGTACCTTAGTTGCGTTAGATCCATCACTTTTTGGCCACCCTGTATAAATCTTCTGTGCGTACGTTTGTAATTAAACTCCTCCTAAACGGCTGATTTTGATGAAACTTTTTGTGTTTATTTCTTTTAAGTACAGGACGACATCGGTCGGTAGGTATTTTCCATGAAACTCAAATTGATTACAATTCAAGTCACGGTAAATATAAAACGGGTAATAGGAGCCCTAGGCTCTCTCTCATTTTAATAGTTGTATACACCTTTAGTTTCAATAAAAATAATAACAAAAAATCAAGTATTAGACCTTATAATACCTGAAACACTTCGCACGGCTTGACAGAGTTGAGTGCTGCATGCAAGGCCATGAACTGAGCGGCTGCTGCAGCAGCCCTAGGGGCGCGAGGCATACGAGATAATAACGCAGCTCGACGAGCTCTCCCGCCCGCTAGAGCTCCCCAAGCTGCCGCATGTGACATACACGCACTGTCACCTGCCTCTTGGGCTTTCGCTAGGGCTTCGCGAACCCCTTCCATTGCTAGAGGTCTGAGGAAATTAATATCGTTCTTTTACAATTTTTTTATATAATTGCACAGTTATAACGAAAGTAGATGTCTCTTTTCATCACATCGTAAAAACACTTTTACAGAAAGAGACGAATGTACTTGTTGAAAAAGTACAATTATAATTAGTTTTTATGAATAAGGGGTATGATATTACTTACTTATGACCAAACTGAACGTGCATTGCAGCTCTGTTAAGCGCAGCAAATCGGAAATTCTTGTTTTTATCGCTACCATTGCCAATACTAAAGACAGGCCGATCAAAGCAGTTGTACAACGACTCTTGTGCGCCGCAAAACTCTTTCATCCGCAAGCAATTCAAAAAACTTAAAAAATGCTAAAAAAAATGGTTTGTATCATTTATTGCGGTTTATGTTCCAAAACATTTAAACGATCCAATACAAACATTCATTTTTAAGTCGCGTATGAAGTCACTTTTCAAAGAAAAAAAAACAAATTTAAAACAAATCTACCAATTCTTTGTAATATAAATTAACTTTATAAATACATTATTGTAATTGACTGACTTGAACATTCATCAGCGTTTAGACTTTAGAATAAATGTCTCGACTGAGATAAAAGTTTTATAATAAGATTTCCTTTTCAAATTCAAAAATTATTTAATCATATAGGTAACACATTGTAAACTTATAATCGTCAAAAAAAGAAAATAAATGTATATGAAATGCTTCTAACTTTATATTTAGTGCCAGTTCTCAAATCAAGGGCGTCGAACGGAAGAGAAAAACTGGCAATAAACTCTCCGCTACTCTTTTTATTCGCCATGTTTATTTTTTACATAACGTTTGTAAGGAGCTGCAACCTTTACACCATGTTCCACATGACATCTTAAGTAATTAATAATAATAACATAACTTAAAAACAAAGACTTGTCGTCTATCAGCAGGAGGCATGGTGAAATAGGAGCACGCACTTACATTCTCGTGGGAACAACACGCAAATGATTATGTGAATCGAAATAACTAACATCACCGCATACACGAATTCAAGTACGACCAGTAGTTTTAGAAAATATAATCAACAAGATGAATCTTGCTCTACCCAGACCTATACTTAAGTACTTAAATGCGTGGGGTGCTGAACGAACTGGTATCTTTCACAGGCATCTTATCAATTGGATAATATAAATTATATAATTACCACATCTGGATACTCAGGTATGTCGTGAATGATTTGCATTGTCATCTTTTGTAATTGCTTTGGGGGTAGCGCCATTTTTGGATTAATTTGCAATAAGTTAGCCTGTTGTGCCGTAAACAGCTCCGCTTGTTTTCGTGACCACTGACACTCTTCGAAGTTGCTATAAAAACATTATATAAACAATCATAAATATTGTTATACAATATTAAATTAATAATATAAGGCTTGGTCACTGCATTTTTTTTCTCTGGTATTTCGATTTTATGTTTATGCCCTAATACTAATGTAAACCTAAAGAACTTGTTTGTGTAAACGCCCCATTCTCCGGAACTTTTACTTCGATTTAAAAAATATAGGATTCGGTAACATCTCGCAACAACTTTTTTAAAACAAATTTGTACTTAAATAATTGGTTAAAGCATTTGGTATAAAAATATGTATATATATGATGTGATTTTTTTTTAATTATTCATTCATAAATACATTACATTAGGATAAAAGTTTACATGGCTTTAATTACGACTAAAATACTTGTATGTATACTTACTTATCCTTATCTGCAATTAATTTTGAAATAATTTCTTGAGGTCTTGATTCGTCATTTATGGATGTTGATGCCTGTGAATCAATATTATGCAACTTCTGAAAAAAAAAAGTTATGTAAAGCAAATATTTCATGTTAAGAAACACATGCTTACTAAGTACTGCCATTGTACCTTAGTAGTTAACATGAAGTAATACTATGTGCTAAGGAATATTGTACACATTGTATGTCATAGATAAATCAAAGGCAAGAATCTCTCCGATACTCTTTTAAATTACTAACTATTTTACTACAAGATGGAGTTTTTTTAAGTTTTATACCCAGAAAAACATCATTTTTTTTAATGATTTAATGAAATTCATTCAGAAATGTCTTTGCCTCATTGGGATGGATTTACACTTCTTAGATCTGAATTAGTCTCTCAGTCTTACAAACCTCTTTACTCAAGGATCTCATCATAAGACCTGGTCTGCCTTTTTGATAATATTGACAGAATGATTTATACAATGTACCAAGCTGAATAAAAGTCAGTTTATCCAAATGCAATACAATCCTCCTGAGGTAAAAGCCTGAAAGCAAACATAATAATAGATCTTTGAATAAAAGTTATTACTAAACAACAAATAAATAAAATTGATTCTATGTGGAAAGAAAATAATTACTTATTTATTAATATTTATGTGCAGTTTTAACCAATACTACATTAGCATTAATTTTGCAACATGTAGATATAAAAGTCTAAAGGAAACATCATTTATTTGCTTATCTTCTATGCCTTTCATACTTATGCTTATTCTTCCTTTAAAGTTTATAAAGTAAACAATATGTACCTATGACACTGCATCTATTAACAATTGATGGCTTAACTTCAGATTGTTCTATCATCAACATCTTTAATGTGGATGTAACACAATCCATCAGTGCATTTATTCCATTAATGTAAATGTTTTGCAGTCTAACACAAAAATTCTGTAAGTGCACACTCAAAAGATTGTACCTTCCATCTGTAAGAAGAGCTTCTAACTCTTTGAACTCCATATCAGGACACTAAAACAAATCATTTTTAAACATTTCCTTTTTCTAATCTCTTTGTAGTCAACATTCAACTGAAAGTTTTTTTTTGTAACTTTTTCCAACTGTATTATTTAATTCAACAATATAATATTTGATTACCTGTATTAGTTTTAAAGCCAAAATACAAAAATCCTTCCTATATTTAGGAGCTATTGTTCGCTCAGACATTTCTCTGGCTGTAAAATAATAGACTATATTGTAACTCGTATAAAGCGTATTATAAAGCGTTTCAAAATTCAACCTTTAATTAAATATAATATATTAAAACCATTACAAAACTATTTTACCTTCAATTTTCAGCAACCCATATTCTCTAATAAAAGCGACAACTGCTATTTTATGAGGAGTGATATTATCAACATTTCCCTTTACATTAACAAGTTTAATAAAATCAAGATTTTCTGCTCCAGCATCCATATTTTAAAATAGCAAATTATTTTGAGTATGTTATAAAATTTTAAAACTCAAAATTTAAAAATTTTTTTTTTTTTTTTTTTTTTTTTTTTTTTTTTTTTTTTTTTTTTCCTTTATGGCTCTGGCACGGTTTGTGCATTAGCCAGTGTCAAGTAGGTATAAGATTTTTATATCTCGCTGTTTTAATTATTTACAGTTTATGAATAATAAAAAACGAAGGAAACTAATCGCGACATAACATAGATGATTGAAAACGCATTAAATTTACAACAAAATCAGAATAGTTACATAAGGGGAAAAATTAATCAAAATTATAGTTTAATGTTATTATTTACAATAAATATACTTAAAATACTATATACAAGGGGATTTAAATCTCGAAGAAGTAAAGAAATATTGGTAGGAAGGGGAACAGAGAGAGATACTAAAGAAGTGTATAAGGAAGAATGGTCATATTTAGGACAAGAAAAGAAAACATGATTCAGGTCAGAATAGCTCTCGCCACACTCACAGGCGGTACTAGTTACGATACCAAGTTTGTGCAAATGAACTGGAAGGCTGTTATGTCCCAGACGCATACGGATTATAGTAGAAGTGGTGGTTTTACCAAGCGACAATTTGGCAAACCATGGCTTCCTGGGAACGGAAGACTGTATAGCATACAAGAAACGACCCTTAATCCGGCCTTTCTCTTCCCAACACATATTCCACGATTTGTGGAGATATATGCCGGGCAAAGCAGCAAGATCATGGCCAAAATTCTTGTACGGGTGTACGTCACCGGTCTCAGTAGCACTGTTAGCCAAACTGTCAGCTTTTACATTTCCAGAGATACCACAGTGACTAGGTATCCAACAGAATGAAACTAAATAGTTGTGTAATTGGCAGTGCAACAGCTTTCTCTTACATTCAAATATTACATGAAAAAATGGGTTAAGTTTTAGTGAAAATTTTGCTAAGCTCTGTAAAGCACTTAAGGAATCGGTAAATATAACGGTTTTATTGAGTTTGAAACACAACACATATTCAAGAGCTTTTAGTAGTCCAAAACATTCACCGGTAAAGACCGATGATTCCGGAGGTAATTTAATTTTCTGAACTATGTTATATTGTTTGTGAAACACTCCAACACCAACACACCCATTGGAGTGTTTAGATGAATCTGTGTACATTTGATGCCAGTTAGGCCATTTGCTATTGACATTGCAATTAAAAATTGCATTGGCATTAAAATCAGATTTTTCAATGCCAAGAGAAAAGCAAATCTCTGGAGAAAGAAGAAGAGAATCATAAGAAGAGCTAAATAGAGGAAGTACATTAAAGGAATGAGTTGGGGCTTGTATTTGTTTGAATTTCAGGAAGCTTTTTAATAGACAAGGTATAGGTTTATGTGAAGAGGGTAATTTTAGAGAAAGAGACTCCAGTTTGGAGATGAGGGGATGATGGAACTGGACAATTCTAAAAATGAATCTATCTGACAGATATTGACGTCTTAAGTTTAATGGAGGGTCACAACATTCTATTTGCAAAGCATTAACCGGGCTTGATTTCATGGCACCAGAAACAATCCTTAAAGCCCTAGACTGTATGAGGTCTAGTTTTCTGAAGCCAGCTACATTACCTGGATCTAAGAAAAAGGTCCCAAAATCCAGTACACTTCTAATAACAGCATTATACACCAACCTCAATGTGGCTGGGTGAGCACCCCACCAAACTCCACTGAGACATCTCAGCATGTTCAAGTGTCGCTCACATTTACCAACTACAAATTCGCAGTGTGGTTGACCTGTTAGTTTAGAATCAAGTATAACTCCTAAGAACTTTACTTGATTATAAACGGGTAATATATGACGATCATATGTTATAGTAGGTGAGGGAGGAGTTCGGGATTTAGTGAAAAGTACAACGGAACTTTTTGAGGGAGACAGATCTAGGCCATTTGCATCCATCCAGGATTTTAGCAAAGATAAAGAGGAGGAAACATGTTGTTCAGCAGTACTTACACACATATCAGAGGCATAAATAACTAAGTTATAAATGTTTAAAAACAACAGTTTGTTACCACAGATTTGGAAGACCGAAGATTATAAAGTATAGTGCTTTTCACGAAAGAAGTCCCGCGGTGATTTTTGGAACTAAATTTGACAGGTCGGCAATGTTGTCATTCGTCGATGTTATCAAGTTCGTTTGTTGTGGTAGATTTTTGTGAATTTTTAACTGGCAGTGCATTTTAAAGATTGATTACAATGCCAAAAGTTGTAAAAAGTTCGGCTCGAGAAATGATATTAAAGGTGAAAGAGTTCTGTGAAGCGGAACATAAGAATCAAGGTGTTTTAATACCACTAAACAATGTTCGGAAGAGAGTTGCCGCCATAACAGGTACTTTTTAGAGTTGCCATTTAATAATTTTTTGCTGTATTTATGGGACTTTTATGATATTAATTCGTTTTTGCGACAAAATTGAATAAATACATAACGTGATGAAACTAGGTAACTGAAATTAAAACATATATTACTTATTACATAAGCATCATAAACTTAAAGTTACTATTATTTTTAATTGTTCATAATTTAATTGCAGGTGTGTCAGAGAAAACTGTAACAAGAATTACAAACGAAAGTATAATAGCGGCGTGTACTTCGAAAAAAATTGTAACCCAACAATTATGCAACAAAACTGAATAAAAAATTGTATTGCTTTTCTTTACCCTATTTTCTCATCTTTTCCCTGTAAGTAGTTGGTACACCGCTAATATAAGTAAATAAAAATATACTTTTTACATAACAGAAATATTGTTTCATCGAAGTATGCAGAAAATAATATTATATTTTGATAAATTACATCTGCTAAATGTAAATAAAATTGGCAAATTTTTTACTCATAAATGGCAACATTACGTTATGCGATTGCAGCGCCGCGTCTGGGGGACTTCTTTCATAAAAAGGACTATACATTATTTATATATATAGGAAATGCCAAGAAGGTCTATTTTATTTTGTTTACAGATGAATCTCTCACCTCACCAGTCACCACAGTCCACAGGTATTTTTTTGACGGATATTGTTGCCACTTTGTTTATGTATATCTATTGTCTGTGGGTTGGTTAAAATTCAAAATGGCCGTAGAGATATTGTAACCGTACCGTAGGCTGGAATAAATATTATTTTGTATCAAATTCTTAAAAAATGTTATACAAATATCTGTTAAAAAATTCTCTCATTTAAGCTAATAGCAATGAGCTATTTTCCTATGCCATAAATTTAACACAAGTGTCACATTGAAAATGGGAAAAATATGGATGTTGTTTATACACTCATTGTTTCAGTTGTTTATTATTTCTGAAAGTTCACGTGTTCCTATTTATCAAGGAGATATATTACCTCACCATGGTCGTTGTGAACCAATTACTATTCAATATTGCCAACAGATAAGATATAATGAGACGATTTTCCCAAACTTAATTGATCACGTTAAACAAGAAGATGCTGGATCTGAAGTTTACAGTATTTTTACTCCACTTATAAAAAATAATTGTTCACCAGATTTAAAAGCTTTCCTATGTTCAGTGTATGCTCCTGTATGCACCATATTGGATACACCAATACCTCCATGTCGTCATTTATGCGAAATAGTTCAACTTGATTGCAATGAACGCGTAAAACATTTTGGATTTCAATGGCCTGACCATTTAAACTGTTCAAAGTTTCCAGTTAAGACTGATGAAAGTGTTATGTGTTTTGGTAATAATAATGTTTCTCAGGCATCTCGTAACTCACAAGAACGAAGGCTTCCAAAAGTTGAATATAAATCTAGCATTGACAGAGACCCAGCTAAATTACATGGAGCTAAAAATTATGGGTTTGTTTGCCCTGTACAATTTAAAATACCTAAAAATTTTGATTTGGAATATTCTCTTAAAGTTGGAGATAAAGTTGAGCATGATTGTGGGGCACCCTGTAATGGAATGTTTTTCAGCAAGGACGAAAAGAACTTTGCTAGACTATGGATTGGTGTTTGGGCAACACTATGTGCATCCAGTTGCCTTTTTACAGTACTCACATTTTTAATTGACACTGATAGATTTAGATACCCAGAAAGACCAATAATATTTCTGTCAGTATGTTACTTAATGGTAGCCACTGCATACATTATTGGATGGGGGGCTGGAGACAGTGTCAGTTGTCAAGGTCCATTTTCAATGACTGTGAGTGGAACAAAATTACCAAATATCTTGGTTATAACTCAAGGAACTAAACATGAACCATGCACAATTCTGTTTATGATTCTATATTTCTTTAGTATGGCATCAAGTATTTGGTGGGTTATATTAACACTAACATGGTTCTTGGCAGCTGGTCTTAAATGGGGCCATGAAGCAATTGAAGCTAACTCTCAATATTTTCACTTAGCAGCTTGGGCAGTCCCTGCAGTTAAAACTATATCAATATTGGCCATGGGTAATGTTGATGGTGAGTATCATACCTACAGAGTTTTGAGAATATGTTGATTTTTTTATTTTAATACTAATTGTCTTTGTACATTTCAGGGGATGTCTTATCAGGAGTATGCTATGTTGGATTATGGGATGCTGAAGCTCTTAGAGGATTTGTTTTGGTCCCTCTATGTGCTTATTTAGTATTGGGAACCATATTTCTACTTGCAGGATTTGTTTCTTTGTTCAGGATAAGAACTGTCATGAAACATGATGGAACAAAAACAGATAAGCTTGAGAAGCTTATGATTCGAATAGGCATCTTTGGTGTACTGTACACAGTGCCAGCTCTTATTGTTATAGCATGCTTGTTCTACGAACAGGCTCATTTTGATTCATGGATGATAACTTGGCATCGTGATATGTGCTCCTCTCCAAAATACTCAATTCCTTGTCCATTCACAAAGCAGGAAGCAGACAGACCAAAATTTGAAATGTTTATCATAAAATATCTAATGACAATGATTGTTGGGATAACATCTAGTTTTTGGATCTGGTCAAGCAAAACAATAGTAACATGGCGCCAATTTTTTGACAAAGTTAAGGGAAGGCGTGTTGAAGCATATGTATGATTCAGTCTATTAGCTTTACAATTTAAACCTAGGTCATATCCAAACAAATACCTGATATTTCTGTAATATTTTTTTTCAGATCTCTGGTCTAGTTAAATTTTGATTAAGAACCTATTATTACATATTATTGGCCATACTATTTTAGCTCTCTATGTGCTCAGTGTTTTAGTATTATTTTAAAAACAAATTAAGTTCTTAACTGTTGTATTAATTAAAGGTAGCTCAATAAGTTGAGATTAAATATAAGGCTGATATTGTAAATATTATTTTATGAACTTAATTTTTACATATTTTTGAATCTTTTAAGATCAATTTTTACTTATGTACCTCTAAATAAATATAAATATTTTTGCATTTGAATTCTTTTATTTACACAGGGGTCATAGAATGAGTCTTGTGTATTCATCAATGTGAATTTTTTTTTTGTCTGCTGACATTCCATACAATTTGTATTTACTAGTTCAAGTATACTAACTGAACACTGTTGGCCTTGTGGCTGTAGCATGTGACTCTCAACTCTGGATGCTTGTGTTTTATTTGTCCTTAACAGTGGCTTGTAAAGAAAACTGATTTACAGTGTATTTCAGGACAAAATGTTATTTACCTACCTGCCCATGAAGAAAACATTGTAAATCCGATATAAAAATCAGAGGCCAAGACTATGGTGTTTATACATTATTACATAGAGCCTAACCCCTAAATTTCTCTCTTTATTTTCAATATCATGAAGAACATGTATAATTACATTCTGTATAAACAAGATGTTGCCTAGAGAAGCCTAATCAACAGATTCTATAGATACTTCTTTTTAAGATTTCAGGAATACATACTAAGTATAGTATCTGAAATCTTAAAAGAATCCATTAATTGTTTTGTGTGTGGGCAACATAAAGTTTGACAAAAGCTCTTAGTGGGATGTTTTTACCTACACAAAAATCTGTTTTAAAATCACCTTAACAAATTAGAAGAGATTACAAGATAATATTTTATGAACTTCATCCTTTACATATGGGTAAAATTATTGTATCAATGTCATCTAGCATTTAAATCATTCTATCCATAATGAACTGGGCCAAATAAGGATTTTCCATGATATTTGCACTTTTTTTAATCTAACTTAATTTAACTAATTAAGCAAAAAGAAAACAACAATCTAATTAAGTGTACTTTATTAACTTAATTTATTATACAGCTATCAGAATGAGAAATTATGTAAGGTACAGTAATTAAATGAATTGTTTAAATGCATCCCAATTCACATAGAAATTAACAATCGGCAGTTCAAATACCCTTATAACTATAATAGTCTTAATACAAAATAAAAGTTGTGTACTGTATTAGATTGTTAATCATATTACCACCAAATATAAATTCACTCACACCTTAAATATTTCACTTAATATATTTTATTCCAGTGACAGTCTTATCAAATATTTACAATTAAGCCCTAGTGTATTTTCCCCAGATGTGTAGCATAAAAACTGATGCAATGAATAGAAGAGACATAACCAACACTGGTACTGGACCTCTGAAAAAACAAATTCAATACATTAAAATGGGACTACATAGACTGGGTTTAACCAAAAAAGAAAATGTATGGCCATATGAAACTTTTTTGTAAAAATAATAATAAACATGTTTTGAGTATTTACCATATATTTTACAATATGGCAAAACATGTTTAGATTATACTCTAAACCTCAATATTGTAATAAAATGGAAAACATTTAGCAAAATCTTTATAATTAACAGGTATAGGAATAACAAAAGCACCAACCAAAATTCCTATTTTATTTATTTATTGTAATTTTTACTCATATAACCCCAGTAATGAAACTTACACTTTAACGCCAGGGGAATCATCAGTGTAAAAGCGCCACATGCCACCAGATCCTGCGCCGGTAGTTCGGCTGCGAGCAGCAGTGGTTGTTGTTGTAGTCTTTCTTTGACGTACAGTACCACCACTTGAAGCTCTTGGAGCTATTGAGGCTTTGCTTGGTGAACGACTACCTGATCCCACCGATGTAGAACTCGGAGCAGCAGGCTGAAAAGATTAGCAGTATATAATATTATTATCGGTTTATAATATGAACAATTTTATCTATAGAACAAAAACGCTCTTAACACTTACCATTGTATTGCTATATAGGTTGGTTGGAATGTATAACAAATTTACCAAAAAGTTTTCGAAAGTAAATTCAAAAGACCTACTATCGAGTTGGCAGTCCACTGAAATTTATTTTTGAATTACGAGCTACACGTAGTTACACTTTTGACACGTTGTCACATCATTGTCATATAATGCCATTGATTGTAGGAATTGGTATTGCCAGGATACAATTTTATATAATACTTATTCAATAAAAATTAAATTGACAATATCTCTAATATTTTTATATTTTATTAATTACAGTAACTAAACCTAATAAATCGTAAGGCGAATGCTACACGCTCGATAATTATCGTGATATTTATCGTGATATTTATCTTGTATTTTTTTAGTATACTACACACTCGATACGAATCGCGTCAGTACGACGGTAAATTTCATTGAGTACACTCGTACGTTTCGTATTATAATAATGAGTAACAATATTAAGAATGCTTGCGTTGCTATTATATTAGCGATAGCATTGAAAAAACGTATAAAGCGAAGGAAATGGGCGAAACATTGGTTTCAAGATAGAGAAAAATATACACATCTGAATTTATTAAATCAAATTCGGGAATACCAAGAAATGGACGACTATCAATCGGCTTTTCATTTTTATTCAAAAATTTCAGCATATGAAATACCCAAGACTTTGGATTGTATACATTTTCCGCTGCAGCACCCGATCGCTTCGAATCTGTTATTTGTTTTAATTTTTTTCTATAGTTCGATTTTAATGAATTGATCTATGCAATCACGTCTTTAGCTGTCGCGCCTGGTTTAATTTTCTTAAAAATTTCAAGCAGCTGCTCATACGCATTCGCCCTTTTCACTTTATTAATTATATTTGCATTTGAGCTGTTCCATATCTCAGGTAGTGTTTCTAATACAAGTATAAATTCTTTCAAGTGTTTTTGGTCGTTTGTTTGAAGTGCGGCGGGCGCCGACTCAATATGCGCGTCCTCTTCCATCGCTGGCAGAATTAATTGTGACGCGATAAATATCGACCAGAGACTAGACGCTCGATATTTATCGACGATAATTGATACGGATCATGGATTTTTAGATTTCTCGAAATCCAGCGATCCGTATCACGTATCGTGATACGCCTGTACTACACATCGCGATTTTGGATCACGATCCAAATATCACGATTAATATCGAGCGTGTAGCATTCGCCTAAACAAGGTAAAATATTTAGCTCCAGACGTTGAATGACTTATCTACACTCATGTGCTTGATGGTCGTAAACTTTTTTATCAAATTTTGATGCTTTTGAGCCCGCTGTTTTAAGCCAATACCATCGAATTGTGTCGTTCGTACGCATTACAACTAGCTAAGTGACAACGTTATTTGGTCACATAATAACAATGAAATACACGAATGTTTACAGTTATGGATTCATAAAAATATAAATAATGATTAAGAAATTTTCGCCATACCTAAAAAACTCTTATATAGCCTAGATATCTTATATACTTTATAAATCAAGCATCGTGTCACTAAGAATGCTTTAACAAAGTATTTGCCTTAACTAACGCTGGGTGAGTTAGTTAAGATTAGGAAGATAGGCTTCTCTTTAACAGCGAATTTCTTACTATGACTTTCCGATTAAATATCTTTCACACAAGAATTATTATTATTTGGTGGTGGTTTTTTGTATTGATAGGTTTAAATAAAACGTTTTGTTTGAAGCTGGGTAACAACTGACTTTAATGGTTTAAAATATGAGCTTATAACTAACATAAAATTAGGGGTAGTGAGGTTGCGACGCTAACAAAAGCTAAATGACACTTATGTTATTGGACATTATCGAAAACTAGAATGTTAAAATACAATTTATGAGTGTGGTGAAAACTAAAGGGCTCAATATTGGCTTCAAGTGTACGATGATTGTTTACGCTTCTAATATAAAAAAAATGCTATTCCTTTTATTTTAATTACTTTTCTTATTTATTCATAATATATTCATGTCATATTCTCGAACATAAATCTAGTTTCTAGAACCTTCAAAAAATGTTTTCTGTTTGAAGTTTGTTGACATATTTTACAGCGCTCAAGACGAGACTCAAGACTGTGGGTATGTTCCGATATACACTGCGACCACTGTACAGAGTACCGTCAATTTAGTATACTGTGAAACCGTTTCTCTATAGCCAGCTATACTGGTTACAATTTAAAACGGAACGCAGTCCAGTATACTAGTCAGCTTCGTTTTTCGACACAGTTTTCAAATGAGTGCATCAAAGTTTTTCAATTCAACAAGAAAAACTATTGGAGTATTATCGCATTAAAAAAATCTATATTAATATTAACTGTCAATTGAATTAATACTACAAAGAAAGTAAGTTAGAATTTTAAATGTTTGTTATTAAACTGTAAGTTATATCAGCCGTTAGGCATTCAAGTGGTTTTGATTGATCACGTGATCAAAGCACTGCGAGTACCTTACCTCGAAAACGCCAGTGCTCGCAGTATAAGTATAGCGGGGATTTGTGACGTCATATATTTCCTAGGACGCTGCGGCTGTATACTGCAGTCCATAGCGGAACAAATTTTTGAACAGTGGGAGCACTATACAGTACTCGCAGTGTATATCGGAACATACCCTGTGACTTGAGATACGAATTAAATACATACGTGACACTGGCACAATCACAATTCACAGCACAGAGTATTGTATGAATAATTTAGTAGGAATGGACTATGGAGCTCTTTAAGGTTATGTCATATTACATATTATGTGAACTAGAAAGTTAAAACATTATTTTTCTTCTAGTTCCGTTATGTTAAATAGGTTTACGATATTTATTAGGGATTTGCATTCTTTAGTTAAACTATCAACAATAAGTAGAATGAATATAGATAAATGCTACTTCAGACATATACCCAGTGAAGATAAAATAGATATAACTTTTTTGCTAAAAGTTAAAGAAACGATACGGCAGTTTAATTTAAATCGGAAAACTTCGGAAGTAGTACAAAACTTATGTACTCGTATAGGAGTCAATGTTCAAAAAGCAGTAAATAAAAAAATAAAGAAGAAAGATTCTAAAGAAAACACCAGCGTTGAAGTTCAAATTTTTTATAATAATGGTGATGTGGTCTCTGCCACTCATACATGCATAGAACTGTTTCAATTAAAAGGTCCTATAAAGATAAAAATCTATGATCATCTTTATGATGTAGTATTTAATTCACCATGGGTCCTGAATTTTAATTTACCAAAAAGCATTTTAGTAGGCTTTCCTGTCTACCCTGAGCATTTAGAATCAAACTATATGGAAAAGGAATTAAGTGATTTCAATTGGTATAGAGGAAAAGTGGTAAATGAAAATGGGAATTCCATAATTGACAGCCATGTTAAATGGGATTTTATAAAAAATTCTTTTAATTACACTCCAGTTTCTAAGGATATTGGAATGAAATTAAAGTTAGAATGTATTCCAAGTGAGTAACATTATTTGAATGATAACTAAATCCTTTATTTATCCATAATATTGTATTTAATTATTTTCAGAAAACTCTTTTATGGCTGGGCCAAGTGTTGAAGTAATTTCAAAACATATTGTACAAGCTGGTCCTGGCCCATGCCCTTTTGAATTGAGACATTTCTTTACCAAAGATAGATTAGCAGATAAAAGGTATTTTCACAACTAAAATTATTTATCAATTTTAAATCTAACAGTAAGTTTTATATAATGTACAACATTCTTAAAGATATAATAATATAACATGATTTATATTTTCAGTTTTCGTTGTGTGACATATAACATACTAGCTGATCTATATTGTGATTCTGATTACACAAGAACAGTGTTACATCCATATTGCCCATCATATGCATTAGAAATTGATTATCGAAAACAATTAATATTAAAGGAACTAACAGGTGGTATTTATTCTATTTGCTATACAAATGTCTCATAACATGCTTAGTTTTACATGAAATTGCAGCATTAGTGTTTGTTTTTTACTCCTAAATAGGAGCATTTAGTATAG
The DNA here is from genome assembly GCF_905475465.1 of Pieris napi. Lineage (NCBI taxonomy): Eukaryota > Metazoa > Arthropoda > Insecta > Lepidoptera > Pieridae > Pieris > Pieris napi. Next base: position 8,147,477 of record NC_062248.1, on the reverse strand, counting down.
AAGTATGCATCTTAAGTCCATTTAAAAATCACAATTAATTTAGAATATAATTTCTTTGTTCTTCTATTGCAGGATATAATGCTGATATAATTTGCCTGCAAGAAGTGGATAACAAAATTTTCGACTATTCTTTAAGCTGTGTATTACAAATGGAAGGCCTAAAAGGTTTATTTTACAAAAAAGGAAAGTCTGTTGCTGAAGGGCTTGCTTGTTTTTATAGAGAAAATAGGTTTAGGTATGATATTTGTCCCTAATTGATTAACAAATCTAATGAAACATCATTTTGTATAATGTCAGCAATAAAAATAGGTTTATAAAATTTGATTTAAATATTTTTAAAAATGAAAATCCACTTAAGATTTAATTAATACCTAGTTCAAACATATATCACCTTGACATCACAATGTATAATGTGTATATTTTCCATACATATTTATTGGCTGTGAATAGATTAGTTGAGTACATTATGGTATATTATATTTTTGTTTAATTAAATTTTTTATGATAGGTTGGATAGAAAAAGTGAATTTTTAAAGATTTCTCTGATCAAAAAGTATAGTTTGACATTTTGCAAATTTCAAAAAAATAATTGCAATAATTTATTCTTGATTCCAGATGTTTAGGGGATGATCAAATTCTCCTATCAACTGCTGTACAAACTGAATCTTATTTACAGCATATTTGGGATGCAGTTCGAGATAATGATGAATTAAAGAAACGGCTCTTAGACCGATCAACGGTAGCAAGTGCTACATTTTTACAGTCCTGTGATAATGAAAATGAAATAATTATTGTTGGTAATACACATTTGTATTTTCATCCAGATGCAGATCACATACGACTAATTCAGGGAGGAATTATTATTTATTGGTTAAAGAATATTCAATATAAATTAAAGACACAGGTAAATTTAAATGAATGTAAAAAATATGATCCTAGTTATAATATACTGTAATTAAGGGGCCGTCTCCACAAGCGAGAGAATCGCGACGATACAATCGTCCTGCCACACATTTCTATACAATCTCATAGAACGTGTCTCCACACGGCGATCTTAACGCGGCGATGCGACGGGTGGTTGAGTGCGCTCGAAACGTCATTACATCGCTGCGAGCCTGTCGCTACTGGTGAGTGGTCGCGACGACGTGCGTGACCATACATCAATAGAAACAATACATCCATAGTAAATAATTACTTTATTGACTGATTTAGACACTACTTATTTCGGTCTCGTCTGGCACCACTGAACTCTAAATGAACACTGAACAAAATAAGAGCACAACGTGTCGTCAAAGAAACGTGGCGATTCCGTTACGAGTCGTTGCAGATACGCTGTGATTCCGTTACGAATCGCGACGATACGCTGGCGGAATAATCGCTCGTTCGTGGAGATTACCCGACGATAAAAACGCGGACTCGTCGCGATTCTCTCGCTTGTGGAGACGGCCCCTTACAGGCACAGGTACAGGTAGCATAGCTTTTTCAGATTACGCAATAACACAAATTTGTATTCTAAACAAAATTAATTCTAAAATATAATAAATTAAAATGGGGATGTGAATACCCATAGGATGAGAAAACAAAACGCAAAATGACACGATTGTTTCGTTTGATTGTGATTGGCAACTTGTACGCAATGACACATGACATGGTACGTCTTACTACATCCATTCGATTGGTCGAACATTCGAATGCAACGTTGTGTCTTTCGTTCATTCTCTTCCCAGGTTTTTCTTAAAATTATTACTACAATTGAACAACTATTCAAGTATAATCTGGTCCAACCTGTAACCATACTGCCTCCTTGTAATAACGCGATTATTTTATTTAGGCTCTCAAATATCACAAAAACACTTATGAAATATGTAAGAAATAAGCTATACACGTGTTATAATAACATGAGAACACGAGTTTGACGACTCATTGGTCTAGTGGTTACTACCCCTGACTGCGAATCCATGGGTCCCGGGTTTGATCCCTGGCTGAGACGAACATCGATGTGATGAGCATTTGGTGTTGTGCTTAGGTCTTGGGTGTTTAAATATGTATTTATATGTCTATATATCTATAATATGTATGTATATCCGTTGCCTAGTACCCATAACACAAGCTTAGCATGGGACTAGTTCAATTGGTGTGAATTGTGTTTATTAAAAAAAAAAAAAGAGAACTTAAGAAATCAGGCGAAGCTAAGCAGATTCATGCAACATAAAGCAGACACAGCAAATCCTGAAGGGACTTTTTGTATAGAAGTAGTTGCTTGGGTTTAAGCATCTGCGAATAGACAAAAAGCAATTCAAAAATAGCCATTAGGTAGGAATATAACAAAGCAAATGAAAATAATAATAACAGTAAATAATTGCCAGGCTGCTAAAACGACTCGGCGAAAGGAGTATGGAGTTTCTGAAAATGTCTACCGAATCATTTTTAATCACAGTTTTATTGTAAACTCGAAACAATCAGTTCAGAAGACCATTAAAAGATGTTCAAAAATGTGAGATAGGCGTGCAAAATGGATATTTGATTTAAAATGTCATAAGCTAATCTGTTAGAAATTTTAAATGAGTTTCTATTTTTCAGTATCCTGATAAGAGGATATCAATGATAGTGTGTGGTGACTTCAATAGTGATCCTCTATCTGGAATTTATAAACTATACACTACAGGACATGCGCCCAGTAATTTACCTGACTGGAAATCAAGTAAGCCAGCGAAAGACATTATTTGGCTGATACTTTAGTATTGTTTTAAATATTTAGTGAACCATACACTTTTTTTTAAAAATAAATAATACCTATTCTACTCCCCTGCCATTGTGTCCAGGGACATTTTCTATCTCTAAACTTCACATCACATGTCTCGCGAAATACGCCCCGGCTACATCGCTAATATTTTTGTTTACAATATTCATAGGCGAGCCGGGGTGACATATTTAAAGTATTTAAATTATTGTGAACAAACATTATAGTCCCATATATAACTACAGTGTAAACTCTTTATAACGAATTTCAAGGGACCGATCATTATTATTCGTTAAAGGGAGGGAAGAATTAATGAATGGGTATTGGGTTTTTTTTTATTATACAGGGACCTCTACATCCTTGCCTATCTATATTAACTTATATCATAACGAGTCTAAAACCAAAACTTCTTTTAAAAAAAAGTACTAATAAATAATTTTTAATCTAAACCATATTTGTAATAACAGATATTGAGGCGTATTACAGTTTCTAATGATATATGTTTAAAGATGTTATTTCAATTGATATTCGTACTCTAAATGTTACCATACGTCACGACTACGAATTTTATCCAAAATCTTATCTTCAAAATTTTCTGTCAACAGACCCTGAACAAGCCATAACTGGTCTTAGTCTCGAACAACCAATTCTTCTTGGCAGTGCTTGTGGAACACCACAATACACAAATTTTACTGCAGGATTTGCAGAATGTCTTGACTATATTTATTATGATATAAATAATCTGGAAGTTGAGCAGGTATGTAAATTTTTTTTGGTTTATGTGAGTACAATACAATTAAATAAAATTGCTTTTGACTGACAAAAAGTTGTATATAACATTTCCTCAGCTTCAAAAATTTTTCAGCAAACATGATCTGTGACTGACCTTTGCAAATAATGTAATAAATTCGCATTCTTTTATTAACAATTCAAACAAGGTAGACACTGAAGAGATGTCTATTTAGAAATCCATTTCCATATAGACATCTTCTTTTTTATGAAAATATCTATACTTCCATAATGGACACCAGAGCATAAACTGTGATTAAAATGGATGCGGTTATGCCCACAGACTATAGACTTGCCAAATGGCGTGGCGCAAGTTTTTCATTCACAACACGACTGGAATTATGGACTAGTCATACAGCATGTGCATTCACAATGGGCACATTCAAGTTGACTGATGATTTATGTTATTGTTATTAGTTTAAAGCAATGGCTCTGGTAAAAAAATGACTGAAAAGATTTTAAATGATTGTGTTTTTTCAGGTCGTGCCTTTTCCAAGCGTTGAAGAATTAAATGCTCATGTAGCACTACCAAGTATAGTATTTCCGTCAGATCACATAGCTGTAGTGTCAGATTTGAAGTTCAAATAATATGTATTTATTTTGCAATAATAAAAATGTTGATTTTACAACTTTTCATTTTACTAAGAATAAAATTATATTGCTTACGCTACGCCTCTCCAACGTTATTTAAATAAAATATAATATTGCCATCAGGTTTCTTGTCTATATTGTGTTGGTTACAATATTGTCCCATATATTATATGAGTAGGTTAGCTTAAATGAATATTCAATCATAAAAACTAAAATTAATAATACATAACCGCCACAAAACCACTTACACCGTATTTATTTTTACCGTGTAGGCACGTGTAGCAGTGCAGTAAGGGCAATCCAGCCTTAAGGCTGCCTGTTAGGGGTTAAAAATAGTCCACACCTGCACAACCCAAAATAATGTATTGCATGCGTGACCTTTTTCATTAATTTAAACTTAAGTAGCTATATTGTACGCTTTATGATTTTTATATTAGACTTGCAATCAAAATCGGAAAAAATACAATATGTTATATAGGTAGATAGTCTGTGACAGAAGCTTATTATCTTCGGCCTCATTCAGACTCTCCATGAGGGAAATCGAGAGCCAGAGTGAGACGGTACGCGTGTCCCGACGGTTTTTCTGGCGCGAGTTTAAGATCGCGAGGGGACGAGGGGAGAGAAGCAACCACGCTACTGCATACTGCACAATAAAGACTCCCACGTTTTTTTATTATGACAGAAAGCAGTAACGAAATCTGTACCACTTATATGAAAATATTTAAAACGGAACCAATCCTTTGGAATCCAAAAGTGGGATCGGATCAACAAAGAATAAAATATACCTGTATATATGTGCGCTTCTAACATTCACTAATACGGTAAAGGAAATTGTGAGGAAATCGGCATGCCTTAGAACCAAGAAGTCGACGGTGTGTATCAGGCACAGAAAGTTGATCACCTACGGGCTCATTGGAAATGATATAACATTTATATTTGTGATAAACACGCAAGGCACAATATTTGTAGGTATAAAGTAGCAATCGCTATAACTCCAAACTCGTCCATCGCAACTAAATACGATAGTGTGGATGGCTAGAACTCCTACAGACTCCACTTTTTTGACGTTCATAAGTGTACATTGACCTATATGAATAAATGATTTTTTGACTCGCCAAGACTTGCAAAATTAGACGATTTTTGAGTTAACATTTTAGCTTTTTTCAAAATCAGTTAAAAAATTAACATCAAAATTTTTAAAAAGTATGTTTTTTGTAATAGGAGGCAAACGGGCAGGAAGCTCACCTGATGTTAAGTGATACCGCCGCCCATGGACACTCACATCGCCAGAAGGCTCGCAAGTGCGTTGCCAGCTTTTTAGGAATAGGTGCGCTCTTATCTTTAAGGACCCCAAGTCGAATTGGTTCGGAAATACTTCACTGGCACCTGGTTCCACGTACTGCTGGTGCGCATGGATGACGGACGTCGAGGTGATACGGATGGTATATTGTATTCTGCCTTGCCGTCCAATACTGAAACTCAGCTGCAGATTTTGGTCCGAGCAACTCCTCTGAACACTCTCCATGATAAATGCGGTAGAAGATGCAGAGAGACCCTACATCTCTACGCAACGTCAATGGATCAAGCCGCTCGGAAATTCGTCGACGGTTCGAATCGCTCTTCGTTGAATACGGTCAAGCGGAAGGAGCTGGTACTGGGGAGCTCACACCCAGAGGTGAGAACAGTACTCCTTGTGGAGCAGTATTTGCGCTTTATAGAGTTGCAAGAGGTGACCCGGAGTGAAGAACCGTCATTACTTACTACATTACTATTATTCTTAGTCACTGGGGGGATGCCATGCTTGGCGGACAGCACGTTGCTAGAATATGATTTCCGACAACGAAGAAATCAATTTATTTCTTCGGATTTATCTTTTAGTTGTTGAGCATAACTAACTGAAAATCATAAAATTAACTTTAGGACAAATCATTTTTACTAAGAGTCATGTAATGTTCAGTGTAGTAAGTAATCTCAACTTGATCGAATTCGGATTCGTCAGTCCATAGGATATTTTTATGAAAGATGCTTCTTCTAATTGCTCATTTAACAAGAAGCTATCAAAAGCAACTCCCAAGGTCCTCTTCGTGAATAACTTGTATGATAAGGATAGAATTCTGCAATAGCCACGGTTTTCATTGTGTTACCAAAGACACTAGCACTTTACGTACGTTTGGCTGCGGTGTTATTGTCGGACTCGGATCTAAGTACTGACATAATCAGACAAATAATAATCTGTAATTCGCCATAAGTCATCACTAATTGTAACCTGTAAAATGTATTGAAAAATGTAGAATTTTGGTAATTAATAAATAATAAAATCATCGAAATTTAAATCCTCTTTAATTCCGTTCTTCTAGCTGATGTGGTTTGCAGTCTGTGGTCTACCGTCTACTACTCTGTGATTTGTGATTGCACTAAGCACTTGGAGTCTGGAGATAAAAACTATTTCATGTTTAGATAATATTACAAATTATAAGAAAATTTATCAAAGAATCCGCAATATTAATTAAGAGTAAGTACATATTTTGAAATGCATTTTTTATTGTTACTCTTTATATGTCGCAGTGCTGAATTATGCTAAATTTCCATAAACAATTTTACCTCTTATTTACGTTTTTCTGTATGTTGATACTTCTTATTAAGCACCGCTGAGTGCTGACTGCAGTTTATATCGTAGTTTTTAATGGTACGGTTGTCGGTTCATTGTTTTGACTTTTAATTCAAGGTCGTTTGGATTAAACAATTTAAAAATATACAAGCTTTAAAATGTTAAAGGTTTACTCCAGGATAAATCAAAACTTTTATCCTCAAAAACATCTACCTAATACATATTTTGGTAAGCCCATTTTATTAAATTGATAGTGTTTGTTGTTTAGTCATTTTTGCTTGCGTACTTATGTACATTTATTGTAATATCTTCAGTGTTAATCTGGTTTTAAATTTTTTAATAGGTGGTAGCTGCACACTTGGAAAAACTATTCACAATACAATATCGCTAAAGTTTCCCCAAGTTGCTGCTCTAAAGTTGCCTACCAATGTTGTCAATATTAATGCAACAGAAATGGGAAGGTTTTCCCCCCTTCGGGAGCGTGATATCTCAGGTCCTGTTATTAATGCTTTCAGTGATAAGCTTAACATGAAAATTGATATCACTGTGCAATCAGATCCTTATGTAAACAAATATGATTGCCGTGGAGCAGTGAATTTGTCTTCATCAATGCAAAGTAATGTGCCAAGTCCATTTAGTGGCAACCACACTCACTTGGGTATGCCAGGTTCCCAGTGGGGCCAAGGATATAAGTATTTATCTGATAACCTTCAAAGTGCTCATTATCTCACTCTCAGAAATGAATATCGGGGCATTATTGGAGGTACATAATTTTAAAAAGTTACTAATATTCACACATTATGTTTTAGTACTTTTTTATGGCATATAATCATTTGTTGACTGACATAAAGTGCCCTTAATAATTGTACCTTATTTTTACAAAGCATAGGAATTGGAACAAGAAAAATGAGTGCAAATGCGAGTGATACATTAAGTGCTAAGGATAAGTTAAAAAAAGCTGTTAAGGATTATGGTGCTACCGTAATTGTATTTCATGTGTCAATCTCACTAATGTCTTTGGGAATTTGTTATGTGCTGGTTTCCAGGTATATATTATTTTTATTCTATGTTCTTTTACACTGTAATATAAGTGATGAAAGATTTGACAGTTTTTGATTTCAAAGCTATCAGTTAAAGTAAAATATGAAAGTGTAAACACATAAGCTCTGTTATATGTCTAAAATACCAGACATAATCATAGATTTTCTCTGTAAAAAGGCTACCAATATGATCTCTTTGGAAATAAAACCTATGTGAACCAACACTTTTAATACAAGTAGTAGTATAAGTTTTTACTCCTAATTTAACAAAAGAGGTAGTTATAATTATCACTACTATATTCATTAAATCATATTGTAGAAGGCAATAAGATTTTTATTGATTCAATGTTAATGAAACATTTAATGTCAATTGTAATTGAGAGGTCAAAAATTTTGGTGTAATATACAGTTTTCATTTTATTTTGAATCTCTTAATATATTGAATTAGACATATAAGCTACTACTTAGCACTAAATCTCAACTCTGAATCTTCCCCTGCCTCTAGTTGAACTATGTTTTGCAATTTTTACGCAAAAAAATAGAAAAAATATCAATGTATCTTGTTTATTTCAGTGGTGTGGACTTAGTGGCTGTGATGAAATATTTTAATATTGGAGAGGGAAAACTATCAAATATGATTACATCCAATGCAGGGACCTTCGTCATTGCTTATGCTATTCACAAAGTTTTAGCACCTGCCAGAATAGGCATCACATTGACATCAACACCTTTTATTGTACAATACTTAAGAAATAAGGGTATTTTAAAGGCAACAAAAGTAAACAAAGGTGGTGGTAACTAATAAGTTAAGATATGTAACACAACTGTAATCATTTTAAAGTTACATGTAACATTTTCATGTTAATAGAAATCATGATATTGTTATTTTGAAATTTATATTACATTTAAATGCTAATAAATATTTTCATAATAATTATTCTTGGTTTTTTTTGTAAGTGATCCATCTATTTTTCTATATTTTTACAATATGTTCTCCAAAACATTATTTTCTAAACAATTGCATATTTAAGTTCAGCACAAGTAACATTTTTTTTTTTAATTTTAAAAGGCTAGACATGAGAAAACGAATATTCTTTTTCTACATATGTACAAAATTACTGAACCCATACTTAAATTAAATAAGTAGTGCCTTGATGAAAAAATCAAACTTAAAAAGTTATAGGTATTTGGACAAAATAATATTAGAGAACAGTTTTTAAATTTTACACCCATTAGGACAACCGCTTGAGAGCGCTAGCTGTGTTACGCACTCAGTTACTAGGGGTTCCACAAAGACAAGGTACCTACAAATATTTTTAACCGTAAAAGCTTACTATCAATTCATGTAAGATAAATAGTCTTCAACTAATACTACTTGGATATTATCTACAAAAAGTAATTAATAGTGAAATAGTTTTTCTCTTTGAAGATTAGCAGATTAAATTATAAAATCAATAACAGAAAATAAGGTCCGTGTTATCATTAGGAACCGTTAAAACTAGTTTGGCAATTGGCATAAAATTCCTAAAAAAGTACAGTTAGCGGTCAACGATCGCGTACATAAACAGTGAAACGTCTAGAGACAAGGATATAACTTTTTTTAAAAGAAACTTGTTGCTGGCCTTGTCAAACAAGTCGCTGATTTTAATTCACATGAGACTCTTGAAACTAAACGAATTAAGTACCTACGATGATGTTCAGCAAAGTCAAACTGAGATATCTTTTTGTATTCTTTGACATTTATAGGCTTGTTAGTTTTGCTCATAATAGTTTTTTAGAATCGCAGTGCTTGCACCGACTGATAATTTTTTAAATAAAAATTTTAAAAAAAAATTGGTTTTCGTGTTTTTAGTTGGTTAACTAGGTATAAACACAATAAATATAACAGTCAGAAGACATTCCGTAATATTTCAGAAGAAAAATCATAACAGTCTTATAAGAATTCGATAGCAAAATTAAATGGCGTTATCACGCACTATCATTTATTAGGTAGACGGATAAACATGTTCTCACAAAAACGATTTAAAGTGTTAAGGGATGCTACAAAAATAGAAATTGAAAATCATCTCTAATCGTAAGCACACATTTATCAATTTGTCCTTTAAACACCTAACAAAATACTACCCTAATCCCTACTAACAACCTGCCCCTGCTAGCTGTACATAACTTATATAAAGATTAAAGACCCTTTTTTATAGTTAACAAGAAGATTTATTTAACTAGAAAGTATCGCTAGTATGTACCATTTTGAGATTATTTAATTGTTGTAGATTTCTCTGGAGGTAATATGGCTACAAATATCAACGATCAAGGACAACAATTAGCTTGCGCTATAAACAGCTGGTAAGATAATATTATAGGTTCTGTGAATTTATATTACACTTGATGCATATTTTTATGCTGGCGTAATGGCCGATTTACATTATCTTAGTGTTTAGGAGAGTGCTTTAGGATAGTACTTTAGTTGAAACATGTAAACGCTACGCTAAAGAACTTGCCTTTCAAGTACAGTTGTACTAAAGCACTCTCCTAAACACTAAGATAATGTAAATCGGCCTTTAGGGCCGATTTACATAATCGGCCTTAAGACGCAGCTGAGGGCTACTAGTGCACCATCATAATTATTGATATAGGTATGTAATATGGTAGGTATTTTTAAGATTGTTCTCCAACTCAACAAAACAGTTTACACACGCACTACGTTTCTTTGTTTCCAGGTTCGAGGTCGATATTATGTTCTTATAATAATTATACCTACATTCATACTTATTATGTACAAGTAACTAGTAACGCGTTGGATCGGACGTTGTGACACGGCGAGTGTTAGGGTTTTATTATTTTTTTGTATTAAAAATCAGACGTCATTAAGTGTAGAACTAAAGATAACAAATGTCAAATACCTAACCAAATGTTTCTCGAGTAAACATCTCCATTTATTCGTTTAGTTTTGATAAGATACTTTCGCTCTTCATTACAATATTCGTGATAGTACTTAAATAATAGCCACAAAGTGTGTTTGTACTGTCCATTACTTATCTAAAAATGTATTCTAAATTACTAATAGCATTTTTCATGAGTAGTATAGGTATTCGCTGTGATAACAGGTAAGATTTAACTATTATCACGTTAGCACCTTCTTCTGTATTTTAGCATCAGATCTTATAAAACACCCGGGTGTATGCTGTATGACTTTTGAGATTATATGTAGGTACTATTAGTTAATATTACAAACTTAACCTAATTTAGTTTTGTCTAGTCTAATATGATACTAGGTAACAATAGTATGTGTTGAATTTAACATTTTTTAAGACTATACCTCCCTCTGTAACTCGTAATGGTTATTTTTGTTAGATATGAGGGGTCATCTATTTTACCTAAAATATTTGTAATAATATACGCAATTACGTCAGAGCAGATAAAATCCGAGTTGAATTATTCTCATTAATAAACTTGTTTCAACATTGATTTTGCAATTTAACAAAGGATGCCAATCCTATAAACAGTTTACCTTAACGCAAAGGAACTATTATAAACTTAACAAAACCAATCAGGTGATGATAATAATTAGATAATTTAAGATGCTTACTAAATTTAATTCGTCGAACTTAGGGCCTACGCAATGAATCTCGTCAATAATATTTTTTTTCAACAGCAATATAACATCACCAGAAGGACAGTACCTATTCGATTTTACTAAAGATGACAACGTTTACGACTGGCAAGAACAATCGGACACGGTACGAAGTGTAGGAATGTCAAAAGCCGTTTTTGTCTTACACCAGAATACCCAGTTTCGAAGAGCAATTTTTTTTGCTCTACTGAATCCACAATTGAACGGGGCAGGGTTCGCTGGCATTCGTGCCCTCGGATATCACGACCTTACGCAGTATACGAAACTTCAAGTACAATGCCGTGGTCAGGGACAGTTTAATGGATTTAAAATTGTTTTGAGACACAAAGGATTAAACAATGAACCTAACTACTCATTTGAACAATATTTTCAGGTCAGTCTTTACTATCTATCGAAGTATGAACTTGTAAAAAAGAGCAACGTTGAAATTAGTTGCTTATCTTTTTATTGTTGGTTTAATATATACAAATTCATTTTTAGGCACCCAAGGACGAGTTTGCTGTGAAAAGCCTACCATTTTCAGAATTCAAAGCATATTACAGAGGAAAGAGAGTAAATAATAATGAGACCCTGGACTTATCACAAATAACGAGTATCGGAATTCAAATGTATGGAGGCGTTTACCAACCAGTGAAGCAGAAAGGACCAGCTACTTTAGAAGTAGACTGGATAAGAGCTGTTTAATAAACCTTTTACATGCAATTAAGTTTGTTTTATTTTCAACCGACTGCAAAGAACGAGGTTATTAATTTGCCCTGTGTATGTGATACTGTAAAAAAATTAATAATTTTAATCTATTTAGAATTCATGTGTACTAAATTTCGTTTCTTTCTCATGTGTAACGTATGTTTGCCCACAGTTTTCATAAGTCATATCAAAATTATACTTTTTTATTTGAATCATGTATATATAGATATTCTCGGAGAACAGTCAAGTTTCATCAAAATCGGTTCAGTAGTGTTTCGAAATATCCACGAATTTCTCGAGGGTACATGAATCTAGTCAGTGATGTTCACAGGTATTTGAAGTGGGTTTGAATTACTTTTATTATTTACAAAATAATGTTTACATACAATCAATAACTCACCTGCATAGTCATCGATATGTTCACAAGTTGTTTATGTTTGATAAGTACTACATAAATTTTAATGGTGAAAAACCACAGCGTTACTTATTTATCATAAAACAGGGGAGGTAAAGTTTTACATATTGAAACAAAAACTACACGTACTAATTAAAGGTTCACACTTTTCTATAGCGTTGAGCGTAATTTTTAAAAGCGATTAGTGTGCAAGTTGTAGTTCTCTCAATATCTGTAGCAATTCGCAACCTCGTGAACGAAAGACAACAACAAAACCTCAATTTTTTACTTGAAACTGGCATAAAGTCAAAACTATTGCCATAATATATAAAAATAAACCTCATAATTGAGATTGGGAGCGCTATTGAAAGTTACAGAATAAGGGACCATCCACATTAATATCGTCGTAGCATGATCTTATAACACAGAATAGAAAGAGCATTATTTTTTTCGAATTCGTACTAGTAGTTTCCGAGATTACTAACAACGCCAAACTCAGATAAGCTCTCAATACGAAATCAATTTTGCATACGTTTGCTGATACAGTAGCTTTCTTTATATTGGTGAAATAATATTGAGCATTAGAGTATCCGTTGAAAATAAAAAAATCAAATCTTTCCTCATACAAATAAAAGTTCTTAATAAAATACTAAGTATATATTTTATTAAATTAGAATTAAACAATGGATCACATTTCCAAACAAATTCTTATCTTTGCCGCGTGGGCAACAACAGTGATAGAGCGGTCATGGCGTCCGGAAACAGAGAATGGTAATTGACAAGCGGGACGTACGCCGCGGTAATGACGCGACCGGCGAACCATCTTCCGTGTAGCGTGTTGACGGACGCCACGGCGGTTGCTATCGTAGGACATTTGCAATACACGTTGCCTTGGGGTGACGCTTTATCCACGTACACGTGTAGGACACCACCATGCTTATTGCATTCGCTGATGACGTCATCCCGGATCTCAATGTCCCAACTGGGGTTTGTTTCCCTGTAAAAAAAATTGGTTTTGTATTCAATATATTCAAAGTTACAATTTCAAAGAAGTAAGAGATCAGGTATCATAATTATAAGCACTCATTCAGACTGTCATTTAACATTATTTCACAAAAGTTAGTACAGTATTAATTGTTGCCATGGTTACCATTATTTTTTAAATCAAATATAAAAATATAAATAAAATATCGTGTTAGTCACAGACACGATATTTTAAGCACATTTCATTACAGGCACTAGATCAAAGCAATGTGCGAGACTGAAATACCTCAAATTAGGCGACAAATGTAGGAAATCAAGACTACTTTTATAAAACAATTTTATGTAATTAATGTCGAAAATTATAGTTATAAAAACTTACGTGGCTGGATCAAACATGTTATTCAGCATGAAGCATTGTGTGGCTATGGGTGGTGTAATCTGTGGTTGTGCAGCTAAGGCAGTGCCTGCACCCATCAGCACTGATGCTGCTGCAGGAGGGATCTAGAAATATAAGTATTATATCACATTAACAACTTCTGTTGATTTGTAAGAAGTAATTGACATATGTACATGTATGTATGTCTACTTATGTATGGGGTTTATTACCTGTAGGCCAGTGCCTTCAGCCAATTTAAACATGAGCTGTAACCGTCCTGTAGCACCAAGATCAACTCCAGCACGATCCAGTTCATCAGCATCAAAGCGAGTGTTAGAGCCACCATCGGCCCTTTCAGTTACATTTCCAACCTTCATTGGTCGACCGGCCAGTTCGAACCCATTTAACTGCTCCATTGCTTTTTTGGCATCTGTTGCATTATGGAACTGAAATATAAGTATCATACTGTGATGATGTGTTTGTTTGATAAATAAGGATATGAAGTTGGATAGAATTCCCAAAAAACACTATCTATGATTTAATAATTTTCTAGAGCTCAAGCAAGGCATAGAACTCCTATACAATAGTAAAACAGATTTAAGGCAGGATAACAGGTATAATTACCAAAATTTAGTTAAATAACGTAAAAAAAGCATATGGCATCAGTGTTGCCAACTCGGATTTTGAAAATTACTTAGCCCAGATTAGAAAATTACGTAGATTTAGTAAAACATTGTATAGGAAAAGTTAGTAGATCTACGTACTTTTTGATGAGTGAAATGAAGAGGGTAGGCTAGGTAAAAGTGAATAAAACGAGTGTATTTTTAATCTTCATTCTTATTTTCTGGTAAATTAAATTTTCACATGTTTTTAAACCTGTTTTGTTGTAGGTTTTCAGGAAAGGCTTAAATTACGTAGATCTACGTAAAAAGACACGTAGAGTTGGCAACGCTGCATGGCATACACCTGGAGCTACTTACTGTGATGTGCGCGGTATTATTCACTTTGTCCTAAAAACGAAATTTTATGAAACAAGACAGAAATGTGTTGCCATACCAACTTTGAAAAAAATAAAAAATACATACTGTCAGGAAACCATATCCTTTGCTCTTCCCTGTATCTGGATCAGTCATAAGTTGAATATGGTCAATCTTTCCAAATGGTTCAAAAATTCCTCTTAACATATCTTCTGTTATATTAAAGTGTAATGAGCCTACATATAGTCTAGTAGGGCCATTGCTTGCCTTTGGTGCTAAGTTTGGTAAAGAGTTACCCACTCTGTTCTTTTCCGCTTGTGTGTGTTGTACAATAATAGGAACACCTAGTAGTTTTTGGCCAGTTAATCCTAGAGCCTAAAATTAACCAAGTATATTAATATTTATCTACAAAAAAATATGAAGTCAGCTCACAGGAATGTGTTAAAAAAACCTTAAACTAAAACAATCAAAATAATTCACTGTTTTCTAATATACTATTGATACTTACTAATGGTACAGATTCAGCATCTTTAAACTCAATGTATGCAATTCCTTTAAATCGTCTGGTCTTGTTACAAGTGATGAGTCTTACATCCCTTACTTTTCCTACAGATGAGAAGAATTCTTCTAAGTCTTTAGCTCTAATTCTTTGAGATAACTGCATGCAGAATACTGTACGTAGATCTCTTTCTTCGGGAGGTAGGTCTTCTAGTTTTGGTTCAATACCTCTTGATTTTGATCGGTATTCTTCTTTACTAGGCTCTTCTTCTTTACTCTTTTCACTTTTATGCGAATGACTCCGGCTACTCTCTCTTTCCCGACTTCTCTGTCTTTCCTTGCTTCGCCTCTTATCCTTATCCTTGTCGCGGTCCCTTTCTCTCCCTTCCCTATCACGTTCTCGCTCTTTGTCTTTGTAACTTCGGTCTTTATCGCGGTCTCTACGCTCCCCCCTGTCCTTGTCACGGTCTCTGTCCCTCTTGTCATCTCTGTCTTTCTTGTCGTCTCTATCCCTCTTATCATCTTTGTCTCTTGAACGACGAATTTCCCTGTCACGAGATCTTCTTCTATCCCTTGACCTACTGCGTCTACAGTCAATAAAACAAGAAATTCACATTTAATACAAGAAACTTTTCAATTAAAGACAAAAATATATTAAAGAGATATTAGGTAATCTTGTGTTGGACAAACACATTTATTTAATAGAACATTATTTTCTATTTTATAAAAATATTATCGTTTATCAATTAAATATGGAGAGCACTGAGCTACACTGCCCAAACTAAGGACCAAGTGAGCAGCAAATCTCACTGGTATGTAATGGCAGCGTAAACATTTTTTTTTAATTCCAAATGTAGAATTCAAAGTAAACATTTTTCGTTTTGATGTCTTGACTCATTTGATCATATAGTTTCCTCTTAATCACACTCGAAAAATTTACTTGTCTTTGTGAGACAACACATACCTTCTTCCACCATCCTTTTCTCTGTCCCTGTGCTTATCAGAATACTTCTCCGATCGATGCTTCGTAGACGAATTATCCTGTGACACAAAGCACAAGGTAGAAGCAGCGCCACAGCAACACACGCCGAGTGAATAAATAAAATGCATTAGTTAAATTGAATTGATTGTGCTACAAAATAGTGACATTCCTTTGATATATTTCATATCAAAGAAATACACTCAGGTTTGGAAAGTCTTAAACTACACAGGACTATTTGAGGACTGTGTGCCCGTGGGTGGTTGAGCTGTTGCCGAATCTAAACTTACCGTTTACAAAACCACTGACTAAGGTTGCACACAGCGCTAACATCACACAGGAATACTTCTGCAAAAGATTGATGACCCATAAACTTATGGTCTTGTTCAAAACTTTTCTAAATAAATCTTATAAACAATTTGATACCATAGTGGTAGTGTAATGAATAAAAATATTAAGTAGTAGTGGATACCTCATAGTGTTCACGTCGGTGAAGTATGCTCGACAAATACCACAAAGTTCTATAAATACAAGAAATGATTCTCAAATGTAGTTTTGCTTTCAATATTGATTATACTCTTTAAAATAGTGCTTTTGAATCTGCTTAAATATTTATATAAATAAAGTTTATGATAAAACACAATTTTAATCAATCCTAAATTTTTCCAAACGGCAATAAATGACAAAAATATTAAAAATAATTTGTAAATTTAATGTAAATTACACAATTTGACAAATATCTAATATAAAATATCTACTCTGGAATGTATAAACAGTTATATTAAACTATAGGGAGAGCTTACCGATTTGATATATGGGGCCTCAAGCATAGCTTCTACATCAAAATCTTCCGCCATCCTGTAAATAAATCATTGTTTGAAGTGCATAGAACAAATGGTTACACCCTTAAAAGTAGAATAGAAGGTATTTAACTTTCAAGCTCTATATTTCTAAAACAATACTCGTCTTTAATAAACATCTTTCTTAACTCTCCAAGACACTTGGTTCGTGTATGTAAGTCCAGAGAAATGATTTCGTATACGAAACAAAATTTTTGGACTGTATAGTATTTTGTAGCCAGAAAGTAGCCATTATAAACTTAAAGATATACAAATTATGAAGATTAAAACAAAATAATCAGTATGTATTTTAAAAAATGTCATGATAAAACTGCTTGGAAACAGATTCATTTTGTAATAAAATACCGGCAAATTAATCTTAACTTAATAATTGATGTTAATATTAAAAATATTACGAAATTATTGAACATAAAATAAAGGCAGTTTAGGCAATTTTAAGGCACTCTTATAATCTCAAAATGGCGTTTGATTCTGCTGAGTGCTGTGTCCATTAGTGTTAACGTAGGTTGGTTTTAGTAAGTAAAATTTACCTGGATGCGGAGAACTGAATTTTTTCAATAACACTGCCTTATTTATTGAATTAAACTTCGCAAACTTACGAACATCGATTTCGTGAAAAAATAACGAGTATGATATAAACTTCTAAGTATGCTTGAAAGTGCAAGAAAATAGAAATGAACCATTAATAATGGCGGATGGGTAATGAGCCAGTGATACCATCTCTAACCTAATGTTCCCCCTAGGATTTTCTTCAAATACCCCTAAAAATCGATTAAAGCCCCTAAAATTTTAGTTGTACACTTGGTTTGAGAGGTAATTTCAAATATGATTTAAAAATACAATCAAGTAATATAAACTAGCTGTTGTATTTAGGTGGATGCATTTTACATATATATTTAAATAATAAAATTAAACGATTTTCATATATGATGATTTCTTAATTTGTCTTGACTTTATTAATATATTTTTGCTTTTTCCTCATTTTATTTTCATTCATATTATTGAGAGCATTTTGTACTTTTTTAAAAGTGGAGCTATTATTTCGGTCTTGTAGTATTATAGCTTTTTAATATTTTCGGTTTTGCCATGCTTGAAGCTCGTACTTGGTTTAGTATGTTAGTTGGGTTCGAGGCTTAATATAAATTTTATAGAATCATATAGTTTATCCCCAAAAATTTCCACCCTTTAATGTGTTTTAACCCACCTAAATAAATGTACCCCCTAAAAAACCCATGAAAATCTTTTCCCCCCTAAATTTGGGGGGTAAACACCACTGCAATGAGAATTACAAATTACAATATTACGGAAGCAGCTGTTTTTTTTTTTAATTCATACCATGACCATGGATACCAGTCTTTCAGTCACAAATCGGCCGTCTGCTGTATGTGGTGCTAACTTACTACGTACTTGATAATAGAACTAGACTAGAAAAATAGTAAGTACGGAAACAGCGATACCATAATAAACTAAGGCTTATTTTCGTCGTGTCTCGATATTTTTATCGATAAAAATAAAACAGTGCACGAAATTAATGCAGCATTTCATAAAATGGGACAGGCTCAAGTGGTTGGAACCTGTACACCTAATATGGTGGATGTGGTAGACGACAGGGCCCCAGGGTAACTGAACTCACAACCTAGTGGCAAGAGAAAACCCGATAGATCGAGACAGCATTGGTAGGGTTCTCAAGGACCTCAAAACAAACCTCGTGTTCAAAGTTGGACGCAAGAAGCACGAGATATATTGCGATTGCGAGATATACTTTCGGAGGCTACGGCCCATAAGGCATGGTTGTACAGCCATTGGATGATGATGATGATTTATATATGCAATTATAAACTTGTATTTTTGAAACAAAACCTTAACAGAATCATTATAACCTCAATAATCCAAATGGACTCTAATAAAAATAAATCTATCCCTACGATTTTATTTGAACTAGATTAAAATTAGATTATTAGCAAAATAGTTATTCTGACGAGTAACGAGTAACCGGAGTATTTAATAATTGTTGTATTAACTTATTTGATTAGTCGGAAAACTACACTAAGTATATCCGGCGGCGGTTCGTTGATGGTTATTGTACAATAATTTTGTCTCTACATTTAGAATGTCTGTGCTAGTGTTTATACTTCTGTAGTCTGTATATTTCCTTTTTACAGGCTATTGTGAATTGTGAAATGTGTATTGTGAATTAATAACATAAAACATTCAATCATTCATTATTGTGTATTGTGTAATTTGTAATGTCTTTATAGTTTGTTAGTTTTTTTATTGTGAGTAGCCAGTAATCCGTTCTAAAATACAAGGGATTACGGTAAAATATAAAAAAGGCAAATCAATTATTAATTGAATTGTTCTATATAAATTCTATTAGCTAAGAATTTACAAAAATGACTACTGCTGCAAGGCCTACATTTGATCCTGCCCGAGGCGGTCAGGGTCGAGGTGAAAAAGATTTAAGTGCTATTTCGCGACAGTATTCCAGCCGAGACTTACCTGGGCATACCAAACTTAAGTACAGGTTTGTATAAAAAATCTACTTAGTTGCTGGTATATGAAAAAGTTCATCCCTCAATAGTCTCAGTTTCATATATGTATTTATTATCTGTTATAATCTAACCCTAATCACTGCACACTGTATTAATTCAGATTATTTCAGTTTCATTATTAGGGTAGTTCCTATTTTTTTTAAACCTTTATCTTTTAATTTGTTAAAACTTAATACATCAATATTTAATATAAAACTGGTTATGTTTGTTTTGTGTATGTTAACAAATATATAACATGCTACAACTATAACAATAAATGTTTATTGCAAATTATTATGATTTTAAAAATGTTTACTATAGTATTCTTTTCTTGTAAGTATTTATATGTTACAATGTAACTACAGTCAAAACCGTTTATAACGACATCGTTTACAACGACCTATCGGTTATTACAACCAGATTGTATGGTCCCGTCCGAATCCCTAGTAAACTATTCAGTAAACAAACCGCTTATAACAACATCGGATACAGCGACATATCGCTTACAACGACGAAATTTTATCGATATTCATCGGCTATAACGACCAACCGCTTCTTGTCTCAGCAAAACAAAACAATACAAACGATTTTAAATCTTATTTAAAGGCATTGAATGAATATTTAGGCATATTATTACCTACGCACTTTGTCCCAACGAACAGTTTCAGCCAACAACGATTTCGGAGGCTCTTAACGCTGTAACAATTTTGCAAAAATTTGTTGCCTTTAACGAACAGTTTTATACTGGTGATACTCAGACCTTGAGGAGTATGAAACGTAAAATGCAAAAAATATTTGAGACTGGGCTAAAAAAAAAACAGACCAAAATGATTGATTACTTTTGTACCTAATTATTTCGTAATAAATATTTTTGTTTCTTTTTTGACTCGTTTACATATTATAATATTAACATACCATATTATAACCCATACCTACCTATTCTAGATAGATAACTATGATAATATAGCTTGTAGATAGTGTACATTCATATTAACTATACTTGTGTATATATAATATATGACATTGCTTATAACGACTATCGGATATAACGTCGGCAACTATACGGTCCCTTCAATGTCGTTATAACCGGTTTTGACTGTATTAACCATTAGGCTTTTTCCCATCTATTTTCTGAAATATCAGAATCTAACATAAATCTTATCTTTTATTTTATACTGCATATTTTAGAGAGCAAGGTCAAAGCACTACAGAGGAATTAAGGTCGCGTGATTTTCGTAAGGAATTAGATGAAAGAGAAAAAGAAATAAAAGGACCAAACAGGAGACATGCTGAGCCTGCACCAAAAAAAACAAAAGCAGATCAAGTCCCTGCAGCCAGTCTGGATGCCGACGATCCACTAGAGGGAGATTCTTCAGACTCTGATGACTCTGATGATGACACTGCTGCATTATTAGCAGAATTAAATAAAATAAAAAAGGAGCGTGCTATTGAGCAGGCTAAAAAGGTAACAATTTATTAAAACCTATCAATAAAATTGGCAGTGAGCCACTATTCTTTGAAGTTTTATTGCTTCTAGAATCAGTAAAAAAGTTTTTTTCTTTTAATAAAATTTCTTTATAATTAAAATGTTAAATAATGAACCTTAAATATTACAGTCTTTTAAAATATTTAAATTTTAGGAAGCTGAAAAGAAACAAGAGGAAGAAAGGATAAGAATGGAAAATATACTGTCTGGCAATCCCCTGCTTAATTACTCAGCAGCTGCACAAAAAAATGATTTAAAGGTAATTTATTATGGAGAAAAAATTATGTTTCTTTGTTATTTTTTATATTGTTTTATTTACAGTTTATTAACTTTTTTTGCAGGTTAAAAGGCGTTGGGATGATGATGTTGTTTTCAAAAACTGTGCTCGCTCAGAACCTGACAAAAAAGTTAATAATTTTATAAATGATTCACTGAGATCAGAATTTCATAAAAAGTTCATGGAAAAATATGTAAAATAATTTGTAATTAATTTAAATAAACTTATTAATCTTGTACTATTTTTCTTATTGAGATAAAAACTGCAAATGTGTCATACAGTCTTCTGGGACTCAGTGTATTATTAAGTGGTGACTAAAGCCGCACGATTTTTGCCACGGTCTGGGTTAGGAGAAATGGCCATTTATTATTACGTCATTTTTACCAAAATAACCCAAAATCTAATGCAACACCAAACTTAAGAAATATGAATAATTTTTGTATCTGTTAAAATATTTATTGGGGTATCGCTTTGAATTTTGTATGAATTAATTATATTAGTTGAGATATAAACATATATTTAATACCTTCGAAGCTTACTTTGTTTCCTATTTGTTGCGAGTTGTCAGTTACCTTTGAGTATAACATTTTAAACAATTTTCGATTTTTTAGGTTTAACTATTAAAATAAAGCAACTAAATACTATAGCAATAAACAATCGGTATATCACTATGGCATCAAGAATACCGCACTGAATCTTCTGACTTCCTATTTACACGGAAGAACTCAGAAGGTTGAAGTGAATGGTAAGAGGTCCTCTGGGTCGGCAGTAGATATGGGGGTACCACAGGGCTCAATTCTTGGCCCTTTCCTCTTTCTTGTTTATATAAATGATCTACCTTTCATGGTAGAGAGAAAACATCAGATAGTGTTATTTGCTGATGACACGTCCTTGATTTTTAAAATCAAAAGACAACAAATTTTGACGATGTGAACAATGCTCTGTCTTCGATTGTCCATTGGTTTAGTATGAATAACCTTCTACTTAATGCAAAAAAGACAAAATGCATTAAATTTTGTGCAAAAAATGCAAGGGTTATGGATACTAGACCAATTATAAACGGTGGTGAATCTGGATGATACAACTGTATTTCTCGGAATCACCATGGATTCAAAACTTCAGTGGTCCCCTCATTATAAGGAATGGCGAAGAGACTTAGTTCTGCAGCCTACGCGGTTTTAAATATTCGCTCACTAACTGATGTCGATACAGCTAGACTTGTTTATTTTAGTTACTTTCATAGCTTAATGACTTATGGCTTATTATTATGGGGTCATGCTGCTGATGTCGAAACTATTTTCATCCTGCAGAAGAGGGCTATTCGTGCAATCTATAATTTAAAATGTAGGGAATCTCTTAGAGATAAATTCAAGGAAATTAATATACTTACCTTTCCCTCGCAATATATTTTTGAAAATATTATGTATGTATACAAAAATAGTGATAAGTTTACTAGAATAGAACATACGCACAATGTTAATACACAGAACAAACGCAGGCTGCAATTTCCCCGTACTAGACTATCTAAAGTTAGTAATTCTTTTGTGGGGAAAGGCATACTCTTCTTTAATAAAATCCCAGAGGCTCTTTTATCTCTGCCTTTCAATAAATTTAAGAAATGTATTAAAGAAAAGCTGTGTAAAAAGGCTTACTATAAAGTCAACGATTATCTAATTGATAAAAGGGCCTGGGACTAGTGCTAGACAGGCTACTTCTAATTAATTTGCGATATTTGTTTTAAATAAGTGTTGTTTGATGATTTACTGTTTTAAAAGAGTACCGAGAGTTTTTTACGCCGGCTTTTTCTGTCGGCCTACACCCTCTGTCTTCTTTGCCGATGAGTAGGGATGCCTACAAATTCAAATTTAATGACGTGGAATAAGTGATACATGTATCTTATGTTCCATAATAAACATATTTTATTTTTTATTTTATCCAGAGTTTGCTTGGATTAAAAGAGACGTGTAGTGGTACACACTAAGGAATTTTATTATAAGGGATAAGGGATTTTATTTAACATTATTTTCATCAAAATTGTTAACATTTAACAAGAGCGTGCATTCATTGAGAATTGCGGAATGTTGAGCCGAGGCCCGAGAGCGATGAATGTTTACGTGATTACGATATTGAGATGGGAGGGGGGCGAGGTTGTGGCGAGCCACCTTGACTAGGCAGGTTCACTGGCTCTCGCGCGCCGGCCAATTCACAATTGCCAGTCAGTACTCGTTAGTCGTCAAAGTGAACGCGGCAGTGCTCCGCAAAATGGCTGTGTCAAAAACTATATGGCATTGCGCCGGTTTGTTATTGTTTATTGTGGTATCTTGTACCGCGCTTTCCGGCTTATATATAGATAATGGTGTGGACCAGACTATTATCCACCACTCAATGACGCGTCATGAAAGACAGGTTGTTGAACACGAAATATTAGAATTGTTAGGACTCGGCGAGAGACCGAGGCGTGCGCAAACGCCACCCTTGGACCGCTCAGCGCCAAGCTTTTTGCTGGACGTCTATAAGCAGTTAGCTGAGGAGCACGAACAAGCTCGGCCTACCCGAAGCTCTGAAATGGCTCTTAGCGGCGAAGAGCAAAATGCAATCGACGAGAGCGATCTTATTATGACATTTCAAAGCAAAAGTAAGTGCACTAGCAATTAAAATTAATTGAGTCGAGCCAATCCTAAATACTAGAGTAACGAATAGGATTTGTAGATTAATAATAAGATTAATTGCAGTAACATTTAAAATAGTAACAATTAACATTTCCTTTATAGTATAAAACCAGACATTTACAATATAAACATTAGAAATAATTGTTGATATTACTTAAGGAAGTAAAAATATTCACTAACGTTATTTCTTCGAAATTCATAGTCTCAATAACATACAAAATATTATTATATACATTGCAGTGGGTGCATTGCTATCAGTAAACACTAAACATTAAACACTTCGGTACCTATTTTTAGCATCGCTTCCCTTTAGATAGCTATTCTGATAAATCCCTATTTAACAAAAATATTTTATTGAAGTATTGTATTTTTTCGACCTTAAGCATTTGGGATACATACCTGTTGATCGGCTTTGGGCATTGTTTACGAGGAACATTTAAGGAATTTAACATTCTCAGGTAGCGATGATTCATTAATAACTTTTTTGTCTTTGACTGGCGCCGACTCCCTTATCATATTTACTGTACATTTACCGTATCTAAATTAAAAATAATATAAATATTAAAATGTGGTTTACAAATTATAAAAAGGATATTTTTACATCATATGAATAGTTCGTTGAGACAAAGAAACAAATACTTCTCATCTTTCTATCGATTAATACTGGTAGCGGACATCACAATAATTGTGATGTCCGGTTATTTTCAAAGACGCACACGCAGCGAGTGTCAGCTTACATCTAGTTTGTTGTGCCACCTGTGTCTCCTAATGAGATAATCAATTTGCATTTAAGAATATATTTACACTTAATTTAGCATATCTGAGAATATTATATTAAAGCTGCAAGCACTGCAGAGTTTTTACTTTGATATTGACACACATCAAGTAGATACTATATTAACATAAATACAGGGTGTCCCAGAAAGAATGGATAATCCTTGAACCCCGCACGGAACAGCCCTCCAGCGCTCAGAAAAAAAAGAAAATCCAAGTGATACCTTGGATTCGAGAGTTGCCAGCTGTGCTGATTATGCATATTAAAGTATCCGTCTTTTTTTAAAGTTGATTCGTCGCTCCATAGAATTTTTCCAAAGAATTGTGGATCTTCTTCTATTTTTGCAAGCATTTGTCGACAAAAATAGCAATAACTTCGTAGTGGTATTAGATAAAATGATGTATTGCACCATTTTGTAAACTGCATAACTTTTTAAATAGCTGGCCACTTACGTTTTCATACTTTTTTTTACATGAAACACTCTCAAACTATGCCAAACACGCCGCGAACTTCGTTTCGCCTTAATATGTTTTTTTTTTACTTAGCCCACTTTTGAGTAGCCACATACCAATATATGGAACATTTGCTCGGTTTTCTGGAATGAAAACTTTTTAGGGTTTTCTGAGAATTTTTCTCTACATAAACCTCATAAGTCATAAGATTTTAATTTTTAATTAACAAATAAAAAATATGGGTTGAACGTAGAGGGGTGAAAAATAAGGGTTGTATGTATTTTTATCCCTTATCACTTAGGGTTATGAAAATAGATAGTAGCCGATTCTCAGACCTACTGAATATGCATATAAAATTTGATAATAATCGGTTCCGGAGGATCCGCCGTTTCGGAGGAGTATGGTAACTAACATTTTATATATAATTAATTTTTATATATTTTAAATACAATTTTATATATAAAAGAAGATATGTATATATGTTTTTATAAATTGTCTCTGCAAAAGGACATCATTTATGATTTAACATTACTATCAGCCTAAATTCAAACTAATAAGTAATTTAAAAGTATCATAATTTACTAAAAAGGATATTGAACATGAGAATGTGTCGAATAACACTACTACAGTTTCTATTAAGGAGAAGAAAGACACTATCTTATCTTAGTACTATTTTTTCCACTGTTTAGCTCTTTATCACTACTGTGCACATTTATTCACGAACGTTTGTTTAATACACATATAAACATAGGTAACTACATTTTTTTAATATTCCATTGTAAATATATTATAGTATTTTTAAGAGCTAAACGTAGAAGTGTATCTCTTACTGCGCTGGCGCCACGCTAGTTCCGTGATACTCAATCACGGAAAACGGCCCTTAGGATATAATATTACTACGCATTAGTTTTAAACCTCTATTAGTATTTTTGAGTTATATTTTTATCGAAGTATTTTATGTTAAACGTATTTTTTCAGAACACCACTTGGGCGTCTTACGTCATGGTCACGGAAGGCATATTTGGTTTGAAGTTACTGGCGCCCCTAGTGACGCTTCCTCATTACTTACTGCTGAGCTGAGACTCCATCAGGCACCAAAACATACAGTGGAGCCTGCTGATCTTTACACCGTTGTTGTTCATCGGGTGATGAGCGTTGACAATTTAGGGTAAGGTCCTGAAATATAGGTTGTATAATGGGGTAAATATGGGAAAATATTAACAAACTTTTTTACGGTTTTATATGCAATTGATCACAGTAGAAGTTTATATTTTATGAATGAGAACGTATAAAGTTTGTGTGCTTGTGTACAACCATTTAATATAGAATATGTAAATATTAACGAACAAAAGCTATTTTGTAACAGTATCGATTTGCCTGCAGATATTCAAGCTAGATATTCAAGCCTCAGTGCGGTTAAGACCTCCTTCCTCGGTGATCCGGCCTTACTCCTAATAATGTGTATCAAAACAGAAAATTCAAATCCAGACTTTCTGATTTTTGACAATTTTTTTACGCAATTCTTAATTTCGAATACCTCTACCTACCTCGTACCTAATGTAAGTTATGGTACATTAACATAACAAGTATAACTGTATGTATTATGTAAACATAACTAGTACAAAATTGCTCATAAGTTTACATTTGCTTCCAGAGGTATGCAAATGGAGCAGGTGGCAGCAGTAAACACGAGCGCCAGCGCTGAAGGGTGGCTGGAGTTCAACGTAACAGCCGCCTTAGCTTCGTGGCTTGGAGCCCCAGCAGACAATCGCGGCTTCTTTATCACTCTCCACCCTCATACACAACCAGGCAAGTTATGTTTACTTTTCTAATTTTGTTTTTTAATCTGTTAAATACGTTTAATTTTAAGGGAAGTAATATTTCTTCTTGATTAGACTACAAAATTCAAATTCTTTAAATATGTAAAAGTAAAACGAATGAAAATCTTATTTTTTAGCCTAAAATTCGTATTTTCTTTTTTTTCAATTTACTACAAGACCATTGATGCAAGTAATTTCGTCGGAATATATAATATAAAAAAAATTATTATATAAATAAGCAATATTCAAAGCACGTATATATTGTGTGAACTTGTTGTTGAATTAAAAATAGAAATCAATTATGAATCTACGTCTTCGACGAAATAATGTAAATATTTTTTACATTAAGTTCAGCCATGTCAAGTTAAGTCGATAAGGAGATCTATGCATTATCTTTTGCTTGGGATCGCTATTTTTATGGTATAACAAAGCTTTCTGTTTCCCAGTTTTTGTCTATGACAAGCTTCGCGTATGCGTCATGCTGGGTTTTGGCGCCAATAATTTTATTTGTGTTATTTGTCCATTAATGAGGTTTTGGTATTTACGTTTGGTTACGTATTTATGGAATGTATTTATATATTAACAGTATATGATTCTTTATACTTTATTTTTATACTTTTTTTATACTTTATATTTATTTTTATTCTAGAACGCCATGTTAAACCGGAAGAAATAGGTTTGGAAGAGAATCACGGACCTAACTCCGAAGGCAAGCAGCCATTTTTGGTAGCATTTTTTAAAAATGGCCCAAAATTAGGCGGTGCTGATGCGGGAGCTAGGAAAAAAAGAGAGGCAAGGCGGTGGCGCTCACATGGATATTCAGAAAATTATTTGAGGAACCCTCTAACAGGTACATGCGACTTTTAAAAATTGCAGTTCTCGTATTTGTATAAAATGCCATTTAAAATATTTATAGCAACATTTCCCAAATTCCTAAACATCACAAAACTGTACTAATACTATTGAGTGCCAAAATTCTAGAAGAATATTTATTTAGTTATAAATTATACTGTGCAAGGTTTGTGCTGTGTTAATTCATGTGACATTAGTAACTTCGCTGTTACGTATGTCTAGTGGTGTTGTCTTGTTTGTTGTCTTGGTTTGTATTATAAATAAGGGGCTTGAGAAAAAAATCACTTTTCGACAGGTGCGACCCACTAACGCTAAATTTATGTGGGAATGACATTAAGCCACGTGTCACGTGACCATTTTCATATAAATTTTTACGCCCGTCGAAAAGAGATTTTGTCTCAAGCCCAAGAGCCCAAATGAAATTGACTAATGCAATTTAATGTTTTATTTATATAAATACAATTTCAAGTCCAATATTCTTAAAATTCCCTGAGATATGTTTCTATTTCCACCAAATCACAATATTGTTGTTATTTTTGTAAACTCTTAAAATAAATAAACTTAAAATACACAACGAAGACACAGAAATATATTATGATAAGGGACTTGAGGGTCCAAGATAAACATTACATACGGCGACTAGGATCTCTAATATTGTAGAAAACAATTCAACAGAGATTTTGATTTTACTTATATGTTTTCACAGACACATTACATTGGACCACCCGGAGTTGTGAAATTCAAACACTTTACGTCAGTTTTAAGGATTTAGAATGGCAGGTCAGTAAACCATATCATATATAAATATATACTTACTTATACATACTTATTCCGCGTTAGTATACACAATACGATTTTGTATGGTTTTTACTACTTAAATTGTGTTATAATTTTATATAATAAATAGCTGACCCGGCAAACGTTGTTTTGCCATGTAAGTATATTATTTCTAGGAAACATTTTATTCGTTCAATAAAAATAACCATCTACTGTAATAAAAAATAGGGGTTCAGCGTAGAGGGGTGAAAATTAAGAGTTGTATGTATTTTTGTCTAAAAAACAAACAAAAAAATTTAGGGGTGGACAACCCTTATCACTTAGGGGTATGAAAAATAGATAGTAGCCGATTCTCAGACTAGAGATTATTATGCATATAAAATTTGATAAAAATCGGTCAAGCCGTTTCGGAGGAGTATGGTAACTAACATTGTGACACGATTTTATATATAAGATTACGGTGCTATGATTGCGCTAAAGACAAATTGTATGAAAAATGTTATGTAAATTTTGTTCGAAATATATTTTGGTTTTTATAGCTATTTATTCAAAATCATATTTTAAATTGCGAACTTGTCTTCAGTACAATACAATACTAATAAATGCTGATACAATTAATATCAACAAAATTTAATATCTTATAGGATTGGATAATAGCCCCCGAAGGATATGGGGCCTTTTATTGCAGTGGAGAATGCAATTTCCCCTTGAACGCTCATAAAAACGCTACAAACCACGCAATCGTACAAACGTTGGTTCATCTTTTATATCCAAACCAGGTGAGATTCTTATTTTAATATTAATAACTAATTCGGCGAGTCTTACGTTCATTGTTGGAAATTCTAATAAAATTAAGATTTATATAAAAATGTGCGTAAAAGAAATATCTACTATTCCCAGCAATTACGTATAATAAATATATAATCCGGGTATTGTCAGGCATATCTTCCTGCGCTGAAAAGTATATTTTAATTTGAGAGTTCATGACTATTATTATTTGACAGTTGACATGTTTTGATGTTTAATTGCATGTTTATATGTATAAATGTTTAGGTTCACATATAATAGTTCATTATATACTCACTCAATCCGGCGGTGAATATACTTAAAAATTAACGTAAGTGTTAATTGTCAAAGTGACAAATTACTTTATGTGCGCCATGGTATGTGAGTTAGCGCAAGTTAGCGAAGTTAGCTTTCTAAGCTAGTATAAATTATTGGTTTTAAGGACGCAAACA
Source organism: Pieris napi (assembly GCF_905475465.1). Classification (NCBI taxonomy): domain Eukaryota; kingdom Metazoa; phylum Arthropoda; class Insecta; order Lepidoptera; family Pieridae; genus Pieris; species Pieris napi. The sequence goes on along the minus strand of NC_062248.1, from coordinate 8,117,446 downwards.
GAACGCTTACTTGCGGGCGAGTTGTATTATAAAATAAACGCGCTCACTCGGATATAACAAACTAAAAACACCTTATTCATAAGAAATAAATCGGTCTTTCCTTATTTCTTTTAACTAAACTCTCACAGATCAACTGTGTGTTTCATCCCAGCGAGCAATTTTACAGAACGAGACGAAAGAGTACTTTAGTTAAAATACTGTACCTAATTCGAGGACCGTTCAAGTATTACGTAAGCAGATTTACTGCAATTTATCCCCCCTACTCTTGTCGGCAAAAGTAAGCAAAGCTTTCAAAAATAATAGTACATAAACGTATTATTTTTTGTAGGAATTCTCGAAAATGCATTTCGTTTTTTCGTTGTGTGTGTACTATGTGTAAAAAAGTAAATAATTACTGTTGACGTAATCATCCTCTTTCCCCCTATAGTGCTCACGTAATTCTTGAAAGGCCACTTAGAGGGATGTAGTTTTTCATAAACGAGTGATTATGTTTTAGTTCCTTATATATATTAATAAAAGCATAATAATTAATAATTTTCTTGTTATTCAGGTACCGAAACCATCGTGTGCACCAATCAAATTGTCTCCTATATCCGTGTTATACTATACAGACGACTCGAATGTAATTTTACGAAAATACAAAAATATGGTCGTTAAAAGTTGTGGGTGCCATTAAATTCTCAATTGTGCTAATTTTGATGTACTTAAATTTCTTTCAATTTAAGTAACTTTTTTACTCTTTCAACTTTCCTTTACTTAAAATAATAAATTGTGGGTGTTAAAGGTAAGGTATGGATTTCTTATTAAAATAATCGTTAAATCTACTTTTTTGTACCATTTAGTAATTAATATACATATGTCATTGTAAGAGGACCACTATTGTGTAGTTCTTAAACAGTGGAACCAAAAAGTTATTAAGAGTTTCTGAACTTATAAACAAACAATAAATCCATAACCCCTTATAAAAAAATAAAATCAATCTAATTTCACTATTTAACTAAAGCAGCCTTTGGACACAAAATAAATTGAGAGATTGATGAAAAGAAACAGACGACTTCTTTAGTTAAAACGATGCTTTTGAATTTTTTTTTTTTTATAAGGATTAGGCAATTAGACATATTTTTTATGAATACGGGGCAATTAGACTTATAATTCATTCATATACGGAGTTATGTAGCTATCAAAAGTTTCGTCTCCTCACTCTTATATCAAAAACAAATGCGTCGCGTCGCCGTGAAACATCCATTGCTAATCGTTTAAAGTAACTAACCTACTATTTTTTTAAATTGTATTTTAAAAAAAATATTCAAATTTGGTGCATCGACGTCTCATTAATGAGAGATTTATGTACATCAGTATTAGCACCTATACCTTCAAACTAGTCTGTAGTCCATCCATTATATTATTTTAATTAAAATATATTAAGCCAATTGCGTTAATAGAATAAAAAATCAATAGTCTTCATAACTGTATGTTATATTTTTATTATCAATGTCAATAAATTGATTAGATGATTAGTATTAGTATTATAAATGAATGTGCCAATTCAACAAGTCGAATTTTAGCTTTAACTTTTTAATAAATTGTGTACAAAATAAATGTGTTTTATTTTTCATACTATTGGCGTCCAAATGACATGTAGGATTACTTTTTAAACAATTATTTACCTGTATATATTTATGTCTTAAAGAAAAAGTACGAGCTCCTTCCTTCAACTTATCATTCAAGTCAAAGTGGCAGGAGACCGGGCCGCAGACGCACGTCATGGTTAAAGACTCTTTGGAAATGGTTAAGAGCGGGCTATAACCAAAATCACTCATTATTGATTAGATTTGATCTAAGTTTGTGATGTTTGAATTAGAAACAATAAATATGTCCTTGATCCTTCACTATAATTTCAATGGTTGACTCTAATTAAAAACACAATACAATATAAATTCGTCGATACTAAAATAAACACAAAGTTTAGAGGTGACTTTTGTCTATCGATCGTGGCGAGTATTATGGAGACAAAAATTAATTAAATTACAGCACATTCCTTAGGCCGAAGGTTAGTAGTAGCTAGCTTACTAGCGATTTTATTAAATATTGTCTATGATGGACTGACTCAAACTAGGTACAAGGGTAGCACTTAAATAATGGCGCAGGAAGATACGCGTAGGATTACGAGTGGAGAAAGGAAGGTAGCAAACCAGAGCTAGGAAGTGACTATGAACGGTAAGAATATTGTCGTTTAGCGACAGGAAGGACGGAGGAGACAGAGACAGTTACCAATCGTTGACAAAGCAACAAACGATAACCTAAACAATGTCTCGAAAGCACGACCTGAAACTTAACAATAACAGGACCTGCTGAAAATTTTTTGAAGATAAAGAGCCATTTAATTTCAACATTAAAGTCTACTTTATAAATATATATGTATATATACAGTTACATACATATACAGGGTGGTCAAAAAGTCGTGGATCAAACGCAAATAGGGGATAGATGAGGTCATCAGCTGCAAAAAATTGTTCTACGGGAGGTCTCTAAGCTCAACCCCTGCACAGTTATGATTCATTTTGCGGTTTTATAAGAAAATTGACTTTTTTTTTTACTAATTCTTATTAAAATTCGAAAATATCTACATCCTGTACATTTTTCATAATATCCACTAGATTGGTACTGATGAGTTCTTGCGTTAGACATACTATTTAAAGTTGTTTATTGAGTGTATTGAAGATAATGTTAAGTTATACGATATAACATTTTTTCAAATCATAACTTTTTGTTTGCTTCGGACCCCACTGTGAAAAAAAAACTACTTTACCGAAAAGGGACCCTGTATAACAAGTTTTGGCGCATTTAATATGGATTCTGAAAAGGTATTACACATTTCCATGAGTCGCTCTAATATCATTCTTGAGAAGCACGACATCCAAAATTAAAGTAGCCATGATAATGGCCAACCTTCGAAAAGAGATGGCACCTGTGAAATCCCGTTCAACCGAAGTCCGTAAATATATCTGTGCCTGACGCAGGTCGATTTAAAAATTCAAGACATCTCGGTTCCTTACGATGCTGGCTTTCACCGTAGGAGAAAATAAGCACATAGAAATGCAAAATCCAGCCGTGAGCACAGCCTCTTTTTCATTTCTTAATGTCTTCCAATTTCTACAGGTAGAAAACTTTATAACTTTAAAAATGTAATGATAGTTAACTGAAATAATATATGTATTACAAAACATAATGATACTCAAAATCTAGCCAAAGATGGAATTAATAATACAAAAAGGTTCCAACATTTACGAAGATTGTAAAAAAATAAAAATTCTTACACATGAAAGAAAATTCGCTTTTATTATAATAACCACCAACGATCATGTAAATGATTATACGGCATGAATGGTTATTTTTAATTTTATGAATTAAGAAATTAATGAATTAATTTAATTAATATTTCTATGCAAAACAACGGTTATAACTTATAGACCTAACGCCTTGGAGGACATAAGGACATAATACATTATTTGTTGTGATGATATTTTTAAATCCGAACAAAAACATTTATTTATTTTTCTTGTCCATTTCAGGAACTAGATATCTATACTTAAAGAAAAACGCTTTTTACCGGATTAAAGTTATGTATTATTATAAATTTACAACTATTTGACATAATTTTAAATTTATCCGACGTTTCTAGATATCTATACGTTTATATCTAGGTAGTGACTAACTAAATTATTGTGTGTTCAATATACAAGTGTAAATATTGTGCAATTATTATTTATAATCTATTTCCAATAAAGCCATTTACATTGGCGTCTTTAGTTCTATGCGTGAATTTTCTAAGGTGTAAGACTAGAATAAGTATTTCGATAATCTGGGGTGGGCACGGATCATACAACAACCCATTTGCCCTTTCGGATTTTGTTTAGGTAAGCTCTGAATATGTAAGTAGGTAGATAAGAATAAAGTATCGACTTATTCTTACTTTTTTGATATAGAGTCTAGTGATTCATGTCTTATCAGTAATTCGAGGCTCTATCAGTTGATATCAATCGTCATCATCGAATTATCAATTCATGTTATGTTATTTTATTTACAAACTAGCTGTGCAACAAACATATTGAAAGTGTGTTTTATAAAACGAATTGATAGAAACATTTCTCTAAGAAAAGTTACAATACATTCTACGAAAATTCGGATTACAGTGGACTCTACGAACGTGAGGTCACACAGGAAACGCGGGAAACACGTTAGTTTCAAGGGCGCAGCAGCCTCTGGTAAAGCGCAGATTCGATTCGTTGGCAATTGGCATCACTAAGCCACGGCGAGCTGCTCACAGCGCACGGCCCACTCCCAACGTAAACAATGCATTCCACGCGGTAATTTCATAAGTAATCCGGTGATTTTTAATTAGAAAATGTTGCCTTTACTCTTAATGTGTTTATTCGTGAGTGAAATATCCGGAACGATAAACGATAGCGATATCAGTAGATACGATACTTTGACGCTCAGAAAATGCTGTGAAAAAAATGAAGTGCTGGTAAAAATTACAGAATATGATTTATACTTACTTGACCATTATAAGTGCATGGATAGAGATTATGTAATGGATCTTTATAACGTGTCTGCAATACCTCTTTTGATGAACGAAAATGTTAGAGTGCAATCTGGTTTACCACTTTTTTGTGATGATATACATGTCAATCAAATAAACAGTGCTGAAACAGAGCTTTTTATATCAGAAGATAAATGCTATGATAAACTAGAGGCCGAAGTTGTAAATGGCACTATAAAAGAAAACATTCCTCAAACTGTAGCTTTAACATGCAATACTACTGAAGAATCTACTAAGAATCTTCCGTCAGTGTTAAAAATTAATGAACTTAAAAAATGCTGTCCCGAAGGGCAAGCATACGACACGGAATACCATGTATGTAGAATAAGCAACTTGAAGAGTGATGATGAATGGTTTGTCAAAGCTTTAAATATGACTGGAAATTACATTTACGACGTTGGTATTGGAATGCAATGCAAATTTGACGAATACGCTGTGGAGCTTCCAGAAAGTTTATTTTCTTTTTCCATTGATGGGAATAATTTGCAACTGAAAAATAAGGAAGGCGGCCAAGCAAAAACTCTTTTTCAAGGGGAGTGGTGTGTTGAACGCCAATATGGTGGCAAAGGATTATTAGTACGAACTTGCTCACGAAATTGTTCGGGTTTTGAAGCTTACTGTGTCAGGAAATGTTGTCCGCAAGGAGAACATTTTAAAGTTCGTCGTTGTGGGAGTTATATTAGTGTTTGTGTGCCAGATGAAGATAACAGTACATTATTTGATTTATCTACATATACGAATCCATTGCGAAAAGACAACGAAGATTTGTTTGGTAAATATTTTTTGAATAGCGTCATTCGATATTACAGGATAAGATAGTTGTTGATTTATTGCTGCTAGCTGAACAAAAAATCCTTATATATATATATATTTTTTTTAGTAATTACAAAAAAGTAAAAATTTCTATATATAATAAATATAATTAATTAGCTAACCTAAGGGTTTAATGTTAAGCAAGTAAAGTTTAACATAGATGTTATATTAGTTAAAATAGCATTTTAATTAATTGATTGATGCTTATTAATTAATGAAAGAAGCAATGTTAATAATTCTTGTGTTGTGTTTTAGGATTTCAATTAGAATCCTAAAAAAATATTCGAATATACAAAAGTATCAAAAATAACATAAAGATTTAAATTGTCTAAGATAACTAAATTAATCTTAATATTATCTACACTCATACGTTATAAGGCTTATAGAAGTTATAATCAATATTTCCGTTGTTCAGTTGATTGAGAATGAACCTAGTGGGATAAATGTTATCAAATACTTAAAATTATTATTATGAGATCCTGGAACTCATACTACATATTATTTTCTATTAATTTACTTTATTTATTTTTACAATAATCGAAAAGTGCAAATTAATTGACATTCGTACGCTTGTAATGAAATAACATTTTTAAGGTTTAACTTCAATACTGTATGAATTTTAAAAATAAATTTATGCCCAGAGTTATGTAGTAAACTATGCGACGTTCGTAAAATATCGGTAAATTATAAGAATTATTAGTTTTAAAAAACATCCTGTATCTTTTTCATAATATCCACTAGATTGGTACTGATGAGTCCTTGCGTTAGACATACTATTTATACCATCCTGTATATTTATATAATTACAGGTCTCACCGATCTAAATAACCACAATTATCATACACTTCTTTTATTGTCTATGTAACTTATTAATTATGTTCTACTATTACATTGAATATGATCTAATAAAATAATGGCATGATGTTTATTCAGATGTGATGGGTGTTCGCGTTGGTTTACAATGCCCCGCTGGTCGCTTCGCCCTGAACAAGTCTCTGTTCCAAGACGTCCATTACCTTACACCACAGGGGAATTTACAATCGGGCTGGACCCTAACTAATAACTATTGCTTGGAAATATTCGACAGCCGCCATTGTCCATCAAAGGAGATTATTATCAGCGGTGTGCTCTGCTTCCAACCCGCTCCAGAAAGTCAACAGGATAAAGACTTTCGTATTTCTTTCGTGGTGAGCTTAAAATGGTTCCTATTTAAGTAACAAGGCTAATGTTGTAATTTATATTATGTTATTATTATAACATACTAGCAAACTCGGCGAACTCCGTTTCGCCACCAGATGGCTTCGTTTTATGTAACATTTCGTTTGGTGATCCCGCATTTCTGTTGAAATTTTTCTTTGCTATAAACCTCACGGAGCCCGAGACCTTTCCAACGAATGCAAAACCGTGGAAATCGGTTCGTGCGTTCTGGAGTTATAGCGTCAGGAAGGAAAGCCCGACTTATTTTTATATAGTAGATTTATGATAGTAGATAGTGTAATAAGATTGCTTGCTCCAAATGTCAAACAATGGTTTCAAACGACACAGGTTCGATTACAAACAAATGAAACAATTTTTTTATCGAGTATTATGCTTTGAGAGTTGTGAGTGAACAGGATGAGCAAGTAATTTTTTCTTATCTAAATCCAATCAATATAGATCTAACTAATACAAAATTGTATTGAACTACGTACATAGTTACGTTACGTTCTGATTTTAGTTTTCATTTGTTATTATGATTTTAGATCATCACAATATCAAGCGTATGTCTGGCATTAACATTAATTGTGTATTGCGCGCTACCCGAGCTGAGGAATCTCAATGGTCTTAACTTGATCTGCCACGTTACCATGATGCTCCTGGCATTTGCTTGTCTAGCCAGGGTCCAGTATAGTGCAGTCGACGACGTCCAAACTTGTACAATGCTCGGTAAGTGGAAATTTTGAACGCAATAAACTAGTAAATGACAATAAAAACGATACAAAGATATGATAATTTATACATTGTGTGTATCATATTCATACGTTATTCGAATATAAATTTATTGCGGTAAAAATACAATTTCATTTTGTATTGTTGAGTTCTAATTAACGAACTCTGTTGCTTAGCGTGCCTTTATACGGTTTCGTCATTAAACGTTTATTATTTTTAATTTTTATTACCAAGTAATAGAAATGATATACGAGTATAATGTTCCTCCCAGTCTTATATGTACTTGTTTTGCTGCTGTTCGTACAAATTTGTGTGCCGCCGGAAGACGGATTCCTTCAGGATTGTCGAGCATCTTGTAGTCCAGTTTAGTTTGTATAGCAGGGAGCGAGAGATCTACATATTGCACTCTCCTTTCTAAATCTTCTCCCTCCGGTATTTCCACACTGGCCTCTCTCCCTATCTCGTATAAGACAGCGGCTTCTTGAATGTGGACGTTTAGAGGAAGTATTCCAGACAGTAGTGATGCTACGTGTAACGAGGTCGACCTTTAAGTTTTTGCGATTTTCGGCAAAGCCTCTTTAATTTTTTGCGTACCTACACAGATTTTTGTTTATCGCGGCAGGACACCAAGCGGCCTCGTACTTTATGATTGGTGCACTAAGGTGTACGTGGTTGCTATCAAGCTGCTTATAAATCTGCCCTGCGATTCTGTAACTCACTTTTCGAACTCACACAGCGGTTTTCGCATCGGTCGCAGCGGTCGCTCTGAAAAGGTGGGAGCTTGTAGTTTATTGTTTATCAGAATGCCAAATCATAAAATGACTGCTTCACAACTGATTTGAGAGCGACCGCCGATGCGAAAACCGCTGTTACAGAATCGCAGGGCTGTATAGCTTTCGACATGTCTGTTAAACGTGAGATTAGCATCCAGATCAACTCCGAGAATTCGGATATGGTCATCAATTTGTATTGGTACATTGTTCATATTTAGCCGTGAGGTGTCATACTTTTGTTTCGCGTCACAACTTCACTTAGGATACCCCATCTTTATATTCGGTTCAACTCTAGGTTCAGATTTTGCTGGATCTTACTTCGTCCGCTATTAAAGCGACGTCCTCCGCCAACGCCTGGACGTACTCGCCACCATTTCTCGCGTATTGCGTATAATAATATATATAGTTATATATATATAGTGTACTTATTATTTATATCATATATATAGTTAATCTATATATATAAAAATGAAACCCGTTTTCCGTTGTCACGACATAACATGAAAACGGCTTGACCGATTTGGTCTGATTTTTTTTATAATATTCCTTGAAGTACGAGGATGGTTCTTACGGAGAGAAAAATTAAAAAAAAATTGAGTGAAAAAGTCTAAAAACAACACTTTTCTATATTCCCATAAGAATAAGTATGTAAAAAAAATAAAGAATCGACTGTTAGACGGTACGATGTTCGCCAGGCCAGCTAGTATGATATAAATAATAAGTACACTATATAATAACGAATAATATTTATTTATAACGGTAATACTTAACGGTAAACGGTTCTCTATTATACGTAAAATCAATATTACTACTGGCTGTAATTCCGCTTATTGGGAAGTAAAACAAATGGACCATTACTTTATCATAAAATCTGCGCGCTGTCTAAATACATAAACGTATTATAAAGCGAATCTGATACAAGCACCTTTTAGTGCAAACATAGGCCAATTATAGAGGACTTTACTGTGGTTGGTATTTTCGATTCATATTAATAAATTGAACGTGAATTTCGGCCTCAGCCAAAAGAACCTAACAAACAGCATTATACACAAAAGTGCAAATCATCTTTTAACAATCTATTCAAGTTACAATTTAGTAATTGGTCGCATTTAAATTACAACACAGTTATTTATACAGAATATAGCATTTAATTTCTTATTGAGATTTGAGCTGATTAATTAATATTTATTAGATTTAACTAATGATTATAGCCACTTATTAAACACCATATGGATAATGCCATGTTGCACAAACGTTTAAATTATATCTAAATATAACGACTGTATGAAGCAAGTGTGAAAAGATAACAATGTGGATTTTGTTCAAAGATTCCACAATTGTTTGTGTAACTGTCGATCATAAGATATAGTATATTTTTTGTTTGTTCAGGGTACGGCATATACTTTGGCTTCGTGGCAGCGTTCGCTTGGTTGAACGTCATGTGCTTCGACATATGGTGGACATTTGGGTATGAGTAATATTTGCTTTTAATAATACAGCAGTGCTTCCTACCTCTGAACTTAACATGGGCCAAATCGTCGCAAAATTTGCAAGAACAAGGCCTTCAAAACGGCTTTCCAACAAAAGAAATGTTTCATTTTAATAACCCTACTGAAGATAATACCGATCTTGTTGTAATAATTGGGAAACTTTGATCATTATTAAACGACGAGTACGAAAAAGCTATAACTAAAAGTCTTAGAAAATAGAACATTCACGCTTGTATTGAACTCTGGAAATTCCGAATTACCGTTTCGCTCAAAGCGGATGCCGGCAAGCTGTACGCCATTGTTGTGATATTAGCCTAACATTTTGAGTCACAATCAAAGAATAGGTTCTTAGTGTACCAGGAATTATAGTATATATATTATATATAGATAGCATAGAGACGTAAATTGTATGACGACTGTGTGCTATAAATGTTCTTTAACATTGTGCTGAAGTGCTTTAGACGAGCGGATACCTATTTTATATTATTCCCTAAAAAAGTTAAGGAATGTTATGATGTCATAAATCATTATGACCGATAAATGAAATCGAAATGTCTGTTCATATGCTATAATAACCATTCTTCCATTAAAGTTATTGGCAATAAAAATAAATTCGATTAGGTAGTAGACATTACGCATGTACAAAGTAAGGATGTGTGTTGTGGAGCATTACTATGAGTAATCTGCGATAGACGTTTATATTCTTACTTATAAATATTGGTTTTGTAAACCTTGAATTGGAATTTTTATTATAAATAGGAACACTATTGAAAATATGATTTAAAAAAAATTAATCTAATCTTAGTATAAAAGTACCACTACCGGCTCCTTCTATGTTATGGCTAAAGCAAAGTTAAAACTTTATATATTCAATTCGCAATAATGACTTTGAGGCTTGTGTTTTTGTGGGAAAGCTTGCTGTAATGTCAAACTTCATTATGAAAATAATAATTTGTTAATTTTTTCATACATAGCTTTAATTTGATTAAGGGATTTGTCCTTTGGATTATGTTCTAGAATACGTTAGAACAGTTTACATTTTTTTTCATTCTTTGACAAAATGCGTTTTATGAGATATGTTATCGTATAGTTATAACAATTAAATGTTTTAAGACAATATTAAAATTATAGAAATATGGTATCGCGTTTCTTATAATGTACGGACAAAGTAAAAAAATATTAATTTTATAATGATATTATTATTTAAATATTAATGCATACATTTTGAATAAGTGATAGGTAGAAATTAAGTATAATATAGTGGCGATAATGAGATCATTGACCATGGAAGTGGAAGGACACAGAATAATATTATCGGAAATCAAATACGATTTATAAATGGCCGTTGTACTTACGACTTGGGGCGTGGACGCTAATAACTCCCCTCTTTGATTGTCAATGTTTACTGACCTTATTAGGTCACATAACAAGGTTTGATAGATTTCTTTCGGCTTACAGCTATGGTATGCATTTATATTAAATAGTTGGAAAGACTATGAACTATAAACCTGTAAGATGTTAATAACATCGATCGATATTATACATTTTTGCAAACAGGCTATTTTGTTTATTCGTAAAGCAAGTGGAATATAAACGGATTTTCGATTTTATTAGTTATTAAAGTTAAATCTTTTTTTAACTATCCTTTTTTGCCTGCACTATAAATGGTTACATTTAGCATAATATCTTTCTACTAAGGCGTCAATAACGTAGTCTGACAATCTCAATCAATTCAATTGCAACTGTTATTTTGAAAGGATCATTTCAAAATAACACTTGCAATTGAATATTATATTTAAATATCTTTTATTATATTTAAAAGAAAGGATCATGTTTATATAAGGTGTACATACATACATAGTGCTATTGACAGGGTAAACTTAACGTGATCAAAGTCAATTCTGTAATATAATTAATATACTATTGATGTAAATATATTGCAATCATGTATAAATCACAAATCTAATAGCCTATTCAATAGGTTCAGATGTTGCTAGTTGATGATGCATCCATAATGTTAATGTCAAAATTATTTATCCTACTTATGTCTACGCGTTATTACTAAGATGTTTAGTTCCCATTGCATTTGGCATTTACATCACATAATTAACCAAATTAATTATTTTTATTACTCAAATGATTGATGGTAATAAAGACTAGAAAAAAATGTCATACAGGGTGAGGCAGTAATTAACAAGCTTCATTACCCGTAGGGAATTATAGGCTTGGTGTGGGACGTAATTGAGAAAATAAATCGATTATCGCAATCATTGTGTAAATATGTTCTGTAAAATTTGTATAGACAGCGTTTGGCTAAGGTTTGTTTATGTTATGCCATAAGTGTGAATAATGTGGTATAAGAAGAAATTGTTGTTCACGTGTTTAACATTAGACCAATGCTGTGATCAGTAAATCATCTTTATTTGGGGCTGCAAAACTTCAATAATCGTCTATAAGAAATATATTTTACATAAAGTTAAAAAAAAAGATAACTTTGGAGGAATATTAAAATTTTTGTGTATGTTGTAACGACGTAAAGTGTTTTAGAAAATTGGGAAGTTATTGATAGAACGAATTTGTTAAGCTTTATAGAGTGGTGATGATTGATGATCTGATATAAAGATATTGACAATTATTGAAAGATGCTCTTATTTTTCTACACTATATGGTAAACAAAATGAAAATGTACATATTCCTCTTTATGTCCGGTTCTACGTCTATAATTTTTTTGGTAGATAAAAGAGTTATATACTATTTTTATGTTAATATATAATGATAAAATGTTTTCCACTATGGGGTATTGATGGGCGTGACTGAGCTTTGTAAAGCTTAGTTGGAGTGTAAATTACTAACTGTACGACTCTAATGAGATATTGCACGCACGGATTAGTCTACAACCATTTTATCTTTTAATTAAATACTCTATTGTCTATTATACATACGCCACAATACATTATATGAAAAATAACACGTTTAATGTCCCTTGATGTTATTATTTGTATGCTCCGAAATATATGTTACAGGAAAAACCAATAATTATCTTTGTTTTAGGAGCGTCAGGACGGTCAAGTTGCTTCGAAAATCCGCGTCAGAGAGGCGCCGGTTTATTTTGTACTCCGTGTATGCCTGGAGCACAACAATTGCCCTCACACTCACCATGTTTCTACTTGACCATTATCCTATTTCTCTATACCTTGATGCCAATATTGGGACGGGTTCCTGTTGGTTTAGCGCTGGTAAGATTATGACTATATATTTAATATCCATACATTGTCAGGTTTTCCCAATATTTTTTAATAACCATTGTTCAGATATATCTCGTAATAATAAATAATGTGGGACAACTATTTTTTTTTAATGGAATTTATCTAAGAAACGGCGTTTTATTAAAAGGCTATGACAAGTTTTTATTGTTTAGTCAAAACATTATAAAGTTTTTATTTAGTTCTGCTTCCAAAACGTTGTTTTTATAGAATTATTGTTCTGAATTATTTGGCTATGAAGAAAATCAAATTAAATAATGTCAAACACGCGAATATGTGTCAGACCTAAATACATTGTTCCAATGGGACTTTCCAAGAGAGCAAATATCGTACTACTAAAGAATTACAAACTATTTAATAAATTTTAATGTATTGTAATTGACGTAGCGTTCCACGAAAGAATAAAATAAGAATATTTCAAAAGATCTCGAATTTTTCCACGAATTTGAGAGTGTTATTCTACACAATAAACTGACATAATTCGTTTCAGTTCAAAACACAGAAACGGACTGGCCTCATTACATTTTCTTCGTTGTTCCAATGGGCCTTGTGACTTGTACAAATTTTATACTCTGGCTCCTCACGGCTCGATATTGTGCTAAAGTCAAATCCGAGGTCCATCGTTTGCAAGCAGGATCCGTTGGTGAAAGAGCTAAGAAAAGATTCAGAATAGATAGAACCAAGTATGTATTTCGCCATTCACCAGTGTTTATACGATATTATTACATTTTTGTTGAGAATCCACAATAGTGCAAATTTGTATCACGTAAAAGTAAATATTAATATTCTTTTCTATTTCTACTATTTTCATACAATTATTGCATCGTAACCATTGTTGGAGAACGAAATACAAATTGATTTCATATATAAAACATTAATTTGTAGATAAAAAAAAATCGCATACATTTGGAGAAATTTTTATTGTATTTTTATTTACCTTATTTTTCGTCAGATATAAATAATTTAACTGTTCTATAAATGACTATTTATTATTTACCATTTATCCAGGTATATCCTGACTGGTAAGCTCTGGGTGGTGATGGGAGCTGGTTGGGTGTCCGAGCTGCTGTCCACAATCGTAGTCAGTCCATCGTGGCTTTGGGATATTGTTGATCTCATAAATGGCCTGCAAGGAGTCTTAATTTTTCTCATATTGGTTGTTAAACCAAAACTGTACTACATTATTAGAAGGCGACTGGGTAAGGTTCTATTTTATAAATTCAAAGCCGGCAAAGCTTGTTTCATTAATAGGATAAATTTAATATATTCTTTCAAATTAATTTTCAAATGAATAACACAATTTGCTCACTTGGGGGGTTTTACCTAATCGTCCGTTTTGTCTTTGCCGTCAAATATTTTGACAGATTAAGGAGAATTTTAGATGTACGAGGAACAGTATTTGCCAATTTAAAACAAAAGATTCTTTAAAGAGTATCCGGTTTTACAACCTTGAGATTTTAGATATTTTAAACGAGACAAAATACAACATTTTACAAGACTTTTTAAATCAACTCAACTGGAATTTTCGTTGTCTTACATATACTAATTAGTATTTTAGAAAATGTAAAACTTTTTCAGGTTTAACCTAAAAATTTAGTTACATTTATTACGATTAAAAATTATTTTAAGCTATATAACAACGCAGCATCCAGCGGTACAGGTTACACGAATATTTTTCAGGTTCGTCACAAAGACCGAGTCAGAAAGATACAAGTACATAATTTATATACTCTTAGATGTCGCAATAACAGTGCACTTGCCATTTAACTTAACGCTACATTTGACGTAGTTATTTTTTTGTTTTCCTCGGGATGCTCTTCTTCCTCAATTTTACGCTTAGCTTGTCAGCACTTAAAGCACTCTAGATAATTGCAATTCAGATTTATTTATAACTACTGGCTTATCTAAATGCTAACACGTAATCAGTGGTTAGTGGTTACGCAGACTAATCACGCTATCATTTAGGTCTACCTATGTTTACCTTTAATTTGCTAATGTGGAAGGTACTTTGATTAACATATGTTATGAATAACAAATTACGACAAAAGAATAGCCAGTAAATGTTGTGTCACTGCGACTCTTTGGAGTGAAAGTGTTTGTATGCCTCGAAGGGGTTGGTTATATCAGACTCTGCCTTCACTTTGCCCTTGTCCTCGCGACCATTATTTTAATTTCACATTAACAATATTAAACTTATTAAGTTTTAGTTTGAACAAAGTTATAAATATGCTAAACCCATTATTTAGTTTGCAATGTAAATATTATTAATTCTATAACATTGGCAGATTTTATGACATCATTATTTGAACTCAAATAAGTTCGCGGATGTCGTTATCCGACACGAAAATGGCTATCACTACTAATTCACTGTCTCATATGTTTTCATTAGTTTACTAACTTTGACTAATATACACAGGGTTAGATAAGGGTGATGCACAGAACGCCACAGCATCGGGTCGCACTTCATCCACTTTCCTGTCGAGAACCATAAGTTCTGATGAACGGACTAATCTCAGAATATCTGGTCTTCAGGCAGCGAAGCAAGCGTAATTGGTTTAATGATCAAACCTGCATTTATTTTCTATGTAAACTCAAGAAACGTGGCCCGACTTTTGATTTGTTTAATATTACAAAACAGTTCTGATTGAACTCAGTTATAGAGTTTAAAATAATATTTTATGAATGAATTTTTACATAATGTTTAGTTAAATTAAAAGTTGTCTTTTCACCCATCTAATAGCATCAGTACATAAAAACAAATCAGTTCGATGGGTAATCAGTTCTATTAATTATCACTCTAAGACTGAGTTTTAAAGAATTAAAAGGTCATATTATCTTTTTTGAGAGCAAATAAAGGCTCTTCAATTCTCTGGTACCAGCACATCCATTTACGAAAACCAAAGATAAATATGGCTTTATAGTTTTGGGACAAGTTTTAGTATAATTGCTACATATTAATTGCGCAATACATAGTCGGGCCCAATTGTATGGTAGAATTGTACCGCCTTTACTTTGATGTATAATTGTATTACTTGTACAAGTTTAAAGGATTTCCTTTTACTAATGTTTAAAATATTTTGTTTAAAGACAGTTTTGCGCTTAATTTGATACATAATGCCTTTTAAGCAAAGCTTATAATCTAGTCAAGTATTAGGGTTAATAAAATGCTTTTTTTGTGACAACTTTATTTGTTATAAGCGGATTGTGATACAAGCTTACAACAATGCATTAATTTCATGATTATTAATTTAGATTTTTTTGGAGCGACCTCAACCTTGAGGTCGTGCCTCAAGACTTCACTTTGCAACACTTGCACTTTCAACGGCTGGGGAAACGTTAACATCGTTAAGCAGCACGTATTAGACGTTAAAATCCGTCCCAACGGGATTAGTCATAATTCTCAATAAATTCGTACTTACTTTACTTTTCATACTTATCAAATACTTCAAATACGTTTTATTTGACCAAAGTACTTGTTAATATGATACCTGGTAACTCACGTCCAAATAGATTTAAGTATGTAGAACGGACGACTATCATATAAAATATCTGATCCCATGGAACGTAATCTATTTACTAGTAGTGATAATATTTTGGTTTACAACGAACTTAATGTTTCCGAATTATTATGTATTGGTTCTGTGTGCCTTTACTAAATTCTTGTCAAATACATTAAGTCTAGTTAATAATCATGAAATGACAAATTTAGCATTAATATTTTTTAAACATAATTTCATAATTCATAATGAATAATATTTTACTGTATGATGCATATAATATTGTTTGATTGCGGTTGACCAAGGTTTATTGTTCATTATATGATAAAGGATAACACATAAAAGGATACATAAGGTTTATTATTTACCATTGTCACGGTCATATGTTGAGCCACAAGTATATCTATTTCACATTTATATTTATAACGGTGCAGATTGATTATTACCGAGTTCTAAGGCCTATTTTCTGATGCGCTCGCGCTCAGAGAGTATGTCATTTTGATACGTTACTAAGGTTAATATGAATGTAAAAGTATGATAATGTTTATAAAAAAAGTAACCTATTCCTTAATTTACTTAAGTATTTGTTACCAATGTATAAAAATAAATAGCTTAAATAAAACTATTACTTTGTCAAGAACAATTCTAGTAATTTAGATGTCGTAGTTATTGGCATGGCATAGGATAGACACAATTTGTGCTTAGCAAACCGATACAATGATGGTTCCGCTGGGATTGGAACCGAGAAATTTGTAGGTTTAACCATAATTACTCTGAAATACGGAGATATATTATAATATATATGTTAGTATATTCTCCGACACAAAGCTACATCTATTATTATTAAATCGACAAGATAAAGGAAATATTACTATTATGTCCTTTGTATTCTTGGTTTATAAATGGCTTAGAATAGGCGCGAATCGAAAATCGTCAGACTTTGATTGATGCAGTTGTGCTACAATATTTATATAAGCGTTTGTTGCTACTACTAAAGACTGTAACCAATTTTGTAATTTACAATATATTTTGCACAAGAATTATGTTTGGTTTTAATAGAGAAATGTCACCAAATGACTTCGAGATGACGATAGAGTTCTTGATCTGATTGATCTGATCTGACTGATGATGATTAAATTGATCTATGATTCCTTTTATCATAAATTTAACTTCCAAATCAATAAAGCTTAATTTCTGTTAAATCTTGAATAGTACAGCGCGGCGGTTTGCATAAGGCACAAAATCGAGTCATCACTTCTATATGTGAGGTATAGTAGAAGAGAATAGAGGGAGATGAAAGTAAGAAAGTGTAGAGAAGAAAGAGATTTACTAGTAAACACACAGTACCCGTAGCGCTCTTCTATGTAAATTATAAATGAACTTCAACTAAGAATAAAGTGAGCACTCTTCACTCACGTTTCAATTGCTTGGAGTCGATCGCCGATCGCTGATCAGAGTTGAAAGTGAATTTGACAATCGATATAATGTAGTTTACTACCGTAAATAGTCTATAGATGTCGACCAATCACAATAAGGCGACACAATCCGTCGTATCGTTTCTTGAAATTATGAGTTACCATAGTTACCTTTTTTATCGGAATATACCTAAGTTTTATTGTGCTAATCAATAGCTAATTCAAACAGCCAGCGAACGTTGTGCTAATAACGTCATATTTACATATTTTATTAGTCTTATAGTTCGTAATTGCGTCCTTTACTGGAAATAATGTCGAAAATAAGTCATTACATAAATACATCTAAGACACCGTTCCATGAATTGTTTTATTTATAGCTAGTTATTAATTGGCTATGGTAGCTTCTGGATATAATATTTTAGAACATAAGAGCCCTCATATTTGCGTTTACGTTACGCATGAGCATGTCGTGAATTAATTTCCGAGAAGTTAATTATAGGTATATTTTTTTAACGGGTTTGTGTTTAAACTGTGAATGAGTATTTCTATAAGTTTAATTTTAATTATTGTTTCTAAAACAACTGTTTCTATCTGATTCTGATAGATTTAGAGTTCGATAATACTTCATTCTGATCAGAAACGATCGTACAAAATCTCGTAATCTATAAAATATTCATTATTTTAAGTTTTGTTACAATCCAGTATTCCGGAATGTTTATATTGCACATGTTTATAATGTGATGAGTGCGCCGTCTGTTACAACTGGGATACGTAAACATTAGCAAGGAAAAATAATATGTATTATAAATTATGGAATTGAGAACTTATTTAGACAAGACTCATAGCATGACGCTGCGTAACCCTTCAACAGGTAAGGCATATTTCTGTGTCTTCTTCCTTTACAATTTCGGATGTAATATATGGCAGATTTTAATTTTTTTCTATATTCTATGAGCATGTGTTAAATGAGTACATAAAAAAACGTTGGTTTGAGAATTGAACGCTTAACAACTAGGCTTACACTGTCAGGAACATTTTCATGTTATTTTATGATTGAAGAAGACAGACGATGAATCACCTTTCTACAAAATATGTTTTTCGTTTGCGCAATAGAAGTTTATACATAGTTCTATTAGTTGCGAGCATTACCCTGTATATACAATTATTATGGAGATTTGTATTTTTGTATGATTTAAAACGAATTGAAATAATAAATGGATTAATATGGTCAAACTTTGACGGAATTAATTTTGCCTAGTAAGCAAGATGTTTATTTATTTACAACAAAAGCCAAACAATGGCCAATTTATTATATATAAAGTGCGTGCGCTTTAAGATTTGTAATTCAAATAAAATTATGTAACAGAAAATAGATTTTTGAATATAAAACGCAATGGTTGGTGTATAAAAATAAAATCAACGACGTTATTTCAAAATGATTATTTTATTTTGACATTTTCAATGGAGAATAAAACTATTTACAATGTTTTTTTGAGGCACATACGCTTACATCTAATATCATAATTTACAATTACCAAGGTACCTACTGTTCTAAAATTAATTATAATAAGTACAACTAAATGTATGTTTTGTAATTAAATCGCATAGGTACAATAGTGGTTTTAAGCTACAGAGTCTCCCACAAAGGCAGATAATGTAACCATTGACTAAATGGGCCTTGGGCTGCGGTAGTTACCTTTTATGGCCAACCCGTAGGCTAGTTTCCTCTTTACAAAAATACTCTAAAAATATAAATATTATATAATTCCCTCATTCAAGGGAATTAAGGCTTAGAATAAAGGCTAAGAATCTATTTTGTTACAAACGCAAAATGTCCCTGCATTTTGCGTTTCGATAAATTTTTAAATGTAAATTTCAAAGTTTTGGAATATCGACAACCAATAATTACGAATACATAGAGGAATCAGATTATAAGTTATAATTCTGTTTTCAACTATACGAAGTTGCTTCAATTACTTTTAAACAACTTTAAAGTGAGGTTTATCTTATGTATAAAATACTAAAATATCACATGGTTAATATTTTCACTTAATACAGCTAACATTAAATATATTTTGTCAAAAATACTCTGCCATAACAAAATAATGTTAAAATCGACGCCATTTTAAGGTAAGTACAATCGTGTAGTGTTTATACAAAAAAATAAAACAATTTTAAAGATAAAAAAGAGGTTAAGTTACCATGGACTGGTATATAATTTTTTTTATAAGTCTACTAAGCTATAAAATTGGCGCAGTATTTTTTTTTAACCAATTTATTTTCTGAAAGCAGTGCGCCTCGTGGAGTAAAATCATGTTGGTCAACAATGGCTGCGTTGGTGAGTTTATCACACATTTATCTAAAAACAAGGTGAAGATAGTAAAGCTTAAATAGAAAATGGAAATCTTACATTTCCTTGTATTTAAGACGCATAAAAATACCGTACGAAACGGTATTCATGATCATAATTTATTATGACCATGCTGTAAGGACGGACAGAATATTTAAAATAGATAAATTTAGAAAACGTGTTTATGTTTTTTTATCTGTGTGTGCTTCGCAATATGGTAGACCATATGGCCTAAAGGTCTAGATACCAGGCCATAAACTCAAAAAAAAAATGGTAGACCATAAACCACAAAATCTATGATAGATAATATTTTATTGCAATTTATATAGTACTTGATTTTTGCAAAACTGTGAGAAGCATTTAAATCTCTTAAGAGATTACTGATATTTTGTTTATGGTGTATTTGGTTGGAGACTAAGGGTAAGATTCAGAAACAACAGCGCTAAGTATGATTCCAGTACGTCAAAAATGTCCTGGGTTTTGACATACGCGAGTCATAGTTTGGGCAAGTATCTAAAAATGCAAATAAATTAAGAAATATTTACTCGTAAAATAGTAAATATCGGTACTTTTTCATTTTGGCATCATTCACAATAATCGTATTACATAATACATTAATAGCGCCTGACATTTTTTTCATTTACTTTACGAGTTTTGACTTATAATTTTTCAATAATCCATTTTTTTTTAATGTAAAATTTTTGCATAAATTAATAAATTATTCAAATTATTAAGTAGTTCGTTTTTTGGCCGCATTCATATATTTATTTTAATGTAACATACGTCTGTTAATCATATTAATTGCTTGCGTTCATTAAGAGTTACTTAAGTCATTTGCACGGATTTTAATTAGATTACTCTAGATACAACTAGAAGTTTAAAAAGATCTTTCCGAACTCGAAACCCACAATAGGATGGCATTAGACAAAAGTATCTGTACTCCAATACCCACAGCGATAACAACTTCAATATGGACTTTTTGATTGCAAGTTTGCGACAGCGTTACGGAAGTTAGAAGAGTTAGATAATTAACAATGTTGAAGTGATCACTCTATCGCAGTTTCAGATCTCCTCCGCTAGATATCACTTTAGTTGGACTTTTGGATATTTTTATAAAAGTCTATTTTTAAATGTTCAAACCTTTGCACATAATTTAATGAATAACTCTGAGTACGAAAGTAAGATGAGTTGCGTACTTAAACTTAGCTGACACGTGAGTGATATAAATAGAAACGGTGTAAGAATTTGTTTGAGTTCTTAAATGCGTTTGAATGCACTCAGTGTATTCTTAGTACGTTAAAATTACAAATTAGAATTCTGTAAGGTGTCAGTTTGGCTCTGCACTAAGTCAAAGTAAATCTCGTATGTTAAAATTTATTACATATTTGACGCAAGTCTCATTTCTGAATGTTTTCGTTAATAAATTGACTAAGACTTGTCTCTAAATCTTCAGCTTAGTGTAAGTTGGGATATTCCTACATATTAAAAAAATTAC
This sequence comes from Pieris napi, assembly GCF_905475465.1. Classification (NCBI taxonomy): domain Eukaryota; kingdom Metazoa; phylum Arthropoda; class Insecta; order Lepidoptera; family Pieridae; genus Pieris; species Pieris napi. The sequence goes on along the minus strand of NC_062248.1, from coordinate 8,095,818 downwards.
TAAAGTGTACATTTTTACTTCTCCAACGGATATACGCAGGTATATAATAAATTCAATTAAATCAAGTCATATCACCCAAAAACAATAAACTCATGCCCCATATAAGAACTAAATCAGTCTAATTGCACCGTTTTTAATGTTCTGTCACTTTAAAACTGTAACAATCAGACAGAAAGAGACGAAAGAGTACTTCACGTAAAAGGGTTAAATTAGATTAATTTAGTTTTTAAAATGGGATTCCTGTGGCAGAAATTGCCTTAGTAACCGTGACCGTGATGTAAATAATGCTTATTATTATTATACCTATGAATAAATATTTCGGATTATTGGACGGGAATATAAATAATTGTTTTACCACTATCAAGTGCGATGGTTCGGTTGAACTGTTATGGGATTGGGTGTGCTGAACGCTGTGGGAATTTTCGTTGTGGGGTCAGGAGTGCTTGGTGGTGAATGGTGTAGTTCCCCACTGACTTCAGCATCACGTTCTGCAATCTCCTCTTCATCGATGATGGAAATGTCACGAATCGAAGGCCTGTGTGAGCGACGCCAACCTGGAACAGTCATATGGTAAGTTAGGAAAGGGAGTCAATTACAAATACATACACAATCAGTCACACACACATACATGCGTAATACACACACATACACATACATAAAAAAGGAATAGCTAACGTCCATTTATCTAGGAAGTTCATGGGCTTATATTATCTGGCTGCGACCAAATATGTGAAACCGCCGAAGTAGTAGTTAGAGGGTATAATCTATGTCAATCAAATATGAGCTGATATGATTTGAATATATTGATATGGCCGAATTTTAGGAATTAAATATATCGAGCAATATGCCACTACGTAAACAATTCGCGATAAAAGGTCAAAGTGTATTGATAAATAATTTATGAAAATAACACCCGCTAATACGCAGCAGCGTACCGGAATTCGTTAGTCAACATAATGTGCTCCTTAAAAGTGGTGTATATTTCTGTAGCTATTTTACAATTAGTGCAATGTTCAGTTACTTCGGGACTTGGAAGATTAGACCAAAATGACTATCCGGAACTGGGAGTGCCTGAAGAAAGATATTTAAAAAGTAATGTGAAGAAAAATTTGATTTCAAACAATCTAGGACGGCATTTGTATATTCCAATAGAAGAGAAGAGGAGGAAATCTCGACAAGCTTATCCAGGTTATACGACATCAAATCCCCAATACAATTTACAACCCCTTTATAATAGTAATAATGCTCCTAAGTTTGGCTACCCGAATTTGCCTTCACAAAACTATCCACAAACATATCCAACTCATTCTTCTTCGCCCACAAGCTTTCCAATCAGTCAAGGACCTTATCAAAAGCTTCCTAACAGTCAATACCCTTACAATTCTAATTCACAATCCTTTTATAATGGTAATAATGGTTCCAAGTTGGTCTACCCGAACTTGCCTCCACAAAACTACCCACAAACATATCCAACTCATCCTTCTTCCACAAACATTCCGATCCATCCAAAACCTTATAAAACACTTCCTAACAGTCAATACCCTTACAATTCTAATTCACAATCCTTTTATAATGGCAATAATGCTTCCAAGTTGGCCTACCCGAACTTGCCTCCACAAAACTACCCACAAACATATCCAACCCATCCTTCTTCCACAAACATTCCAATCCATCCAAAACCTTATCAAACGCCTCCTAAAAGTCAATTCCCTTACAATTCTAACTACTCATCTAGCTCGAGCTCCGTGAGTCATGTTGATCGTTATCAGAACTATAATTATGGACATAATACACAAACACTTCAGTATAACAATAGTCCTACTCCCAATGTACAATTTCCTAACAAACAACCTAATAATTATGGAACAAATCCACAATTCACACATCCCAATATGACTAATCCTTCACAATACGGAATAGGAACAACATATGATAACAGAAGACCCCAAACATATCCCGGGTATGGCGTGAATAATCCATTTGGAAATAGTAACCAAAGATACCCAAATCAATATTCAAATTCGAAATACCCAACAAGCACTAATCCTACTCATCAAAGTGGTGCATATAATCCAAATTACAACCCAATGGGAAACTTGATATTGAGTCAACCTCAAAGCACAAACGGAAATGGAGTTGATTACAGACAAAATGGTCCCAGTTATCAAGATCCATATGCCAATCGCCCAATGACTGGACAGTATCCAAATAATTATAATCAAAATGGTCATATCAATCCTCCAAAGTACAATAGCCCGGCCGTCCCGGGGTCGGATCCGAATCATTTCATTTATAACACAGCCAATAATACACAGGCATATGATCCAAGAAAGACATCTCCACAAAGATTTTCTTACTAAATGTAAATATATTAATGTAATATAAAATACTTGAATATGTAAATAAAATTAAATGATATGTAAAAGAAAAATAGTTTCATTATAACCTATCAAGATCATTTGGGTCAACAACACTTATTTATAAACTGTATAGAACGTTTTGTCGAACTCGAGTCAAGTAGATCGAAGAGACCATGTTTTAACGAATTCAGGTTAAGTTTTTTCTAGACACTATATTACTAAGGTAGATTTAACTTTGGTTGTAAAGTTTTTTAATAACTAACCTTCCAAAACTGGCGGTTTCGACGTCTTAGATAATAAACGAGGTCCCGTTATCGTGATGATGATGGCTCCAAGAGGCGCAGTGAGTATAATAGAGAGAATGCAGATAGTGATAATCGTATCAGCGTAGTAAACCAATTCGCTAGAGGGCTCATTGTTCCCTGCTAGCTTTCGGATGTAGTCCAAAGGAACAGTTGCCAGGGCGGCCTGAAATTGTATTTTTTATTCCAATTATTAAAATAATAGAAATCTTGAAGTGAAACTGTTGTAAGTGTGGCCTATTTGTCTGTTAATGAGAAAAATACTTACATTTATTAAACTACTTGTTCACTATAGGTTTGTTGAGTTGTGTTCATTAAATATAATCAAAAAATATTTATTTCCATACCTGTACAGTAGCTTTCGCCATCCATGAAAATCCGACGAAGATTTTTTCCTTCATATTTAAATTACTGCAAACCGCACTAGCACTTGTTACCATGGCCCGTAGAATGACACATGTCATAAGAATACCCACGCTAACTAATACTAAGTTTGGGGGCAAATCAGCGATCTGCAAGATTTTTTATACAGGCGTTAATATATCTATTTATATTTATATATAAACATTATTAATCATTTACATAACATATCATAAAACAGGAAATAATAAAAGTAGAAAGTAAACCTAAACGGAAACATTTAAAATAATAAAAATACTTCAAATTGTCTTGAACAAACTAGTTTTTTATTTACATCCTTTATCTTTTCTTATTTTATTTCTTTTTAATTATCATTTCGTATTATTTGTGTTATTGTGATGGAAATTATAATTAATTTTATTTTTCAATTCACATAGCATTCGAATATAGTAATCGCGGTCGGCGAGAGACAGTCTGAAGTAATTCCCGTATATATAATGAGAGAGAACCCGTAACTCAATTCGGTGGACATATTTCGCGAATAGAAAAATGTCTATTACTCTTACTATATATGTACATACCTCTTGCTGACAAATTGTGTTTACGTTTTGGTGAAAAGAGAGTTTAGTTGTTATACAATACGTATTTTATATGTTAATGTTAATTTAAATATTATTGGAACATAAAATTTATTTATTTCATCTTAATATCAATTATAATACCCGAAACTATCCAACGTATCTATCAATCGTTTCCACAGAGTAAGTTATACAACTTATTTGTAAAACTTACAAAAAAATTCAAATACGTAAAATCTTATTGTTATCTATTAACAATAAGATTTTACGTATTGACAATCGATTCTTGTCTACACGAACTTTTTTATAGAACAGTGAAACGGGCAGTAGCCTCATCTGATGTAAAGCGATACCCATGGACATTCTTAACCCCAGAGGGCTCACCAGTGCTTTGCCAGATTTAAGAATGGGTACGCTCTTTCTTGGAAGGACTCTAACTTTCTATATAAAACGGATTAAACTGCTCCACTAAATCGGGTTACTCAATTTACCCTAATACTAAGCAAATGGGTTAAACTAGTAAAAATATTTACCACAACTTGAGCCCCAGTTATAGAGAACAACATTGGTTCAAAGAACATCCAGAAAATCTCGTTTGCTGTTGCCACTGGGTTATCGTCTAGCTCCCATCCTTGTTCCACCCAATTCTTACAAGCGACGTATGAAAATGCTATAACCGCCATGGGACCTGCAATTCATATTTCAGAACTAAAAATAACAATTTGTACGATTAAATCTACTTAGAATTTATAATACAATTATTGTTAATTTTATTCATATTTTTTTACTACATGTGTGTGTCATCCTTATTAATTATATATTATAAATAAAATTCTTCTCTGCTCTTTGTACTTAAACTTCTAATGAACCGATTTGATAAAAAAAATATTTAAGTATATTCGGGAATTAACAATGAGATGATTTGCGTTCCTTGTGTTGTTTTTTACAGAACAACTTCTGTCGGGTCCGCTAGTTATAATTTGTAATAATATAATGCTTTGCCTTCCATTTTTAATTTTTCTTATTTCGATTTTTTTTACTAACGAGCAAGTTTCTTATTGATAAAGGCAAGTATTAAGGGCCATTAGCCCATTACATTCTATAAGTGTCTATCTACTACTATCTATCTACGTACTCATAGTACGTTTATATCCTTATAGTTCGAGTTAAATTTCAAAATCTTAAAAAGGTAAAAGCAGACTATTGTGGGAATCGATTAGTAAATATTATGTAAAACATTGTGTATTTTTACCGCGATAGACTTGATCGTTCGGCAATGATTTTTCAACTATAACATTTACCCTACGTGCTAGTATCTCTAACTTACACATCATCAAGATTGATCTAGAAAGTAGATTACCAGAGAGAAATCTCAACAAACTGAAATTTTCTGGTATTGTTTATATTTAAATACATATAATTAAAAACTACTACTGTAATGTTATAATCATCTACATTAAAACTTTTGCTTTAGTGTATTATTTATACCAGTGTATTGTAAATAAAAATATACATAACAAGCAGACCCAACCCGTCTTAAATACCAAAAGAGGATCAAATTCTAAACCATTCTCGAATCCACTTTTTTGACTTACATTACATAGACAAGCACTGAGGATTTATTTATATAAAGATATTCTGTCAAATACCTGCAACAATTCTAAAAAAAACTTAGAAGTTATACCTTTTTGGCGTAACAAGAGAAAAATCTTTTCAAAATTGTATTCTACGTTTGAAGAAAAAACGATAGGTACTAACAATAGAAAAAAACTAAAATGTTGACTATAGCTAACTTCAGGGTGTCTGTTATTTGTGACGGTGTGCGCGCGCATTATAAAAATTTACTCCCATTATTTTTGCCTAACGCGTCAAAAGAAGTATAACTTGGAAAATATTTTTCATAGGTTTTATCTGACCAGTGACAATTTTTATTCTTAGATTTTATACTTTATATCCACATAACAATGAATACATCTCGATAAATAATTGTTATCCCATGTTTTCTCTGTTTTATTGCACCTCCGTTCCTATTCTTATAACAATGTATTGTTTGAGTGAAAGGCAACGCTTGGCGAGGAAAACAATCAGTGTTCGTATGCGAGTCCAAACAATTTTTACGATCACTCAGCAAAGACATGGCGGTTTACTTTTAATCGATTTTACACTTCTGGAAAGTGCGAAAACGATTTTATACAAACTTGGTACTGATACACGTTTGTTCTTAGATTATAAATTTTGAGATACTAAGATTGAATATGACATAATAAATCATTTAAATTATAATTAGACATTTGCATGTTTATTTGATATGGATTATTGTGCGTTCTTTTTAACAATTTCATCCGACCTCTATTTAGGCAAATAAGTAATTTGTTATATGTGGTCTAAACTCATATGGTATATCTTTATTATGCTGTATGTGAATTAAATTATATAAGTTATATTTTGACGCAACATATAGAAATGAATTAACAATTTCAGTTTTGGTTTATTTATGTGAAGTTTTAAATTATAAGCAATATCCGATATTAGAACGAAATCATCTAAAAGTACCAAGATCTTAACCGTAAAATAATGTATTCAAACATAATCACGATTTTATTTTAATAAAAATAATACTGTCTTATCAAAACTTCGTTATATTAACTCTTTACAATATTCTATAATATATTTGTAACTTTCATATTTAAATTGATTATACATATATTAAAATATTTTGGTTTAAAGTAGCTGTGTGTGTAGAGAGATGTATAAACTTACCAGCACCACCCCAACCAATTTCTTCCGAGCCAAATATAGAAGCGAGGCCTCCAGTGAGCAATAACAGCACTCGCAAAGGTACCAAAAACGCATCGTTCCGTTCCGGAATGTATTTGATCAGGTAACCACAGAGCACCCCAAAGGCGATTCCAATGATTACGCTAAGCGGACCCTGAAATGACAAGGCGTTTTCTTAAATTTTAACCGCACCACGTGTTTATATAATTAAAAGAAATACAAGTGAAAATTCGAATGACGAAATTTTAACCAAACCCGTTTTGTAACCTATCATAATAAGTAAATTATTCTTCCCATTGTTATTAATGAAATATGAAGGAAAAATAATTGTGTATTATTAAGAACTATATAAATTTTGTTGTTGAACGTTTCAGTTTGTGTACTTAGGTGTTATTAATTTAATATTTTTTTTTTACTTTTTGTTACTGTTACCTATACCTTTGAATTGCAGCTATTGCGATCAATGTTTATTTTAACATGTATACATTTTGCTTCAGTTTCTGTTTTATTAATTATTTTTTTGTGAAATTATGCAAATGATGTTCCTTGTTGTAAACTAGCAGGAGGCTTAAATGGTGATAAGTGGTACCGCGCGTGCCATACACTGCCAGTAGGTTCACGACTGTGTTGGTGGCCTCAAAGACATCTCATACAACTTTATAAACATATACGGTGTAGGTGGAAACATGCTCCATTGTGATAAAAGACATCGAGGTACGGGTATAATTTCTTATTCATTCTCGGTTATCAACAAATAATACAAGCGTAAACAATTAAAAGTTCCAATTTCGAAAATTAAAAAAAAAACAATCATGATCATTTATATATATTGTAAAAACAAATCATTCTGTACAATTATGATTTGCTTCTGTCACGCTACATACTACGTCATGTGTTAAACTGATCAGTATGCAATCATTGCCCTAGTAAAGTTATAAATGTACAAGTTCAATGAAAACGTGTGGTCATTTCTAAGGCGCTTTGGCCATGGTCACCGCATAATGGAAACGATACAAAGAACTAAATTTTCCGTGATTAACTGTTGCGATGTTTTTGCATTGCAAGTACCTGCGATTGAATGGTGTGAATACTCGCGTATAAAGACCATACTTCTTGAATTTTGCTGATCGAATAAGAGATGTGCGACATATAATTGTCCAAAACAACCTAACTTTTTACGTATTGACTTATCCCAATTCCAAAACATTTGAAGAATTTTATCGTATCTCTCTCTGCTTTAATTAAACTAATGTTAGTTTCTATACTAATTATTATTTGGAATTTTTATGTTAAAAAATTCAGTTTACCATAGTCACTTTCATTCTAATTACTAGCATTGCTTGTTGAATTTTGATGTTTGATGAGTTGGTGTTGAAAAGTTGAAAATGTTAAATTAATGTTTACCTGTATAATATTCATTGTGACCGAGGAGCTTGAGAACATTATAGACGCCAGAATACCAAATATAGCAACACTGATGGCATCGTCAACTCCGGACACGGCGAGGACAAGGGTGGGTATACCTTTGGACACCCCGTAACCTTTACTTCTTAGGCGGAATAAACACGGGACGACCACCGCTGGTGATACAGCAGCAACCACTGATCCGAGAAGGAATGCTAAAAAGATGATTTAATAAGTCAATATCATTGACAGACGTAAAAACGCACTTTTTATGACAATTCAAATTATTTTTTTTCATCGAGAGTCTAACCCACTCATCTGAACTGAAACAGTTAGAGTAATATCTTTATGAGAAAACGTAGATTTTTATAATAATTATACAAAAATTATACTAAATATACTAAATTATACTAACCCCAGTCCCAAGGCAATCCAAGCAGAAGGTTCGACATAACAGCGCACAAAACAAATTCAAATGTCCATGGTACTACTGCCAATTTTATTACGGAAAAGAAACATTTCTTCATGGCCATTGGGTCCAAATCTAAGCCAGCTCTGGTTAAAATTATCGTTAAAGCTATTTTTCTGAAAAAGGAATGTGCCCAGTTAAAAACACCCCTTCAAATAGTCCAAAGTTTCAACTAAACATTAATTATGTTATTATATTGGAAAACATAAAAAAAAGGATGTGTCAGGCACAAATTGCTCATATTAAACACCTACATTTGAATAATAAAAATAATTACAGGTTTATATCGAGATGTTCTTACACGATGGATGCTTACAAACATTTTGTAAAACAACAAACTTGGCAATTTAAAAGAATGACGGAAAGTTTATTGGCAGATTTTCTCGTCCGTTCTACGTCCTTGATTTGAGAACTTTTTTTATTGACGTTTATTTCGTTTTTTAGTAAGTTTATTAAACTCACCTTATATACGAGCACACGTGTAAATATTCTGAATCGAAATTAACGAAGCCAATATTCTTTAACAACACTCCGGTAAACAACATTCCAATTAGAGCTGGTAAGGTTGTCAGTTTTACCATCAGCCACCCACCGATATTGGCAGCTATGGTTAGACTTGCCAACATGAAAAGTTGCCCGCCTGGCGCCGCAGTGTCTCCTAATACCATCCATACTATTAACCATACTAAAATACCTGTAAAATTGGGAAAAATTTAATCGGATAATTCCTTTTTTTAATCTGGGACGACTAACTAACGAGTTTTGGTGATACTTATACACTTACGTTCTATATTATACACCTAGCATAATAAATAAAACCGCGTAAAGTTACTAAATGTATGCATAAATAACTGGGTCGTTATTGAAAGCATATAAACAAATCTTATTTTTTGCTTTTGTAAGAACACGCTTATGCGTAACGGACCTGCGGGTATAATTTGGGGGAAACAGCTCGTTGCGAATATTTTATTATATTTTTTATTTTAAGGATATTCGACTTTAAGATACACGATAACATTTTGTTCACAAAATCACAAACGAAATAATTATAATTGAATCATAAACTTATTAGGTGAACTAATCGGATAATATTTACGATAATGTTATGGGTTTCAAACCATTCGTCACATAAAATGTATGCTTTAAAATGAAGGTGTAACGTAATTTTTACGTCCAAAAACACATATATATAGGTAGAATGAGTACTACTATCCTCAAAGGAACTCTTATTTAAAAACAAGCGATCAATGATTTTAATAAGAATGGAAAAATGTATATTTGTAACGAATAAACTCAAAACTACAAGACTGTAAAATTAATTCATAAAATAAAATATTAATCCTTACTATTGCTATATTTATTTCAAACATATTTAAAAAATCACGTTCAGCCGTGCAAGGCCGAGACCCCCCGTAGCGTCATATACCATTGTAATATAAAATTATCAACGCTTCTTATTTCCTTTACCTAAACAAAAAGGAATAAATGAATACCATTATCTAATTTTCATTATTTAAAATCACTCACCGATAATTAATACTGATAGGTTTTGAGCAAAGTGCCGATATGACGGACATAGTGGATAGGGGCAAAATTTTTGCCAGTGCGGTGGCTCCCACGTCGGAATGCCGGAGTCGTCACTGTGACACTTTTGACAACAAGCGTACCACCACGACCTGTTAAAGGAGTGTAACATGACTATTAAAAAAATACTACATAATGTTTTGCCTATTAAAAACAAATTCTTTTTGGTAGTATTTTAAAAATCTCTCATATAACGACACAGCCTCAAGGTCCTGACTTTACTCAATCTCGTGGCAAGAGAAAACTCAGTAGACCAAGTCTGTGTTCTTTGAAGTTGTCACGGACCTCGGAACAATAGGTATTCGAAGATAGATGCAAGAAGCACATTATTATTTAGTCATATCAAAAATTTGCTTAAATCTTGTTTTTTATTTATTTACTATAACGTAGGCCTATTACTAATTATCGGTGATACTTATAAATTATATCAAGTCTACTTAAAGCAGCGTTATGAAACAAAAGCGTAAAAAAAGTAGATTAGGCTTAAAGATCCTATTGCAAAACATAGCCTTATAAATAAAAAAAGAGCCAAGACTGAAGACGTATTATTCAACAGTAATACAAACTAAGTCATGTATCTTTATGTACGAGTAATATTAGTTAAATGTTTAAAATGTCTAAAGTTATATATAAAATAGTTAAATAATAATCAGACCAGAGTAGTAAAATATCCTCACGATGCGGATAGTAAGCTCGCCTTGATTATTTATTAACGCCATAATGTACTAGTGCCCGAACGGAAGACTTTTTAAAATGACTTGAATAACTTCTCATAATACAATTAAAAATCTACCTACCTTTCAACGTGTTCGCTGTGATGTGAATGAGCTTTCTTCGAGTGAACAGATGATGTAGTGGAGTATTTCTTGTATCTACCCTCGATGTGTGTCGGCCGTTCTGGGGATTAAACATGTATGAGACATGGCTGATTATTCCAGTTCACAGCGTATGAGAATAAACAGATGTTTAATTGGCACCTTTCAGTTGGGTGTCGAGCACGAAAACCTTTCGAATAAATATATAAAGCATTCGTGATTTTTCTACACGTACTAATATATTAAAGAGGAAATATTTGATTGTGTGTTTGCATTCAACAGACTCCTAAACTACTGGAACCATTTGAAAAATGTCACTATAAGGATCCTACGTTATGTCTGATAACATAGGCAATCTAGCAATATTCGCAAACACTGTAATCAAATATTAAAAACGGTTTTTAAATTGATTAGACTGTGACGTTGTTAATTTATAAGCCCTGTGACATATAATGACGATGGCAGCACACAGTTGCTATTTCAGCAATATTTAATACCCGCCTTCCACTGCGAGCGGAACGGACCCATTACGGACTCCGCTATACTAGTAACGATGATTTTCATACATGTGCTTCCACCAAAGCGGAGACGAGCGCAGCGGAGAGAGCGAGTTGAAAGAGTCACATATGAGGTTAGCGAGTTGACCGAGTTTCCCACGGAAATGAAAATGTATTCAAATCAACGTTACGAGTCTAGCGGAGTCCGTAATGGGTCCGTTCCGCTCGCAGTGGAAGGCGGGCATTATTGTTTTATAGTACATATATTATTAAATAAATGTCCAGCGGTGCGAAGCCAAAACAGACCAAAATAAAAAAAGGGATTCTGAATTGCAGTTTTCTGAAAACGGACGGTATATCGGATTGCTGTATTAAAAAAAGATCTCGCAGACTGAAATCGATATCACCGTCTTATCGAAAGTTTTTACGCTTGTGACACGGGTTAGGCTAGGTTTTATTATTGACCGGATTGCCCTGATAATTAGGTCAATGTTATGTGAGTATATATCGTTAAGTTTTTCTAGATGGTGTTGATTAAGGTGAGCGAAGTTTATGACAAAGTTGATACTTTTTTGTAGTTAGAAAAAATACTGTAATACAATTTCAATCATGACATGGTAATAATTCAATATAACTAACAAAAATGCAGGTTTTCGACACCTTGCAACCATAGTTTATATTAATAGCTTAAACTGATTAATTGTAAACAACAATTTGTGCATAAAAATTAAAAGATAAATATAATTTGGCATACCCCATGATGTATCCATTTCCGCTGCCATGGCATTGTGTAAATTGCTTTTCCGCCGCGATGGCCCCTCTGCTTGTGCTGAAACTCGGCCATTCCTACTGTAAATTAAAAGCAGCTTAATTTTTTTGGTCTATTTTATAAACTTATTAAAAAATATACGTATGTATAGAAGAGTCTTAAATTAAAGTCTAATTTTAGTCGCAGCTATAAAATTAATCTATTAAATCAACGAAAATCCTACGAAATCTAGTTTTTGATCCGCCCAAATTTTTTTTTTCTAATTCTTAACAATTATTCTTATTTAGCTTTTAATTTTATTTACTTCACACCACATTACACAAGACTTCATTACTTATACTGCTAACTTTTATTAATATTATTATTATTATTTTCTACTAAGTGTCTGGCAGAATGACCAGCGCTGTAGAGCATTCTGCTCCTCAGCATAATGCTGAGCCAGGGCCAATTACAGCCACAGCACACACGCATTACATACTTGAGACGAACCGAATGGGAAAAGGAAAAAATATATAATATTTCATATATCTCTCATTATATCTTTTATTTATTTTTTTTATCTTTGATTATTGTTATTTTGTGTGTGTGTTTTTATTTGTAATATATATGTCTATGTGATATATCTGTCTGTCTGTATACGTTACATATAGTAAAAAAAATAAAGTTAACACTAACATAACTCAAATAAAATATAGTGAAAGAGATACCCATGTGGGTAATAAATACGTTCATAATAAATAGGTAAAAGAACTAGGCTAGGATTGAGGTCTTCATACAATTTGCAGTCTTAAACTCTAGAACTACATACCTGTATTTGTCACATTTTGGCCTTTTCTAATTATTAGTTGGGTTAAAGGTAATTTTTCCACATATATAATACAGAGATTTATTAAATTTTAATAGATAGTAGAAATACAAAGTTTGCAACATGAATCATCTCGCAATTGCATTCCTAGAAGACCTTTGTACAACTTAATATTTTTTTGTTAAACTTACAAAGTTCTATCATATTAACGTATACGTTTTTTTGGTATACCAAATATTACATTATTTTTATAATTTTAAGAAATATCTCAAATTATTATCTAGTTCTTAGATTTGTTGCTTAATAAAAAAAATCGACTGATTACAAAACTGTGAATTAAGTATGAGAGTCGTTTTTAAAATACAAAAGTAGATATTTATAAAGAGAAACGGATGGATTTGCGTTCCCTAATTGTCATTATTTCTTATAAAATCTGATAAAAGCCATGAGGCTGATTGCAGATGGATTTATAAAAAAAAAATAAAGAGAAACCTGAACTGCGTATTCCAAAATTAAAAATAAAGGTATCTCTGTTATCACGTGTTTGAGTCGTTTTGTTAAGACGAAATCAACTAGTGAACCATAGGTAATACAAATTCTCAAAGCTCACTAGTACAACACAAAAGCTATAAAAAATAACAATAGAGCCGCTATTTTGCTGAATCAATTATATTTTCAAGGGTAGTGGCATTGAACGTTACCGCTCGAACCCTGCACTCAAAGGTTGCAATGCCCATAAATGATAGTCATGTGACTAGCAAGGTTTTTGTGAATGCAATTTACGTGACATTCTTTTTGCTAAAAATAGTAGACGTCCAAGTAGACTATAATTAGATATCAGATATGATTGATTATGTAAGGAAAATTTATTATTTATAGAATTTGAGTATAGACCATACCAGTAGGTCATCAGCCTTTAGTGAATTTCAAAACATTACTGTCTCGGGCATAGAACCTCCAAATAAGACTAAACAGAGCAAGTGCCTCGTAGTAATAAAAGTAGTTACGTTACGAATCAATCAATTGATTATGTAAGGAAAATTGTTTGTTATTTATAGAATTTGAGTATAGACCATACTAGCAGGTCATCAGCCTTTAGTGAATCTCAAAACATTATTGTCTCGGACATAGAACCTCCAAATAAGACTAAGCAGAGTAAGTGCCTAGTAGCAATATAAGTAGTTACGTTACGAATCAATCAATTGATCTTGTTCGTGTTTCCTATAAAAAAATAGTAAATACTTACATATATTTCTCAAATTGAGGAATTGTATACTGTCAGCCTCTATAGTCTGTGTTGATCTATTTGTAAAGTTGTCTTTTATTATTTATAGCGTGGTAACTTTATCGTAGTAGCATATTTTTTTTGGATTTATAGACTTTTATTTCTATTTTATAGACCTTTCTGATATTTATTTGTATTCAAAAAGCCTAAATTAATTAATTTCAACTAAACTTAACACCAATCATCTTTTTAAAAAGATATTTCTAAAATAATTTATAAACTCTGGGACATGTAAGTTAATTACTTTAACAAAAAGCTCTGTATTGTAACATATAAAAGAAATGTTGTTTTATAAATTTGGGGCATATTACATTTTAGAAGTACGAATAGCATGTTGACATACCGGTTTTATCTTTGGATACTAATATTGACCGATATTTGCGAAATTTTTAATGCTTTAGTCCAGATATTATTAAGATATACTGTATTACATATCAATTAAATTATTTAACTAAATACCCATAGTACGGTAACTTTCATAGCTATTAAGTTTTTCTAATTTTTCCCTTCTTTATTTTTTGTTAATATGACAACTATATATACGCAATAGTTAAACTTTTGTTGTAACTCAGGTGGATATTTAATAATTCCCTTGTATCACAAACTACTTCTTACATTATTTTATATGTTACGAAATAATTCTATTCGCACATATGTAGTTCGATTAAATAATTATATGATATTTTCGAGACGTAGCGTGGTGGATACAAGTATCAATGCAGTGGTTGCCTACTAACTTAATCCTACGTCGTGGACTACCTTAATTTATTTTGTCTCTTTAGTTACTTCATTCATGAAAATTAAAGCATAGACAATCTATGCTAATAAGACTGACAGAGATTAACGTGTATGAATCGTGATCGATTTATAATATTTAATTAACTAAGAACCGTTTGGCTTCATTAAAAATACCTACCTACCTGCCTACCGCTATGTAACAATACAAAGTAATTAATTATTCATGTTGATTAGTAAAATAACTGGGTAATTGTTACTATTGAAATTACTTCAGAAAAGTACTCGTGTAGATTTCGTGAATAAAATGAAGGTTGCGCTCGGAAATTTTATGACATTCATTTGTTTAAATACCGATGCATGAAAGCGCGAATATTTATAAATAATATTTGATATATTAATAAATAATTTGGTGACAAAGAAAGCTTACCAGTGTTTATTAAGTGGGTCCGTCTCGAGGGATGAATCTGACGGTAGGTAGGCGTCATAATGACTAAGGCTACTGTGAGACATTCTACATGGCACTTTGCGAGTCTTTTTCACTTAAAACTTTACGAGAGTGTTTCGGTGCGCCCGGGCATGCCGTTAAGTCCAGCACGCTCCACACCTATGCGAAACAGTGTGTGCATCTTATAAGAGAATGTCGAGACCGTCAAGCCGCCCGCCTCGTCTCACCCCGGGCACGTGACTGCCACACAATGCCGGCCGGCTGAACGGTTATTGGCCGGACAAATTTTAGAGGCTTTATCAACCGACTGGACATTTCTCATTCTACGGTTGCCACCAGGGATTCACATCTTTAACCTCATATTTTTGAATAATTATCTGGTTATTTGTTAAAAAAATTTACTGCAAAAATTTTGCCATGCGTGTAATCGTACACGTGGGTTTGGCGATAATGTCGTCTGTAAGGTATAAAGTCGCTGGTTTTTTGTGAAATATACTGTTACCATTTGCAACGAGCATGCATATGTAATGAGTAACTGAATATGTATTTAAAACGTTTGTATTAACGTTTCATAAATTTATATCTTTATAATTACATACTATATTTGATAATTTACTTTAAGTAGGTGCGTTATAGTTATTAATAAAAATTTAAATTAAGTTAACCGCTTGATAAAAAATGCACAGGGAATTCATGAATTGAGGCACCAAAGAATGATAACAAACGGTAAATTATTTAATTCGTTTAAATGCAAAAAATATAAATATTTAACACTTTTCTTTCGTTAATATATCTGTATGATAAATCGCGTAACTGTCTAGACATATTGAGTACATTATGATCTCAAAGTAGGCCTATCATAATTTAGTGTCTAGGTAACGTTTAGTATGTATAAGTATTCGCTTACTCATGGTCGCAACTTAGGAGTCATATTATTTTGGCGTGACCAGTATAGTTGAGCTGTCGATATCACCTATGCCTATAGTATACGAGCCAGAACAAACGCAGCGTGGGTCTTGCTTAACTGGCCATACGGTCACCTTTCACAATTTATCGTCATGTGAAGATGAATGTTGTTGTTCTGTTATGATATGTTAGTAATAATTGTGCAAGTAGTAGTGAAAGGGACATATCCGCTGCTTTGCGAATATGTCACTCGTACTAGTTACGAATAACGATACGTTACGGGAATTGATTATACCGTTTAGCTAAGTTAATGCTTTCAGAGGTTTTTGACCTTATAAATCAGTTTCCAGTAACGAATATCTATATAAATAACGTATGTTTTTTTAGATAATACGAAAGCTAATGTGTAAACTTATGTGTTACAATGACGTTCGTGTACAGTTTTTAATTCAGGCAAGAAGATAAAAGGTAACGTAGAAATACTGAGAAAAATATTCTGAAAAATAAAAATAAATGAAGTCTTTTTGATATAAATTTCAAAATTAAATGAACAATTATTAGTTGGAGCGTAAACCACGAACAAATAAAAAATAAAAATGATTAGTTAATAAGTACATTTTACGTCGGTTTAGATTATTTTAAGCATCTGGTCTTTATCTGAGAAAATGGTTCTTTCTACCTATATATATATATTATATACATGTTACATATTTATGTTCCCATCGATAATTTCATTAAAAAAGTTATATATCAAATATTTAAATATATTATCTATTACGAACCTAAGTATTTTGTACTCAACAACACCTCTGAGTCCAAGTGGCAAAAAATAATATGAAAACTAATGAAATTTTTCCCTAGCAATCGAACCAAATCGAAGAAAACTAATGGAATAAGAGCAAAACTTAGTTTTTGTGATTCGAGTTCTTGTTGCTCTGAAGTTTCTTGTGCCTTGAATTGTTACATTTTTTTTTAAAGTAGGTACTAGCTGACCCGGCGGACTTCGTTCCGCCTAACAGTCTAATAAAATCTTGTTAACTTTAGTTATACTTAATTTATGATTTCATCCTCCCTTTCATTCTCCCTTTTGTGACATATTTGAAGATATATTTGATGGACTTTGCCTTTCTTATTTAGTCAACAGATGGCACCACATGCTGTTTGCATTCGTAAAATTAATTAAGTAATTAATTGTTATTCGATAACTTATAAAAAAAATGATTACCTATTCTGCTATACGGAATGGAGAAGAACCCACCAAAAAAGAGATAAATAACATCGGTCCAGCTAAACTTGAGTTATAAGTGGTGTAACTAACACGACTTTGTTTTATATATTTAAGATAACTGAACTAAATATATGTAGGTATATTTATGGAACATGATACAAACGAGCAGGCGATCTATGAATAACGCCGCCCATGGATACCTACAACATCGGTGGGCGGGTGTCTAGCTGACCTATGAAGTAATGGTACGCTCTGTTCTTGAAGGCCCAGGTTGATTCTGAATTATTCTACTGATACCTAGTTCGATAAAGAGGGAGTACATGGATGTTTGATGAGATTTATATCATAATACGTAATGTAAGAAATAGGTATATTAGCTGTATATTCGTAGCAGGCGAGATTTAATTTTGAGTTATTGGGTCCGAGTTAAGTTGTAGCAGCAAAGCGATCGCAAAAGGTTATATTTACGCCATCATTAATACTTTTTATTTATTGAAAAGGTTTACTAACGAGCTCTAACACACTAACACCTGTAAACAAACAAATTTAAACTAATTTTTAACAAGCAAACCGGCATACTTCATACTTAATAACCATCAAGAGAATTTTTAAAACTATAAATATAAGAGCGATGAAAGAGAACTCTTTATTGACTATCATCAACACGAGAATTATGAGAGAATACAATCAGGAGTTGTATGCAGAGTTTAGAATTGCAGTGAAATGCGGTGTTGCTAAACATATTATTTTACAAGAAAATCATATCACACATGAACTAAGTAAGAATAACTACGAGATTAAATTAAGTTAGTATAATAAATTCGTGCAATTTTTGGTAGGCACAAACTGTCTCTTTTTTTATTTTTTATTATTATAAATATTAAAGGTGATTTCTTTTACATTTCAATAAATTTTGGGACTTCAATATTTTAAATTATAATGGTTGCTAGAATTGTATGAAGAAAATATAATACAAATATTATACATGGACGACATTAAATTTTTTTGTTTCAACGGTAAAATTATATTATTTTTAAAGTTATTCGGTCTAACATCGGAACATATTACAGTGAAGAGAGTAAAAGACATCAACGCAATCTTTGGTTTAACCCATATTATACGAGTAATCTAAACTAACACTAGGAGAAAAAAAATAATCAAAATATACTGAGTATTAATGTTGAAGGCAGGCATAAACTATTTTTTTCAACCTTTTTATTTTTTATTTTTAGGATATAATATCAAAGAGTTTAAACTTAACAATAAAATAAACTAAAATAATATACTGTTTAGTCATATTATCAATTGGTTTTAATTTTTATTAATAATACAGCTAAAACATACCTTTCTGTGTGTCCGCTTTTGTGTTCATCGGCCATTATGGAGACTTTTCTCTTGCCGTCCGGTGTTGCTAAGTTGTTTTTTGCAGGAGGTATTTCATTATATCGTGGAGGTGGCGAGTTCTCTTGTCGTTGGTTTTGTAAATCACTGAGGTCGAAGGGGTATTCTTTTATTGCTGACATTCGGAGACTCGTTTTTCGAACCTGGAAAGCGTGCGAAGAAATTATTAATTAAATTATAAGAATTAATATGACGGTGAAATTACATAAAAACAACGTATAGATAATTAAAAGTTACCTTACATAAGATTATTAAAAGGTATTATATTAATATATATTAATTTTATATATATTAAAATTTCATTTTTATTACGATATATCACGCGTAAATGTATGCACGTAATAGAATTTCTGTTACGTGCAGACGCGTGTTTCTTACAGCGTTACAAACAGAACTGAAAATTCGCGTCAATCTTCAGTGTATATTACAGACATGACAAGTATCATGTTTTGATTAGTGTGTAGGTTTGTGAGGAAAATTTCGTAAACAACCTTGGGGGCAAGGGATAATTGATAAAGCACTTACACGGTTTCCATAATAAAAGATTGGACTACTTCGATTGTTACTATCATACCCTGCCCTAGAAATAAGTCATCACACTCCCTGGTAACATAAATAATAAGAATTTATTGTGATTTATATTTAGATAATCATCAAAATCTACTAATATTATGATATAAGCTTTGTTTTATACACCATTATTGGGGGAATTAATAATGTTATTATAATGCGTCATTTTCATTTTTAAATTTAAAATAAATAATTTAAATTAAATAATTATTTATTACATTGATGACTATTATCAAAAAATATAAACATTCGTAGTTTATTTAAATAATATATTTTTAATCGTGTTTATAACGCCTTCTCAAAAGTTTCAAGCAGAAATAAAGAAAATCTTGAAAATTATATTTTTACGCATGCGTGTTTACGGCCATCACATTAGTAATTTCACAAAAACAAAACTATTTTTAGTTTTTACTACTTAAAATTAAATTTATCATAAATTTAAACTATTTGTTTTTGTCCTGGATGTACATTTGAACCCTATTTATGACAACTTGCCCTAATACTAACAAGTGTGTAATAATAATGTGCTTAAAATTGCCAATGCTAAATAATTAATCAACAATGAAAAATTGTGAATTGTACGCGAACTGCTTCGTCACTTAAATAAATGCAATTTTATCGCTCGGGCATTTTATGAACCATCTAGTCTGTAGTTTATTTATGACAATTTCTTTGGAATTATGACTGATTCCTCTAGACTGGAGACCCTAGTTATTATTCAATACACATTAATAATTATCTGTTAGCTGTTATACATATTTCTCGTTGTATTATTGTCAACCTCTCCAAAATTCAATAATGATCAACGAACGCACATTTGTTTTGGGATCAGTTATTGGAATCTATAAATTTATTTCCCTCAGAACTCTATCTTAACAGTTATTACTAATATCATAGAAAAAATACCTACACAGATAATTCTACAATAAAATCCCAATTAACAAAAAAATATTAAATTAATAATAATAAAATTATTATTATTTATTATTATGTACTAACTAATAATATAACAACATATTGTTTGTTGTAACAAGAACTCTTGTGAATTTAGCTAGAGTACGAACAAAAAGGTCTATCTCCTATCACATACCTACTTTAAAAATGATCCATGAAAAGAAAACTATAATATGATAGGGAAGATATGGCATGTTTTTTCAAAATTTTCATTTAATCTAACATAATTTCATGATCATTATTCTAGAACCGTCTTGTTTTGTTGTCTTGAACGATTTACTTTGGTTTTTTTTAACTAAATTTTTTTAGTTCTGCTCATATCGAGAACCTATTAAGTTCGATGTAAAAGTATTACTCTCAAACGATATAATTTAAATTTAAATTATTCCATTATTCTATTAAATTATTTCATTCCCTTATGATGAATTTCCTTTAGAGCGTATTCGCCGTTTCATGCTTATTACCTCCACATTTTATTATCATTTACTGGCTATGGCTTAAAGTAGTAAAACAATAGGACATTATAAAATAAACAATGTGAATTAAGTTAGAATGACATATTTCTATATAATATGTTGTATACATGACATGATGTGTAAATCAAATAAAAATAGCATCATTATCATAATTGAACAAAAGGAGGAAATTATCAAGTGTTAAATAAAGGATGCTCTTATCTTTATATCATTATATATTAATTAACATACGTATGACAATATCAATGTCCTTGATATAGTAGATAATTAATTAGAAATTATTTTTTTAGGAGGTTACTACTTCCTAGTTACATCCAAAACATCTGGAACTAATTTTAAAAGTAATGATTTATGTCATTTAATCATCTTCAATGTGGTGTATATTTTATTATCCTTTACAGGTAGTACACTATTAGAGGCGCATTTCATGAAAGCGAACTAGTTATACATATATATATATGTATGTATATTCAATTATTTTTTTAAACTTTTTGTAAAGAAAATCGAAAATTGAAACGGATCGAGTTCTTATTAAGGTATTCATTTAGTTGCATCTGGAATAGGCGCGAAGATCTTGGATATATAAGACAGATTAGATTTTTTTGAAATTTGAATTATCTACCCATCCCTCCAAGAAGAGGGAAAAGTGCAAGTAGAAATAGAAATGTTAAAAAAAAAAGTAATGCTAGAAAGGATAACCAATAAGATTGTGTCCATGGGCGGCGGATATCACTTAATATCAGGAAACCGATCCCCGAAAGGAACGGAGTCCCCTATCGAGACTCCACATAGCAGAGTTTCGACTTCATACACAAGTTTGTTCCGGTACCGATCGACAACTGCCTGAGAAATGCAGGTCTAAAGTAAAGAGTATCCCCAGTGCTATTATCAGCATAGCAAAGAATGTTGCTTAGTTGCAACATGTCATTGATATACAGAAAAAAAGGGTCTAGAATAGGACACAGTGTTCTGTCAGCCCTCCATTCCACCACGATACAGGGAGGATGACTCGCTGGCCCATGCCGCAAAGGAGAAGAACGATCTTCTAGGCTGTCTTTTTGAGTCGAACTCCACTTTGGAATTTGGGAATGGAATTTGGAAAATGACCAAGGGAAGGCACCATCAACATTATTGCGGTGTGATACTACGATCCCTGAAGCTATATTCCGGCAACGTGCTATCCGCAAAGCTATATCTCCCTTGGATATCCATAATTCAAGCGGGCCTGATGGCATCCCCCTTAATTGTGCTGCATATTTGTGCTCCTGAGTTGGTTCCGGTCTTAACGCGCCTTTTCCGGTACCTGTACTCGCTCGGCATTGCTCCTAAGTGCTGGAAGACCGCTTCTATACATCCGATCCCTAAAAAACGCGTTCGCTCTGATCTGTCCAACTATCGCCCAAAAGCTATAACCTCCTTGTTCTCCAAAGTAATGGAAAGCATTATTAAGGGCCAGCTTCTGAGGTATCTAGAGGGCCACGAGCTGTAAGCGACTATTGGTACGGCTTTCGCAGTGGTCACTCAGCTGGTGACCGTCTTGTATACCTAACACAATTGATGGGCAGAGGCAATTGAGTCCAAGAGGGATGCGCTGGCGGTAAGTTTGGACATAGCGAAAGCCTTCGTTCGGGTATGGTACAGAGCTCTGCTCTCGAAGCTTCCAGCCATCGAGCCTTGGCTTCCCAAGAAATTTTGCAACTGGATTTCCAGCTTTCTCGCTGATCGGAGCATCAAGGTGGTCATCGGCGGAGAATGTTACTAACTTAAACCTTGGAATCCCTTGGATCCTACAAGGCTTTGTCCTATCCCCGACCCTGTTTTTACTGCATATCAATAATATCTTGCAACTGAGCAACATTCATAGCACTGAGGATACTCTTTACTGATACTCTTTCACTGGCCGGGCAGGTATTTCTCGTGCAGTTGTCGACGAGTACCGGAACAAATTTGTGTCTGTAGTCGAAACTCTGCTACGTGGAGTCTTGGACTGAAGTAGACTAAATCTAGTCCAATTTAACCCCAAGACGACACATGCTTGCGCGTTTTCCGCAAAAAAAAAGAGTGTACCATTTCTTAAAAGGCCCGCATCGAACTTGCGAGCCTCCTGGCAATGCGAGTGTCCATGGGCGGCGGTGATGCATCGATTGGCCAGAAAGCTTGAGAGTCTGTTGCATAATTTCTCTAAGAGCCCATAGCCTGGAAGCTTCGAGATAAGGAATGATTGTCGAAGGAAGGTAGTGCTTTGGGAACAGAACGTTGCCAGAATATGATTTCCGGCATCGAAGAATAACACCTCCTGACCTCCCCTGGTCATCCAAAGTCAAGTGTGATGCGAAGAGACAGCCCTAAAGGCCGGCCTTCTTGTTTGCGGTGTGGGCCAGCAAGTTTTACTCCCTGTGGTGGAATGGACGGCTGACAAAAATTCCCTTGGACAGCTTTGGCGAGAGTCCAGAAGGCTCGAGTCCCCGAAAGGAGGCGGGCCAATCTCTCGCCAAATCTGGTGATGTGCTCTAACTTTGCTTTAGCGATTTCCCGTTTGAAGTACCTCGAGCGAAGTTAAAAATCACAAAAAAAGCATATCTTTTTTGTTTTTGCTGCTATTGGCATCACGAGATTGGCTGGTATTAGGGCCGTGGAGGGCGCGTTGTAGGCACAGTACTCCGAACCACGCAATGATGACGAACCCAGAGGAGGGTCTACGGAGACTTGGTAGTTCTCTGGATGCGAGGTCAACAGAAGGTCCAACAAAGATGGTTTGTGACCATCCACATCTGATATTCGCGTGATTTCGGGAACAAATGGTTCCCGGTTCAGGTTCAGGTCATATGCCAAGGCAAAGTCATGAAAGGATCTACCCGCGCACTTTGTCACTTTTCCAAGTGACTTCCAACAAGTGCACTTTTCTACCAAGTAACGTAGTTCCATACACTGCATTCCAGTCGATATTGTAGGTCATACAAATCTCTGACATTTTCAGCGCGTGCAAGAGAAGAAAAACCTCATTGCCACCTAGGATTACACCTTGTGTTTTTTACCTATAAGTATTAAAACGATAACATTTTTTTAGATACAACTAAAACATAAACAATAGTAAGCAAATTTTTTTAAATGTTATTACTTTTGGAACAAGACTTGGACTGGCAAATCAGTTTGGGGATGGTAAATAGTAGTTGAATCTGCAACTGACTGAGGCTTTTTAGTGGCATAACAATAAAATAGTTGCAGTACAAATGTAGATTTAAAAACAAGAGATTCTGTTGTGAAAGTGTATCAATTTATAGCTTGTTAAACACCTAACGACTTGTCTTTTAATTAATTTAGATTTTAGTTCAAGCCATTAACATTTATAAATTGCCCCCGTACGTACACCGAATAATGGTCTGTATTTATTTGCTTAAGTGGTCTCATCACAATCACATGATCTCTCACGAGTAGCCGGCCACGAGTTTTCAATCATAACAACTGTTTATTTGTGGTACTTGTCTCGACATTCTGTCGTATTAGACCCCAATGGTTGTTTAATTGGATTGCTCATGCATGTTACTTACGAAATCGTTGTATGGCCGCGTTCCTATGAACGCATGCATCTTTAACTATTTAAAGAGATAGAATTATAGGTCACAATAGACACCCAGGTTGAATATAAATTTTAACAGACTAGAACGGGTTTATACATAACAATTTTGAAAGTTATAAAGCTGTTTCATAATCGGGGGGAAATCAAACATTACGAAAACAGTAGTAAGGTAATTTTTAAGTTATGATAGACAAACGTTGAATCGTTAGAGTGTGATAATGGTTCTAAAAATGAAGAAAAATAAAGTAAGGGTTATGTGAATTTAGACTTTTATATATTATCTATTTATAGTTCCGATACTACGCTTTGAATACTATTTACACAGTGAGATTACAGTTTTACTAATTTATTAAACCAAATACTTTTAAATCTCCAAAAGTTTAACAAATAGACAATAAAGCAACGTAAGTCATTAATTCACAAATTTATTTATTGTACACTTGTATATAGTATACTAAATTTAATATAACACAATTGTTGTCAAGTAATTTATTCATAGAAATTGTAAAATGATTTCATTACAAAAATAACTGCAGCTGATGCTGTTACAAATCTAGTACATATGTTTTCTCGATATACCTACATATCTAACAAAAGATATCAGGAAAATCCCAATAATCAATGTCCATCTGTTAGTTATTAAAGTCAAGGGCAGCTTAATAACTTTCAGGCGCTATGAAAATATTACGAACGTGTTTATTGTTAATATTGCTGTTAACTCGTTTGTCACTGAATACCAATATCAAATACTGTAATGCATAGATCACGATCGTCAAATTAACATCAGTTACAAGATAAGCATTAGGTAAATAGCATTTATCACTATTAGTTGCGAATAAACGCTGTTTAGTTATGTTTACGGATCTAGATAATTAGCGGACTTAATTATTTTGATAAATATACGAGTTGTTAATACTATATATATCTTATTTAATACATTTAATTAAAAGATAAACATAATTTCTCGTATAATAAGTCAGTCCCAAAATATGAAAGCCACAACTATACTAATAATTAAATTGTAAATTAACTAAATATTTTAATATCCTAGCAACATTTAAAAACAATGTTGTAAGTTAAAATGGAACAGTCAATTGTCAAATAATGTTATTTAACATAATAACTATATAACATAAATAAAATCAGAAAAACTAAATAACATACCATTTTAGTCCCATATGATGTATATGACTAGGATTAAAAACAACAAATGAATATACAAGTAACACCTATATGTTAGCTGTGTTACAATGTCCTGCGTATACTAACGTCTTTAACATAAGGTTAGGTTACACAATCCCAGTTGAATCAATTAGGATACGACGACGCGTCAACGAATCAATTTTTGACGCTGCAATTAATTATTTTAATAAAACCATGTCATGCATACTTAAAAAATATATCAAGAATAATATAGATTGAAGATATTCAAGATCGCCTGGAGTTTTAAAAAGGAAGTAAGTAAGAAATACTTGTAAGTATTACCCTTAAGGGCTCCGTTTACCAACCTATAGTATGGTAACCTATAATATATTTGTAACTTAATATGATGATGTAGTATTTCATGTACTATGGTGTTTTAGAAATGATAGAAGTCTTATGTAATACCCGTACGTATGTGAGAAAATGTAAGTACGCGTAAGAGAAAATATTTGGGTTAAGAATTTCAATAAAATAGGATGTAAAACGTTATTTATATATAAAATCCACACGATGTGATAATGATGCTACAGCTTATATTCAGCTACTGAAGTGATATAAATTGTTTCAATTTTATAACAATCCTTTTAAATCCATAAGACGAGTGCTGATAAATCCAAGTATAACGCATACAATGAATAATATGAAAATAGAGTTTATCACGGTGAATTTTTCCTTGTGAATTAATATTCTTTCATTGTTATGATCCAGCTATATTGTTGCGTGACACTGGTCATCTCAAGGAAATATTCTTGAGAAATACAAAACTGGTTACCGTGCGTAAATAAACGCGTGTTGAATTTCCTTTGTTATTTTTTAAATTTGCTTGAAAATAGCCTAAATTGTTAGCAAGGTTTTGTCATGGTCGTGGTGGGCGATGTTTTTAGTTCATGTCTGTGTCGTGTATGGTGTGCGCTTACTGTTTTAAATTGTTAATGAGTAAGTGATTTGATTAGATTTTGTTACTACATATTAACGAGGCAAAGCACTTATATATATATATAAGGAAGGTTTCACTTAGAAAAAACAATTATTAAAATAAAGTGTAAAAAAATTAAAATAAACACTGTAATAAATTAATTTAAATTAAATTGAAGAATAATAGCCGGAACTAAAATTATCAAACAATTTATAATGAACAGGAATAAATGTTGACTTCCGTAGATGAAGAACGCAAAAGGCACTAGATTGATACTAATTTATTTTATGAAAATCCTTTATGATATGTCTTTACGCGCCTTCATACTTTTGAAGTAAGAGAGAATAATAAATACATATACTAAAATTACTAAACACCACAAAACTAACTTTATTATTTATTAAAACAAATAATTAATATATTTGAAACTTAAGCTGTGAAGTTTTATTCATATATTACACTAAATATAGAATTAAATCACATTTTGTTACCTTTTAAAAATCTAACTCTATATATTTCTATATGTTTATGGCTTGTGATAGAATAATATACTAAATGTAGTAATAATATTTTTTTATTAGTTAATCCAAGCGATGTCAATAAAACATTAATTTTTAATAGAAAACAAAATTTTGTCTTAATTAATTTGATTAATAATTATTCCAAACCACCGTTTAAAAAAATATTTTTTTATTACGAACTTTATTACAATTTATTAATTTACAAACTCGATCAATTTATTACGTAGCTGTTACTGAAACTTTGATACGTAGGAGATTATAAAAATGTGTGCACATTTCTTAAATTTAAAAACTTTATTAAATATTCTCATTAATATTAATAAATATATTTATTTGCCGGCATCGACACTTACCGTTTTTATAATTAATCAATTCCTGTAATCACAGATTATTCAACACAACCTAGAGTGCAGTATTCGAGTACAGTGTAGGCACTACGTTGATGTTGGTTAACTTCTATATTATATCTGTGCCGGTTTACACGATCTTGAAGTCACGAGGTACTTAAGGTGATAAATAATATGAACAAGAGGTTATATTTCCTTCAGTGCGGCAAACCTTTGGCCATTTTCACTAATATAAAGGCCGTCTTTGACAGCACTTTGGCTGCCTTCGCTGGTTACATATTTAATATGTTTTTTGGGGCGGTCATGGCTTTGCAATGCGTTCTTTGGGTATGCGGTTGGGACACTCGCAGAAAGTATATTTCAATAATAGTAATTACATAAAATAAAACACCTTTTATTTAAAGACGAACTACGGGTAACCGCGTTTTGGGAATCTATCGTAAAATGAGTCAGTATTTGTGATTTTCAGTTTAGTAGGATACATTAATTTTCTTCAGGTTAAATATGAATAACACTTACAATATTAATACAAATATATTTTTATTTTTTATATTTATTGTTATTTTATATATTTATAAAAAATAATAAAACATCCTTACCTAGGATTAATATTATCACAGAAAGTACATTTCAACAAGTCCATAGAAGTTGTCAGTAAAACACTTATAACACTTCCTGAGGTGCCACTTATGTTTAACAAATAATAACATTATGTACAAAATAAATAGGACATATTTATAAATGAGCTACAATAACAATAAGAATATATGTTACGACTTTTGTTATATTCGTCTAAAAATCTGGCGCAAACAAAAAACATATTTTATATTCGCCCACAGGGTAAGCCATACCGCCAAAAAAAGTTTACAATAAAATTGCATATATTTAAAAAACAGTCCAAATTTGCAATCTTTAAAACGAAAAATGAAGTGATTATTTAATTTGCATGAAACTATATTTTTCTATTGCAATACATGGCAAGTTTCTTTAACAATTATCAATGTTAAATACATAACAGGCAATTTTTGCAGTGGATTCCAATAATAATATTTATATATACGCCGGGCCTGATTTAGTTACGCATGCGCAGTAATTAGTATTTCGCGCCATTAATATATAAGTTGTCTCCGTGGTTATTTATTACTTAAATCTTAATATATATTTATTATTATTATAGTTTAATGCAAATTCTACAAACTGCGGCATAACCGTCCACAAATCACTTCATATTTTTTTATTGACATATATTTTGACATTATCTCAAATGATAATGAATTGATCTCGTTTCTTTAAGTACTTTTGGATTTCTCATCATCTAGAAGTAAAATTACAAAATGAATACAGAAACGACGAATAAAACGAAATCACCGACACATAAACTTTGAAATGATAACCATAAGGTAACGAAAATAATACCGCAGTGATCACAGATTAACAATGACCATTAAACTCCTTATGTAAACAAGAGTCTCGTGACTCGGTCATTTTTCCTTCAAAATAAATTATATCATAACTCGGTTTCAAGTAAATGTTTGTCATTACCAGTTTTATCTTAGTACTTTACATCTCCTTGCCCGAATACAGCTAACTCTTGTTAATTTTGAAATATGTATTTGTGTTTTTTTATGTCGTATAGTAATCAAATATATAGGTTAGCCCTTTCTAAGTAACATAGTAGCTGATTCTCTGTGTGCTTTAATATTATGGTAGAGATAAGACCTTTTGGCCAATTGTGCGGCTGTCAACCCTGCTGGTTTGCAAACCTCAAATGTGCACCAATTTTTATTTATATTTGCGCAAATATTTGATCGTGTTGATAACCATCGTAAGCCATACCCAAAAATCTACAGCGAGTGTCAGGCAAGGCTAATTTAATTAATGGGAAATCTATGAAACATATGTAAAAATCTCAGTCCAACATCAATGAAGGGTTATAGCTCAAATAAATTATTACATATCATTAATACATACATGTGTACCAACATGGAGGTTATCAACAACACGTTAAAGTTATTAACAGTACCTTTTTTGTGCTATTTTGTTATACATATGATATGTAAATAAAAAGAAAATTAATCAAAAACGTGATTGATATTAAATAGGTTTTAAGGTTATATTCTCACGTGAATCAGGCAATTAACCTTCTAAATCGGTAAACAAACAAGAGCTATGTTTTTAATATTTAAATAATGATTTCTTAATAATCTATATAGTAGAAGATCCCGCTATACAACGACCTTCACCGAGATGCTTATTTAATGAAACATATTTTATATTAAATTTAATATGTCAATAAATATAATCCATATGGGTTGTCTAGCAAATTTCAGTCCAGAGTATGTTTAATTAATAATTTAAAAAAAATATTTTTTTAAACATTTCACCGGTATGATTATTAGATAGATTCTATACCAATCGAAAGTATGAAGCCCATAGAATATGCAAACTTTATGCTGCCCATTCTTTTCCGGTCACAACTATCGGGTTGCCTGGTATAAACAGGTAATTCTGTACTAGCATTTTGCAACGGTCTGTTTATTGAATGAAATTTAAATGAAATTAAAGATTATTTTATTCTGAACACGGTGGTATAGGGTTGTCTGCGAAAAATCAGTCCAGAATTGCGGTTGTCGAATTTTAAAAAGTAAAATATTGCTAAAATTATTATGATTTAAAATTATCTTAGCTAATAGATCTTCTATATTTCTATATTAAAATATAATATGTATATATTAAAATATATATTTTATTTTCGTAAATTCCATGTGGCTTAATGCAACGGATCCAATATGCGTGAAATTTGAGCCTGAAAACTGCGGACGGTTCTTAGATGAATATTTAAAACCAGTAGGATTCATTGGGGATCATACACCTTTAAAGATAGAAGACATTGTCGAAAAAAGTGAAACAGAAAGTGATGACGAAGAAGATTCAGAAGTTGAAGAACGTAGTTTTATGCCCTATGACTCGGATTCTGAATAATTAAAAAAAAAATTGTATTTTTAATTTTTTACAATAAATAGAATTAATTTTTTAATTGTTGTTTTTGAAGTTATACTTCTTTAGGCGCGTTATGAAAAATTGATGAGAGTGAAATTTTACGATGCGCGCGCACCGTGACACTAAATTATCAGTATGGGCGCCGAGCGTGCGCGAGCGAGATGGAAATAAGACAATCTACAAGTAGAAAGAAATAGAATATGCGTGAAGTTAGCTATGCTAAGAATTTTGAATGACCATAATGACATTTACCTTTTAAACAAATAAAGGAGTTTTAATTTCAAAGAAATTTAGGAATGCTTTTTCACAAAGACCTATTACTTAGTTAAAAGGTTATGAAACATACGTAGTTATTAAATTGAATGAATAATATAATAAAATAATAAATAATTATTAATATTAATTAATAATTGAATAATATACTAAATAATAAATATTATTAACGTTAAATATTTGTTATTAATTATTTCATACTTTAAAAAATAAAGAAAGCCAAAGAAGTTTAACTTCTTACGCGCGTACATAAGTACACGCATTTTTATTTTGTCTTCTTATAATAAAAATAAAATTAGCAAGATTAGGTACCCTGATTAAAAAAATTCACTTTTATGGGTTTTGAATTTTTTCCAATAGTTTCAATTGATTTCAATTTCTCTGTTTACATATTTTATAGATTTATAATTTGCATGTAGTAAATTTTTTAATTTTATTCAATCAATATTTTTAATCGGGGTATTATTATATATGAATCACTACAACCTTCTTTTTTACTAAAGATGTATATATACTTTAGTGTCACATAAAAAATATACACATAAATAATTAATTGATTAAAAAAAAATTAAATAACTATTTCTCTATTTAAATAATAAACTACTCCAAAATAATGCATAATTATACGAGTCCATCGCTATCCTTTTCTTTTCCAAGCCCAAATAGCATGCGCACTCTCATTCTTTAAGTGGGCGGACTTTAAACCGCTGCTATGCTGTGTCCTCTTCTATCGCATGGGATGGTCGGTTGGGACCTCTCAGTCACACACATTCACTTGGAGCAATATTTTACTTTTTAAAATTCGACAACCGCAATTCTGGACTGATTTTTCGCAGACAACCCTATACCACCGTGTTCAGAATAAAATAATCTTTAATTTCATTTTAATTTCATTCAATAAACAGACCGTTGCAAAATGCTAGTACAGAATTACCTGTTTATACCAGGCAACCCGATAGTTGTGACCGGAAAAGAATGGGCAGCATAAAGTTTGCATATTCTATGGGCTTCATACTTTCGATTGGTATAGAATTTATCTAATAATCATACCGGTGAAATGTTTAAAAAAATATTTTTTTTAAATTATTAATTAAACATACTCTGGACTGAAATTTGCTAGACAACCCATATGGATTATATTTATTGACATATTAAATTAAATATAAAATACGTTTCATTAAATAAGCATCTCGGTGAAGGTCGTTGTATAGCGGGATCTTAGACCAATAAATGTACAAGTCATATTAGAAAGGCAAATAATATAACACTGTCTCGGCTTCGTGCGGCATCATGTTTTTGTTCTTTGAAACGGATGAGAATTTTCTAAATATTATTTCCATGTTCATAACATGCATAAATACAAATCTTACCTCTTTAGAGCAATAGTAACTATTGTTTTGGCCCACAAGGGTCAAAGTTATAATTATTTATATATAATTTACCTAAAAAGTATGTCGAGACAATCTCAGAATATTTTGCTTAGTTCTAGACTATGTTACA
Organism: Pieris napi; assembly: GCF_905475465.1. NCBI lineage: Eukaryota > Metazoa > Arthropoda > Insecta > Lepidoptera > Pieridae > Pieris > Pieris napi. Next base: position 8,063,757 of record NC_062248.1, on the reverse strand, counting down.
TATATATAATAAACTTCCCCATGAATCTTTTATATATATTCTATATATTGCTGAAAAGCGCAAATATATCGTGCAGTAGTTTTTAAGTTAATCGTAAACAGTAAGGCAGATAGACACGGCGGAGGACTTGTTTCATTATAATATAAAATATAAAAGTTAGACATACGCATTTTTTGTACGCATTAACAAGCTCTAGATCTCAATTATACATATATCTCTTATACTTAAGGCAGCGTTAGTAGGAAACGTTTTCGTTCGACCGTTTTTTCTTTGATTTCCTTGCAAATCTGATTACCACGAAAAAGTTTTTTCATATTTGTATAGATAAATTAACTAAATACGTGAATATAAAGTATTTTACTTTATATTCACAAATCCTATGACATAGAATTAAAATGTCAATTTTAGTATGTCATATGACTATACCAAATAAACAATAATAATAAAAAGGAAAATTATTCGGTCTATTGTCACTATATCTTACGAAAAGTATCTCCTTTACAGATTTATTTCTTTCTAGTGAATTTCGTTTACACTTTTAACAAGTATTCATCTTATATTATGCGACTAAAAGTGTTCACTAAAGATTGCTAAAGTATGAAAAGATGACAAAAACAGGATCGCAAAGTCAAATGTAGGAGATCGTCAAAAAAATTATTTTAGTTTTAAATAAAATATGAAATGATATATCAGAAAATCTTTCCAGCAGCTAATTAATAAATATTATAGCACCATAATTTAGATTTGTTATAACATGAAAATTGTAAAAAAACAGCAAATGTTGTAAAACATATATACATATGTAAACGTGTCCATCAAAGACAAAATGATTGTTTCATTGCGGAGTTATTTTTTATCTCCTAAGATATCGATCCATGTCATGAGCAATTTTGCCAAAATAAGAAAAAATACTTGCGTGTTCTTATTTAATAAATAATTTTTATAAGTTCTCAAATATTGTATTATTTGATATAATATTTGAAATTTATAATGCATTATTTTATAGTGGGTCAACCTTAAAATTTTGTCATACCTGATTTTTGCATACCTTTAACCCTTTAAGCAGTGCAAACTCATGTATTGCAGTTCATGCAACAGTTGTATGCTACCAAGTAAAGAACTTGAGATCATAACGTTAAAAAAACTCCTTAGCTTTGTAATATTAGTAGAGATAATCAGCCAAGTTGCCAGTGCAGTAGACTGGTAAGACGCAGCCAAATATTTATAATTAAGAAAATACTTGACAAGTTGTAGCCAGACTAAGTAATCGTTTGACCGTTGTTGTGTTCAATCGATGAGAATTCTTACGTATTAAAATATATTTAGAAATACATGATGACAAAATGCTGAAGCAATGGGTACAATCTGAGTTTTTTAAAAGTATTTATCAATTTTTAGGTCGAGTCAGAATAAGGTTGTACGTTTTTTTGATATATATGTCAAATTAAATTAAGATGACTCTGATTTAGTCTTTAGTGTAAGATTGATAAATATGTACTTGACAATCTAATCAGATTATTTATTTTTTAAGAACAAACACTATCGATTGACGCACTTTTGATCCACTTATCAGCAGAAGAAAAATAATTTAAAATAATATTTTTATGTAGTACATATAGTTTTATGTATTTGGTATATTTCATTCCTGTGTATATGTGGCAGCCAACTAGCTTAATCAGCCATTCAATTAACAGCCTAGCCGTTTAACTAAACAGCGCCGATTAACTAACGGCCTAAAAGATGTTCAGCCAGTTGATTAAATGGCTAGGCAAATGACTTGGATCGATGAGGTTTCATTACTTGCCTAGCCTGTTAATTAAAATTTAGTTCCACTTTTTGCCATGTAAAAAAAATTAAATAAAAAACTTTAATGGTGTTTTCCAAATTTTCATGAAAAATAAGTACAAGTACAAGTTTTAGACTTGTTAGAGAAATGACTCAATCGTACGAATGGCCTTAGCATTAGCCAGCCAGTTTGTTAAATGTTGTAACAAACACTACGGCAGAATGTCTTTCAGGCTGTTAGTTAAACGGCTAGGCAGTTAATTGAACGGCTAATAAAGCTAGTTGGCTGCGACATATATAGCGAAGGCAATCAAAAAAGTAATCCAACATTAATTAGAACATTGATATATACATATAAAGTAAATGAAATTCATAAGATATATCCCAGATCATGAAAAGTAAAAAATAAACATAATTGAAGCATGATCGGGGTATTTATATATTAAAGATAGAAGAAACATTATAGTCTTTAAAAAAAACAAAATTTGAATATTTTGAGGTTTATATTATACTATTTACATTATATTTATTCGCGGCAACTAGAAGTGATCAGAATCACATGATGACTACGTCACTGTCTCTGGTATTTATTACCTTAGCATTTGTTATTTAATAGTGTTCGTGATACCTCCTCTTAGTTAAAGTATTTAATTTTTTATTTAATTTATTCGCATCAATATTCACAGATATGATCTGTGATAAAATTTGTAATTTTTCCTTTTAGCTCAGTATTTATTTATTAATTTATTAAATACGAACTATAAACGTTTTAACGATGTATGTAGGTACCTAAACTGATAATAGAAAATGAAACAATTGAATAGCGATCAACGTGGAACAAATTTCGTAATTTTTAACTTCCGTTTTGACAAGGAGTAATACCAATGTTTGTGTAAAACTTTAAAATCGAAATATATATAACGCAACTTCATCATAATGGAAGTAATATTTATTTTAATTATAATTTATTTTTATGGTTAGATTAACTCGTAGGCAGTTGGCGAATATTAAGGCGAAGAAATCATAAAGTGTCAACAAGGTAGCTCTAATTCCCTAGTCACATAAGCACTTACCGTCGTAGCGGAACGCGATGTTCTGCCAGTGCCTCCGCTGACTTGCAGGTAAAGTTTCACAGCTTCCAGACCAGACCGCTTGGAGCGATTACGTGCCAGGACTGGTGAAAGATTTCCTTTGTTTTCCTTCACGCCTCTCTCTAGCTTCACCTTACTTTTTGTTTGCCGTACGCGACACTTCATTTTATCTGCTCTATATCTACAGATACATTTTACATTGATTGATTCATCGATTCAAGTAGGTTCTTTGTCAGGAAGCCGACAAGATATGATAAAAAATCAGCTTACGTGCCGGTAAATAACCTTTGTCAAAGAGATCACGTAAAGCCTTGAACTATACTAACTAAATTTGTTTATATAAAATATTACACTAACAATGTAAGTAACGAAGTTTAGATTACCAGCAACGTGTGCTAGCAGTCCCGAACACAACGCGCATTTACGGAATACACTGGGGATGTCATCACTCCGATCTTAATTAAAAAGATCGACAAGAATATTAACAATTAAAAAATACATTCAAATACTTTATTTATGTTAATAGCAGGACAGCTTATGTGCTCACAGACAGTAAATGACAATTTTAACACTTTTAAATTATTGTTTTAATACACTTTTCATGTTACTTCTTTGTTTCATTAACCTTGAAAATATTTTTAAAATGGTTTGAGTCGAAATAATTGAACGTCTTTCTTTTATTCAATATTAATGTTAGGTAATTTGCTTCTAGCTAGGCTTGGTAATAATTATAATATTGCGTTAATTATTTAAACCATTACATTAATTACTTGCTTTAATGAAAATTACTAACATATTTGGATACAACAAAAACCACTGTTAAGTTGAAAAGAATGAGACAGCAGATAGTTGTCACTTAGATTCTTATTTATTTATTTATTATGTTGTTTTGCCTTTTTCAGATGGGGTAGGCAGACACCACGGATCCCCTCTTACTAAGGTCCTGACATACCTCTCGCTTCATTCGCTTTAATGATATCTTTGTCCCTTCTCTAGTACCTCCGATTTGGTCTAGGTATGCTTACAAGGCCTACTCAACCCGACTTCATCATCCACGGTTGCCTTGTATATTCTACTTGTATATGGCTAAATCACCTAATTCCCTTTCGCATCATTGTCACTACGTCTTCTTGACAGAAAGAGTATTTTATTAAGAGAGTTTAGGGCTGATTTATATTTAAATCGGTGCAATCGCATTATTAAATATAACAAAAAACTATGGATGACGTTGTAAAGGGTGGGACGTTGATAAGTGGAGATGCATGAAGGGACACTTGCGAAGAAAATGAAAAACTATAATATGTTGATACACAAAAACTCATTTATTTCGGATAATCTATAGCACAGAAAGGAGGACTTTATGACCTTAAAATAATGATGATTTTCACACTTGAACACGAAAACTTGTGGGTTGTGTAATATTAAAAAACAGTAATACCCGCGACCTATCTATTGACACAGGAATTTAAACAAGCTGCACTAACCGGTCGTAAATTCTTGTGTCAGTGCGGGGTAATATGAATTACATTTTTTTTACTTTTAATGTTTACTAATTATAAAAAAAAGGGTGCGTGTACTTATGTACGTGCGTAAGAAGTTATACTTCTTTGGCTTTCTTTATTTTATTTAAATTAAAATATTAAATAATTAAGAACAACAAATATTTAACGTTAATAATTTAGTAATATTTAATATTTAGTATATTATTCAATTATTAATTAATATTAGTGATAATAATAATAATTATTTATTATTTTATTCTATTATTCATTCAATTTAATAATTACGTATGTTTCATCACCTATTAACTAAGAAAAATAGGTCTTTGTGAAAAAACATTCCTAAATTTCTTTGAAAAAATAATAAATAAAAATAGGTAAAAAACTTTTTAAGTTAAACGGTTTTATGTTAAACATACATTGCAATGTTTAAGATAAATGTACTAAAAACCAAAAAATAATAAAATAGATACAGTCGTGGGAATTATAAACATATGCATAGACTAGACTAAAATAAAACCGTGGGGCACGTCAATTGTCTACAAATTATCGACTTAATATGCGATAGAAGAGAAGATAGAATTTCTTGCTCATGGAAATTCCAATAGTTATACACTCCATGTAAATAAAAGAGATGTTTCAACTAGTTTATCGTTGGACATTCACACTGCTGGCTGGCGAGGAATCGTTTCACTGCTCGTAGTTTGTCTTTAATCGACAAAACATATGATAAAAGTACTACTCGCTCACCACTATGAAACCCTAAAACTCGCTTATAAGCGAGCTTGCTAGCTTGTTTCCACATTCTAGCCCTACTTATCACACGTCCATCGTTGTCGGTTGAACAACTGCCTAATTATAGTGTAACATTACAAAACAAACATTTTAATCAACGATTGTAGACAATTGACGTGCCCTACGGTTTTATTTTAGTCTAGTCTATGCATATGTTTATAATTCCCACGACTGTATCTATTTTATTATTTTTTGGTTTTTAGTACATTTATCTTAAACATTGCAATGTATGTTTAACATAAAACCGTTTAACTTAAAAAGTTTTTTTACCTATTTTTATTTTCTAGTTTTTAGTTTTTATTTCGCATTCTGTTTAATTCATTTAGTGCTTCATAATTGCAAGGTTCCTTGCCCGTTAGTTTATATAAATAAATCAATTCTATAATATAAATATAATATATATTTAATTAATTAAATAGATACAGTTTTTAATATAATGTTATATATATATATCTATAATATATATTTATATATTATATAATATTTATTTATTTTTATTTTATTTATTTAGTTTATTGTATTGTCACCAAAATCCAAAGTGTATACAAAATTTCAGATTAATCGGTTGACAGGAAGAGGGTGAAATTTGAATTACTAAATTTGACCCAAGAATAAAACAAACGGGGTGAGCTAAATAAAACCGTTTAAAAACTCCTTTATTTGTTTAAAAGGTAGATAAATGTCATTATGATAACATCACGCATATTCTATTTCTTGTTACTTGTAGATTGTCTTATTCCCATCTCGCTCGCGCACGCTATAATCACACTGACAACTTTGTGTCTCAGGTGCGCGCGCATCGTAAAATTTCACTCTCATCAATTTTTCATAACGCGCCTAAAGAAGTATAACTTCAAAAAGTTTACTTAAAATACTTCTCATCAGGTGGGCCTCCTGCCCGTTTGCCTCCTGTGACATAAAAAACTCGTACTCGTACTTTACGAATCCATAGACATTGAGACTAAACAATTCTACGAGGAACTGTAAAAGTCCATGGGATTATAATTGTTATTTAAGTATTGAAACCCTGATTACTATAAGTATACTTTAATCTATATTTTATTCCTAACTCAATTCGTTAAATTGTTTTTGAAATGATTTGAAAAACCCATAGACTGTAGATCAATTGAAGATCGATAACAACATTGTATTTATCACGTTTCACTGATGATTAGAAAATTCTACTTACTTTGTGTTTATCGTTTATTATGAATTATTATAAATAATTGAACACGTTGTCAATTCCAACATGAAATTTTGTTTACTAAAACTAGTTTCTGTCCTCTCTGCGTTGTATATGCGTCAATAATAAATTAATATATAAAAATTGACTTCTATCTAGATATATCCCTAACTTTCGTACCAACCACTAGCTGACGTGAGGCTGATCTTAAATTAATTATTATGATTCAAAAGTGCACAACTTTTTACTTTTTGTTTTTCATGTATTCTTTATTAGTTTAGTTTGTCTTTTGTTCCTGTTTATTTTCTTTTTTTTTCTTCTTAATAGCTACATACATATATGAAATACATATTTTTGCACTTCTTGCCTACCTTATCTAATTTAATACATTTTATTTTTTTATTTTTTCTCAGAGGGGTTGCTTGGAAGAGATTACTCGATAGCGATAAGGCTAGTTGCCCTCCTTTACATTAATTAATGTTAATTTTTATATTGTATGCATTACAATACCTATTTAAAAAACATTTTTTAGAATGTCTTAAAATCTAATCATAATCAAGTTTTTTTCAAAGATTTTTAATAATTATTTGGCGTATGGTGCCCAGCGCCACCTGTACACCGCCGTAAAACTACGATGTAAACTAAGTGAGCAGTTAGCAACTTTAAAAGCGGTTTGACATTGTTTCTTAGTCTGTCATCTAGATGGCGTTTTAATAAATTTTATGACAGAACCAAAATTTTAATATTATGTTGAAGAATATAAAACCTTATACAAATAAGGTAAGGTAGGTATACAAATACTTTTGTATTATGAAAAGCTTATGTTAGTACAGACTGGTAACACTGTCGCGTATATTGATGATGATTAATTGAAGCCTTTATTTGCTTAAAAATAATTGTATTGGTATCGAGTAACTAGATACTATTGCATTGCATTGCGTCGTATTAATTAAATGTATAATCGTCACCCGCCAACCATTATAAATGCATCTAATTTATATTATCATATATGCCTGTGACTATTTAGAATTAAAATCGTTTACTGGCACAAAATATTATGTTTTATAAGATTTTACGGTAATTTTGAGTACAGTCATTGACGATCGGTGGAGAATAATACAGATATAATTAAATGTGGATATTTTATTATCAAAACTCCGTGTTTAAGTGAAAAGGTTTATACAAAGCTTAAAAATTTAACTTTGTTCATCTATATCATAAATTAAAAGTATAACACAATCATAGTATATAATAGGTATGTAAAGCGTAAAAAAATATTTTCCTATGAATATTGCAGAACCAGCTGCGTTCGTTAAGTTTCTTCTATTGTTAACTGGATCCTGAAAATATTAAAATTTTATATCTCACAATATGATGATGACCACACCAACTCTCTCCATTACCAACACAGAGTATTGTCAGGGCAGTAAATTTAATTTGAATAAATAAATATTAATATTTAACTTAAAAAACTTTAAAAAGTTTTGAAACTTCGCTATATTTGTATGCATCATGGACATTCCTTCCTGCATCCGTTTTTGACTATGCCGTGGCGCTTTAAAAGAAATATCAAGTGGGCATTTTTAGTTAGGCGTAATTTACCTCGTTACCTACATTTTCAAATGGGATACGAATGCTTGGCTAATTGTAGTTAAAGTGCGTATAATAACAGATAATAACAAATTTGTCCCCTTTTAGGTGAAACAGATTTTATGCTAGGAGGGGTTCCATATAGGTTATATTTCAATCTAGCATTTATGTTACAATAAAATAGATAAGACCTATAACAGATAATAAAAACTAATAGTAGTTAAGTAATTACCGAGTTCGTTACTAGTTTTACTTTCAGTTCGTATCAACCATTGTCCCAGCTTGTCAGTGAGGATAAATCCAATGGGAGTTGTAATGATAATGGCCTGTACGAGCAATCGTAGTATGTCTTCTGCGTACGATAACTCATGGGCGTGAGATCCTTGTGACATTAGCACTGCGTTTATTGCTAAAGGACCGAGGACAGCCTGAAAATCCCATTAGCCATAAGTCATATTATAGGTAACATATTTTATATAGATTTAAGTTACACAGACAAAAAGTATATTTATTTAATTATTTATCAATAAGAAACGAAACATGACAAACACATCACAAATACAAGATATGCAAAAATATAGAAGTTATAATTAATTATAGAAGTGTCCTTAGATTAGATTTTTTTTAAAGTGTAAATAACACAACTAAAAATTCAAGAAGAAAAACAAAAGAAAATAATAGGCACGACAATTTCATGACAGCATTTTACAATACATACACAAAAGAGACAATACATAAACAATTACAACAAAGATTTTAAAAGGCGCTTAAAAGCAGTAGTGGAGAACCAAAATACAGAGTAAAAACTCTTTATAACGTCATTTATTTTAACGAAAACTCTCTACAACATAAATATTAGTTAAGTTTGTTTCGTCTAAACAAAACCCATACATTAATTATAACAAATAAAATTGCTCGGTCCCTTGAAATTGTTATAAAGAGTTTACACTGTATATCAACCATACATGTATTTAATGAAAGGAAACTCATGCGCTTACCACAGTTTAATCAATATTAAAATTAATTTTTTTACATGGGCTGTTAATATAGTTGGAGTTAGGGTAGTTATAGTACCCCCCTATTATAGTATTATATTATAGTTGCCCCCCCTATTATATAAAAAACCAGTAGAAGAAATAAATAATTAATTGCCCTAATACTTTGCTTATTTATAATTAATTGCCCAAAATTCAGTTTAATGTCTCAACCATAATAGTGTACTTAGCCCTTAGTTCAGAGTAACCGCTTTTACTAAGAAAAACGTAAATGAGGGTAAAAGCCTATTGGTGTGAAATATGCTGGGAAACAAATCGGCGACACTGGTTCTAAGCTGTTACAAAAGTTATCCATATTTATCTATTCTTTGCAATTTTACCCTTTTAACTCTGGAACTCGTTAAATGGAAATATTAAATACTAAAATTATTTCTTGATTCGTACCAGTAGTATCCGAGATAAGGGCATTTAACCAAAGATGCCATTATAATATAAGTATAACTTTCCTTTCATTATTTTGCTTTACAAATATTGAAAAATATTACCTCTACAACAGACTTGGGTACCCAAGTACAGCAAACAAACAGCTTTTCCTTCAATTTAAGATTCCTGCACATGAGAAATGCTACAACCAGTCTAATGGTTAGACACACAAACAGGATTCCTAATCCTACGAGCATCGTATTTGCTATATCTCCGTGAATCTGAAATAAATAAATACATCATCTACTAGATTACTGGGCATTGAATTAAAATGGAGAATCTAACTTTTTCAACTAGACTTTTAGAATTAAAAAAAACAAAGTTAACTTCTTGTAAATTAAATATCTTTTATTATTTATTTTGTATTTCACAAATATTCAATCTATTTCGACACTGTGGGCAAATACCCTGAAAACTTAACTAAATATCTCTTAAGAGAATTGAGTCATAATAAAACAAAAATAAAAACAGAATCATCAGAATATTTGTTTATTATTATTATTAGCACACTAATTTATATCTTATAACGAACAATTATTCGTTAAACAACAATCATAAAACAAAATTTTACCCAACCAATTACTAGGAATAATAAGAATTCCTGTACCCTAGGTCTGAATTTTGAATATCATATTAGTATGTTTCGGTGGTAAATAAATTTTGGTAAAATATTTGATTTTATGACCTGTAGATCGTATCGCAAAGGCCTAACAGTAAATATGATACATATATGAATGTATACATAGAACTTTGGTATCCCGTATATAAATAAATTGAATACAAACTAATTCAAAACTATTTAGATGGTTTACGTGCGGACCTTTCCTAGATTAGATCCGTTGTTTGTTGTGGATAAATTGTATGATTGAGTTCTGAAGGGCTATCTAATTAATAAGCATTTCTCAATATATATTCGAATAATATATAGTATACGAGTATAATAATTATATAATTACTCTGTGACAGGCTCGTTTTATTGATTGATACATATTTTTTGTTTGTATCAATTTTTTATGTAATAGGAGGCTCATCTGATGTTATCTTGTATACCGCCCATGGACACTCTCATTGTCAGAAGGCTCGCAAATCTGTTGCCAGCCAAATTCTAATGAAACTTTCCTAATACGAATTCCCGTATACATTATAATGCGTGAGTTTTTGGACAGAACGAATCATGAACTCTAGAGACGTTTAGCTTATGAAATCGTTGCAAACTGAACTGAATGTATACTTTAATGTATTCCCTTAAGTACACCCGAATGAGGCCTGGAAGTCCATAGGTAAGTAAGACTCAGAAACTTAAAACAAAGTCTGACTACCAAACGTCAAAAATGTTTTAGATTTTGATAAACGAGAGTCATAATTCGCGGTCGCGCTAAGTGTGGTACAAAAACGATAGATTGACATTATAGATTGTGGTGTGACTAGACTGTGAATTTTACCCTTAAAGAAATTGATATTTTGGAAACGTTACATATATAAACACATATATGAACTATATGTGCTATAATTTTACTTGATTTAAGACATTATGTTTATAAGAACTATTCTTATAACCAAAATGATTTATGTCTGTTTGTTTATACATCTTACGTTATGTATTGTTTTATAAGAAAAAGGTCGCATTAGGGATATAAGTATGATTTACTAGCTACAATGTTAACAATAGCTATGAATCATAGACTACTACATTAACCTCGTAGAATAACATTTCGGTCATAACTATAGAGGCCAAATCATCGCAATTTACGAGAATAAATGAATTTTATTAAAAAAATCTGTTTAATTAACATAGTATTAGTTCGAGACGCTTCTGACCATAAACAAAAGGTAAGTAAAATGCTTTAAGCGTATGGTTTAATACGTTAAGTGCAGAAGAAGGTCTTATAAACTCACTCAGGAGATTCAGAAACGAGACTTAGGTATTACTTCTGTATGCCAAATTTAATACGTTTTAAAGTACAAAGTTTAACAGATTTATTGGTATCCTACATGCATAATTAGGCCGTACGAAATTTGTTGCTTATTATTTATAATTTACTGTTTATTTCGATAGCCAACTGTTCATATAAAGAATACAAATCCACACCCTAGTAAATATTGGTGTGCGTACGTACTCGTATGTGTGTGTAAAAGTAGAGTAAGTAAATAAATATACGTTAAAATTCAACTCTGAAGTACGGCCGTGAATGTTAAAATTTGTTTTAAAATTTTAAACGAAACTGTGGTAGTTACCAGAGAGCATACAAGAAGACATTTTTACAAATGTAATAATTATTTTTTTCGTAGTCGTAAAAATGCTGAAAATCGATTATTCCAGTTTCGTCAAACGCGGTTTAATATACTGACCACAAAATATGTTCCGGTGTACGCAAATACAAGAGGTTCAAGCGCCGACCATATCACTCGATAGGCTGTTGAAGCAGGATTTTGATTCAATTTCCATCCCTTTTTCGCCCAGTGCTTAGCGGCTGTGGCGTTGCAAGCTAATACCGCTACGCCACCTGAAATTCAACACATTTCAATTCAATTAATATTTTCTCAAATCATGGATTTAATTCAAGTTTGAAAGAAATTTGATAGTATTTATTCTAGGTCCTTTTCTAAACATTTATATATACATAGCGGATGAAACAAATCAGTTTAATCAAATCAAAAGCCTCGTGAAACGGAAGTGTTACTGATCAAAACATTATTGGTACAAGAACTAAACAGTTAGTACAGTCTTTAGTTTCTTTACCTATAAATCTACTATATATAGTATATTGAAATTCCAAACTATATATTAATAATTAGTAGTTTATAATTAATTATACATAGGATTATGGTTACACAAAGAACGGATTATACATTGTTAATCAGTGTTGTACAATTGCCAATTCAATTTAGCTATCAATAAATTATTACTGTAATGTACAAGTTTAGACACATTTGTATGTACATTACAGATTAGTTAGCATTGTTCATTAATACGAATCCAATACTTAAACAAAAGTTATTAAACAATGACACATTCATTGTTTAATAACTTAACCATATAGTCTAGTCGACAAGTTGAAAATGGTACAAAATAGAGATACTGCTCTTAAAATTATGAGGAAATTTCCTCCTCTTTCAGAATCTTTTTTGAAATTTCTTAAATATTAATAGTTTATGAAATATTGGCAAAAAACGAAATGCCATTTTTTTCATCTTTAATTGTTTATAACTTTTGCAATTTTTTATGTGCTAATACACGCTTTTGGCACATTTTTCTAGACGTGATTCCGGATCCAATGAGCTATCGCACATAATTTTAAGAGCAGTATTATTTTGTAGCATTTTCAACTTGTCGACTAGACTAATATGGCGTAGAACCTCTGTGTTGTAAGTTCGATTTGTTGTTCATATAAGGCTTAATATTTCTTTATTAAAATGCAGTACGTGCAGATATTTTTTATGGCCCTATATAAGTGAAAGCGGCAGGTAATTTTGATCAGAAACGCAAGGCAAAAGTAGAATCAACCCAATACCACAAAATGAGACTTATTAATTTTACTTTTTCACTTAATCAGTCTTTCATATCTTTTTGTCAAATTATGGTTACGGTGTGTTGAAAAGAGACAGATGAGTACTGTAGTTCAAATGGTGCAATTAGAGGATTTCATATTTTATATAAACAAGGATTACCTTGTTTACATAACCTTGTTTATATAAAACCGCTTTAATAAAAAAATTCACATATTTATTTTTTCAATATTATGTACTAAAACTTCTACGATCAATGCCTGGACATCCTAGAAAGACGTATTATTCAAATATTTTTTTTTGCGTTATGGCGAAGCTTGAGCTCAAGGTTAAGGCTCATAAAATGATCTTTTTTTTTGTCAAATGGCCAGGAGGCTCCTCCGTTGTTGTGGAGTGATTTGGAACTAGCTGGCACATTGCCAATTAAAAGACCGAAACCCACTTGTGGTTCACAAGTAAAAAAAAAAAAAAAGTTTAAAAATTGGTACCTGGTAAAAAGTGGTGGTTGGTAAAAAGTGATATATCATCAACATTAAAATTGTTCAAACAACATACCTTCTAATTTACTTATATAAATTTTTCTTCTCCTTCTTTCTTTCTGGCCTGGCCTTATTATCTTTGTCGTTTAATTGAATGTCTAGACTAACTCCCGAATAGGTTTTTGTTATTAAAACTACATTCAAATTAAATTCTAAATTAATATTTTGAGCGTACTATGCCTCTTCTGTTGATTATTTATTTTAGTTAAGTTATTGTTTTTGCTGTGGTTCAAAATTGAAAAGAAAAACAATAGACGAAATGACGAAATGACGGCGCGTTTCATACATTGCGTATTGTGACATAATGATATAAGTGGAACTAACCAGTGCCGCCCCATCCAATGGTGCCAGTAATCAAGTTTCCAAATAACCCGCCGATTAGAACGAACAGAACACGTAGTTCAGTAACGTAATAATCTTTTGAACTGGGCACCAATTTCGTTAAACTGCCCCAAATGATGCCTAGGGCTGCTCCGACGAATAAAGTTAATGCAACCTGTAAAAAAAACATTTAATCACTGCATTGAAAATTTAAAAAAAACAAATTAAATTCTGAGAAGGTCTTTAGGTCTGTGCCCAGATTTCTGTATTAGTTTCGTAATCATTATTTTTTATTAATAGACAAGTAGGATGTGCCATCGTTACGTGAAACCCTCCGTCGGTTTTTGAGTCTAAGGAATGCCAATTTTCTCACGATATTTTCCTTCACCGCACGAGCAAGTGTTAAATGCCCACATAAAAATCCAGTCGCACGGCCGGGAATCGACCCTGAGACCTCTCAGTTAACTCCGCTTTATATGGAAAACCAATGGTACATATGAAACAAAAATAATACTATAGAAATTATCATAGCTTACATATATACAAATACATGATTTTTGTATATATCATCAATCAATACATCGTTTTATATATTGATTAAATAGATAAAACGTAATGGTTACATTGACTGGATGACAGGATAGCAGCTATTCTTAATTTTGCATAATCCTATTTTGTATAAATAGCAAACTAGTTGCTAGATCCGATTCTCAAACTAAGATGTTAACTCTTAACGATTGCTCGACGGTGACGGAAAACATAGTAAAATAAACGACCTATATTTTATATCCAAAAATAGAAGTCTTGGGTTTTGAAGACTGACTTACAAATATTATTTCTGAAACAATTGCAGAAACTTAATCCAAAGGTCATATTGCGCGACTGCAATTTTTTTAATGTATTGCATAAACACGTACAAAGGAAAATGTATAAATCTTTTCCGGTCTTAAATCCATCTGGGCATCTTACAAGTTAGTGTTTAGCTTAGAGTTTTAATCTTCGCGTAGAAATTACTAGTAGTAACGTAAATTTATCAAATTACTAAACAAATGTTTCTTAAACACATGACTTAAAGCAGGAACTATGAATATTTATGAAGGGAAAACACGCCCAGGTTCACTTTTCACATAAGCTCTCTTTCCACAGTGTAAAATTAATCAAAGTTGGATTGTCGGATTCCATTTGGGTTTAGGAGAGCTTTTGAAATAAGGCTTATCTTTGCAATTATATTATTCCAGTCTTCAAGTCCTAGATATATTTTTAAAGTTGATTTTGTACCTGTTTTTTAAAATATATTTTTATTTTATTAGTTTTAAGCTTGTCTGAATGCTTTCAGATGTTTCACGAAGTAAAAAATTGGTTAAGTGCGGCCAATTACCACTGACAAATATATTTGTAGATCTTGAGTTACGTTTTTAAGGACATATTAACATGATATACACGAATTATACATACATATGATATTTGTATCCCTATCTCTACAATAATTTCGCAATCAAAATTATTATTTTAACCAGATAAAATTTACGACCTTCAGTTTATACGCCATTGTCATTAACTATTAATCCCCTAAGGCGGGAAAAACACTTACTTTTAAATTTAAATTTATTAGATACACTGTTACACTAAATGTTTCTTTGTCGATTCAGTGACTCTGGCCATTGAGATTTTTTTTTATTTTAAGTATAACCGATATAACCAGAAAGAAATATACTTATGAGTATACGTTTAGAATAAGACATTTAATACTAGTTACGCCTCGTTGGATGGCAAGTATTGCATTTCGAAAATAATTTTTATTACGTTTTAGATCCTATGAGAAAAAACTATCAAAAATTACCAATAATTTTAGCCATAATTCAGGCATGCAAAAATTACTGCACGCATACCATTACAGCTATTGGAGGCCGCTCGGATTCCGGATTCTATACAGGATTCAGCATTGCTAATTGGATCCATTTGCTGTCAACACAATTTTTTTCTACTGCAGTGTAACTAATGCACAAACTTGGTTGTGGCACACTTGGCAATACCCATGGTACTTTTATTTCCGTTCTATATTTAAAAATATGTAGTACTATTTTATAATATTTCGGAACCATCCATCAAACTATTTTATTATTAAAATTAATACCGCAGTCAAATATAGTTATAGAAAATTATTTTTTATTTTTATTTGGTTCTACTGGTAACAGAGGTGCTATATACGCTACTTAAATAGTTTCAAACAAAACACCATCGAAAATATTTAGTAAAACTCGCTGAGATTTTAGTAAAATTGTATATCATATTTATTTTTCATACAAGGATACTAACCTTAACATACCGGTATATGTCACTGTCTTCTCTAACAAATATGTAACTATAGACAATTCCATACACTCCCACACTCAAAGCGGTGTCTATGCCACCCGCCGTGCAAATGAGTTGGGCCCATTCTACTTTGCCACAGGCCACCTTGCCATGCTTGATCACCGACGGCATTGTTACTGGACACGACACTGAGGCGTACACTGACCCTAATAGAAATCCTGAAATTACATTAAATATTTTCATTAGTATATCATTATAAAAATATTAATTTTGAAAGAAATAAACTCCCAAGCGAAATTAGAGAATTATCACTAAATAAATTCAAAGCTCTCGTTAAACGAAAATTAATCAACAAAGCTTTTTATAAATTTGAGGACTACTTAAATGATCCTAATCCTTGGGATTGAATTGCTCCAGTTCCAAAATTTGTATGACTATACTTGGCGATTAAAAAGAGTGGCAGAAAGTTTCTTGCCAGTTCTTCTTACCCGCTCTACGCCCTTGACTTGCGAACTGGTAGTAAATGTAAATTTACGATTAATTTAACTTGACGATTCAAAAGTGTACTTGGTTACCCACTTGAATAAAGATATTTTGAGTTTGAGTTTATACGACTACATATATAAGCAAATAAACTAAAATCTAGTTAAAAAGCTGTCAAATCAGCATGAAGCTTGACATATTTGACAGCGCTCTGGACGAGATTGTGATTTGAGATACCAATTAGAATATAGGCCTGTGTTTCATTCAGACACGGTAATTTTCTGTAAAGTTTTAAAAACTTCACAAAAATATTTTTAAAATACCCTCAAGAACTCAGTACTGCGGTTAAAATCTAAGCATATGTCAAAAGTGCACTAACATCCTTCCCAACTTAATAATAAAATATAGAATAATAAAAATATAAAATATATCGTTATATATTATTTATATAATATAGCAAAAGTAAACATTTTAGTAAAACTCAAAATTATTGACAAAAATATGAAATGGCAGTAAGGCCTGAATTAGTTAACTATCACCGCTACACGTGCACTCGGTAACCGCAGCTCATGCGAAGAAATGCATTCACAGGTATGAAACAATCTATTGGATTTACTGCATTGCAAGTGTATTTGTTGAATAATAAAGACTTTAGCATCTGTACGTAAGTATGGTATCACCAAATTAATATGTGCAATCTATTTGTTAACATACAAACTAAGACGAATATAAGTATATTACGTTTTAATAAAAAAAGTAACTATTACTTTATCAGGGTTATAAGTCAATTATGAGCACAGAAATAACGAATAGTGATCTAATAATGAACACATAAGAAAATAATAAAAACAAATTGTGTCTTGTCTGCAAGAAAAAGGCTATTTTTAAATTTAGAATACATTGCCGACAAGCGTTTGTCTAGTTTATAAACCTAACCATGAAGGTTCTAATTTTATTACCGACCAAACAGCAATACAAATGTGTCTTACAAGATAATTTAGAAAAGTTTCTTTCTTAAAAAATTGGAATTGTGAGATTTTTCATACGATAAACGATACTACTTCTGTTAATAAATAAATTATTGCCTATATTTGGGTTGATTAAATGTCCACATTAAATTCGACTAAGCTCAAGTTTTATGAAATTTATGTCATTACAATAATAGTAATTTAACTAAAAGTTATGTTTAACTAAACTTAAAAGTTATGTTTTGTCCTGTGCCCGTCTGCTACACGGTCAGTCAACACTAACCATAAACTATAGATTTCCCCAAATAGGTTAATAATAATTGTTGAAGTTAGTTGGCTTAAGTAATAATTAAGTAATGTTTGCCAACCGTGCACAGCCGTTAAACGACACGACTCATGTTGCAGTTGCAATAATTTAGCTTTTATGTTACAACTTAGTTCTAATAAACTAACTTACTAACTAAAATATTTAACTATATAATTTGTTTTGCACAAATTATTGATACGATTTCGATAATTTGTAGAGTAGTCATGGAAAATATATGACGTATGTTTTAAAATAATCTTACGCTGATAACATGAGGCTATTTGAGTTTTTAAAAACCATTTTGATTATTATTATTAGTGACTACAGAACCTATACAAATAATAGGTTAATATTTATATTTGATTTAAAACAAAAACCTTAGTATAATACTTTTATTAGGCCCTTTACCTTGATGATATAAAAAAAAATTGAACATATAAGAACTATTTTAGTTTATAATTTTTTTTTATAATTATTATAGAACCCGCCAAAACGTTTCTCTAGGCAAGATGGCGGCGCACTCTATGATGTACCATGTCTGTAAACATATTGTTTTAATTATCATTCTGCGATTTTTGTTTTAAATTAGTGTTTATTGAAATTTTTAAATTATCTTCGGTGTAAAAAAGTAAAAAAAATAAAGAGCCTGAGCCCGTTGTTGTTTATTAAAATTAAATCGCCCGGCAAACAATTTATATGTATTCCAAAATTGTCAGAAGTAGATGCAACTTTGTGCTCAGGACCAATTTTACATTATATTATACAAAGTCCCTTTAGAATTCTCTTGCTGGCTTGCAAAGGTAAAACGTAAACACTACATTTTCTCAAGACTGACCAAGTTATACCTAAAGAAAGTACATCATACTTAACCATCCCATGATAAAAACTTATTAACTAATTTTTTAATGTAGTAAGCAGTTTTCATATTTTTCAGCTTAAGAGCATAAAGATCGGAATTATTCTAAAAAAACACTCTCAAGTTTTTCGCCAATTTTAGCCAAAATACACATATCTATTGAATATTTCGGTCAAAAGCCGTTTGTTTTTTTTATAAATTAATGAAGTTATTTTACTCCAAGACGCTACGCCTCCGACACTTTAGCCATGTTATTTAAACATTATTCTTAAAAATACTTTTTTTACACCGTCACTGTACAATATATTAGTCTTTGAATGCCCACAGACTAATACTGGTTCTTAAAACTTAACACATTGTAATATGGACAAAATATGCTCATTCGATAGCGCAGTTGATTTGCTAATTTAAAGCAAATATTGTTTGTTTACATTCGATTAAATTGTACTATACTTTTCGATCGCACGTTGTGACAGTTTGAAAGCGCGATGTAAATCGGCTGAAATATAACCGTAGATTGTGTTTGAAATGAGTTTTGTTCACAATTGCAGCTCTATATTAGTTAGAATACAATGGTTATTCTACACTAGAAATGTAACGCGTGCATTTACCATCAAAGTTACATAACGAAAAGCCCGTAAACAATTCGGAACTCGTATGCGAATTTCGAAAAAACGTTTTGGGAATTAATTTGGATTTTTATGTTGTTTTAAGCGAACGATATATGTATATGATATGTGATGAATGATATTTTTGCTAGGAGTATGATAATGAAACGCTATTTTATAGAATTCAAATGTAAAAAATTGGATGTATATTCAGTATAGTGAATAGTTACAGGTCGCGCGTTCCTATTCCTATGCATCGATTTGTGCACAATAAACACTAGCTAGGAAACCGGCATGTTATAAAACTAAAAGATATGTCATACATATTTTAGACAGAGTATCATCTACTTCTCCATTAAAATAAAATAAATAATTATGAACCTCGGTATTAAACGTTTACGGTTTCGATACAATACACATTAGTTGACGCTGGCATAGAAAACAGAACCCTAAACCAAACAAATAAGGTTTAATATTAGCCTACAAATAGTAAAAGTGTTCTACAAATCTGAGTCTTGTACTACTTACCATGAGTTTAACAAAGTATTAAGCTTATGTCTGCATAAAATATATGATCTTCATACAAACATTTTACGAAAATTCGTATTTCATCAATTAACAGCTTTTCAGCTGTCAATTTCGCTAAAAATTAACAGCTTGTCTGTTGACGCGACTGCTTTTCATAGAATTCGTATACAACGTTGCCATTGTGTATTGATAATATTGTAATTATCATGACATGATTTATGGAATGATTATAATTACAATATTGCTAACTTGTATTACAGGCGTCTAACATGTCACAAAGCCGCATTGAGATTCAGAGATAAGCGCAGGCATAGGAGACAGGCAAAATATGTCATATTGTTAAACGAAATAAGGGAGATATTCATACTCCAATAGATTTTAGAAACATAAATATTTTTGAATAAAGAAACACTCATAAAAAATTAAAATCTAATATTAAAAAAAATATGTAGAGTGGCATCATTGTTGAAAATCTAAGGTTTGCATATCGTCGTTATAACAACTGTTAGAAAAGAAGATCAATTATTGATCTTAGAAGGTATTGATGTAATTTATTTTCTGTAGTGGTTAAGCGATGTGTACACAAATCAATACCTGTAAAATGTTATAATGAACAAAAATGTGATACGTGTTAATATCAAACGTTCGATTTTCTTCGCAATATAAAATGCCTTAAATGGAAATGCTCGGACCTTTTCACTACTATTCAAATAAAGAAACCATATTATAGCATTTTACGATGAAAACTTATATTTATAAGCCTACTTCTTACACTTAGACTAAAAATATCTTCTAACACGGTTTTAACTAAAATACTTTTCTGTCACTTTTCACCTTTGCGTTACTCAGACAAAAAAGTATAACTCAGCGTTTAATAGACAATTAGACTGATTAATAAAAGAAGGGTGAAGGGGGATTAGTTTTTAGTAACGACTACAAACCATTGTAGAAACGTAAAAATGAAATTAGTAGAAGCTTTAATTATAAAAATAGGTTAAGTTTAGTTAAGATATTAGTGAACAATTAATAAAAAGCAGCATTTCGTAAAAAATATAAGTATTTACTTATAAGGTATTAGTAGTATTCACTATAATCGAGGAATATAATAATTTTAAAGTATACGAACCCCATAACCAAGGAAAACCAAGAAAGTAATGAACACACACTGCAAGAACCACCACCTCTGTTGTCCACGGTATTGTTCCTAGGAGTATTATTTGACGCCAATTACGCTTCATATAGTCGACGTTCCAGGCTAGGGATCCCTTCCCGAGGATTATTACTGGATATATTTTCCTGGTTTGAAGATAAATAACGTTTGAAGCGAATAAACCCAATCACTATATCAACAAGTGAAAAATTTGTCTCAGAACTTGCAATTTTAAAATATTATGGCCACCTTTTAGGATGTCGGATTTCTGTGTCTGTTTAGTGATCATTTGTTTTTATTTTAGGAAAGTAGATTAGCAGCCTTCTGTGCCTGACATACGCCGTCGATCTTGGGTCTAAGGCCTGTTGGTTTCCTCACGATTTTTTCCTTCACCGCACGAGCGAGTGTTAAGTGCGCATAGAAAGAAAAACTCATTGGTGCACTCACGTGATTCGAACGCATGACGGGTAGTGAGTACAAGCTCAAACCAACATTGTTCATAAATAAGAGTTTTGATTACTAAGGGATGATGAACAAGAATTAGATTAAAATGCTATAAATACTCGGTTTATCATTTTGGTAGCTGTAGTTCCTCTGTTAGGACAGAGTAAAAACGGAAAAGAGTGAAAAACCGGTAAATATAGCAGCTATTACAAACGAAGTAAAATTTACAGTAAATTTGGCTAAGTAGTAAACGCTGTGTGATGTCTGCATATTACTTTTATGAAAAAAACATTTTGGGCGTGGCTATAAATTTCAAAGTTTTTTAATACTAAAAATTGACGCAGTAGTATTTTGTTAAACTTATGGTAGACCGATAAGGTAACAAGTATTCACAATTAATTACAAAAATGTTACTATCATTATATAAGATTACAAAACCATAGTTAAACACATCAAAGATAACAAATAGCGCATAAATTATTACCCATTAGTAGTTATTTACATAAGCATTAGTATGTACCTTAAAAAGACGTCGATTTCGATATGGTGCCGCATGTCTAAGAAACCAAAATGTCTCGCTATTATGCCGGTCAATAAGGCTGCCAGTAGCGGTGGAAGAGTTGTAACTTCTTGAAGAATCTGACCACTACCCCATGCCACAACGCCAACTATGGTTATGCGGAACCATTTTCCATGAATACCCCAACCATCCCAAGTGCACCATAAAATGCCCCATACACACAAACCTGAAATAGTAAGAATATGAACATCAACTTTTAGTGTCACATCATCATGTCCTAGGCATTGTGTATTAAGTAATGTAATTTAAACATTCCATAAAAACATTACTACACATACAGATGTACTTACGACAAGAAAAAAGAAATAAAATTAATGCAATTCCCTTACTCACAGTATACAATCTGGCAAATGACGGCGCATGATATTTTTTAAACAAAATCACATGATTTCATTTAAAAAATAAACTGCTACTAAAAAAACCAAGCCTCTAGTCTAGTCTAATAACTGTCTAATTAAAATTATGCTTGAGACAGGTACGGGTTAGAATCTCTTCCGTTATTTTTATAAATAAATATTATGTTATTACATAATTTGCCTCCCTGTTGCCTGTATGTACTCGTGTCTTTTATAAGTTTACTAGCTGATCCGGCAAACGTCGTTTTGCCATGTATATCATTTATAATAAAAAATAGGGGTTGATCGTAGAGGGGTGAAAATTAGGTGTTGTATGTATTTTTTAATGCCGTATCATAAAAAAATAAAGAATAATTTTTTTTTAAATTTTTTATCTACAATAAAAACCCTTAACATTTAGGGGATGAAAAATAGATGTCCGATTCTCAGACATACCCAATAAGTACACAAAATTTCATGAGAATCGGTCGAGCCGTTTTGGAGGAGTTTATCAGGAGTTTTTTGGAGTTTTTTATGTTTTTTTTTTTTTAGTTTATTTTTTTACACAAACACCGTGACACGAGAATTTTATATATTAGATTGTAAATATGTAGTTTAAAATTGTTACCCCGAGGTAGATATTTAATTCATAAACACTTTCACTTATATTATAAAGTATTTGTTTACAAATGTAAAACATGAACTTACCTAGAATAACCAGTGTAACATAATGCAAGGTAGCCGGAAGCGCACTTTTCACCCATGACGGAGTTTTTTTCTTAGTCCGTTCCTCTTTTTCAATACTATCGATATTGACAGTCGGAATCACGTCCGAGGGTCTGCAATATTATAATTTTTAATATTATATTGTAAAACAGTTTTTTAATACAATTACTAAAAGGCTCTCACGGCGTGCAACGCATATCGTTCATAACGATACTCGCGCGTGTATCTAATAAAATACTGTCTTCGTTCATGTGTTTGATTTATTATTATAAGATGAACATCAGCAATTAACGTTCTTATAAAGATAGGAGGATTCATTCTAAATTTAGTGAGCAAACATTACTTACTTACGTTTTCACTTCCTCTGTTATGATATACACATCTGAATCAATGATTGTCAACATCTTCCTATCTGAAATTAGGTATTAAATATGACGTTCATAAATGCACCTCCATCAATAAACGTTAAGTGTTTTGCATTGATGGATCATTTAATTTCTATTAGTAAAGTACCTACACTGTTTACACATAAAAGACACTTTTAATAAGTCCATGTTTTTCGACGTTACACTATTGTACAAATATCAGCAACAAGCAATGAATTCGTTTAACGAAAATTTGATTCGGCGAGCCTTTTTATTACGACTTAGGGTCGATAATCTGGTTATGACTGCTAACGGTTTTCTGTGTCAGTTGCATTCCACTGTCCAAAATGGGAAAATGCATAATTTGATATCGACGTAAAGTACCAATTTATTTGAATTCGTCTCATCGTATTTTCAAGACAATATTGGGCTGTTCTTAATTCAAGAATAAGTGATGTACAATTTTTGAGCAGATTTATTTATTTATCTATTGGCAGATGTAATATATTTTTTATACGCAAATGAAACTTGTATTTGCCTTCACTACAGTTTAATATATCCATTTAGATACAAGCGATATTTATTTTTTATTTATATTTTTGAACAAGTACTATATTTCTTCATAAACTAAATACTCTTTAATATAAAGAATTAGAGAGATTTCTTATTTGAGTAGGATTTAATAACCACTTCTGTTTCAAGCACTGTTTACGATCAAGATTTGCTAAAAAACAAGGTAAAAATAAGGAGGTCAAGTACGAGGCGTAATTGTCTTAAATAATTTCTTTATGCCATTGTTTGAATATTAGTTATTAATATAGAAGTGTTTCGACTATTGTGGAATTTAATTATCATGTTTTATCGTAACACAAATTACTAGAATAACTTTTTACGATTTTTATTGTTTCGATTCTTTATATAATATGATTAATAATAAATACTGTACTGTACTGTTGTTGTTGTTACTGTAAATAAATTTTAAAAATAAAATACTGTTTAAATTATTATGATATGATTATTCCTTACGCAAATAGAGGATTGCAGATATATTTTCTCTGGTTTAATGTTAAAAATCGCGATCATGTATAATATTTAATAATTAGTAGGTAATAGGTATAATGTGTGTAGAGTGAATATAACTGATTATTTTTCCGACCCAAATATCGGCCAATAGAATTGCACCATTCGACGTCACGTGGTACAACCTACATGGTATTATACTGAAAATTTTTTGTGAAAATTTTCTCTGGTCGTTGCTTCAAGAAAAGTATTAAGTAGTTGTTTTATTCATTATGAAATTCTTATTTGTTAACTGTACATTTCGTCTCATGGTGCAATTCTATTGGCCGACATTTGGGTCGGAAAAATAATCCCCCGAATACCACTCGAGCTTCAAAATTATCGGGTATTTCCCGATAGGTTCGTTGCAAACAATTAATATAGTTGTCATGACGACTAAGTCGTCATGACGACTATATTTGTGGTACTCTTGTGGTATTACATATGATTATTCACTGACGTTTTAACTCTTAAAGAAGGTAACCATGGAAACACACACTGCTCAGTGAAGGTGAACCACATCAACCATCTGCACATACTGAACAATTAAAAAAAATACATGATATCATATCGTAAGACATTATTTTCAGTAAACACAAACACTATTTGTTATGTAGAGTCTCGACAGAAATCCTGGAGTGCGTGAAACTATGGAACATGGTGCCAGATACATACATTAATGTTACACAGTACAGCCAAAGTCGTAAATTCGCCTATCGATAAATATGATCACAGTCCGCCAAAGTTGGCATGCAATTCACAAATGACAGAACTAGTGAGGTCTGCCGGGATAATCTAAGTATATTTCAATTGTTTACATTTAATATAATAATAATTACGCACACACAAGGTATATTGCCACATGGATCAAACTCTTTAAATTTGTTTTCTATTTATCCATTTTTAGTTATTATTATTTTTAGTATGTATGTTAAGAGTATTATAAATAGTGTATTACGTTATAGTGTAAATGTATTAAAATTCTGTTATTAGCAGCAACTACTAATTCGGTAGAAAAGAAGAATTAACTTAAACCATAATAAAAATTATATTACATATAAATTATATAATATACATTATACATACATAATTGTAAATTCAGTCAGTGTTAGATATTTTAGTTAGTAATTCTATTTTAATTCTGCTTACAAAAACTAATTTGGGGACTTTGCTGTGCAATCACCCCAGAACGCATGAATCTATAATAATGTTGGAGTAAATTATAGTTTTTAATATCACATAAATTCTTATGAAACCCTTCAACCTTTTAAAGTTTCAAAAGAAAATAATGATTAAATATAGTGTAAAAAATTAATAAATATGATAGAAACGTATGTAAAGACAGTTCAAGTGTAGAAATATCTTACTTACTTGAATAAATTGACAATTTTGGGAATTTTCTCGCACACAAATTGCAAACTTATAAAATAATAATTAAGTTCTGCGCGCCCGCACGACTTTCAAAAACGACTGTATGGAGCTGACAGTGGCGTCATGGACCGAACCAATAAATTTGTCGCTACAATTTAATAACTCGGAAGATTAATCAGTCGTTCCTTGAACCAACTGGTTTTCATATATGTAATGAAAAGTATGTCAAACATTATCGTTTATTTAAATGTAATTAAACTAAATGGAGAAAATTTATTAATGGATACTTCCATTAACGTATTATAAATTTTAGTGTGACAATAATCGTATGATATTTTATTTCTAATACAGTTTGAAACAAAATGTCACCTTAGTTATACCAAATCTATTACGATATTAGCGCCAAAGCTTGATCCTGGTTAATACCTAAGTTTAACCCTTAACCGGTCACATCATTCCACGGGTTTTTGGGAGATTTTTAGTCGAGTAAGTTTATAGCTTATGATATATATCTTCCAATCCAAAATACTTAATGACGCTCAAGGGTTCGGCGTTGTGTCATAGCTATAAAACTAATTTAATTTTATACCGCGCAAATGGCATAATATTGTTGGAACCTAATCCCACCATACATATAACTACAAGGGTCAATTATTATTTTAGTAATGAAATCATTGCTAAATTAAGAACTAAAGTGCAACTCCATTGGCAGAGGAAGTTTCTTAATGATAATAATGCGTGTCTTCAATCATTAAGAAAGACGTCGCAAAACTCATTAAATTTAGCTAATAACCTTAGCTATTTTTGCTGTGTTAATTCTCGAAGAAACCCAAAAGCCAAAGGATCTGCAATTTTATATAATAATGTTGAATATTATTGTTGTGACGAAGCAGAGGCATTTGCTGGTCACTTTAACTATTTCTGGCAGATCACCCGCAATTAAATCCAGCAACTGCCACTCGTAACCCCTCGTAAGCATACTCTAATCACATTGACATCAAACTTTTCGAATTAGAACTTAAAAAAATAAAATTACGATGAACGAATTTCGGGTTCAGAAATGGTTCCGGCTTATATCATTAAAGTACAGGCAGACTATTTAATAATACCTATATCGCTTATTTTCAACATTATTTTATATTCACGGGTCTTCCAAATGGAAGACATCCCGCATGACCCCGTTCCTAAAGTAAATTGTAGAAGCAATGTCAAAACAGGCCTATCGCGATTCTGTGTACGCTATTGAAGGTCTTTGAAATATCCTTACACCCTTTAATTGTACCTAAATGCATTCCCCACATCACTTCCTCTCAGCACGCCTTTCTTCCACATAGATCAGATAATACAAATCTATTGTCGTTGGCTGACAGGGTGTAGTGAGAAATTGGTAAGCGGTCTCAGGGAGATGTTGTATATTTGGATTTTCGCAAAGCGTTCGATCGATATAAATTTTGTGTAAGAATTTTAAGCTTAAGTTCAGTGTTTGTATTTGTATTTTACGGCGGACGCTGAGGGGTCAATGGAGATAATCGACGCGCGACCCGCTTCACCACAGTTCTTATTTAATAATTAGTTTTCATATAAGTCAGTCTTCATTCAGTGATTGCATTAATATACTGAAGGAATACAAAATAAGGTAAAACATATTACATGCCTCGGATTGCTTCGTTTTTATAAGTACTAATTATACAATAAGTTAATAGGACCGACAGACCAAATGATGCTCATGGTCGGGGCGAGTAACTAACTTATTTACTACTTCTTAGTAATCCCTGATAAAATTTTATTGATTTATTACAGAGATTTTTAGACAGACTTAATTCGCTGATACAGTTCAATAATCTTTTTTTAATATACATGATAATATTAAACGATTCCATAATCTATTTTTAGTGTTATTACGTCACAAAGGAATTGTTTCGTAATCGTATTTTATAAGTGAACAATGATGATAAATGATGATTTTAAATATTACTTTACGTCATCAAAATATTTATTGCTGTTGTTTTAGCAACTATGATAATTTTTGTTTCTAATCATTAATCGTTTTGACGTAGTCTAAACTATGTGGGAAGTACTCTGAGGTCTTCGACTTTCCAGTTACGGGTCGGGTATCCCAATAATCGATATAATAGACGAATAATTGGTAATCAATTATTTATTATAAACCTTGTACTGATATCGACTGCTGTCCTTTTGGTATCCATTGAACTATGTAATATTAATGTAATTAAAAATGATGAAGATTAGAGAAATTTTAAATTAGTAATGATTCTTAAAAAACATCATAAAACAGAAATTCACCTATTAGTAAGGGAAAACTAGGCAATGTTTGTAATAATATAATACATTGAGGGTTAAACATGTTAAAGGCAAAAAGGTTCCTCAAAATATTTTAAAATATTGTAATATCTTTATAAATATAAATCTTCTCTGCGTGATTCTGTAATTAAACTCCTAAAGTGCGGGGCAGATTTTGATGATTTTTTGTGTGTTCGATTCGATAATGTTTAAGATTTAAAATTAGATGTTTTTTAAATATTTGAAATTTGAGTATTCTATTAGAAAATAGGTCATGTCCTAGAAAAAGTAAAGAAAATAATAACAGTGCTGTTTTCTACAAATTTATTACGTATCGATGTATTGAAAGGCATCCAGACACGGTGATGGCCGCTTTTCGTTGGACGGAATATTTGGTTTGGTGCTTATCGCTGCAACAAATTGTAACATACAATAAATAATGTAATAAACATAAGTTTAATATTTATAAATCTAAATTGATATTATAAAACTGAAAGCTGATGTTTGGGTGAACGCACTAATCTCAGAAACTGATTCGATTTGAAAAGTTGGTAGTGAGTTGGACCAGTGCATTTATTGAGAATTTAATGCTGTTACAGAGACCAGTCTCTCACATACATTTCCTAATGTTGTCATCTTAGTTTAATCATAATACCCTTGTATGTATATGTGAGAGAAGAAATAAGAATAAAGATTATTATTGTTATTATTATTCACATATTATGTATATCTTTTAAGATTGACTCCTAGGTGTTTTGCAATTATGTACTATTAAATCCACATTTTTCAATCATCGAACTGGCATGGTCATCGACAAATCTTAGAGGATGTCATCATTTGAAAATAATTCCGCAACCATGTCAAATACAACGCGCGCGTTGATAAGTGTTGTGTGAAATTCGTGTGGACCGTCCTGCTATTTCCTGTCATGAACTAATTTACAGCAGGCTATAGTACTAAAACAAACTCACCAGAGATATGATATACATCGTTTTTGGGTAGGAAACACATGAATGTACTCTAAATACTTATTTCAGAATGGTGATCTATGATGTCTCTTGTAGGCCAAGAGCAACAAAACTGACGAAGTGCATTCAGCGGTTATGATTTCAAGGAAGAAAATCAAAAATTGGTAGGGCAACTTGTATCTATTAAAATGTTTTGTCTAATGGCTCTCGCTACTTTTTAGTGTAATCCGGTAAGTTAAACTTTGCAGTTCTTTTAAAATTTAAACTATTATTAGGGCGTGACGTGTAATGTAGTGTAACTTTTGAAATTAAATATATAAATACAAGTTTATTAAATTTATATTTATTTCCTCTTAACAAGTATTGAATCTCACCTTCAGGACCAACACGTGGATACGATGAGAGCAAAATTGGAGCCATTATACGCGTTAAGATGGATCCGATTGTCGACGTTATAAGTATAGCTATAATGATCATATTCGAGTGTTGTATTGCAATTTTTCTATCTTTATCCGTTGTATCGTTCTTCCATAATGAGTCTGATGCTACGCGGACAAGACAGGCCTAAAACGTTACAAATTTATGTTAATGATATGACAATATTAAAAGCAATAAATATGTTATCTTTTTTTTTATTTGTTATAATAAATTTTATGTGGCGTTTTATGGACCCAATTTGCCAATCCTAGTACGATGAAATTTCTATAGCAATTGTACTGCCATAGAAAAAAAAAATATTACGTCAATGAATACTTTTTGATCTGTCCATAGAACGTGCCATAAAACGAGTCACATAATTAAACAATAAATGAACTATCTAGGTATAACAAACGCTCGCAAACAAAATAATGCTCAAGCTAATCCCTATTTAAACAAATAATGGCAACTGGTTTCTGCGTGCACTGCACGATTACAGAGTCGAGAGATTTGTTAGGAACCCTTTTGACGTAAAATTAACATATTTAATTTTGATACAATGCCACCTTTGAATATTTTTCTCTTTCATAGTGGCAAACGGGCAGGCGTTGTAATACCGCCGCTCATGGGCGCTCACATTGCCAGATAGCTGTTAAGTGCGTTGCTACCTTTAAAGAGTCGAAGTCGAATTGGTTTGATGGGCAGCTGGTTCACATAGTGCCTCAAAACGATCAGTTGTGGAACGACGGACATCGACGTGATACGATTGTCGGGTCGTACGTCTTATAGAAGCTGATAGATATACTTTTCTATATTTATAGAGACGGTTTGAGATAAACACTAAGCAAACTGCATACACGGTGGAAGCTAATATGTTAATGCCCAAGATAATGTTATTTAAATAAAGACCAGTCAAGGTGAACATTGAGTTCTTTAAACAAGAGAATTAACTAATGATTAATTGACTTTGATAAAATAGGAAAGACATATAGAGTAAAATTTAGGTCAGATGAGCTTTATTTTTTTTAATAGAAAAAAAGCAATTCTCGTATGCCGCACTAAGAAAAAAAAAAACAAGTAGACATAGACTTGAACTATTTTCTGGCCTCGCTACGACGGCGTATAGAAACACAAATTCAATATAAATAAAATATCAAATATGCAACGAAAGTAAAGTTTCCTTAATGAAGTTAATTGAAAGTCCAGTTTACAGACTCGTGTAGATTAGAGTTGGAGCTTTGGAGCGTGCTTGGCCCGATTATTCTAACGCATGCGACTCAAAGTGAATTAAACTGGGATGCTAGACGATGTTATTAGTTCTTACTTCGACCGGATTACTGGTGACGTAAGCTTTTAATTTTGTTACAACGTCTAAGGAAATATTCTAACTCAACATTTAAAGCAAAATAAAAATATGTTTCAATATGAACCCGTCATTAATTGTCTTGTCATATACTTCATAATAATTGTCACGGTCATTGTATGATTATTATCACTTTACGACACTACGACAAAAGATAGCCCCGCCCAGATTAAACGTCGTTATCTATTATAATAATAAATAAATTATATCATACTTACTTCAACTATAGCCTTTGGTATCCAAGTAATTGCAACAAAAATACTCTCTTTTACGGGCAAAGAATTAGCAAGAGCTACTAGGAATGCAGTTAGTAACCGAAAAACCAAGGCTGAAAAAATACAGGCTACCATGACTCCGAATTCTGCTGCGCTGACGTCAGAGACCTGTGATAATAATAGTATAATTAGAATTAAATACAAAAATATTAATGTAATTCAAAACTATACAAAAAACCAGTGGCGCTACAAGCTTTTAGGTCTTTACGTCAGATTTCTTTGTTGAAACAGATATTGATTCGACGGCTCATTGGTCTAGTGGTTAGAACCCCTGACTGCGAATCCATGGGTCCCGGGTTCGATCCCCGGCTAAGACAAACATCGATGTGATGAGCATTTGGTGTTATGCTTAGGTCTTGGGTGTTTAAATATGTATTTATATGTATATCTATCTATATATGTATGTATATCCGTTGCCTAGTACCCATAACACAAGCTTCACCAGCTTAGCATGGGACTAGGTCAATTGGTGTGAATTGTCCATTAAAGAAAAAAAAAAAATCTTACAATCTCTTGAATCTCTTGATTGTGT
This sequence comes from Pieris napi, assembly GCF_905475465.1. Taxonomy (NCBI): domain Eukaryota; kingdom Metazoa; phylum Arthropoda; class Insecta; order Lepidoptera; family Pieridae; genus Pieris; species Pieris napi. The sequence continues at coordinate 8,032,020 of NC_062248.1, read as the reverse complement.
CTTTCTAGGCAAGTAAGAGATCAGATTTCTATGCCTGACACACGCCGTCGTCTTTTTTGGACTAAAACATGCCATTCTTCACGATTTGCTTCACGAAACCCGTACAGAAACTTCATTGGTGCACCGGGATCGAACCGATGACCTCAATAACATTGCTCTTAAAAACTGAATAACAAAACATAAAAAAATATGGACTTGGATATTGGTATAACAGCGTTTACAAAAAAGTACTCCCGTATCGTCCAGTGGGAATAGTGTGAGTACATTTTCGAGCTAGTTTCTCGGCTATTTCCTGGTAAGTAGGTAATCAGATAATTATAACGCTGATGGCTAAGTACTTTGCTCGGTTTCTATATGCAATCATTGTTGTACGTTCATTTTGAAATATCTTATTTCTCGTATGTATGGAAATTTGATGTTTTCGAAAATGAGGCATTGCGGTAATCTTTATATATATTCTCTTTTCGTAAATGATAGCAATCTGTTATGGTTTATTTACTTATACATTTGGTATTCCGTATAGTGTATACATTTGGTACTAGATAATACAAATAATATATACTACGTGATATTTTTTTAAAGATAAAAAGAAAAGAAGCTGGTCTTGAAATTTATTGACTATCCACACAGAGCTTCATAAATATACGATAGGTACAGAGTCGATACTTGGTCATAGTACAATTCCCGCGTCATAAATAATGAATTGCCTTAAAATGTGATTATAGCATGATGTAATGGTTGCAGGTCCTTACACACTTTTGTAAAAAAATATTGGCGACTTAAAAGATTGACAGCTCTTCTCGCCCGTTCTACGTCCTTGATTTGAGAACTTTCAGTAAATGTAAATTTGGAAGGATCAATTTTTTACTAACGTTCATAAGTGTATTTTGTTAGTTGGTATTTTTTGTTTTAAAATAAATATAGGTTGCTCGATAGACGAAAAATATGTCACAGAGCGCGCCACGCTTTTTCACAATAATACCAGTATTTTTTGTTCATTACCATTTCCAGCCTAAATTAGGAATTATTTTTCACTTTTTAGTTTGATGTGCTTTAAAAGCGTGTTTTTTAGTTTTTTTTAACTATATTTATTTTCTACTTTTTAGTCCTAGCAGCAATACGTGTTGTCTCAATTTAATCGTATTGCTTTGTGGACTTAAAAAAAATATCATTGTTTTTTCGAGATAAACCTATGAAATTATTATATTGTCGCTGATTCTTTATAAGTGTACAAAGTTTGAATTAAATCTGTCCGTTAAAAGTGGGTCAAAATCGAGTCCGAAGGACTCGGTTACATACATACATACATACAGGTGAAGTTGTATATGTTGTAAATGTTGTTTAAGGAATTGCTTTTAAAAGAGTACCGAGAGTTTTTTCTCTCGGCCTACACCCTCTGTCTTCTTTGCCGAAGAGTAGGGATGCCTTCAAATTTAATGACGTGGAATAAGTGATACCTGTATCTTATGTTCCATAATAAACATATTTTATTTTGTATATTGATATTTAGATTTTGTCAAAAACGTATTAAAACAATTTTTTTCGCTATGAATCTCTGAATCACATCCTAAATCCTAAATAGCTATGAAATATTCTTAGAATTAATTTTGCATTAGGGCACACGTAAAAAAACATTACTCAACGTATATGAGAAAGAGAATTTCGATGAAATACACTGATTTATTTTGCTGGACATAGTAATGCCGTAATCAAGTCTAGCAGTATTAGTGAAAATGTAGGTGAAAATACAATATATCAGATAGACCCGCTGGGGATTTGTATATAATAACGTAATTTGTAGTGTTATCTGTGCTGAAATTTCATATAGGTTTAACGCAATTGCAAGAGTTTATCATTTCATAGAATCAGACCTAAAACAGTATGGCTATAACAACTATTGTATCATATTCCATATCTCTTAAGAAAACTTACTGGAAAAGAGCTAGAATGCATACAGAATAATGGTAGCGTAGGGTAGGGTACCTAGATGTTTGGTTTGGCACTACATATGCTGTAGCTGCTTCGTTGACATTTCAATTAACTGCATAGCCATATTGCTAGATTTACAATGAAAACATTCATCCATTTGAATTGTTGACATTCTCCAGGTCAGTGAACCCACCGAAAGTTTTAGCAAAATTATTTGGTCAGTACGTGACGCTACGATTTTATTCGTAATAAAGGTAATATTAAATTACATATAAATGAAACCTAGTCCTGTTTATTTCACAATATGTATGTTGTGTATGAAAAGTGTCATGATTATTTTGTGTTATTATAAAAGGCAACTATTAATTATTTACCTACGAAAAATTTAACCGATTCTAAGCGTCGAGGGTAAATAATTTATTATTTTGCGTTTATATGCAATAGAAAAGTTTTATTGAAATAAAACAATAGAAATTTTAAGCGCTTTAATTTTAAACTTTACACTATGAGCGCTTGGTACTTAATTATTATTTTTTGCTATTTGAAAACTATCATATAAATATTCATTTACTACAAGTGCAATTTGAACAAAGTATTCATTTGAATAAGGGTGTCATAATAGAAAAACAAATAGTAGTGAAAACTAACAAAACTAAACCGAAAAATAAAGTACTTTATAAGTACCATTTATATGAAAAGCCTCGTTGTAAAGTCAGCCGAATAGGTTAAATTCTGAATATTCGTGGCTTGTCTACTTTTCACCAATGACGATACGTAAAATAATTAGACACAATAAAAAAAAAATAGACAGCAAATATATTACACAAAAAGTTAACATTTACGAAATCCAATCACATTTCTACCTCATCAGTGAAAACTGTAGACAACTTAAGTAAACAAATTAAATAAATATAATAGGTTGGGGAAAAAGTTTCTTCGCATTTTTTAAGAAAACTACCATTTTGTTCAATAACTTTTTGCCATTATTTAGGTAGGGACATGATCCCATTGCTATAGAAATTTTGGGGCTTCTGATCAAAATACCGCGATAATTGGTTTTGGCAGTCCTCTCGTGATGATAACCTGACACTGCCTAAAGAATTCCGAAGAGACTGAAACAGGTGGAAATCTGAAGGTGCAAGGTCAGGACTATACGTCGGATGCATTATCACCTCCCAGCCAAGCTCTCTTAGTTTTTGCTGAGTGGCCAAAGATGTGTGAGGTCTAGCGTTATCATGATGAAAAACCACACCACTTCTGGTGATTAATTCCGGCCGCTTTCTCTCAACTTCTTGCTTAATTCTCATCAGTTGTTAGCAGTAGAGTTCAGAATCGATGGTCCTGCCTGGTGGTAATAGCTCATAATGAATAATGCCCTTCCAATCCCACCACACACACAGCATCACCTTGTTGCGAGTTATCCCGGGTTTCGCCACAGTCTGTGAAGCCTGACCGGCCTTTGACCACGACCTTTTTCGCACGTTCTTGTCGTACGTGATCCACTTTTCATCATCAGTTATCAGCTTCTTCAAAAATGGTTCGATTTCATTAAGTCGTAATAAAGAATAAAAATGAGTACACAGTTCATTAGGTTTCTTACAGTGAGCTCGTGAGGTACCGAAGTATTGAGCTTTTTTGCAAATGCGCCAAAACTGTTTTGTGGTCAATTCCCCGTTCTTCAGCTACGTCGTAACTACTGATATGCCGATCTTGCTCCACTTTTTCAAAAATTGCATTCATTTTATCTGTCATAGGGCGACCAGAGCGACTTGGATCTTTGACATCAAAATTTCCGGATTGAAAACGCTTAAACCAAATTTGTGCTACTCTCACAGACACTGCACTAGGTCCATAAACATCGCAAAAAAATTTCGCGGCTTGTGTTGCATTTTGACCTTTTTTGTAGTAAAATTTTAAAATGTATCGAATTTCTTCATTCGATTCACTCATATTGACGGTACGAAAAATAAATAAAAAACAGTCATTATCCTAATTTGATTTTGGAATTATCTTCTTTAAAATCTCAACTTTCCTTGATAACAAAACTATCGAGATACATATAGTATAGCCAAAGAGATTTTATTACAAGTTCATGCATACTATAATTTGAAAAGACTTTTTCCCCAACCTAATACATTAATATAACTGTACAAAGTTCTACTGTGATTTTACGATGATTTTTTAATTTTTTTCCCATAAAATACGTTGCTTGTGATTTTCGTATATTTCTTTATTCTAATATAACTGAAGTGTATAATTTGTCATGTCATATTTTCCTGTTATCTTTTAAACATTTATGTGAAATTGTGTTAAATTTTATGTGAAATTTTATTTGCGTTAATAGATTTGGACATTCTATGTGACTCCATGGACATGCGTAGATAGTTTGGTAAAAAAATATGAATAAATTTATACCAAAATCCGTAATCAATAATTATTTTCTAAATCGGCTTACGCTAAAGTTCAATGAACTCGCATATCAATAATTATCATTACCTCAATAAAATACCCGCTCAAGGTAAACAGCATTGACTCGAATATTACCCAGAGAGTGGTGTATATTTCAGATACAGGGTTATTGTTTAGCTCCCAACCACGCTGTGCCCAGCGAGTAGCTGCAGCGCCGGCGCTCACCATTATCGCAACTCCAGCTAAAACAATATTGAATTGTTAAATAAATAGAAAATAATTTTGTTCTAAAACCAGTTTCATACCTCTGCAATATAATTGCCTTACCAGACTTTCAACTCGTTTGCATACGTGCTGTTGTGTTTACATATATGGATTACACCTATTTTTATTTCTGCGCATTTAGTTTACGTAGTTCGTACGGTAAAAACGTGATAAAAGCGACATTTCTGACATCAGTGTAAAATTTGTCAGACAAGAAGGCAGTCAATTTATTTGCAAAAAAATAAAAAAAACATATAAACGGAGACCAAAACCCATGATAGGGTAATGAATGTAAAGCGTACACTTGCGACACGCTTACGGTGCCAACATTATCTATTCAGTGAATATACCTTTGATAATGGACAAATGCTTATTACAGCGGGATAATTTCCTTGAAATCTTATACTTTTAGTTCCTACGTTGTTCCAATACCTGTATTAAAACGAATTGCTAGTACAATAAAGCTTTTTGATCTATACTGTGAATCTATTATATCTTGAAGTTAGCGCTAATTAAAATGTCGCTTTAGGTTCAAAGAAATAACTCTATAATTAAATGCGTTTTAATTGGAATTGTGTGACTGTTTACTAAACCTATACCATCGTTTATACCACCATCGGCCGTTAAGGCAGAATACGAAATTACACCCGTATCACCTCGACGTTCACAACTGAGTGCTTTTTAAGGCTGTTATTGTCGCACAACACCTTTACGTGGAACCAGCTGCCCACTGAAGTATTTCCGAACCAATTTGACTTTGGGTCCTTCAAGAAAAGGGCGTACCACTTCTTAAAGGCCGGCAACGCACTTGTAAGGCTTCTGGCAATGTGAGGGTCCATAGGCGGCGATATTACCTAACATCAGGTGAGCGTCCTGCCCCCTGTTATATAAAAAAACCAACGAGTGTCAGTGAGTTGTTTTTTAATAATTTGAGTTTTCGTGAATTTTTTTTGTAACTCACTTTTCAAACTCACTCTGATAAGGAGGGAGCTTGTAGTTTATTGTTTATCAGAATGCCAAATCGTAAAATGACTGCTTTACGATTGATTTTAGCGCGACCGCCGCTGTGAAAACAGCTGTGTGACTTCGAAAAGTGAGTTACAGAATCGCAAAGCTGTATTGTAAAATCGAAATCTTTATTGTAGTGCTAACACAAACTTTTTACAACGAAAAATAATTGTAGTAAATGTATAAATATGCTTTGACGCTTACATTAATCTCCCTTTACACTTTTGTACAATGCTTGACAGTGAAAACAATAAATTTTAAATGGTTTTGCATTTTCATTCTTTGTGGGATCGAGGACGATCAGCCCTGCGATTCTGTAACTCACTTTTCGAACTCACACAGCGGTTTTGATAAACAATAAACTACAAGCTCCCACCTTTTCAGAATACCAAATCATAAAATGACTGCTTCACGACTAATTTGAGAGCGACCGCCGATGCGAAAACCGCTGTGTGAGTTCGAAAAGTGAGTTACAGAATCGCAGGGCAGGACAAACATTTTAGCTTTTTAAAGCTCATACTACGGTTCTGCAGTGTAAGCCAAGTGCGTTACTCACTCCTGGGCTCGTAGATTCGATCCACGGCTATACACCATTAGACTCTATGTGCGCATTTAACACTCGCTCGTACAGTGAAGGAAACATCGTGAGGAACGGAACGGATACATAAAAAAAAGGTTGTAACTCCATTGGTCACTACGGTTTTAATAATAGAACATAGATTATTAGAGGGTTGAACATATTATTGAAGTATTTTTAGCTCAATAAAGCTAATAATTTGCCCTAGCCTAACAATGAATGAAATATAATTGAAATGAAGGTTAAATACTGTCCTCAACAATTAGACCGCATTCTGAATGTTTTCAACACTTAAGCTCATTGAAATAATTACAAAGAATATCTTATGTTACGCCGCTCTGAATAGAAGTATCAAATTACATTAACGTATTCTTAATTATTGACTTATGTCATATCTCATATTGACCTGAATACAAAAAGGCCCGTAACACCCAAAACAGGGTATGGTTAGACTCTGTAGACTGAAAAGAGACACACGAAGTCTATTTTGGATCGTGGGAAAGATTCATAGTTTTTTTTTCATTCATAGAGATTCAACGCATCGTAATTAAAGAATGGGTTTGACTTATTGGAGTCATAGTTCGTGATAAGTTCCTACTCTAATTCTCTTTTTGTCATTCCCTTCCACAGAAGCGTCCTAGGTACTAACATTGGATATGTAAGTGGAACACTTCTCTTACAGCATCGCAGAGATATCTATTCCAAAAAATTGCAATAACTTATTATTATCTCTTGGTTTTGGATGGTTTTCACATATTTGTAAGAATTCTGTTTGTTATAAAGTATAAAGCATGGTGTGTTAATGTTGGCAAACATTTATTGAACAAATAAATACTCTACATCTTAGTTGAAGGTATTTTCTTCTCCGGAGAAAATATTGTTTGAGCAGATTTATGAGTATAGCATAGCAAGGAGTATACAAGTTCAAACGCACGATATCAGGCTTGAGTTATACTCTCAAACACAAGAGTTAAACTGCTTCACGTTAGTAAAATAAACCTTTATTCAAAGTCAAAACCCGACAAAAGATAATGCGCGCTTTTGCCCCTATTCCATTATCACGTTAATGTCATTCTCCTTTGGTATAATCCGAAAATAAAACTTATTAACAAACTAGTACATTCATTATATACGAATAATATCTTTGCGGTGTCGAGTTGACAGTAAGATAACGTAGGCGTTCATATATAAGGATTATTAGGTTTGTATCCTATAAGGCTAATCTGTCCCTGTCCCTCAATGTCAATTTCCTACGTATTAAAAGGAGAATGACCTTACAATAACGGTAAAATAAATAGGATATAATTAGAAATTGTCAGACGCGCTAAAACATAGCACCGCGCTGAAACTTCCTTTGTACGGTGTATTTAAGTTACTAAATAGTTTTAAGAGTTTTAAGTGAATTTTTGATGTCAAAAACATTAGTTATATTTCATCTATTTTAATAAAAATTACTGTCCGAAAAAAAATAACCGTCCGATTTTAAATTCCTTCACCATTAGAATGGCTCTACCATTCTTGAGTAAATGTTGATTATGATGCCCGGAGCATGAGGCCATAAATATTTCTGCGTCTTTTTCGTTGATTATTTTCACACAATTTCACAACAGTAACTACGTCCATACTTAGAGCTCTTTATGTATTTCCGTTTGACTAATCATAATTTTAGAAAACGCGTGAATGTCCAATATTTTATTTTTCATCCGTACCATATGCAAAACTTTAATATTGAGTTATTATAATATTATCAAAGTTTACTTTATCATACCGTTATATTCAGTTGACAAGCATTCCAAGCACTTACAATAGTTCCGTGATAATAAATTGTTTCATACAAAATTTGTGCGTAATAAAACTTATAAAAACGGGCGTGACTTGTATAAATGATTAACGCTTAAGTTGAAATAAGTTAAAATATTTTATTAATATAAAAGTCATGAACCATTATTCCATGAATTTTAAATTTACCTTAATTCCCCGCTTGTGTCTGCCTAACTGTAAATAAAATAAAATACGCGCAACATTTTGAAAATAGGGCTGAATATACAAGCACAAAAAGAAACATTTACATTTTCTTATTATTTTAATAACTCGGAGGAAACCCTGTCATCCATAAATAAATTTTTCATTCTTGTGAACAAATAAATTGTTCAATTGGTGAAACAGTGCGAATACCAACAACTAAACAGTTTAAACTAAAATTAACGAAGCCTTTCAAGCTCAGAAAACTGATTGTTGGCTGTTGGCTGTAAGTTACGAACGAGATAGAGGACAAGATGATAGAGATATTTGAATCCAAGACCTGGATTATGAATTATCTGTTTAATAGTATTGTATGGGGGTCCATACAATACTATTAAACAGAACGGGTATTAAACAGTTTTGAACGGGTAAGTAATAAAGTGCAAACAAAAAATATCAATCGTAATTTCTGCATTGTTACAATATTTCGACGACTCATTGGTGTCGTGGTTAGTACCCCTGACTAATCCATGGGTCCCGGGTTTAATCCCCGGCTGAGACGAAAATCGATGTGATGAGCATTTGGTGTTGTGCTTAGGTCTTGGGTGTTTAAATATGTATTTATATGTCTATCTATCTATAATATGTATGTATATCCGTTGCCTAATACCCATAACACAAGCTTCACCAGCTTAGCATGGGACTAGGTCAATTGGTGTGAATTGTCTTTGTAAAAAAAAAACTGTAAAAACTTTGTAAAATGTTCCATTGTTAAGTGAAAGGCGTGTTCATACATAAGCATTATTCATGTTGCCATGTAAGTTAGAATTGCTATTAATAATATTTTATTTCCAAAGTTTCGTTGTGATTGTTTCGCAATCGCTGTTTTAATCTATAGCTATTATTTCGCCAATCGTGTATAATGTAGTGTTAGTATCTGAAATAAACCGCACCAAAAAATTCTCGATACGTGGTTTTCATGAAAAACACGTAGCTAAAATAACAATTAAAAAGTTAAAACAAATGTTTACATGAGCACCGAAACATTAGCTTAAAGTCCAGTTTCAATTATTAATAACATAAATTTTAATGCAAATGAAACGATTATAGAATTGCAATAAAGATAATGTTATCTAAAATAGTTTGGGGTGCAGTGTTTAGATTCTGGTCACGTTTGGAATGCCTTTTGCCGTCACCTGAACATGCCAACGCTAAATTAGTTTTTCATCCTATTGAGGCTTTGTTGCTGAAGTAATAAACCGAACAATATTAAGTTTGATATTGACACCGCACCTGTAGGTAAACAAAGTTTTAATAATAGCTGTCTTATAACTTTAAACGAGCTTTCTAGAATAACTGTATTAATTTTATACTCTTTGTTTTTTAACCAACTTACGCTAATACGGACGACGATGTTTTTTTTAATAAAATTTACATGTTAGGCTCAGTTACTTATATGTAAAGGTCGCGAGTACGATTCTCGCCGCAGAACAATAATTATTTGACAAAACCTATTTTTACCCTCCTGTAGAAGAGACAAATGTATCAAATACAAAAAAATATGACCCCATCTAAGGTTATCGGACCGTTTAATTGAGTTATAATCGCAATTCTATTAATTATTATAAAAATATTCCCATTATGCAGCAGTAACATAAACTTATATTTTATTTTAATGAAATCTCGTAACGTCAGTATCACATCGATCAAAGCTCGGTCAGTTTTATTAAATTTGCTTACAGCTATTAAAAATAAAATTAATTTCACGTAATTCATTTACATGATTGTTTTTGACTGTTCAATTAAATCTGTTGATAGGCTGTATTGAAAATGTCAATTTATACATTTTGTGAATACAAAGTTATCACATGTATGTAAGGTCAACATTTAAATGAAATATGAACCTTCCCAATCATGTTCTTGCTTCCCGGAAATAGAACGTAAACGTAACGAACGAACGGCTTCAGAGATTAACGTATATAATAACGAAGAGCGTAATTGAGCTGGGGATTAACATACAGAACCAAGCTGAGAAGAGAGAGAGAGAGTGAAGACATATGCCAAAAATAGGCGTTGGGTCACTAATTAGTTATCAACAAGTAGGCTCAGCCTACTAGTAATAGTAGCCCGCTTCAATAATTAAACTACGTTTCACATTTTAAAGTATCCCCTTATAAAAATAAATCATAAGTAAGAAGTATACTGCTTCGATGGAAGGCAAATCCAGGATTTACAGATGTAAACGCGTTAAATTTAACAAGCGTTGGCATTTTAGTTAAACAACAAACAGTTATTTTAATATTTTTAAAAACTTACATATACCACCCCAGCCAAAGTATCCGCCAGCGTAAGTGAATAACATCCCTCCTGCAAAAAGGTGCAAGCTTCGAATCGCCGGCGCATAAGTATCATCATGATCTGGCAAGATGTCAGCTAATACTCCCCATGCTACACCAAGAGCTACACCGAAGAATATAGCCGTAAATGCCTGTAAAATAGTTTTAAGATTTGTGATAATAAATGGATTACCCGGTCAATTAATAGTTTCGGGTCAATTAATAGTTTAACGATAGCAAACATAAAAAACTGGTTTAGAATTATTTTAATATGCATTTGTCGCCCTCCTGCATTGTGACATGACTAGAAACCACAGTGGTTTTCAAATATATCATTATTTAGATTGATTATACTGTAAAAAAAAATTATAGAGTTTTGCAAGCACCCAGGCGACCTTTTAGTATAGAAGTATATTCGATAATATAATATAATTATTAGATAATCATTAATAGAGTGTATTTATTTTTAATGCCTAAATATTCTACTCTGAGTTTTCACGGTTTCTTTAACGTATTGGCTAAAATTATTAAGTATTTTGAGTCCACTAACCCCTTACTAGGCATTTTGCGTTTCCTGTGTCATTTATATTTTTAAATAGATTTAGGTTTAAATTTTGGTTATACTTAATATACAAAACTACTTTTAAGAAAAATACCTTAATTATACGTAAAGCAGGAGTAGATTCATAAAAAATAGCGCTATTGATAACTCCAAACATTCCTTCAGTGAAGGCTGTATCAAGGCCCCCAGCATTGCCAACTAAGAGTGCCAATTTACTTTTAGTCCCTAGACTAGTGTTGCCCAAATGCAAGACCAAGACGAGACTTAGGCCAGTCTTGGTATTGTCTTGCGTCAATACACCTGGTCTTGGTCTTGGTCTTGGTATTGCGCTCTCAGTCTTGGTCTTGGTCTTGATCTTGCAGCAAGAGTCTCGCAAGTCTCGCAAGACTTGCAAATACCTATTTGCCTATTGCTATTTGTGGGGGCTTGCGGGCTATCCTGGAGCATTCACCAATGTATTGTACATCAACCAATAATAGCAGGCAGGCTACAGGCATTGTGTTGAGATTAGCAGATTTCATTACAGTGTGCGTAGGTACATTTTTTAGGCAATTTGTCGTACTCGTGACTGTCGCGCTTTGCTACGTAGGTACTGTCGTTAAAGTATGTGTAAGTAAGAAACGATGTAGGTACCTACTACAACAAAATTGTATTCCTTAGAAAAATAATCGTCGTACCTACACGACGATTATTTTTATTTATTTAGTAAATCATCGCTGAAGACAATAGTCGCTACTAGAGTAGGTACGATAGAAGTTGATAAACCGACACTGCAATTCTCGATGATTTTAAAACAAAATACGTAAAGCAATATGACGTCGCTCATATTTGGAGCTTTTCCACGTTTCAAGTTTGTTAAAATCACCCACTTCCAATTTTGCAGTGCAATGTCCTTTAAAAAGGTATAATAGGTAATCTATATATATAAAAATGAAACCCGTTTTCCGTTGTCACGACATAACATGAAAACGGTTTGACCGATTTGTCTGATTTTTTTTAATAATATACCATGAAGTACGAAGATGGTTCTTACGGAGAAAAATTAAAATAAAATTGAGTGAATCAGTCTAAAAACAACACTTTTCTATATTCCCATACAAAATATTCGTAATAATACTTAAAAGTGAATTTGAACTTTAATACCATAGCATAAAGTTCAAGTGTTAATGGAGGGGTTCCGGGAAGGTAAATTTTTATTTTTTGACATAATGTATTTGTTGTCTTATCAATTTTCTTTTTTTATCTTACTAGCTAGACCGGTGTCCCGAATAGCAGAATAAGTATTTTAAACAAATAAAGAATCGACTGTTAGGCGGTACGATGTTCGCCAGGCCAGCTAGTAATAATATAAACTAGGTATATTTTTATTACTTACAACAATTTTTATAAAATCTACCTATCCTTACGACTACATTCTTCCTTGCGAGGACAACATAATCTATTTGCGTCCGTTCTGAGCACCCGGAAACTTATTTTATTTTTTAGAACATGGGCAGTGGCGGCGACCTTTGACATGAAAGCGACGGCGGCAACACAAAGTCTAGAAGCGGACTAAATTTTTACCTATTTTGGTGGGGTTGTCAATGTTGGCATTAGCACAGAAAAATAAAATTAAGTAAACACAACGTTTATCCACTTTTTAATAACTAGGTATCCACGATAGAATATTTTTTCTACTAATTTCCTAAGGGTCGATTCGACCAAACTTCAATTTATACACGAGTAACTATACCAAGAATAATCTATTCCATGATTTTAATCTCGAGTAAATCCATAGTCGTTTGTCCACGTAATCGATAGTATAATTGCGCTAGGAATAACAATACGCGAATAGCAATAAAATGGTGAACGAAAATAAAACTCGGCAAATAAATGTTGTTCTACAACGGGACAGTGTAAGAGCATACATCATGTCAACTCGATTTTGCCGTATTATAGTGTGAAAAAGTAGCTTTTAACAGGTGTCAAACGACAACAAAAAGTTTTTATTTCTTGTTTGTTTGAGGCTTTCGTCTAAAAAGGAACTTCTGTTGAGCCCAGTTGAATTTCATTCTAATATTATAGAAAATAAAAAATCTAAAAATAAATAAATAAATACTAAATTGTTTAAACGTTTCATTATACAATGCCAGACTATTAATTTAGTGCGTTGCGTTGACTTGAAATTAAAACACAGAATACATATTTGTGAAATGACAGAAATCAGCTGATTGGACTGACTGACGCCATTAAATTATTCTAGGAATAGCTGTTATTCCGTGCGAAACGGCGGTATAGTTGCAATTCCCGAATAAGCCCACTATTCTTAGAATTTGTAGTTGGTAAAACGTAAAATTTATTTACTCTCGATTAACTGACGATTTATTCTAAGATTAAGATTTACTCTTGTTTGGTCGAATCGACCCTAAGTACTCAGTCTAAATCTTTTTCATAATTTTTGTTTTTCAATAATATGTTGTGTGTAATTGAATGGTAAACTCTAAATCTTACTAGAGAGCTTTTTTAAAATAAACTTATTGAAAGCACTGACATGGCATATACACTTTTCAATCTTGCTGCTCACATTTTAGTACCTAGGTATCACTCACTATCTATCATTTACCGATATTAACAATGATTATTTCGAAATCAAAATATTCGCAATTCAATAGATGCAATACCTACTTAGTTATTAATTATCATCTCGCCCGACAGCTTTTAACGCTGTAGTGTTCGAATTCAAGCCAGTGTGAGAATGTATTTAAATAAAAAAAACTCAGAGCATTCAATTTATACCTACATACTGCTGGGACATCTTCAAGGTCATTTAATTTTATACTCCTATACCAACCCTACCAAAATAGGTAAAAATTTGTGTGCCTCTGTCCGTACTCTTTGTCGGCGAATGCGGCGCTCAGTGTCAAATGCTGTGTTACACTTGTTGCAAACCGCGGTGTCTTTGTCGGTAAATTATCAAATAAGTAGGTATTTAATACACCGACCGACCAACAGTTTATTCGCAGAACGTCACATTTCCCCAATCAACTTTGAACCTTAATTCTTTAGCGATAAACTTGAAAATCTGTTGAAGAAATTTGATAGATTGTAGTAGCTTGATGTGCTGGCGTTTGTACCATAGTATTGGCTGCCGTAGAAACTGTTACTAGACCTACTCGACTCGCTGTTAGTTTTAAATTTTGCTAAATAGAAGAATAATATAAACTTTGAAACATAAGTTTCACACCTACATGATGTTTATATAATTTTGTTAACTATAATTTTAAGCACATACCAACCTACGAGTACTAACTTTAGATCTGCACATTAGACATAAACAAGCATAACATATTATTATAGGTAGATACCTACAAGGTATGAACTTTGCTAGAATGTTATTAGGGAACAGATTTGTGAGTATTAACACGCTACCTACTTAATAAATTGTTGAAATATAATAAGTAGGTACTTACCTACCTAATCAATATACAATACGTTTCAGGGTGCTTTCAGACGAGCGGCACGTTGCCACTTACAAATACAACTGCAGCCCTTAGTTTAGTGTTATGATTTGTGATACCTACGGTTTTGATACTGGGGAACGTTTTTCAAAATCGGGATTGAAACCAAATACCTACTTAATAACGCCCAAATCTCAGTTTGTCTTAACTGCAAGACGCAAGAGTCTTGCAGGCTTAAGTATTGTCTTGCTCAAGTCTTGCAGGGTTCAGTCTTGGTATTGGTCTTGCTATAATAAGGCGGTCTTGGTATTGGTCTTGGTCTTGCAAAAACGCAAGAACAAGACCAAGACTGCAAGACCAAGACCGATTTTGGGCAACACTACCCTAGACCCTTAGTATTCAACGCGATGACGATTGGTACCACAATTGCAGGTGATACAGACGATAGAATGGCGCCTAGATGTATACCTACAAGAAAGAATAATAAAACGATTAAAGTAATGAAAAGGGGCTAGCAAGTTTTTTTTTTATAGAACAGGGGGCAAACGGGCAGGAGGTTCATCTGATGTTAAGTGATACCGCCGCCCATGGACACTCTCAATGCCAGAGGGCTCGCGAGTGCGTTGCCGGCTAATTAGGTCATATAATATAATAAGTATTTATTTGTTGTAAACATAATCACAGAGAATAACAAGAAGCTTACAAGTTACAACAGTGCGGTGGAAAAACAAACTGGACACAGTTTTTCTGTCCACCAGGACGTGTACAAGATTTAAATAATTTACTTATATACCAATGACATACATAACATAATATTATAGCCATTATATTGCGTGTAAAACGTCACAAACCCATTCAAACATCGGCGTTCCGATGCAAGAAACATGTTTTCGACTACAATTCTTATTCGAATACAGGATGTCTGATTAATAAGACATCCTGTATTTGATAATGTATTGTTATGCGTAATTTATAATTCTACGAGTAATAATAAATTTAATATAGTTCTTTGTTAAATCATTTTCAATAAGATAGTCTAATGTTAATTTCCCATAAAGATTATTGTATATGGGTAATAATAATTAGTTTTTTTTTATTTTCTACGTGTGGAATGTAACAATTGTTTAAACATTATTTTCTGTAAAGTAAATTTCATTGAGTAATGCTATATTTCATTGGTTTGAGCAAGTAAGCGGCGTTTAACCATGTTAAAATGAGCAAAATTTAAATTGATACTCTTTATAATTTTTATCTTTATTTAAGATAAAAAGTATGTAGTTATGGTCATTGACTAGGTACACAATGTTTAACTTAAATGAGCCTTATCGTTCGTAAGTTTTTTTCTTAACTTTCTCATCTGCGACCAGCGAAGGAGCTAATTTAACTAAGCCAAGAAATTAACATTTTATAGTATTCAATTTACTTAAGCGCTTCTTTAGGAATTTGATAAAGTTAAGAATAGAAGCTAGATTTACTTAACGATTTTCACTTACCCCAATACCAGGGAAAGTCGAGATAAATAAAACTAAAGAAGGCCGTAGATAAACACTCGACGATCCAAGGAAGTGTTGCCAATGAAAAAACTTTCACGGGATTGTGCCTTATGTAATTCCAGTTCCAGGTTAGAGGGCCCTTTGTTAAAATAATAACTGGATAAACTCGCCTGCAAGAAAATAAATTTTGGAGTACTAGGTTGCGTGGAGTGGAATTTCATGTTTAATTTTCACTTCTATTTCCTAGATGTAATACAGAGCAAGCATATGAACTATTATACTACTTAATAAAATTTATATTAATATATTATTAATATACGTTAATTCTAAAGAATTTTGCAATTAAAATCAGTGCTACTTTCGAGATTGTGTCTGAATATCGGTTTAATAAACTTTCGGTTGAAGCTTCGCTACATAAAAAGTACTTTATGATATTGTCATTGGTTTTCGCGAGTAATAATTAATATAAAACTTCTTTAACGGATAAACGAGAATTTATAAAAAAATGAGTAAATAATATAGAGACTGGCTGTTTCAATCCCTACGGTTGTTGAAAAGCACGTCAGAACGTTGAGTTATGCAAGTATACAATAATCCACAGAAGCGCTGGGACGCGGAGTGTTTCCCGAAAATAATCTGTGACGTCACTTGTAAGGTTATGCCGCTAGATTTTTTTAAACGGATATTACTGTGTGCCTGAAGGGCCATGATAGCAAAGCTCGGGTTGTTTTACCTCAGCCAGATGTTGCTTGAAGCTGGCTGTGCAGGCTTTTACAACTATACCTCCCGCCGAACGGTTTAAACCACTCGCGCACAACCAGCCTTGCGATTCTGTAACTCACTTTTCGATAAACAATAAACTATAAGCTCCCTCAGAATGCCTCCTTATCAGAATGCCAAATCGTAAAATGACTGCTTCACGACTGATTTGAGCGCGACCGCTGCTGCGAAAACTGTGAGAGTTCGTAAAGTGAGTTACAGAATCGCAAGGCAGAATATGGCGGCGGGCAATGTTACCATTGTAAAAAGAAGTTATTATTTATGCATTCTTCACACAGTGTCAATGCTTATAAAACAACCTAACACTATGTGATATATTCACGTCTATATCCGTGATAGAAGTTATGTTTAAAAATAACTTATATACGCATCTATATACTGCTGGCGTTAATCAAATGTGGTCAAGCGGAAAGTATACTCTTTTATAATATTTATTATAATTTAATTTACCTTAAATGATAATCAATGAGATCCGCTTTTTTATCTTCCAATATATTTATTGGTATAAACATTTTACACAGTACACCCACAAGGGTCTGTGTTATAACTGGGTTTAATGTGGTGTACCTTTCCACTGTATGACTGACCACATAACCAAGTGTCACCAAAGCTGATATGTTGAAGACACATCCTCCTGGCACAACCAGGTTGCCAAGGACGAACCAAGATGTCGCCCAGATACATAAATCTGAAAGCAAAGGTTTTTCTGCACAAATAAATAAAGATATATTACTTTATATTTACAAAAAAAAACTTTATAATATTAATTTGCTTATGTTAAGCACATCAATATAATCAGTGGGTGTCTGAGACCCATGTGGCAGACACAACTAGCATTGTTATTTATATACCTTTATAATAATTTTGTACAATGTATCTTATTCTCCAATAAACATGCTAATTCTTAAGGCCGATTTACATTATCTTAGTGTTTAGGAGAGTGCTTTAGGATAGTAATTTAGTTGAAACATGTAAACGCTACTTGCTTTAGTAAACGCTACGCTAAAGAACTTGCCTTTCAAGTTGTACTAAAGTACTCTCCTAAACACTAAGATAATGTAAATCGGCCTTTATGTGTACATTGCGCAAGCAGATTAATTTTACGTGGTTATAATTTCAAATATGTATAGTTCTGACAAATTTAGGAGTTGCGGGGTATTAAATTATAATTTTGTTATAGTAGTAGTTATTTAAGATACAACTACGCTAGGTACTAAAATAGTATAGTATTTTTTACGAGGCTTAATGCATCGTTTCAACATCATGTTGGCCTAGTAACTTCAAAGTGCGACTCACATCCCTGAGGTCGTGGGTTCGAACCTCGGCTGTGCGCCAATGGACTTTCTGTGTTCGCATTTAGCACTCGGCCGAACGGCTCAGGAAAATATGCCGAGGAAACCGATATTAAGAAGAAAAAATATAAATAATATTAGAAGGTAAATTATTCATAAACCAAAGATCTCTACGCCATATCGATGGGCCTATTAGAAAAAAACAAACTACTGACTTAAGTTTGTAGTGCCACTGGTAATCTATCCATAGAAATATTCTCGGTACTTTACTTATTGTTTTATAATCTCGTGAAAAAAAGAAGAATAAGTAAGTGCATGAATAATCAAAATAACACCATTGTTCTATGTTGGATTAAGTTATGAGAACTGGTATAATAATGTTAATACAATCGATAATGATAAACCCAGACATACTATAGACAAATGTATTGTTTCCGGCATAGATTTATATAGATTTCAATCTTACACAATCGAATGATAACTTTTGATTTATAGGCATAGGTTATCTTTACCCTACATAGATTATTGAGAAAATCTTAAACGTGATCTTTGTAAGGCCATTTGGAAACTCTGAAAAAAAAACCAATTTTTTTCTGAAATACTTAAAACATTCATAACTTTGTCTACTTTACATTTCGTTTAAATAATTTAAATGAAAGTGGAATGTAGATTGGAACTATCAAAATTATGGAAGTACTTAATAAGTTCTGGCAAACTACTGGTGTTTTTCCTTCTACTAAAGTATTTTATTAAGGCTTAATAAAATATAATTAAATTGTAATTTTATTCGTTATTTCAGGAAACTAGCGTAGTGCTTTCAAGGAATTTACAAGTTTTAGTGAAAGAAAGTTAATTAAAAAAGCCTTTAAAACCGCAGATTATTTAAATAAGATTGGGTGCAGTAGTTTAAGTTTAGTTTTTAGAATCAGTTAACTTAACTTCATAACTTTAATAGTAGTTTAAGTGACCGAAATATTAACATTTGACATGTAACAACGACAATAATGATATCTTATTTGATACAGAGTCAGTGTGTTCATGCACTGTGTCCACACCATATGAGCCGCCTACTCATTTATCCTCTATTCTATTAAATAAATCCAACAACAAAACCCAATTTCTATGTTTACTTTCGGGAATTGATAATCTAACCCCTAGATCTACCCCTCAAAAATGGGCTTAAAATTCCGCTCCAAAGTTAAGTGCACGTAATGTTCTAGTACTTAATTAACTTATTAATTATACTGCATTGTTGTTGAATACGTGGTCGTGAATGTTGGCTAGTCTATTCATGAAAATTGCTAAGTAAACATATTCTGTTAAGAAATGCTCGTTCAAATGTTTACTTATTCGTGTTAAGAGTCAACATTGTTTAGCTAATGAATTCCTTATTAATCGAAAATCGATAATAACTTTTAGCTAGAGTGTAATGGTCTCCTGTTATGCCAAAAATAATAGGAATCTCGTGTATACATTAACATGTAGTTAGATGAAGAAATTTATGATATCAAATACAGTCAAACCTGGGTAAGTGAGAACTGGATAAGTGAGAAAACTCTATAAGTGAGAGGAATAGCCGGGACCCGTCATTTTAAGCTACCAAAACCTCTATTAGCGAGAAACAGAAACCTCTGTAAGAGAGAGTCGTTTTTCCCTCATGCACCTCCGTAAGTGAGACTGCTACTTATCTTTACCTCTATAAGCGACAGTCGGGCTTTATTTATTTATATTATTGTACACAACAAATGACAAAACAAATGACAAATTTAACATCTGCTATTTTATGACTCATTCTTAACTTTCGTGGAACTTCCTACCATTGTTTTTGTAGGTATTGTTAGAGAAACACATTCAAAATACAAAAACAGAAACCCAAACGAAATTGACGGATTTTTATAAGTGTAAATAAGTATACACACTATTAAAAATGTATATGTAGGTACATAATAAATGTTGCGCATATTATGCACATAATTTTATCATATTACATATTTACTACATTCGTACTTGCTGTGACTTGTTATTGCTGCGTACCTCTATAAGAGAGAAACACTACCCATGTACCTGTATTAGCGAGAAACTCGGGTAAGTGAGAAACCTCCATAAGCGAGAATGAGATTGTGGTCCCTTGAAATCTCGCTTATCCAGGTTTGACTGTATATAATACATGTAAATATATGAAAACGCCACCGTAGAGGAATATGTCGAATAGATATACGATCTAGATAGAAGTATCATTGTGTATTATATACTAATTGTATGAAAGAGCTCCAACTTCATCCGATTAAAAAAAATAGTTTCAAGATTAGAATCCTGCAGTATTCCTGATGAACATAGGCTATAAAATATATATTACAAAACAAAGGGCCAATGCGAAATCAGGACCACTAGTATAAAGTACAGGAGTTAGGTGAAATACATACATACTGTTGGTAATTTTAAAAACATAATTTGACAGCTCATACTTACAACATATAATAACAGCAATATATTGCTTTAGATCAGAAGTTGTGGGAAAATTTGGACACCATCTTTGCATGATTTTCTCTTCTCCATGATGTCTGAAATGTCAATCAAGTTTCTTATTATTTCACGTAAAATAAAAAAATATGTTCAACCGACTATTTCTTTTATGATGTTTTTTAGTCGAGCCCTTGTAATTGTATAAAAATATAAGCAGAAATGTGTTTTCACATATGCAAATATATTTCAAATAGCTTCTGCTTATAACTCGAAGGCTGGACTATTTCATAAGTCATTTTATTTTTTACGGGGTCACACGGGGTTACACAAATTGGGATTGATAAAAATATTTTTTGACAAAACACCTACTCCTACCTTTCTACTCTTTTATATAGGTCAATAAAAAAACCCTATATATATTTATTTTATATATCTTTTATAGACTAGAGGATATTAACGAATATAAAAAGAGAACAAAATTATGGATTGTAGGGCTATAGGTTGTTTATTATTTACAAAAGTGTACTTTCTTTTTAGTTAAAGAGCAAAGTCATCAAAATTTATTTGTTTGTTTCTATTTAAAATGTTTTGATTTATATATTCATCAAAGTAGAATATTTTAACTTTATCATAAGCAATACTTACTCACGTTTTAACGAATCGTTCTTCAAATCTGAGTGATTTCCTTGAACTGGGAGTTAAATCATTGTTATCTGGAAAAACATAAAACCCATAAATATGTTTATTATCGTTCGTACAGTATGATTTATTCCTCTATCGAAATTATTTCACCACTTCTCAACAGTTTACTGTTTAACAATATGATAGTAGTAGATTCTACGAAACAAATGTTATAGAATAAGATTCAATTATTATGAAAAAGTAAATTAGATCATTAGGGGACTACTTTATAGGTAATGGATGTTTATACAGGGTGGCCAAATAGTCGTGAATCAAACGCAAATAGGGGATAGATGAGGTCATCAGCTGCAAAAAATGGTTCTAGGACATAGGACATTCTGAATGCCATAGGGCTGGCAGGTGCGTTGCCGGCCTTTAAAGAATACCTCAGTGGGTAGAGATGGTGGAGATAGTGGTGGTGCGTTCAGTTGTGGAACTACGTCGAGTTGATGAGGGTAGAATTTCGTATTCTGTCTCGACGTCCGATGACGAAACTTATCTGCAGGTATTAGCATTACCTTTGAATGTATATTAACGAATATTTGTTAAATAAAATGTAGCTTGAATCGCGAAATTTAAACATTTTTGCATATATGTTTTCATTTGGTTGTTATATGTGAGTTGTGCGTAACCTGGTCCAAGTAGTTTATCTAAATTGTCTCGTTGTTTAGCCTCTTAGCCTTCGCATGACAGCTTCTCTATTTAGTTTGTGGGTTTTACTAACTGCATTTCACATAAATATCATATTGTTATTCGATAATGATTCTCGTGTAGCATGATAGCCATAACGCTATATAATTTAATTTAGTAAATAAATACCATCTATTTGCCACATAAACATATATGCTTAGTTTAAAAAACAATTTATATATTTTACACAATTATCACGAATAAAGGCCGATAATTTAAAACTAATTGTTATCTATTTAAAATACATCCTTGAAAAAAATTAAGCAGTAATTTGGTTTGGATAAAGTACCTTTTGTCTCATTATGACAAATGCTGTTTCCGCTGAGATAATGAAATGAGTAGTTATGAGAAAACAATTAAACCGATATTTTTTATGTAAGGAGGTTAGTGGATACAATAAAATATATTAAAAATGATAATGGTTCTTCTTTTATTAGATACTACGCTTTGTTACATATAAATAATGTTTCTAATTTTTTAATATTAATTATAGTTTAAACAACAAAACGACTTCGCTCAGGGGCTGTGAATTCAAGTTCAGGAAAAACAAAATTGTTTTAAATCTCTTGCGATGCTAGTTAACGTAAACCCAATGTGACATACAATCTCATGTTGGTTTTTTATTGTTGATGCCAACAAATTAGAAATGCTTTGTATGTAGCAGACTATGAGGACGGTTTATTACTGTCATGCTTTTACTTTTAAAGTACTAAGAAAGTTTACTGTTAGTAAATAATGGATATATTTCCAAACTGATACATGGAAGGTCACTTAAGGCATCTCGCACCGACTTCAAGTCTTCATCAACCGCTGTCTCCTCCGTAATCCGAGTATCTACTGGCCCAAGAAGATCTCTAACGAGCAACTTTGGGGCCAGCAGATCAAGCAACGCAAGTAAAAATGGATAGACACTCCAAAGAGATTGCAATCATATCGCCAAGCAGGCGCTGGATTGGAACCCGCAATAAAAGCGGAAGCGTGGGCGTCCCAAGCAAACCTGGCGGCGTACAATTGCAGATAAGGCAAAGAGAGCGGGAAACTCTTGGAGCGACGTGAAATAGGCTCAAGATCGAACGCGATGGAGACTCACTGTGTACACAGTCCCTTTTGCCCCATCTAGGACATTAACTCAAAGTAGGTCAAGTGTTCTAAAAATATAATGAAGCTGATGTCTACTTCCAGTCTTCCTGACGATTACATTGAACAACTATTATAGGAAAATACTAACAACTACGTTTCTTTAGAATTGTGGAATACTATGTTTCTATGCTCTCTTAAGATATTATTAGCTGTAACTGAATTCTAATGAGTGATAATTAATACGTATACTTAACAACTTATTGATAATTATTACATTAAACGAGTGTAATTTTTAGTACGGAGTCTTTGACCTATTGTGAGAGAAAGGCTAAATATAAAATAATAAAAAGGAATTACTAAATATTTTTTAAATAAAGTTCCGTCAACGTGGCGTATTAACACCTACCGTAAAATAGGATAATTCTAGGTTTGATTTCAGGCAAAACAGTAAATTTTTCGAGTAAGAGACAACCTAACATCGGACGTCGAGGCAGAATATGAAATTCCACCCATGTCTCGTCGACGTCCGTCGTTCCACAATTTAATGTTTTTAAGGCATTTTTTGCGGCGCACTACTGCCCTGCGATTCTCTAACTCACACAGCGGTTTTCGCATCGGCGGTCTCTCTCAAATCAGTCGTGAAGCAGTCATTTTATGATTTGGCATTCTGATAAACAATAAAGTACACCCACCTTTTCAGAATGCCAAATCATAAAATGACTGCTTCACGACTGATTTGAGAGCGACCGCCGATGCGAAAACCGCTGTGTGAGTTCGTGAAGTGAGTTACAGAATCGCAGGGCAGATATGTGAAACCAGCAGGTATTTCTGAACCAATAAAGTTTAGGGTATTCCAAGAAAAGAGCGTACCATTTCTTAAAATTTCGGCAACGGATTCTCGAGCCCTCTGGTATTGGCGCCTCTTGATGATGTTTAATTTAAAACCCCGAACCTCTCAAATGGAATGGTACAATTCTGTATTTTTATATATTGGTTTTTATAGAACCAAAAGCAAAAGTCTCACCTGATTTTAATACCGCCCCCATTGATACTTTCAAAATCAGAGGACTCGCGAATTATGATGGATAAATAGATATATAATTACTAGCTGGCCTGGCGAACATCGTACCGCCTAACAGTCGATTCTTTATTTTTTTTTAATACTTATTCTGCTATTCGAGACATCGGTCTAGCTAAGATAAAAAAAGAAAGTTGATAAGACAACAAATACATTATGTCAAAAAATAAAAATTTACCTTCCCGGAACCCCTCCACTAACACTTAAAGTTCAAATTGAGTTTTAATTATTTTTACGAATTTTATGTATGGAAATATAGAAAAGTGTTGCTTTTAGACTTTTTCACTCAATTTTTCTAAATATTATAAATATTATAAAAAAGAATTGGCCAAATCGGTCAAGCCGTTTTCATGTTATGTCGTGACAACGGAAAACGGGTTTCATTTTTATATATAATTATAGATTATTGAATTATCATTTTCTATATGTAATATTAATATAAAAAAATATTGGATTTGACATACTTAGCCCTAAGTTTCGACTGAACCTTACCCTAAGTGATGTTCTACAATATGTTTTATTTACTAAAAAGATTGTTTTAACCATTTCTTCCGTATCCCTTTCGCCAATTATTTGGGTTAGGCGGAGAACCATTCGTTATTCGCGTCATGTCATCTGGGACATCCATCCTTTTTCGTAACGATAATAACATTTCAACGTTAAGAAAATAAGCGAAAGAAATAGAATAACGTTAAAATAATAGGTATTAGTCTCCAACAGGTTTGTGTAGAATCAGAATCGAGAAAGAATAAAAGTAATATTATACATAAAAACTCAAATCTAAAACGACTTACTTATATAATTATTTACAAAGGTCATTATATCATCTCCCCTCGAGAAAAGAGCTGATTTTGATTTTGACTGTGGATACTTGATTTAAATTCCGAGAAAGTTTGTAAATAAAAATACATATTATTTCGAGGGCACATGTACTTGGAGGCCTAAATAGATTATTTTATCCGTTAAAAAGAACATTTTTCAAGTGACTACTAACGATTGCGATTACTAAATTTTTATATTTTTTTAGAATATGAACTAAATATGTGGTCATAGTTATAAGCTAATATGTGTTATATTAATGTGACTGCCAAGAAGATCGTTTATTAGCGATAAAGCAACGATAAATTAGGTAAATTATACCGTGTTTCCTTGTTATTTTATATGTGCAATAAAGTGTTAAAAAATTCAATCTACTGAATAAGAAAATTAAATAGTTAAGAAAATTGTAAATACGGTATACTTGATTGTTTATAATATACATACTCCATTATTATAAATATAGTAATGGCTAATACATATATAAGGCCTTATTATGAATTAATGAATGTATAATTTATATTTGAAACACAGCTATAGCTCTATAGTTGAAAAAATTGCTTGCAAACTCTATAAGTTTAATTAATATTAAAAAATAAGAAGGACTGCAGACATAAGCTAGAAAAATATTTAAAACTAAACATATTTACTAAATGATCTTAAAAAAAATTATACTTCGCATACGTGTCAAGGCCACATATTATATTCAAGACGAAAGCCAATTTTGAAACAAATTAATAAAAATTTACAACTCTTTAATAAAAAAACTACTTACATTCTTGTCGATGTTGTCTATCGTCGCCCATATTTTTATTCACAAAGTGCCGTACGCTTCAATTTCGTGAGCACATCATAGTAAATTAAATAGCGCCCTAAACCTTCGTAGCTGACTCCACTATTATACGTCGCATGCGCACTGAGTGTCTTCAATTGACTTAATAGTATATTAATCACAAATTGTTGAAACGAATGCAGTGTGTGAACTACAATAAGAGTTTGAAAATATACAATTGTGTTATTCAACAGTCGTCGTTTGACGAAGTGCGTGCCAGCTGCGAGCGATATAACATTGCCAAGATGTTGAAATAAATGCGCTCCTATATTCGGTTTAATTGATTCTTTTTGTTTGGAAGTTTATCTTATCTATTTCTATTATATATACATTATACACACATATTTCAATAATATTACGTTGTATTTAAAAAATATGGATTATGAAGAAATATATTTGAAAGATTTAGTATTACATTGAATCTACTCACCAATTAAAATGTTAAATTTTTAAAGAGTTAATTATTTTTTTATTTTTGTTTTTGACCGAATAACTGTACTTAGTATTTAAAATATGTATATTTAAAAGTGGCATTCAAACACATACACTATATCTATTATGAATGATGCCGCTGATAGAGACGAGCGATAACGAATCTGAATATTCATTTTAAACTGAAATCGCCAGTATTTCTTTTATTGTCTCGTGTTTAGAATTGGCGCTGTTTCAATAGTTTTTATTATTAGTTTTTAAACCTCGTATCTGTTATCGTTTCAAACGTTAATTGAAGCCAATAATTGTCGGCCAATTGAACATATTTGGAGAATAGAGAAATATTTTCTAGCAAAGCATTTTTAATGGATATAGACAAATTGTTCATCCGTTCTATTACGAGTTGGGAACGTGAATAGGGTATCGGGAAGGCACATCACTGGGGTTTCGCTAATCGATTTTTAATAGGCAAGTTGATAAATCTTGACTTCATGGCAAGAGCTATGGTTTTAGTGACCTCGATTACATTCAACATAAAGATGTAATTAAATACTATGGAATAGTACGGTGATCTATCTTCATAATATAATTATTTAACCAAGGTATAAAAGTACACATAAACTCCAACTTTTAAGTGAAGAAGTGATTAAGCATATTATAGTATTATTAGGTATTTTAAGGTAAATTATATCGAGAGTAATTAATAAATAAACAAACTCATACGTATGAAGTTTAGCCGTGGAGTTTCAAAGCGTTCTTCCCTTTACAGGCTTTAACGATTAGAAGAACAACAAAGTATATTAAACTTTCTACGCGTATTTAAAGTAAATAGGAAACACGACATCTTACACGCGAGTGTAAATGTGAATATTTTCCTTCAACGACCAACTATATTTCCTTTGTGGCTTTAGATAATGGGTTGTTTGCTTTTATATCCTGCGGCTATTTTTGCATATAGACCAGTTTACTAGCTTCTAAGGCGTTTCCCATCAAAATATCTTTTATTCAACGAAGAAAACGCTCGGTGAAGTAAAAGGAAGTCATTCCAGCAGTAAACAATAACGCGTGGTCGGAAGCGCCTTTCACGCAAGCCCGGCCTCGAGTAGTTGGCAAACGGAGGCTCACGGAGTTGGCAATTTGCGTTACCACCGACCGGATACTGGATGCTCATTAAGTATGAACGACGTCATCAAGACGTATCTTTAGTAAACGGCAGTTAACAGTGGCTCGCGAATAAACGCCCTAGTAGGGCGCTTTGAAAGGCACAAAGTGCATATAAATTGCGGGCGAAATTGAAGCGGAGATATAAAAAGTCGTAGCAAAACTTTTCAAAAGCTATAGGCATCCCACTTTAAATCCAGAGGGACTTTGAAAGGGCATAAAAAGATGCATTTTACTCGGCGAGAACATTATTGTTGGAAAAATGTTTCTATACCTGAAACTCTACTTTCTCGGTGAATGTAAAGACTTTTATTACTAACGAATGAAAGAATTGCACTTTAGATTGATATCTTTTGCCTTTAACTTAGAATACGCTTATATTATGCAGTACTTCTGAATATCCCATATATTCATAATTTAGAACAATCATGAACCTAATTATTATTTATAGTAAATGTTGTGGTTGGTAATACATTATTAGAACTGATGTTTTATTTATACCTCGATTATTTTCTTAATAATTATTATCGTGTAGAAAACTGGCAATTAATGTGTATATCGAGAGATTTAAACTTAGTTTAAATATGTTCACTTGTTTAGAAAATCGTTCAATATAAGTTCTACAAATGGTTAATATGATATTTACTTCCCTCGATCAAATCGATGATGATTTGATCGATCAAAATAATTAGATACTATATGAATTCTATATAGTACATTTTACTCTAAATCAAACTATTCCAAAGAAAACGTCCTTGTACTTACGGCTTATTTTTCTACATTGCGGTTAGAAGTCGATAGAGAATTGGAAGCCGCCAATTACAGGTGCATCCGGAGGCAAAGCCTTGTTTCCGCCGTGTGACGCCTCTCTCTACCCGCAAATAGGAGTTAATTTTATTTTCTTTTCCATCTGCGAGAAATTGTTTCTTTATTGGATAAATCCATTTTCTTACATTAACATTTTTTTTAAATTTATATATCGAAGTAGATGTTTTTGTTTTTATAAATTGGGGTTTAGGTAGTTACCAAATTTATCTTAAATTAATATTAGTTTATGCAAGTATTATCAAAATATGACTGTGTTTTAATACTTATACAAGTTTTTCTATCGAGTATAACATAGCTACTTTACATCTACTACTGCATTAAGCACTATTGTTATATCTTTTGTTTAAATAAATTCTTTATAAAAAACTCTACTATTTTAAGAATTCTCATTATGCAACATTTTTAAATACTATACTTATATTTTATTGCTTATTTCTTATCCCATACGTTCTATGGGCAAGGACTCCGTGCAACGGCTTTTCTATGCCGAGGTTGACTTTAGTTACTAACACGACAATACATATACATAGCATATAAATGAAAATGAATATCACCTACTTAAACGTACAATGCGTAGGTTACACGTTACTTAAGCTACTAAAGCTGTACTCCGTTCTTTATTAAAATTTATATTTATATATACCGACATCAACCGAAAATTTACGGCTAAAGGACTCTGTGGGTCTCGTAGACGTAACAAATATTTAGGGTCGTACGTGACCCCTTGTCTGAAACTTTAAATTTACAGCCCTGTCATTGAGTGTGTCTTAAAGCGTACGAAAGGTGGATCAAACTTTCGTATAGCTTTAGGTTAACATAAAATGTAAACTTTATTGAGTCCAAACTTAGCCAATTATAGTAGAAATTTCCTTGTAATAAAACTCTTGTCAAATTTCTTACAATGTTGTCAGTATTATAAAAGTTTCCTGGTCTTCTTCTATAAGAAAACAGCTCAGTACAAAGATCAAAAAAAGAAAGCTATAGCTATCGTCATATTCGCATATATTTATATTTGTTACATTATTTTATATTTTACTAATTTAAGAAGATATTAAAATCTTTGGCTGCAAATAAGTACGAAAACGCGAAAATTGACCACCATTTCAGAAATGTTTTAGTCAATACAAATAAAATGAGTAAAACTACTTTTTTAGTACAAAATAATTTACGTTAAACTTATAAATGTTTGTGATTTTCAGGTTTACGTTTAGAGATAGGCATTTTCAAGAACAAATAAAGAATTTTGTTTCGCCTATATTTTAACACGTAACAAGCGTAACTCCAAGTATGTGTTTAATTTGAATGAATTTAATAAAGGTTTGTTACAATACTCGATAGGTGGCGCTTTGAACAATAAACCTCTTAACATTGAGCTACTAGTATGCGTTGAAAATAAATTAAAAAAACATACACAGGATAAGGACATAAGAATTATGAAACAATTCCTCCATTTAATAATATGTCATGATGATTTTTAAAAATTAATTAATAAAAATGTGTATCATTCAAAGAACCATTAAATACTCGTATATGAAGGATAAGGAACTAGGCTGAAAATGAGTATTTAAAAAAATCCAAGATTAATTTATTTATCGTTAATATTATTCGTATTTATTAGTATTTTCACAAAATATCACTGTGCATAAGAAAACTAGGTATCCAAGCGGTTGAGAAAAGCGGAGGATTACTTAAAGTTAAACGTACTACTTTGGTGGTAAATCATTAATTTTATTCACCGCTTACGTCGAACCAAGCTAAGCTCTCTTGCGGATCGTTAACATCAAAAATGGATGCTTATTTTTTTAATACCTTTATTATCATAGTCAAGTTGATTTATGTCAATTGTCACTTTGAGATATGTCAAGGGAGTTTAGTTCTTGTTCTTAGGACATGAGTGTTGAAATTTTGAAAATTATTTAACGAAATTTAAAATTATAAAACTACAATTTTTTTTTATTGAATACTAGCGGACCCGACAGACGTTGTCCTGTCTTAACTATGAATATTCATTCAAATTGGTATGATTAATTAAAAAATATTTCAGAAACAAACTGTTTATTATTCTAATGCTTTATGTTATACAACATTCTTTGTTTGTTTTTCTGGCTCGCATATTATTATATTATCAATATAATAACTCCGATCGAAGCATTTATTTTAAACGAGATTTATATTTCTTACATCCTCTTTGACGATATTTGCAGCACGCATTCTGTCAATGTTATGTCAAACGCCATAAGGTTACATCAAAAAGTTCGAATTGTATGGTGGTTAAGTATTCTTAAATTTTCTAATTTTCCGCGCAATTTTTTCTTTTTTTCTTTTATAAGAACCATCCTCGTACTTCAAGGAATATTATAAAAATCAGACAAATCGGTCAAGCCGTTTTCATGTTATGTCGTGACAACGGAAAACGGGTTTCATTTTTATATATATAGATTGAATGATATAGAATGATTTTGAATGTTTGGACAAATGTTCATTCACGATTGCGAATTGAAAATATAAAGACCTTAAGCTAAATAAACCAACACTTTGGAAATATTTTAACTTTTATGGTTCTCCATTTACAAATGGTATGGTCTAAATAAGTATTATATTGACGCATATTAGTAAAAGAATTAAATAGTTTAAAACAATTTGTACGCTGATTACCATTATTCGATTAAAACAATAGGAAATATCGATTATACAAGTATTTACCAAGCCAATAACTTAGAACAGCAAATCTCGATATAAACTGTTTTATTAAAATGTAAATTCACGTCAGTAAGAGGATTACGCAACAGTTCCATTATGCGTTAACTAATAACACTATATCTATGCATCATTATTGGCATGAAATAGGATAATAATATGATAATTAAATAGAGTCCAGTGTGAATAATTAATATATCAAATAAACCAGGGCGAATCGGTGTTAATCAAAACAGAGTAAAATCTAAACGTAAATTATCAATTAAGCTGTACTTATTCAAAACTTCGGATTAGTGGGTAATCAAATTTCAAATTTGTGTTGTTTGGACAAAATAGGCCTTTGAATTAGGCTTCATGTAAAACACATACGGGCTTAGGAAACGTGGATGTAACGGTAGTGGATATCAAGTAATAAATATGGTGGTAACAAAAACTTTTGATCGACGATAATATTCTAATTTTAATGGTTGTCAATTTGTTTTACATATAAATAGTTTAATTGTTATAAATTATTTAAGTTCAATTATATTCTTTTATTCGTAATATCACTTAGCAATTAGATGGTTTTTATATGTCTCAGAAACCTCTTCTGCGTTTATTGTATGATTATAATTGAAGTTGTTTTTGCCTTTACGGTTACATTAAAGCAACTGAACGTTGAAACACTGTACAATTTTAGTTCTGTATAAATTTTTATGTTTATATAAAGATATAAACGAAAATCATATAATGTTATTTTTGAGTTTAAACTCTATCAGAAGACAATTTGTGCAATATAGATAACACTAAAACTGTTAAAGAGAACAAAAGTTACCTTTATAGTAATATAACAACAAACGAAACTATCGTACCTGTAGTTTGTAGACGGTCCCACGGATACATACTGTCTCTTTTTAAGTTAGTTAAAGATGTGGTAAAATCGATAACGAGGTGACGGAATGTGTGGGCTAGTAATTATGCAATCAACACGTAGACTGTTTAGCGAGTGTGCGCGGAGGAATTTAATTTTTCCCGGATTGGACGCCCGACAACACCGCTCGTTGTTTTTCCATTTAGTATTCTGCCCGATTGTTGTACTACGGTGGAATCAATTCTTGATTAAAATTGTTAATCACTTAATTTATCTTTGGGGCTTTATAATAAAGGGCTTCGGATATTTGTTCGTACTGTACAGTTAAAAGCGTGATTCATTCATTCGTGAGTATTTGTAAACGTAACGTAATGTAACGTTACGTCAAACGTAACGTAACGTAAAGTACATAGATCGAATACACTCAAAAATTATGTTTGTTAATAATAAAATTGTAATTAAATTTAAACAGATTAAGCATATTTAAGATTAATTTGAGTTGACTTTAAAGACTCGACTTGTTCTATGAAATCACTTAATTATTCATAAACTAATCTAAATCAGACTTCTGTGACATCAGGCAATTTTTCTACAGGGCTACCTATATGGTCCAATTTCACCACAGAGAAATATCGTATAAATATAAAATATATCAAGATTACAAATCGATACTAAAAGACACTGATTTTTTATTTATTTCGTGGGGCTCATATGAACTCGCTGCTTGAGAGCCCATCGGGAATACCCACTTAAACCTCGGGTGCTTCCTACGTAACCCCATTTAGAAGCCCTGGGGATGGATATAGGTCGTATATATTCTTTATATACCAATTCTTGAGTTATGCCGTTTGCTTTGGAGCTGAAAACCGTCAGATCGAAGGCTTAAAAATGCCAAGAGCAGCGAATCTATCAGCAATTTGACGCAACCATGTAAATTATGTTATGCAAATTGGGTCGTTATTGAGCGTTACCGCCATTCAAGGGCTCCCTGTAATAGAGAATAAATTATGGATATTATGGGAAAGGTACATCGTTTAAGATAAGATGACAAACTTGTCCACTATTGATCGGCGATAATATCCTAATGAAACATTACAGTATCGTAAAGACGCGTTTATATAGGTTGAAATCATAAATTACATCATTAATTACAAGCTATCGGATAGAAGCCTCATCTGATGTTAAGTGATATGAGCACCCACAACGCAAGAAGGCTGCAAGTGCGTTGCCGCCCTTTCGTGAATTGCCACGCTCTTATCTTAAAAGACCCGAACTCATATTGGTTCGACTTAAAATAGACTCAAAATACTTCAGAGGGCAATAACCCCTGTTTATTTATTTTCTCTTTTCTATGGAGGCAATTCTCACTAGCACGTACGAAGAGAATACCGAGAAGAGACTAACTGGCTGAGGCCTAAAAAATCGAAGTCTATCAGGCACTTGTACTAGGTAGAGCTGATCACGAATCTATAAAGAATAATTATCAATGAAACGGTTGCAGAAGTGAAAGGCAAGTGCTTCTTATACGGTACAAAAAGATTAAATTGTAATAAATTAGCATTTTGATACGAATTAATACAATATATTGTATATAAAACACATTTAAGATAACATAATAAATTTAAACATCACTTCAAAATTAAATTATGTCAATGAGTGTAAATGCAAATTAGGAGTGTACTAAAAGTGCTACAAATATCGGTTAATCATAATCCTAGTTTCATCAGAGCAATAAATGTTATTTAAATGACACTAAATATTCAGTAGCTGACATAGCTATCAAAGTTCATCATGACACTCGAATTATACATAAAATGCGTAAACACAAGAAATAATGCATGTAGACATGTATAAGTATTTATTTATGTGGCTCGTATAACATTTATAATATCTATAAACAGTCAACTCTTTAGAAACAAGGAAATTCCATGGCTGGAAAATACATCTCGAGATAAACATAAGGATTATTTTGTCTAAAATATTATCTGATCCGATGTAATCATAAAATATATGTATGCAGTTAAATCAATTTAATACTTGTGTATTTATTAATTTTGACGTGACAACGTCTTATAATTCGATGGAGCCGGCTGCACGCTCGAAAAAACATGACGCATGCGGCGTTACCTCGCTCTGAGGCGTTCCATTTAAGGCTTGATGTGCAAGCGAGATCGCGGAGCGAGCGACAAAGAGGCACAATCCGCCTCCGCTTTCGGCAGCGTTCGTTCGTTAAAAGATTTGACATAATTTATGCGTACAAATAAATCTATCAAACAAATAAAATTTTATATTTTGAAAAATGCAACCATTCCATCAGTATTTTCTTATGACGTTGTCACGTTCAACTATCGTCAGTAAACCGACTTTACAGACAACCGATTTTTTTTAATACGCTAGGCACTGATAATTGGAGCACGGCGATAAAGGAGGCTCAAAACACTGCGTCGACTGTTGGCTATAATGCGTATAGCCCGAAACTCCTGGGTTTGATTTCCAGAAAACCTTGTCTTAAATACAAAAATTATATAATAGACACAGTCATTATTAATAAGTTATAATTTTTTAAAACTCTAATGGACCCTTTATAGTATATTCAAAAAATTCATTACACATTTTTCAAATGGCTTAAAGGCACGTTTATTTTTTATTTCTCGTTCCTCCGTTATCATTCGGAGCATTATAGCAATTTTCTTCACTTTAAATGATTCGACAAGTACTTTGATCTTGACTGAACTCAAAGTAATTTACCAGATAATTCTTACAAAGACATTACACTTATAATATATGTTCCATAGAATTCGACGAAATAAATTGTAACAAAAATGGTTTGATTGTGTTAAGGTTGCACGATGTCTGGTTCCAGGTGTCAAAATCCCAATAAAACTTCATATTAGCGGTATTTAAAGCCAAATAATTCCACGATTCTCTATTATTTGCCATTTCTAGATATCCTGGCCCTCCTCAATTTGTTCTCCCATCAAGCGAGAGCAAGCTGGCCTTTTACTCGATGGACCCGAATGAGATAATAAATGTTAATGGAGTATAAATTATAAAATATTTTTAAACTATTGCATAGCTTCTATAGCGGGCCGAGCGTGGAGGCTGAATCCAGAAATTCCGTAACGAAAAAAACCTTACGCGTTAAAGCGGGACAGAACGCATACTGCGTATTCTCTCTCTGACGAGATCGGTGTAGCCGGTGCGCGTTGGAGTGAGACAGACTATATAGGCGAGTTAGTCTGAGTCTGGTAGAGTGGTAGAATGAATTAAATTATCAAAGAAAAAACTTGATTTAATATCAAAAAAAAAACTGCATAAATAAATAATTATAATTGCATAAGTTGAAAAAAATAATTATGCAATAGCTTTACCGCGGCAGTCTTCCGAGTGCCACACGTTTTTTTTAGACCTGTATTTGTGACATTCTTATTCGAACACGTCCACCTCTAGCAACCTACCTATAGTTACCATTTCTTTATTAGCGGCATTGTTCTATTTTTGCTGCCCTCTGGGATATTATTCATCTAAAGGAGTTCAACAGCAGATCTTGGAGTGTAAGATTTATATTTTATAGTAACATGAACAATGTGACTGGTAATAGTTAGGAGCCGGGCCATGTCGCTAGTCTAATGAAAAAACTAAATAATTTTCATTACGGAAATAAGCA
Organism: Pieris napi; assembly: GCF_905475465.1. NCBI lineage: Eukaryota > Metazoa > Arthropoda > Insecta > Lepidoptera > Pieridae > Pieris > Pieris napi. The sequence continues at coordinate 7,996,696 of NC_062248.1, read as the reverse complement.
GTCTACATTTTAAAAACTCCAAACGGATATAAAAGGGGTACAATGGAGAATAAATGCGGTGAAAATTATTTTCGTTATTTACATTTCCCGTATATTCGCGTAAAATATTTGCCTGCGAAGTAAGCGGGTTGAATGTAAAGTTTGTTTTTTAAATTAAAGTAATATTTTTGATTTCGTTAGTGACAATGCGTATGTTTAATTTGCGGTTATCTCGATATGATGGTACTGAGAAATTCAATTCAATATAAACTTTTTTTTAAGTAATGTAAAATCAAAAATGTATTCGTTAATCACTGCTAGATGACTTAAAATATTTAAATACTTGTCGGTATCGGGTCACTTGTCACAGAAATGGGACAAAGATCTCTTCACATTTGTTTCCAGTCTAATATTCTAAATATCATCTGCAATATATTTATTTATTAACCATTCGTTGCACAAACATAATATTGTTTACATAATTGAATCTTGAAATGAAAAGGACGGCAACTGGCGGCCTTATAACTTTCGAGCGATCTCTTCCGGGCAACCACTGTGAAGAAAAAAAATGTATAAGATAAGGTAAGCAAGAAGTGCAAAAATACATAATATATATAGTTATTTAAACAAAAACTAAAATAGAAACAACTTAACTAAAAAGGACACATGAATCACGATAATTTTAGATCAGTCTCACGTACAAAAGTTAGGGTTACGATGTTGATAGGTAATGTTTGTACAGTAGAGATTTAAAGGAAGATAGAGAAGGAGCTAAGCGAATAGGGACGGGAAGGGATTAACATAATATTTAATATAATATAAATAGTAGTCTGGGAGCTTGTGGTCTTACTGACCAGGATTGCTGAAAAGCATTTGACACGTTGAGTTGTTTAGACAGTGACTGATAAACTTTCGTTTTTACTTTAAAAATCCCGTGGATTAATGAAGTTTTATGTAAGTACATGCAATGTTAGCTAAACCAAATAACATAATAAGTTTTATAAATTGGCTTGAATATCAAATAATTTGTAAGGCACATAATTTTCGTGTGTACCTAATTAATATAATTGCTTACCTAAATGTGTTCTGACATCAAAGTTGCCCGCCGACCCGCGTCGTGTTTTACACTCGCGAAAGGATTTGGTTAATTTAAAATTTAAACATGGCTATTTAAAAAAGTTACATTGTTATAGCTGTCAATGATGTTAATTTATGATTTCATTTATTTTTAATTGTGTGATGGTTCGAGGTGAATGGATTTTTTATGTGCATTTTAATCTAAATTTTGGTATATGTCACAAAATAACCTCCATATTCATAAAAAAATATCATAGTAGTGGTAGTGTTAGCCAAGTGGCTTTAGAGTGCACCTCTCAACCCTAAGGTCATGTGATCGAAGTACGACTGTGCACCAAATTAGTTTTGTTTTTCTATGTCCGCAACTGACACTAGCTCGTACGGTAAAAGATTACATTGTGAAGGTTTGAAGATTTTCTGGCAACCCTAAAAATTTACTCAGGCATTGAAGGATGCTCATCTAATGCGTATTAAGAAATAAATTTATCACGAAACGAATACAGAAATCTGTGCCCTAGATTTAAATGTTGTGGGGCCACCGGCTTTATCATTGATACTGTGTAAATAGTACGATTTTACAGTACCCGTCATTGTGACATCATGATCACTGGTTCATGATTACATCTTATCGCATTTTCTACAACAAAGACATTACTATCGAAGTGATATTAATATCTATATATGTCGGCTTAAGTATCTTAGACGTCGACATGAAAATCTTTTATTCTGGTTCTAATCATGATAAGAATATAGAATAAATAAAATATGTTTATAATACAGTTAGCCTTTTCGTAAGTCCTTTAGTTTATTGTATTTAAAGACTCTAAGGACATATATATTCTTCTAACATTATTATTCTATTCGTAATACAATAAGAAAATTTGGAAAATATTCTTCCATCAATGTCAGAGATCTTCTTAAAATATGTACTACAAAATTCTTTATTGTTAAATAAACCAATTGACAAAAACTAATTATTTTCTCCTGTAAGTTAAACAACAGTTGGTACACAAGCGTGTACCAAAGAATCTTTAGACTTAAAAGTTTCAGAGCAAAATTTAAACTTAATAATTAGTTTTTCAAAATTATTATTCCACATATAATAAGAGTTTTTCAACCGTTGTTAAGTCAGGTCAAAGTCAAAAATCATTTATTCATATAGGTAACGCAATGTACACTTATGTAAGTCAAAAAAGAAATATACATTAAGTGCTTCTAATTTTACATGTACTGCCACTTCTCAAATCAAGGGCGTAGAACGGAAGAGAAGAACTGGCAATAAACTCTCCGCCAATCTTTTTAATCACTAAGTTTTTTGTTTTACACAACGTTTGTAAGGGGCTGACACCATTACACGATGTTCCACATGACATCTTAAGTAATTAATAATAATAAAATAAATAAAAAACAAAGATTTGTTCTCTATCAGCAGGAGGAATGGTGTAATAGGACGGACTTACATTCTCGTGGAAACAATACGCAAATACATAGTAAAAAATAACTAACATCACCGCATACACGAATTCAAGTAAGACCAGTCACCACAAGTAGCACCCGTTCACGAGTATGACGCATGGCCAGCCATCCCCTCCCCTCACCATATTTTAGGGCGAGAGACAACCCGACGCATGGACGCCGCCACAAGCAATGATATGACGTTTAAGCGAGCATGACGATCCTTGAAATGTGAACTTGGCTACATAAGAAAATAATAATATTACTAATGTTGCTGAAATAATTTGATACCACGTGGATCTCGATTTGTTCCCACTTTACATTAAAACAGTCGAAGATGTTGATGTTCCCAGAGTCTGAATGCAGCCGAGAGGTTCAGTCGCGTTACCTATTTATACTGGAGCAATTCATATCCAAGCACTAGGATCGTTTAAATATTCATTTGTATTATAATAGGCCTTAGCAAGCAGGTTTACTTTAATGTCCGATTTAAAATTTATTTATTGAAAATACTTGAATCGCACTAGGGATTTTATTGAAAAAACGTATACGCCTTGGAAACAATTACTCGTTTTATGCAGCCTTGAGTTTGGTGCGCTAATTTTGTCTTTATTACGAGTAGCTTAATTATGGACGCTACTATTCTTTCTAAAGATATCTATATTTTTCCGCACATACAAAATATTCTCATAAATGTATAGACTTGCCAAAGTCAAAATATGTAATTCCTTAAACTTCCTTCGGACTGACTCCCGTGGGGACAAACCACAGATCGCTCTTATAGCCCGCTTTTGCACTACAAATATCGATTTATTGTCAGCTGCATTACCCCACAAAATAACACTAGCTGAAATAAACGAGCTTTGCTGTATTCTCATCCGTATCTTTTTCACTGTGAACTCTGCAGAGCTTAGCCTATTCGAAAGAACTTCTATGTGTAGGCCCGACTTGAGTTTACTATGTAAAGTAATTCCCAAGAACACCGCATTATCAACAAAGTCTATTTCCTAATCTTTAATTATTATTTGAGAATGACTACAAATTTAATACATTTTGTCTTCTTTTCGTTAAGCTTAAGATTATATGTATAATAAACCAGTGAACTACACTGGAGATGGCACAGTTTACATACTTAAGTGATGGATTTCGTCGTTTCACTTTAAATAAAAGCGAAGTGTCATCAGCAAACAGTACTATCTCGTGAAGCTCCTCTACAAGAATTGTTCTACTCCAGGATCGTGCGTTTGAACCGCGACTATGCATCTGCGTACCAAATGATTAGTACTGATTCGTAGAGTGAAGTATAGTATTTTAAAATACATATGCAGGACTCATTCCTGCATATGTATTTTAAAATACCATATGCCATAGAATACATAGAAACAAACCCATCAGAACTAAAACCTCAATATACATCGTAAGCCAGACCCACTTTAATTGTTAATAAAGATAGATTTGTGAAAGCGCAAATAATTCAAAGAAAACGTAGATTCATGGAAGCCAATTTGCAGTTGCTGTGTTCCGTAGGCAATTTACATTAGTTCAACTTGCGAGCAAAACTTCGCCTACACTAACGAGATTAACGTGAATGCATTCGCGCCTTGTCGTACTTTTTCAGCCAATTCCGAAGTTCAATTTTCGATTTAATTTTTAACCAGTGGTTTATGCAGTATTGCGGTTTAAAGCAAAACAGTTGCTGATCGCAATTTGCGATAACTGCGGTACACCCTTTTACTACGTATACGTGCAATTATGGAATAAATATACTTTCCGATAATAATACAGCGCCGCTAAACCCTGATATCTTGCATCTCGGTATCATCACATTTTTTTCGAGTTCAACAAAAATCAACAGCCTGCCTTTTTGCAAGTAGTAGTGAATTATGGTAACTTTAAATTTTTTACTTTGTTATAAGTTACTTACAGATACAGTCTTGGAAACTTCGTTTAGTCATGGAAAAATTGTTCTGTCATGATTCACCATATCAGCTGAATTTAATTTCACATTACATGTTATGTAAGAGCGATATGTATATAATTGTAGCCTAAAACTTAAGGATACATTATACGTTGAAATCTTTGTGGCGGATTTTAAGGTTTTTCTAAAACTTTTTGTTACTGATGCAATGTAGGTAGGTAATGAACGTTCCAAACTGCATCCGTACTTGATATCTATCCGTATACACACTTCATACATCTGAAACCATTTTCTCTTTTGTTTTAGATAAATCCAAGATTTGTGTACGCTTCATTGACGATATGATCCTAGTGTGTAGAGAAAGTTAATTTCCTGTCAAGAAAAACACAGGTCATTAGATAAAGGAATTTTAGTTGAGAATTAAATGAGGGTCAGGGAGGTGGTTGGAATGAAAAGACGTGTAAATTTTAATTTTATTGCCAAAGAGTAGTGGACTGTGTACATTTTATTATATTTGGACACGTACAGTGCCTTTTCTTTGAATAATATCATAAACTGTACGGTCACTCGCGTACAACAAAATTGTAAACTAAAGCTAATCAATTAAATGCTTAAGAGTCTACCTGCTAGCTATAGTAACGGGGCATAACTATGATGATTTCGGTAATGACAGCGCTTATAAAACAAGAAAACCTGAGTGTGCAAAATATCATGTCAGAAACACCCTTGGCTCGTAAATAAAAAAAAATTGTGCGATTTATAAAAGTCACGTGCAACGTCACAAAAATCTAAAACAAGTATGTATATTGCTATCAATTATAATTTAATAGAAAAAAATATTTTGCTCGTTGCGTATGTTCGTAAAAGCCTTGGTTTTATATTTAATATGACACCAGGCTTTTAACATCGATAGTGAGATCGGTTATGCATTTTATATTTTCTAGAATTTAATAAATTTTAACTCCTTTCATGTCGTGTTTAATATATTCAGTTACGTATTGTGCATGCACGCCAACTCTTTCATATATCATCGTCGAAAAAATGTATTTGTGGCGTTTCGCCATAAATATTAATGACTTTGTATTTTGAAGTTGAATTATTATGCAAAATTCTGTATACTACATATTCCGAGTATTAACTAAAGCTTTAGCCAACTTAACTTAACAAGACATTCGGGGATTGAAAGTAAAAAAAAAATAAACGGTGGTGCGTTTTACTCAAATGTGATTGGTTTTACGACTTTGATTTGAGAAATTCACATAATTAATTTTTTTGTTGATATTCATAAGAGAGTGCAATCTCCGAGATCATACACTAAAACTATCTGCCTCTTCTTATATATTAATTTATTAAATATGTTATATAAATGTAGAATTTAGATATATTCTACAACTTTTAATTGAACAATATAAAGTAATATTTCTGTTAAGTCCGAATTATCTGTTAGTATATAATTTAATGAATAATACATATTAAAGCTAACATTATTGCAGTTATCATAACCTAATTTCAATATTAATGTGCTATTTATCTAATACGATAAATTTGAATATAATTCGCTATTTATAATGAAGATTTTATAACAACAATGAAATGATATGATTATTTTATAGTTATTTACTTTGTCCTTATTCAACTACTAAGTAATAAAGTTTGGTCTGCAGTTCTCTTGATTTTTAGTTATTGTTTAAATATAAAATATTAAACAATTAATGAAAATAAATAAAAAAATGTGCTAATTAAATAATTTAGGAATCTATGCATTTTGTTCATTTCGTTCTTGTCATCCCATGTCTCCAACGTGTGCGTGGCCGATCCACAACGCTTAACCGATTTCATTAGTGCAACAACTGGATCCAATCTGCAACAGTGCTGTCAAGATGCAGAGGATAGACAAAGATGAAGAGTGACGCGAGCAGCGGTTCATGAATTACCGATGTGGACCAGAAACTGACCAACACCACTCTGAAAAGAATTCACTATTAAGAAGAGAACAGAAAATTTGGTTAGGATCAAACAAATGATGAACATTTTATTGGTTTTCTATTTCATAATAATAAATTAAAGTATATCAGTCATATACTTTAATTACCAAGGCCTGATCCCACGGCTGATTACCATTCTGCCTGAAATTAATTATAGATCTAAATAGGAAGAATTAAAGGACTTTAGCTTAAATTAGTTAATAACACAGTAAATACACTTATTAATTAGGTAGCATATTACGTAATCGGTTCAAATTGACTAATGGAATTAAAATTACAAATTAGACATATGTTCAACGTGTTAACATTAATTAATGTTGGCATGAAGGGGAGGAAATCAAATGAATGTGCGGGCTGCGTAGCATCGTAGAGCCGCAACAGGGTATCGGCGTAGCGTGCTCGATGGCGCGTAGCCGGTTACAAATCTCTCCCGCGGTCAAATGTGCTACGTTCATTTGTTTCCATTGGTAATTAAGTACCACCTCTGTTTTAAAAATTAAATCTAAATAAATAAATATTTTCATGATGTCTTAAAATCAAACTTTTTTAGTTATATTGGCTACGCTAAAAATTGTTTTAAAATTCTTCAAAGTATTACATATTAACATTGATCCTATGCATAGAAATATTAACCTACAATGTATTTTTGGAATATTGTAGCAGATATACAAGTACCGTCATTTTAGTAAATATAATTAATAAGTATTAATTATGCATACTTATGAATTATAGTATACTTAATAAAATTGCGGTACATATAGTCGACGCTCTCAACTGAAGTATATCCATAATTATCATACTTAAGGATCGTCTTGTAATAACCAAAATTTTAAGTAACTTGATTTAACTTATTTTGTACAACATATTGTATTTTTATTTAAAACTTCCTTATTTACAAAAACTAAATTATTAGTCAAATTCAAAGTGTTCTTATTAATAATGTAGAACAAATTATGTATGCTTAAAAATGTCAGTAAATGTACGCGATAGAGAAAAAAACTGGCTTAAATCTCTCCGCTAATATTTTGTTACTATAGCTACAGAACTAATTTCAAGTTAAAAATTTCAAGTTTTTAACAAACAATTATTCATAACAAGCCGTATACGACACTTACCGTTTTTTATTTGAATAATGTAAACCAAATTTTTCTCCCAACGATATCCCCTGGACGAGTCAATTGCACATATACTCTTGCAAACTAGATTCTCTATTCAAGTTTGGAGTGCAATCGACGCTTCGTGCGATGTGTGTACAAGCTCTGGGACTGTCCCTCGTTGATACACAAGAGAATTTGCAAAGATATCTCCGATCTCAAACGCTTTACATAAAGCATACGAATGTGAATGAAAGAATATCTTTACCTAATAATATTTAAATGTCGAAATTTAACATGCTGAAGATAAATAATATATGTCTACTTAATCAAACCTCCACATGAAATATGATACTAATTAGAGATTAGAAATTAGATAATAATGCACAACTTTTAACTCAGGCAATTAGCGTTAGATACATTTTAAGTAACACTATTTTATTATCTACGCTCTATATTTGTTTTATAGTAAAGGGGGTAGACCGGCGGGCGGCTAATCTGATGCCAAGCTAAATGCCGCTACCTATGGACACTCACATTGCCAGATGGCTCGCAAGTGCGTTGCCGGCCTTTTAGGAATTGGTCCACTCTTATCTTGAAGGACCCTGAGTCGAATTGGTTCGGAAATACTTCGGTGGGCAGCTGGTTCCACTAGTGGTGAAGCGCGGTAAAAATACCGGAGGAGAGAGAGAAGAGAGGAGAGGCGACAAAAGATTTGCAAAAGGTGCGCAAAATATTCACACGCGCATTTTTTTATTTTTTATTAATTGAATAATAATAAATAGATTTTTGTAATCGGAGTTACTTGAAAACCACTTCCCTCCACGTGCTACCCAAGAACCTAATGGGCACTAATAATAAAAGTAAATGAGAGTCCTAACAAATTGCATTATCTGCCAAATGGCGTCGGGGTCGTTCTTGCCGCCAACTAACTCTTCGGTTTGATCGCTCGTAAATTAAATCGCACTAATGACTTCTTCGAGGCCAGTTAAGAGAATATAGATTTGATTTTCTAAATTAATTAAAGGTCATTCAACTAACGATATTAGCTTATTGATGGGGATAATACACAACAAGTTATATATACGAAATTATAAAGGTAAAGTTCTGTTATAGTAAGTAATCACTGGAAAAAACATATCCGCTTTTACGACATAGACAGCTACATTATTTCTGAGTGTCATATAAAATCGTCATGACCGTAGAACCACGTCGGATTTGAAAAAAAAAACAAAATCCACTTTTTATCATATTTGGATACTACATTGACTAAATATTACGGCTACATTAAAATAAAAATTCTACATGTTTTAAATTTCAAATTAATCAGTCGATAAAGTGACGGATTTGATAGAAAAATGTAATGTTTCTAGAAAACTGTGCAATTTAATGTTATTATTTTTATTTTGTTTCAAAATAAACCCTTTTGTTTGCTTGTATGCCAATTTTCATAATAACAGAATATGAATTAAAATAGTTATGACAAAAAATAACATGATTATTTTATTTTGAAATGGCTGCCTTGTAAATTGTGCTATTTAACAGATCCGTCACTATTCTACGACTACGACGAAATGATCGATTGTAATTAAAATTTATATTTTCAGTATACTTGCGAAAAAAATCCCCCGAAGGGCACCAGTTCGTTATATAATATTAATCCGCTCCTCGTTTGTTCGCTTGCTAATTCCTAAGCAACGTGATCTCAATTCTCGTGTGGCAGATGACGATATAACTAATTCTATGTTTGACCTCTAGACTGGTACGGAGTCGAAGATGTTTTATGACACTTAGTTGGTTCTTGTCACCATGTCACCTTTTCCGCTCATCTTCCCTGGAAATTTATATAGCCTTAACGTTTTCGATTATGAATAGAAATGTTTTCTTCACAACGTTAAAAGAACGTATTTTTCATATTTTTATTAAAAACGGATTTCATTTATTCGCTTTTTAAGCTACATAAAACGGATAATGTTATGAACATCTTTATTTGATTTTTAATATTATATTTGCATTGAGACTATCCATTAATTTTGAGCCTATTCAATATACATACATAAAAATCTACGTACTTGTTACAGTCATAATGTTATTACATAAACTAAACGATTCGAATATTTCACAACATTGTAATTGATATAAACACTGTAATTGGTTAGATAGAATATGTTGTTGCTAACTATTAAAATATAAGTTTCAATATAATGGAAACTGTATGGTTTCATATCGTACTCCGCAATTTGCTTTCCACCGCAAATAAACTCGTGAATTTTATTAAAGCTGCGCTGAAATAAAAGTAGATAGTTAACATTTGAATTATATGAACCTCTTAATATATGTTTTCATTTAAATATTTATTTAATTATTTTTTATCTATTTAATATCATTTTATGAAATATAATAATTGTATATTGAACATCCGCACAATACGTAGGATGTGGTATATTTTTGCGTCTGTTTCATTTTAATCTTGGCCCCATAATACATTGATTATTATTTTTCATAGACAATATTTTTTTTTTCTTAATCACACTTCGTTACATTTATACAAAACAAATAACAATAAATAAAAATTATAAGGGATGCAACGGGCGGCCTTATCGCTAACAAGCGATATTTTCCAGGCAACCCTACTAAGGGAATATGATCACTTCATAGTCAGTGATTTATTATGACTTTCGTTGTGAGCTTTCTCAACAACAAAGTTATGATAGACTGCGATTAGCATTTCTTAATGAAGCCCCATTTCGTGCCACTATTTACAATTGGCTTAAAGAGTTTAATCGTGGACGTAGCAATCTCAATGATGATTCACGTGAGGAACGTCCTTTAACAGCGACTACTGAAGATAACATCAGTGATGTGCGAAGCATGATAGAGGAAGGTAAGAGAGTGACCTATCAGCAGATACGGGCAAACCTAAGCATTGGCATGAGTTCAAGTTCAAAAAAACATTACACGAACATTTAGACGCCAGGAAGAAGAAAGGAAGAAGTCAAGGAAAAAAGATGATTTCCTCATTCTTTGGTCGGAAAGGTCATTTCGCGACAGTTGTGCTAGAAGATGAAAGGATAGTTACTGCAGACTGGTAATTCGCTGTTTGCCTGTTTTCTTGGAAAAAATTCGACAGCAGCGCCCTCGAAGCAGGATCCGCAAAACGGACTGTTGAATATTTGACTATGGCAGATATGGAGATAATGAGTCATCCGCCATACAGTCCCTGCGAGTTTCATTTATTCCCAAGAACTAAAGGTAAAATTCGAGGTATTCGCTTTACGAGCCCTGAAGATGCAGTGAAAGCATACGAAAATGCCACAGAAGACACCCCTAAGAAGGAAAGGGCCCACTGCTTTTCTCAGTGGTTTCATTTTGTAAACATTTTCAGTGTTACCTAGGTATTCGTATTAGCAATTAACACATTCACGGTTAAGGTTAAATGAGGAAATTGGCATGTCTTAGAAACCAAATAATACAAAATATGTCTGCCATATTAACTATTCATAAATAATCAATGATCACATGCAATCTGAGGCCATGAACCATATAGGGCTATTATTATTCACATATAAAATAAGTAGATTTTTCTTAATTGAACTTATTCTAATTTGTACGATTTGTTGCTTAAATAAAAAGTAGCATATCTCTTCGTAACCACAACAGTTAAGTATCCAAAATCTAGCAAACATTTACATAAACCCGTTAATGAAGGTAAAACAGCTCGAGATTTTGTTGTTGTTTAAAGTTCTTAAATTAGCACAGTCTGGAAACAAAACCTCAGAAAAAATCAGCTTGGAAAATGTACAACAAAATGAACTGAAATTCGAGTATTAACAATAAAATACAATGTCACGTTTAAACTTTATAAAGTTTAATAAATGAAATTAATGTTGTGAACGACATTTAGAATGAATGAACACATCCGAAGTTATTTGAATTGTGGTGCGAATATCTCGTATATTGAAAAGATGAATGCAAAGATGGCATCTCGGGATGAGATTAAATTCTATACTTGTCACTAAACGCTTTATCTGATCCTTATGTATAGGGATTATTATCTTATTATAGTATATGTTTTAATGAAGTCTAGATTGATATGATTAGAAAATTAGGTATCAACTCCGCGTATTTAATCAAGGATATATCTTAGGTTGTCTTAAAAAATAAAAAAAATATAAGTTTTGACGTGATAACGTCTTTAAAATCGTTTTAGTCGGGTGACATGTTCAGAAACTTGTGTCACACCAAAACCTCACGAGCGCGATATCAGGTATAACGAGAGAGAGACGGACCGATCTCCCGTCTCATCTCGAGCGCTGCCAGTCATTCCGTGAATGTATGAAGAAAAATCATAGTCGAATAAGTAAACTTGTCATTTTACACCCGAAATTTATCATCAAAAGTGTGAATAAAACGATAGATGTAATTTAAAATTTGAAAAAATTGTTATCTTCATTAATTCCTTACTTCCCAAAAACTTATATCACCCATAAGACGTTATCACGTAAACATCTCGATCGTAAACCTACTTTACAAACAACCAATTTTTTTTTTAAACTTATACTAACACAACTAATACTAATATTAAGGAATGTAAACGAACCATAATGGATGAATGAAGATTTAATAATAATAATAATATCTTAGGTTAATTTTTCTAAATCTTATATTTGGCCCGGCTATTGTTAACTTATATAATATATATATATTATATAAGTCTAGCTACCAGCTGCTATCACTTCATATAAAATGTAAACAAGGTAACACATTTTCCAGGTAAAAGTCAAGTTTAGTTTCCATAATCACAATAATACACATTCAATTTCGATTTAAGATTCGAAAGCACGAACAAAATCGTCGATCTTACATTTGAAAACTTTACTCCATAATTTAAAATAGCTTATACTCTAATAAGAAGCATTACTTTATACTTCAATTAACTCATTTTGAAAATAATATGTCAATTAAACATTTTAGAAACATTTCATTTAAAAGTATAAAAAAACGGAAAATTTTCAAATTGAAGTGGTCATTACCTACGCCGTCTGTGAGAAAGAACGTTATGATTGCATTGAAAGTGTCGCTTTAACTTTTACAAACACAAAGTACGAATTTGCATTTGCGACAGTAAGTGTACTATCAGCAACGCTCTGCTTTTACACCGGAATTTCTTACAGAATGAAATATTTCCGCCCCAATTTTGTCTAACCCAATTAAGTTGTTTGCGCTTTGAGATACACCAATGTTTAAAGACTTGCTTGGTTGTAATTTAAATATAGTTTATTAAAAATTAACAACATTAATTGCGTAAATTGAAGTAAAATCTGGAAATAATTATTAGCAATAACTAGCCTGAGAGACGTCCTGTACCCATGTCTTAAAATAAATAAAAAAAATTTAAAAAAAATTTATAGTAAATCTAAACTACTCTAGAATTCACTTTAACAAATAATTCAGCACAATCGGTCCAGCCATTTAGGAAGAGTTTAATTACAAACATACATCCTCTAAGACCGGGTCCGTCAATGAGTTTCAACAAGTTTTACTCCCGCCGATACTGTTACGGACAAAAAGGAATATCATTCAATATTTTTTTATTGAACACATACAAGCCCCATGCCTTATTTCGGGGTAGTGACAGTAAAACCATTAATTACTATTAATATTCGTTGATGTTACATATACACAAATATTCCATAATTCATTTAAGTTATTGATTTTGCTGACAGTACGCCTAAAAGCCTCGATGCTGTAACACTTTGGTTACGAAACACCTGCCTATGCGATCGTCTTCAAAAACTTGCGTATTACGAATTCTTTTGTCAGACAAACAAATAAATTCCTGTAGGTCTTAGGTGAAGTAACCTGAGTTTGAAACATTAAAAACTGTTCACGTATTTTTGTTTTACATAAAAAGCAATAATAAAAATTCATAAAATAATACTTTGCGTTCATTTGTTACAGTGAAAAGCTACTGTAATTATAAGACATGTATTGTATTGTAATTATGTGTATGTAAGGTAATTCAACATAATTTGGAAACAAACAAGAGTAATTAAATAGGGTGAATGCATAACATGCATGACCCACGTGGGAACTAGGTTAATATGAATTCCTTTAATATTTTGTGGTTTTTAACTCTTCTTTAGTATTAAACTCCATGTACGATAAATAATGAAAATTATATGAGAGGTTTCATGAAGCATGTATAAATTACGATTACGCGTTTACAAAAGTATCTTTACAAATGTTTGTGAGTTACGTTATCATTTGTCTCACGTATTTATTCAACCAAGTAATGACTTTGAATTTATCATATGACTTCTGCATGGCCGCTGAGGGGAAATATGCTTGGAAGTTTGCTAAGTAATTAAGTAAAGATCTATAAGGCCTTCTGCCAGTTTTTCTATGCGAACAACCTGTAGATCACGTATACGCCCGCGGTCTATAGCTCCCTGCGAGTTCTTAATTAGCTATTTGCTTTAAACTAGACGAGAAACTATTCACACCTCTTGAATAAAACAATACGGACTATAGCCTGATTAAAAAGACGACATATCAACCAGCCATATTGTACATTGTGCTTTCGGCGTCTCTAGATTAAAAAGTGGGACAGAGACAATGAAGATCTACCCATAGTATATATATAAGATACTTGTATACACACCTGTAGCTACAAAGTAGCTGTTTTTGCTATCATATGTCGTCTAAGTAGAAATGGAGCGTATATAGGCTGTACACGTTCGTTTCGTCAACCAGAAAACAATAAAACTGGTACATGTATTACGTGGTATGGCTGGTTTGTGTTCTTGTATGTTACGCTATAGGTTATTTGCTATTGTTTTGATTAGTGTAATAAAATAATCGATATTGACGAGTTGATTGCGTTAGTACGTAGGGGTCTATGTTTTATTTCGTGCACGTTTGTATCTTCGTGTACCCGGGTCGCACAAGACTTGGATAATGTTGAATTAGGTAGATGATCAACGCTGAGATGTCATTTACTTATGCAGTAGGTACAATATGCGGCTGCTTCATCCCAACTTTTTTATTTTTATACTCTAATAAAACCTCTTAAAGGATCAAAGTGTAACAAATTAATTATCAAAAGTATAATAACACCATGAATATTGATTAGATAAATTTGTCGCAGATTTAAAAAGATTTAAAAAGTTAACCGAGTTGTTATCGTCACAGTCATGTTGATTTTAAAATAAGTCAGTGCGCATGATACATTGATAATTTGTTTAAACTCTAAGATGTCTTTTACATTGTATGGTGTTGCCGTTGCAAATGAATGACATCATGTCCCTTATCTGAGAAATATTTAAGTTATTGTTCTTAGATTTTTTTACATTCTTAAGTTTAATTGACAGTCGTAAAACTTCCAATTATTATTGAGGAAATAAGTTAAATTTATAAGAATATATAAGATAAAACAAATAAAAAATAATAATGTTTCCAATTAGGTAGTCACTAAGAGTTTACCGTAAAATTCAAGAAAAATATCTCGTTAATACATAGAAATGATTGAGCCTTATCAACACAAGTAACAATTATGACGATTCATGATACTTGGAATATGGCGATTAGGGATTAATTTACTGGTAAAATATTCAAGAGACCCTCGTCTTCTTTTTCGCTTATTCATGTTATTCAACTCACATTGGGACTATATGAATGAAAATGTTGTCATCTGAATATTTTTATTAAGAAAATATAGCAATTATTACATTTTACTAATTATATCATTCTTATAATGTTGTGTGTGGTTAAGTGTTTAGTTAATCAACATTAATCATGGTTATTGTTGATATGAAATTTCTCCGTGATTAATATATCTAATCTGTACTGATATTAAAAAGTTAATTATATAAGTTAATTCGAATTTGTATCTAGAAATATTGGATTGATTAAAATTTCTTATTATAAAATCGGTGCGTCATTATTAAGTGCCGTAGTAATGATTACATATTTAATTGTAATTAATATTTGTGTTACCTACTTAGTCTGTGCTTCGCGTGATGAGAATCTGTCATAGCGCGATCTGTCAATCTCTCATTACGTTCTATCATTTTAAAAGATGTTTGGCGTCTTTTTATATTTAACGAAGTCGCTCTGGCAAGTTCAAGATAAAAATTTAATTGTGAGTAAAATTTAATACTGAATTAAGATGTCCTATTTTGAATAAAAATATTTGCATAGTTGCTTTATAATATAAAAATTTAACATAATTACATGTAAAGGAAAGGCAAGTGGCGGCCTTATTGCTTTCGAGAGATTTCTTCCAGGCAACCACTGTGAGAAAAGAAAAAAAAAATTAAATTACATAAGGTAGGCAAGAAGTGCAAGAATACATGTATTACATATAGTTGTTAAGAAAAAAAACTAAACAGGAACAAAAAACAAACTAAACTAATAAAGGATACATGAAAAAAAAATTATAATAATAAAAATTGATAAATATCAGATGCACGGCCTGTACTTCAAATAAAGAACCAAAAAGCAATATTAAAGTCAGGTCTTCGAGGAAATACTATCAGTTGCAGTTGTATCAAAGTTCATGAGTATTTATTTCAAGTAAACATCGCAGATACCTTTAAGTTTCTTCCACTTTTATAGCGCTGCATCTTACTGAGACTTTAGAACGGAGCAAGATTTGCTATACGACCCTTTTAACTATCACACTTGGCAAACAGTCAGCAGGACTTCCTGACGTTTTCGTACTTACGAAAACGTTCGAGAAATATTCGGAACGAAATATCATTTTTATATACATACTAGCTGACCGGGCAAAGGTTTTGCCATGTATATAATTTATAATAAAAAAATAGGGGTTGATCGTTGAGGGGTGACAGTTAGGGGTTTTATGTATTTTTTAATGCTGTATCATAAAAAAATAAAAACAGAAAAAAATATCTAAAAATAAAAATAAAAAAATTTAGGGGTGGACTACCCTTAACATTTAGGGGGATGAAAAGTAGATGTTGTCCGATTCTCAAACATACCCAATATGCATATAAAATTTCATGAGAATCGGTCGAGCCGTTTCGGAGGAGTTTAACCACAAACACCGCGACACGAGAATTTTATATACATATTAGATGTCCGCAAGAATAACTGCCGCAACTGATACATCTAAATCTGTTTCTATTGAGAATTGAGAACGAGCAAAGTTTATTCGAAAGTTTTCGTGGTAAGTATTTGTGCAGTTTTTACTACGGACATAAAATGTGTGAAATGTTTGTAAGCAAGTGTGTCACGACACATAAGTACTTTGGGCTACGTAGTTGCATATACGAATGAAATAAGTCGCTGAGTTCTCTCGTTTGAAACAAATAATACAGTAGAGTTTGCATAAAGCGTTCATTCGTTGAAATTCTGGCAGTGTCAAATCCCGGATTGTATCTATTTGTTTATTTTTTTCTATATAAAGACGTAACTTACATATTGTACACTTATAAAGTAAGTACCTTTAAAAGAGGAAAAACTAATTTTACATTCACTAGAAGTTTCTAAATAAGGGGCCTAGGTGAGTCGTTTTAATCGCCAAGTTTTGTCTTGGTGTCTTGATGACGGAGAACGAACCAGGAAAATGTAAGGAACTCCAACCATTACACCATGCTCCACATTAAAACAAAATGTCATTAAAAAGTAAACGCTAAGCATGAGCGGGAAAAATAGAAGGAAGCACTTTATAGTGAGAACAAAACAAACATATTGTAGTCGATCAAGGTTACAACGTGTAAAGGGACTGGTTGATATTATAAATAATATCACCATATACACGAGTTCAACCTCGACCAGTCACCACAAGTAGCAACCATTCACGAGCATGACACATGGCCGGCCATCGCTTCCTTCGCAGGGAGAGGCTCAACCCGATTCATGGACATTCAACTTTCTGTGTCTGACACAACATATCGTGGATTTTTGCAGATTTACGATATTCGTTCACTGTACGTACGAGCAAATAATAATTGCTCGCAAGAAAAGAACATTTTATTGGAACACAGTCAGTCAGTTACCTACGCTAACCATACCCACAGGTCTTAGCTAGTTTTAGCTAGGATAAATCCCATAGTAATATAAGACATTAAAAATGGAGAAAGCATTAACTTGCAAGTTATATAATTAATACCGTTTATTGTCTTGCAATGTTGATAGAAACTTTAAGGAGTCAACTCAAGCTTCGTTTAAAGACCATTTCGCACTTCACGGCACAAAGTTTTGGTGTGAAGATATGTCGCAAGTGTTTTGATAAACATTGCCTTACGGATATAATGAATATATGTTTCATGTTCAGAATCAATTTATTGATTTTTTGTGTTCGTTGCAACTTCTAGAAATATCCGTTCAAAAAGGTTATTTGTAAAAATCTTGGACTTAAGCCTATTTATATTTTTTACTAGTCCGGATGGTTGCTTAAAGATCGCTTTGTAGCTTAGACCGCCCGTTGTCCTAATCTAAGTCTGATTGTACTATAGTGTTTATGAAATGAAGTGTAAATTGAATAAATATAATGAATTGTATATTTTTTTCTTCGTTAATAATGATTCTTGTTAAAATAAAATAATTACTGTAAAACTAAAATACTATAATATTGATTGGTTTCTATTGAATTTTCTCAACCTATTTACAACATAACATTATTAAAAATCGAATAAAATTGTATGGACTGAAAAGTTAGATTAGACTTTTTGTCTTTTTCTTTAAAACATGCACTCGCAAGCCTTTATTTATTTCGTAATCCTACAGCTAACATAAATTATATATAAAAAAAACAGTTACACTGAAAATATAGCCAGATATGGAATACATAATACATTTAACTACAAAAAGGTTCAAAAATTTACAAAAGGAAGGAAATAAAAACTATTCAATACGTTTAACTAAGTGGTACCTAATTTGGCTTTGTAGTATGAGGGTGTAAAAGTGAGGGTATGTACGTGAAGGTGTGTATGTGGGGTATGTTCATGATGCCTTATGTAAGTGTTTATGGCATGGTATCACATCATCAGGTGAGCCTCCTGCCCGTTTGCCCCCTGTTCTATAAAAAAGTAAAAGTCACCTGGTAAACAATAAGAGGTCGCATTGACTCCGACATACTTCATACGCCTTTCATATAACATATGATTTCGCTTCACACTATATACAAAGCAAATACTCTACAATATTGGCGAGGCATTGTATAATTTTCTCAAGTCGTGCAATCTCAAGACACTCAGGCTGGGCGAGTTCACATAAGTGCAGTTTTTCCGCTCGTGACAGACGACAGAAAGAAACGTATATCTTGTAGAATGTACTTCTTAAGTAAATTTACAATTGTCTACTTAATCTTAAACTTCTTAATAAAAGTACATTTAAACAAATGATACATTTATTTATAGTCGCACCAACATAAGAAAAGAAACAAACACTAGAATACGTACACACACATAACGCTTATGATACAAGTCGTTAATCAACAGATAAAAATCTATGTAAACGCGACCGAATCAAGAAATGCCGTAACGAAAATAAACCTAACACACTATGACGTAATATAGGTCGTATTCACATCTCACTCACGAGATCGGTGTATCCGGTGCGCGTTAGAGTGAGACAGACTATATAGGCGAGTTAGTCTGAGTCTGGTAGAGTGGTAGATTGAATTAATTTATCAAAGAAAAAACTTGAATTAATATCAAAGAAAAAAAAACTGCATAAATAAATAATTATAATTGCATAAGTTGAAACAAAATTATGCAATAGCTTTACCGCGGCAGTCCCCGAGTGCCACACGTTTTTTTATTTTTGTGACCATAAAATCATTACAATACATCACAATACACGTGGGCATGTCGAGTTGACAATCGAGTGAAATATATTCACGAAATAAATCAATCAAACGCAGAACTCCTTTGTGGACACAGTTTTCATTAGTTTTGGAGGCATCCCATGCTTAGATTTGTATCATGTTGAACCGTGTCAGCTTAATAGAAATACTACCAATATTTTCAAATTTTACAACGGTTTCGGGAATATTCTTATACAATGCAGGTGTGCACGTATCTGGCACGCCCGACGACACTATCGTAGAACCGTGCATCGTATTGTACGAACATATTGGTTGCGAGGACACCACTAGATTTATAAGTTGATATCTGGCAACGCTCCTCGAGTTAATAAATGACTGTTGAAGAGTCTAATTAAGCTGTATTTATTACTTTAAATTAATTAATTTTAGTTAACACATATTTTGATAAACTGCTTTATTTAGAAAACGATTATATGTTACTCTTTCCAACAGAACCCCGTTGTTAATAAAAATTAAAACGGTGTAATTGCGCCGTTTTAGCTATAGTACACTTCTGTATCGTAGCGTACACACAATTTCACACAGACGAAATAGTACTTTAGTTAAATAATGCACTTAGACAGACTAAGTTTTTATAAATAAGGCAATAGTAAGACTTCGACCTACGTGTATTTATTGTTTAAATTGGTTCCGGGAATAGATTTGTTTTGTTATTAAGGTCGATTTACATCAAACGAACATAGAGCTAGAGCTAGAACAAGAGCATTCTTTCGTAATCTTTTAGTGTAAACGAAAGCTAGAGGTATCGATTTACATCAAACGAACATAGAGCTAGAGCTAGAACGAGAGCATTCTTTCGTAATCTTTTAGTGTAAACAAAAGCTAGATCGAATGTTCTTTGCTCATTCGTGTCAATTCTGTGGTTAGTATTGGTAGTGCTTCGTTATGTCTGACTCTGACAGCGATATCATTATTGCAAGTGCTGCATTTATTATTTTGTCGCGAAAACTCAAAAATAAAAGAAGGAAGAGACGTTGGTGGGTTACAAATTTAATGCATCGAAGGACACTGGATAATGTAGGTGAAACAATGACGGATATGCGAAAACAAGAAGAAAGTGGACAATTCCAAAACTTTTGTAGAATGGCGCCGGAGGATTTTGATCATTTACTATCTCTGACCATCGAAAAAATTCGAAAATCAAGTACGAATTTTAGAGACTCGATTCCTGCATATGACAAACTAGCAGTTAACAGGCTTCTATCATTAATAAACATTTTTCTTGAGACCAATCCATAATTTAATCGATAAGATACGTAAACAATCGCTAGAACACAAGAACGCTTTGAAAAGACCGCTCAGTGGCGCGAGCACGTCCGAACACGCTAGAACGCTCTAAGCAACTGTTCGCGCGCTCTTGCGCCGTTTACATCAAGCGAACGAGCATTCTTAGAATATTCTATAGAATCTTTGCGAACGCACTAAGAACAACGAAAGAATGCTCTACGCCTGTTTACACTAGAAGAATTTGATGTAGTGGGGATAGAATGAGCATTCGCTCGTTTGATGTAAATCGACCTTTAGAAGAACTTGCTCGCTTCATATATTTCACTAACATTCTTTATTAATTGTAAAGAAAGTAAAACGCTTTTTAATTGTGTTTTATAGTTTTAATTATGCACATTAAATAGTATAGTTATGTCTGCATTTATAATTTCTTAAGATAAAGTGCAATATGAAAACGAGATTTCGTGTTGTTCATCTTATTTATTAAGTGTTAGTTACAAGACTTTTATTATATTTATAGAAATAGATTACCCGTATAGAGAAATTAAACTAGTGACGATCTCTGTTAAAATTCTGTTTGGGCAGTTACGATAGTTACAGTTTGTATACATTTCAAGAATGCAAATTTATCAGCGTTTCATGTTAACATAAAAATAAAATAGTTGTGCTAAAGCCTATTAATGGCGTCAATCCGATTTAGCCAGAGGGTTCGATCGTAGGCAAGCATCATAAATGCAGTAATCGGGTTCAGGCAGGATAGCACTGACACCAATCCCCACCGCAGGCTAAACGCCATCATATCGAATTACAACGATATTTCAATAGATCGTTAACCTACGTCTTAAGCAAACGTAATGTAGTGACATCATAATCACTCACAAATAATATTGCAATTGTGTGTACTGTACGACATTGACTACATCAGTCTTACATTGTTCTTACAGTAATATAGAAGTAATACATATTACTTTACGGTAACCACTTCATTCAAAAACTTATGGTCTAATTGCTTCGTTTTAATGAAAGTACTCATCTGTTTCTATGTGTGTATAGATTTGAAAGAAAGTCTAAGAAGAACGGAAGAGAACTTTAAAAAAGCATAAATATGTAAGATTATAATATTTATTATCCGTTATTAAACAATATTTGTTGCTTTTTGAGGTTGTAACAGCCATATCTATTTATATTTCATCAGACTGTAAAAAAATGTGTTTTTTTATATTTATTGAAATTAAAAAAATTGAGCTTTCAAACTATATACATAATTATTTAAAAAAAATCAGTAAGTTCATTAACCAGCTGTACAATCTTAAACTTGCTAATAAGTTTGACTTCGCGTAAATAGATTAACATAGAATGAAAAAAATGCGACGTCAAAAAGTCTCAAAGTAAATTGTCAGACTTGAAAAAGTCCTTCGTTTCACGAGTTTAATAAAATCTATTTTCATCATAATTAATTATAATTTAGTTTTCTTGTCTTTGTTAAGTCATCTTAATTATGTCTTGCGATAATGCCTAATTAGAAAGGTGAGTTTGAATAATTAACGTATATTAATGTCCATATACATATATGATTAGATTCCATAGCGTGGTCACCTCTAAATCAATAGATTGAAACTAACAATAGTTAGATATATTACTATTAATATGGCTATATATCACAGTAATTAATATTATTCTACTTAGACAATAACAATTTAATTAATAACAATTATTTAGATTGAAAAAAAAAAAAAAAAAAAAACACTATATATATGATATATGTTTTATATGATACTTATTCCCTATTTCGAGTATAATACTAGTGATAGTCACCATTTGTTTTAAAATCTTATATATTTTTTTAACATACAACAAGGCTTCAAGAATATACTGACCAGATAATATTTAATTCCTTAACTTATTCCGTACCGACTACCTTGGGGATACACAACAAATCCCTCTAACAGCCCGCTTCTGCAGCACAAATATGTATAGAGTAATAAAGTGTATTTCATATCTGTAATGTCGGCAAAAACGCAATCTTGCCCACATATTACTCTTTCATATTATTAGATACTTTACGCGTCGGGCAGTCTTTTATTTTATCCGCTCGTAAAGTGACCGTTTTGATAATAACGACACGGTATTTGACACGTTGTTATTTAATGTTTTATTAGTTTTGCCGCAGTTTAGCTAAGCGTTAAATAAATGTCTAAGAAAATCAATTCAAATACGATGTTTAATGTAATCCGTCATTAATTTAAACGTATGCGTACTACTAGTAGTAGTACGCATACACACATACAGCGTAGTCGCTGGCGCAGCGACCCAAAGTACTTCGGCCTGCGAAACTAGTGAAAGCTGCCTTTGCGAATCTCGCACAATTCTCGACGATATATTTCCAGCGACGTCCTGTGTCGAAAGATTGGCAACCTTATGTATGGTTACGTAGATACTCTGATTTGAAACGTAATTATTTGAATTGAATTGAAATTTAGAGCTTATGATTAAAAATATTCATTATTAATATATTCGGATTCCTCTCTGGGTATTTGAAGTCTCCGGTACTTTCCCATGCGGTAGACACGTTGAGGTAGTAGGTAGGAGTTACTTCCTGGGACGTATTAGCCTTCTATTCGAAACAATGATGGTTTGCCGAAAACCAAACCTCTCCGGCTCATCTGCCATGAGTACCAGATAGATACGAACTATTTTAAATTTTTAAAAATATTTTTTCTAAAAAATTTTTTTAGAAAAAATTTTTAAATCCATAAATTGTAGCCAGTGGCATTATTACGATGTTTTAAAACCTGCATGATATGGACAACAATCTATATAATATTTATACAAAAGTCCATACACATGCTGTGTATCGATTTTGGAGTCTTACAGACTACGCCAATTCGATAGTGTTGAATCTGCCGATAAAATTCCTTAAACATAAAACCAAAATATATTTTTTCCTTCGTAGGCGCACATAGTTACCAACATAAATTAATAATTTGATATAAATTAATAATATTAACAATTACATAACCTTACAAAAGTGCCGCTACTGCAATCTCAAATTCTAGTAAAAATTGTATAATCGGAAATAAAAGTTAATTTGTTTTGCTTCTGTCTGTCTCTCCATACACGCAGCATTATACTTATAATGCACCTTATATAACACCAAATAGTTATATGACGAAGGGTTCACATAATTTTCATAAAGTAAAAATCAAATCAAACCATCGATTTCATGATAAGAAACTTTACCTTAAGATTGCGGATCGAACATTCAAAGCAAAATTTAAGTAAATCTTGTAACTTATATTATTAAAGTTTGAAGGAAGGAAGGAATGAAGGTATACCTTCGTTCATTCGTCCACAGTGGCTTATCTCAATTGAGGCTACTACTATAGCTTTTAAATGATCTACCGGACGTGTCCAACAACGTGGTTGTTGAAATACCACTTATTTCATTTACATTGCTTGCTTAGCTTGCTTTCATATAGCTACCACGAACTTTTTAGGAAGGCATTTCATATTTTCGCCCTGGTCAGGATTTGAACTTGGGACCTTAGAATACGAGTTTAATCTAAATAATGTATAGGCACCCAATAAAATAAATAAAATAGAGAGATTAAAGGAAACTATTTCAAATGTTATTTTACATTTTTATAAAATTCTTGCAAACACATGCCTAACAGTAAATCTTTAATGCAATCAAGAGCCAAGTCTTAAGTGTCGAGGGAGCGACCCATGACACTTCAAGGGGTTAAGTAACAACTTTATCTTCAAGTTATTGGAAACAATAGTTTGAGATTCAGAACTTCATAGCTAAGTTATATCTTTATTTTTTAATTTTCTTTATAACGCTGAATATTATAATGTCAAATACAGAACTTCTTTTCTATTTTTTATCTTGCTTAAGTTACTCTATTTGTATTACAGCTAAACAAACAAAATGAATGATTCAAATATGTATAAGTAAATTCAATTGTGCAATTCAATTAAAAAAGACATTTTTTATTTAAGACAATTCCATGACCATTGAAGTTACGTTATAGTAATAATTTATTTGCAAGAATATGGTACAAAAATGTTATGGTGGTATAATCTAAAGTCCGCATATTTTGCCACACATAATAACGTGTAAATTTGTCTTAGAAGCAATTGTTATGTTACGTTCCATTAATAGTATAGTACTCGCGTAAACCAAAGATAATAAAGCTGTTAATATGTTTTTAATTGAATTCCAATATCTTGTTCAGCCATTAATTTGTTTTAAAATGATTTAAAAGCTGTTAATTGTTGTTATATAAACGTTTAGAAAGCACACCCGTATATTTAAACCAAGTTGTGAAAAAGACAAACGAAATGTGCCATAAAATTGTCTGAATTGAGTTGTATCTTCTGTGAGCTATCGTTGATTTTATGATTGTGGACTTGCAACATGTCGAACAATGAAATCGTTGTGGCCACTACCGCCGCAAATTGGATTGACTCGAAAAATACTTTCCACTGTGCATTGTCGGCACTACGCGCCATGTTCTTCAAGACCAATACGTATTTTAAGACGTATGTACTTTTTATTTTATTACTATTGTATCGATGTTATTACTGTTACTAACCTAACTACAGAAATATTGTTTTACTAGTTATAGACTAGTGCCTGCCCTGTTTATATGGACAACAACAAGACACAAACTAGTATGTAAAAATACACCCCCCATAACATAAATAAATTAGTGGTGCCTAGGTCTGGGCCTCAGATTTCTGTATATGTTATGTGATCATTTATTTTTGCTAATAGGTAAGTAAGTGATCAGCCTTCTTGTGCCTCACAAACGCTGCTACCTTGGTATGGTATGGTTGGTGAATTCAGTTCCCGCACTTAGACTCTCAATAGGTACGTTATGGGTAAAGTCCTGGCTGCCAGCCCAAAAATACCTACAGTCAAGGAGGAAATAAAAGTATACGCTCAGAAGTACAAGACTAGGCTGGAAAATCATCCTAACCACCTAGCTGCCCAACTCACCCTACCGGAGTATAGGGTAGTAGGACTCCTTTCTCCGCAATTAGACTCCTAATTGGTCCGTTGTGCGTAACCTACCGGACAAACCGACTCAAAAGACGAAGAACCCTGGAGCTCAGCAGCATTGACTGAGCTAATATTATTATGGTAGATATTCCTAATGAGGAATATCTCCACCCGCAAATGATCCTACAACTTATCTGCTCATAGTCAGAAGACTGATTGCACGATGCGCTCTATTAAAAAAAAAAAAAAAAAACTAAGCCAGCCTAACTCCTTCCAAAAGCACAGAAGCCTCCTGGGCACTTCGCAGACTTCACTGCTCCGAGGATTTCTGCACGTTGTTTAGCCACAGCCTCGCATTCCAGGACTACGTTGGTGACTGATTCCTCTGCGCTGAAAAAGCCTCTGCACATGGGGCTATCTGTCGCGCCTAGGAATAAAAATATGTTTATTAAGGAGACAATGGCCCGTAATTGTCCCTTTCATTGTTTTGAGATTAGTTATATTTAAGCTTAGCTTAGCTTACGCTGCTACCTTTTTGGGTCTAAGATATGACTCACGATGTTTCCCTCACCGTATAAGCGAATGCTCAATGTTCAGAGATAGAAAGTCCATTAGTGCACGGCCGGGAATCGAACATACGACCTCAGGTATGAGTCGCGCGCTGAAGGCTACTGCCAACAATTATATTCCTCAATAAACACATGTTTATTAACTTTATATATATTTACTTTGAATTTAAAATTCTGATTGGAATTCCCAACTTGAAACAACATCCAATCAGCCCTCTGTACATGTCAACCCGAAACAATTATTGCTTCTCCGAGTAATGCAGGACATTTTACATATAATGTGACTTATGGCAGTAAATTGGATAAACTGCTTAAAACTAGTTAAAACTGCAGGATATCTCTAAATTTTGACTTACAGTGTAAACTCTATATAACGACACTCAAGGGACTGTGCATATTTTGACGTTACAGAGAATTGCCGTTAAATAGAAATAAGAAAAATCTAGAAAAATGTTTATTTCAGACTAGTGTTAGTAATGACATAAAAAACAATTCTTATTTGAACTTAGTTTGTTATTTTCGCCTGTCTTTTGCTGCACCAGTAATTATGGTGTATTTTTTTTTACTTATTTTATTCATATCTTGCGATATTGAGGCATCTTCGTGATAAATCATGCTCAAGCAATCCCAATTTGTAATCAAAAGAACGGATTTCTTAGAAAATTCGGTACGTATGATGCCGACAGTCGAGTTTATTACGGGCTAGGACAATAAAGCTACAAAAGAACGTACACAGTTTATAACTAATTTAGGGAACTTAAAAAGTACTTTTAATATTTAATTGTCGTTATTCAGGATGGGTGTAATGCTATGTAGTGTGTATCATTGTATGGAAGACAAGCTAAACCAACCAAAGCCGAGTGATTTCGACGCTTTAGGGGGTTCGTCGTTAAATCGAGGGCCGTTACATGGAGTTTACACTGTAATTAAATTATACCAACATTAATCAGACAGATTTACCTAGAGTTACAATGACTAGGCACGAAATAGATAATAATAAATATATGAATAGTAAAATAAACCTTTGTTTATAAATAAATAAAGAGAAACCCCATTTACTCTATAAAACTAATACCGATTTAAATGACTCAGTCGTAAAAATTTCGCATTCCCAAAGAACCTTAATGACGGCTTCTAATGACGACCTTATATGGTATTTTAACACTGATGACGCAAACTTGGATTTTCGTGCCACAATATTAAAATTGAAAGCGTAATTACAAGATATGTTTCATACTGGAATTAAAAAGTTGCGAATTCGTAGATCTAAAAACTTATTGAACAGTCGTAATAACCTGAAAGCAAACAATAAATACATTTTATCCACCTACAGCGCAGATAATGTTGCGCTTTATCATACGTAATGCGATCTTTATTATTTTCGAAAGAGGATATTTAAATTTGGGTTGTTTCCAAGTGAATTTCTTGCCAACGACCTTTTCAATGAATTTATGGTTATGAAAGGACTACTAAACTCAAATACGCTGAAAATGGCGGAGTTCGCTAAATGACCACACCAGTTTAGTTTAGCTAATGACCTTGTGGATATTATACGTGAATGTTTGCGGTAATTGATTGCAGACTGCATCTATATGGACATAAGCTAAGTTTTGTATTCAATTATCGTGTTGCCGTTTATTCTACGAAATAAGCTGAAATTTAAGATTCATATTATCTTATTCAATATACTAGGTTTAAGGCGTGTGAGTCTGGAAGAGATGAGACTTAGCCGCTATGACTTAAGAATGACAAAATCTTTTTAACGAAATACGGGAGTTCATATTATTTTTTTTAGTGCTAAGTGTCGACACTGAATGTTAGCCTATGAGCATTAGCCTAGAGGTTGAACGTGCGATGAGTCGCGACACTGAAGTTATGCATCCAAACATCGATTGGGCCACAACGGATTTTTCTTTTTTGGTGCGCAACAAATGTTGAACCCAAAAATCGAGGACGATAATTGCCTATGAAGAAAAATAATGGCCTAAATGGTGCTATGACATTGGTTTTTATTTCTATGCACATTTAATTTACACTAACTTATTTTTTATATCTTTAAATAATGTTTAATCAATTTGTATAGTAAGTTAGTAAGCGGCCTCTTGGGCACAAATTATTAGAAAATAAAGAATTATGTACAAGTGATGTTAGTGAATCACTGTATCAGTTTAACTTATTATTTTTTATGATAAAAATCAATACATTACTGTGCCTGCCAAATCATTACTAATTAGTAGTAAAAACCAAACCAACCATAAGCTAGAGTCCATGATATATTTTGTACGGATAATGTGGCAACGAAAATTAAAATATAAGAGCAGAAAAGACCGCAAGAAGGCCCCAATATTATCCCTGAAAGCCATATTATAATTAATTTGCACAAAGCTGAATACGAAAGAACTCGAAGCCGACGACAGAGATTTATTTTGCAATTCCGGGAGGTAAAAGGAAACCTAGAATCGAGAGATTCGTCGACGCAGTCACTCTGAATATTCATCTCTATCTATCAAGTCGCGTAAATAACCGAGATGAGACAGATATCTCGTTATCACTGAAGAGTTATGTCCGTCGGTATAATTTGGTTCTTTGTTCAACTTCTATTTGGCAAAATTATTCGGCCGAAGTTTTGTTCCTTTTTTAAATCACTCAACTTTTTTATTACGTCCCTGCATCCCCAAAATTATTTGTACTATTTTCAAGTGATTTATTGACACTGTTTTATTTTAGTTCTACTATTATGATAAATACCAACTAGTTACTACTAGTAGTAACTGAATAGTAAGACATCAAGAAAAGTCTCTCTAAAAAACACGTAAAGAATTACAACTCGGACATTACTCAAATAATATGAATATAAATCGTTGAACGAGCAGTGTTGGCCTTGTGGCATCAGCGTGCGACTCTCCCTGGGGTCGAAGGCTCGATTCCCGGCTATAACACTCGCTCGTACCGTGAAGGAAAACGTCGTGATGAAAAAGGCATGTCTTAGACCCAAATAGTGGACGGGGTGTTTCAGGCACAGAAGGTTGATCACCTACTTGCTTATTAGAAATGATCACGGAACCGATACAAAAATCTGAGGCACAGACCTAAAAGATTGTAACACCATTGCTATATATATATATATATAGCCAATATATGTATATATATGTCGTTGAAACAGCTCAATTTACTGTCTCTCAGTGCTCTTATCTGGTCCCATTTTGTAGCGCTGAATGAGGATAAACCTGAAACTATGTTAATCCTCTTCCCAGCCTCAGGTAAAAGGTTTAATATTATTTTATACGACATACATTTAGGAATTTGTATATATATATATTCACTAGCTACCCGCCCTGACTTCGAACGGCCTGTTGTGGCAACGAAGTGTGTTCAACACAATAAAAAAGCTCCCTCATGAATCACTATATCTATCTATTGGTAAAAACAGCTTGACCACACAGCTGTGCAGTTTATGGGCTTATCGCGAATATACATACAGATGCGGCGAAGTACGTCTTATAATAGTAGTAATAAAGATGTATGGTATATATAACTTTATCAACTGCGGATTCAAAATAATAAAATCTTAGACATAACAGAAAGTAATAAAACCTTTTTCGCGTTTGGTCACGTTTATTTATAGAAAACTGACAAAGATAAATGTTAATTAGCTACAAATTTAATGTTTTTTATGAATAAGTGGTACCAATACCTTATAATACAATCTATATATATAAAAATGAAACCCGTTTTCCGTTGTCACGACATAACATGAAAACGGCTTGACTGATTTGTCTGATTCTTTTTTTATAATATTCCTTGAAGTACGAGGATGGTTCTTACGGAGAGAAAATTAAAAAAAATTGAGTAAAAAAGTCTAAAAACAACACTTTTCTATATTCCCATACAAAATATTCGTAATAATATTTAACTTGAACTTTAATACCATACCATTAAGTTCAAGTGTTAGTGGAGGGGTTCCGGAAAGGTAAATTTTTATTTTTTGACATAATGTATTTGTTGTATTATGAAATTTTTAGCTTACTAGCTAGACCGGTGTCCCGAATAGCAGAATAAGTATTTAAAAAAAATAAAGAATCGAAAATTATGTTATGCGGTACGATGTTCGCCAGACCAGCTAGTATTATATAAAAAAAGTCAATATTATTATATATCAATATATCGCTACAAATTCATCTTTGGAAAATTTGCAGCATATGCTGTGTTCTCAGATAATCATCGATTCCTTTATAAGGTAGTTCGCATCGCTTACATAAAATACACACACATATATAAATATATAATATAGATATACTATTCAGTGATCTCGTGTATAAAATATATGAATATTGTTATGTGATACAGTTTCATAAGCTTATTTTAATTTAATTATTTTTGTTTAAAAATTAAAATTACGAACAAAACAACGTGCAGCACTGTATTATGATAAGCCGGTAAAGTGTAGTTCTACGGGGTTTACTTCTCGCATCTTAATTTCCATGAAATAAAATGCAAATACAACCTACGCTAAACTCTCCAACCAACTTGCAAATTATACCTCGCAGTAATTTCTGAATTTACTATAAATATACTGCAAGCTTCGTTAAGATTAGTTAACTTTTATATATCAAGCTTAAAGATTTTCAAAGGCCAGCAACGCACTGGCCATGATATATGAATTACTTAATTGTAACCCACCTGCTCGTTTGTGTTTATAAATATAATATTGTATTATGTGCTGACTGGTAAGAGCTTACCTTATATTTAATGAGAGTAAACAATTTTTTTTATAGAAATAGAAAATAAATTATATAGGGAGGAGGGCAAACGAGCCTACGGGACAAGACGGTCCAAAAAGGACATCATCGCAGCCCATGGAAATCCCTTATTAGTGGGTGCGTTGCCGGCCTTTGAGGGAGGAGTACGCTATTATGGTGAGTTAAAAATTCGTTATACGTCTTTAAAATCGACTTACCTAAGGGTTAGTTAACATTGAGAATGTATAGATAGTATCTTATGTTTGTACATGTCACTGATTCCGCTTATGACCTCCTTGCTTAACCGTTTCCTCAATTCTTCACCAGAACTGGATTTAGTTGGGACAGGTTTGGAATAACTAAGAGATGAATTAAGCTATTTTTATTTTTTAAGTGAAAATATTGTTTTGGAGTTTAAGGCTGTATGTAAATAAAATTATTGTTTGGCGTGTATGCCGTAAATAAATAAATCTTGCGACATCAATTGCGATAGAATTATATTCATCGATATTTTTTATTTTTCATAACCTATTGTTACTCTTGGCCGCAGAGTAATGTATTACAGATATAACCGTTTTATAGGCAAGTAGATAATCAGCCGGTGTACATACCGGTTTCCTTCACCATAAGAACAAATGCCAAGTGCGTTCATCGAAACAAAATACTAACAAAGACTAACATACTCTGACTAATGTAACTACAGAACAAACAAAAGCGATGAATTTTGTATCAAAATTACAAAGGAAATACATATTTTATCAATTATAATGATGTAAATTTGGACATTAACCGAACAAAATATAAGCGAACAAAACGTATATAAATTATTTAGATATTTCAATGGAAACTACTGAAATTAACATTTATAATATTGGAATAATAAATTTAACTACACATTTAGGTACAACTAAACTGTGAGCCTAAATAAGCGAATGAGACAAAATAATGACAAAAATTTAATCATTTTTTTAACATTATTTATTTGCGATTTCCTTATTAATATATTAAATGCGTTATATATGCTGTTCCGTTCTATCATAGAGTAAAATTTATATTTATGTCAATATCTGAACATAACATACGGTACACGTTCGTTTTAACCTCACGTTTCATGCTATATAACCTACACGATTCAGGAGGTGGACGCCGTAGTTATATATATATAGAATAACTCACCGAATTGTACAAACATAAATGATATACATATATTTAAATGTTTTATATAATCAACAGTCTTACATCAAAGAAAACATCGCGTGGGAACCGTCGTCGTATGTAATGTCGTCATCTCGCTCTGTAGAAATGAAGGGACTCATATCCTGTATCCGCCAGCGCCCTTCATCTGACACCTATATTCCAGCAATATAAGCATTAATGCTTAAGCCGCTCGTAGCTTTATTGATGATTATTTATGTCGTACCTATTTACTGGGAAAAGAACGTGTCGGAAAACGAACCAATTAAGAATTCATCATAAGTCAAGTATAATTTGTTGTTTTACAATTAAGGAAAACAATTATACGAGATCAAAAACTTGAAAAATAAATTTGTACGCCTTCTCATACAGGTTTAAATAAAATATATGTATTAAAGTAACTACATAACACAATAACTCCGCTCGACTAAGACTGCAATGTTTTATAAAGACACTGACAATTCATCTCAAGATTTACATTAAACCGTCGTCACAGCGCTGGGGAATAATCCGTATAAAATAAGTAGGATAATTTTTTTTAGTACGTTTTTTTTAATTATCAAATAAGCGGATGGTCTGGCAATAATACACCTCTATGTTAACTTAATTTAATATTCGTAACTTTATTTGCATGTACAGAGTAGGTTAAAATTTGTATAACGCTTATTTTTTAAGCCTCCGTTCATTCGGGTCCCTACTTTTGTGCCTCACATCGTAATATATAGTTATATCTTAACATATATAAATAATTTGTCACGTTGTTTGTCCGCTATGGACTCCTAAACTACCGAACCGATATCAATCAAATTTGCACACCGTGTGTAGTTTGATCCAACTTAAAAGATAGGATAGCTTACATCTCAATTTGTGCCCGCAATATAATTTTATTGCAAAATATTTGTTTATTATTTGACAGTCGCATTTCTAACAGATGGCGCAGTGTTGAAAGTGCCAACGTTTCACATAAGCTACAATTTAATGGCATAACCACCAAAAAAGCATGGTCCCCATGACTGGTGTTCTACCGTTTCCCTTGAATAGTTTACTACTATGTAATATAACAAAAACCCTAGCCACAGCAACGCTTGGCCGGTCTGCTAGTATATATATATATATATATATATATATATATATATATATGTGTGTGTGTTTATAATTATAATAACATTACAATATACGCCACGTATGCTTACCAGACGATAAAAATAAAGACTCATTAAAATTTTGGTTACTAACACAACACACGTTATAAAGGAACAATACGACATAATATCAATGTATCATAATGCTAATTAAACTGTAATTTGCTTACGTAACTTAGTTGTTCACGCATTGCTTACGCATTTGCAGTTCAATGAATGAAGTAACTGATCTTAGGCCTATGTACAGACTATGATTATGCTTTTATAACTGACGTATAAGACTCAATGCCGTATTTAGTTGCTGAATTTTAGAAAAGCCCTGCGATTCTGTAACTCACTTTTCGAACTCACACAGCGGTTTTCGCATCGGCGGTCGCTCTCAAATCAGTCGTGAAGCAGTCATTTTATGATTTGGCATTCTGAAAAGGTGGGAGCTTGTAGTTTATTGTTTATCAGAGTTACAGAATCGCAAGGCAGTAACGAAAACATTTAAAATAATAAGTTAGCACCATGATGTCAATAGTAAGCACATTCCATTACACACGTTTTCAATATACAGATGACGTGTCAAAGAGCCCTTTTGAATTGAACCCCTCAGAAAATTCCTAATATACTAAGTCTATATTTGCTGCTTTTATTAAGCATACAATCACGTAGTTTTAGCATTTAGTGGATTTAATAGTCCTTTTTTAATTTAAATTATTTACTCTTCCGAATTCTTTTACACACATTACTAATAATATGAATATATCTCAATCAGCGATTCCTAACAAAAAAATTTCAATTTCTCATTGTTCTTTATTTGGAACATCCCAATCCCCGGGGAACTCATAAAGAACTGCGCAGTGCTTATCCCTTTCCTTGTACCCACATCCCTCAATTCATACATGAAATTCAGGTGCGGAATTCTCCATACTTTCTTGTCCTTTACAAAATATTAAATTCCTGATATATTAATATTCACCCGCGATCTTTTGAAAACATTTTGCTGACGAAAGTCATTTGTACTCAAAGCTAATAATCTCTGAACTTTTCTTTTAACTTTTATTTTGTGGAATTGGGAAAAATCAGATATATTGTTACGAGCTAGGGGATCGGATGGAAAACGCCGTAGATATCTTCAAGGTTTTTTTTAAATGTTTTATTTAATTTAATTGTTTTAATTAAGAATTTGTTTAAACAAAAAAGCCTTGCGGCTTTTACACGCAGAAACACACACAAAATACTATAACTAATTACTTTAATTACGCGCACTTCACACAGTACTTTATCACCTGTCTTCACTATTCGCACTTTATCTCTTCGATGTTAATCTCTTAGAATCGCACTTGAAACTGAATTGATGGGTTTCGGCTCGCTTACGTATATACTCGTATATCCCTGGGAATTTTGAACGATATTCGAGAACTGACTAGGCTGGAGTGGTACATCTGAGTAGCTGGTCTATCCTTATCGCACAATTCTAGAAGGTACGTACTCTTTATCTCATTCGCACAGTCCGTCTTTATCGTCTTTCCATTCTTTCCGTCCTTGACTCACACCTAGAAAGTTCATTCTAGAATATTCCTTCATGATATAACCAGTTCTGAAAACTGAACCAATTGACTACACTTGTTCTGAAACTGCACAAAAAAATGATTCAGCCACCTGAAAACGAGGGTAACTATGCAAATTACGATTTTCTAATATGTAATAGACCCTCAACGGAAACGGTCAGAAACTACGTTTCAGTTTGCTGAAAAACATTTCAGTCAACCCATTTTCGTAATAATATGTTCCTAAAGGAGTATACTTTTGGTGTGTTACCTACTTTATGTAGCAGTCTACGATTTAGCTACATAGTTGTGTTCTTTAAAATATAATCGCTTATATTCGCAAAAAAATCCCATAATTTATGTATGGCCAACCTGACATACCTAGAAACTATGTCAACAATATTGGAGCGAGTGATGAAGTCTAAAACTACATATTTTAATTAATTTCTCTACATATTCCGATATCAAAACTACGCGAAATTCATTCGAAACTGGTTGCATAGCTGCTAACCACGGACTTACATAAATCATAACAGTAATAATGCCAGCACTGATGATCCAACTTATCTGTACAAGGCTTAACGATGTTTACCTCGTTATCTAAGTTTCGACAGTTAGTACAAGTCTGCCCACTAAGTTCTGACCAAAATGAATTATCGTGTAATCACTCGGTTAATAAGTAATATTTTGTTATTTATTTATTTCAACTATGTCAAGGGAAACGTTTAGTTGTGTCCTAATGTAATGTTAACCATGAAAAAAATGTAATTATATTTTTTATTGTATTTTTGAACCTAGAATTAATTGTAGTTCATGATTCTTAACATTAGCTTTAAGCTTTTTTGATTTTAAAGTTAGGTAATTACTAACTTAGTATAAGTCTACAATTTAACTTGTAAATTTATTCTTGTTAATTTAGTTATCAACTTTTTGCAATAACAGGATTGCTTGGAAAAGAAAATAATAAGTTACGATTAAATATATTTTATATTATTGTTCTAAAAATGTTATACTATATTCTCCTTAATGTCTTTTACAGCGATCTCTGTATAGTGTAAATATTATTGCATTACTAAGTATTTAGCAACTGTATATAAATAATTGAGGATAAAAAACTTAAAAAGTTTCGTACGGCGCATATATGAACATTATGATAGTTGTTTTTGATTTACAGTTAAAGTTGTTGGAGAAAAACAGCGCAATCCAAAATTTCAACACCATTTGTTTCGCAGTGCGCCACGCATTTTGTCATCGATAAAAGGGTGTAGGGAAAAGTTGAAATCGAACACTTAGCGACCGTACGTGACCAAGGACCGCATCAATATTACATAACGTGTTAGAGCCATATACTAAGGATGACTGAACAGCTACTACGTAATGTTAAAGTGTTTTTTAATTTATAATACTACAAAATGTAATTATTTTATTTTATCTCACACACTGTTTTATTGTGTTTTGTTTATATTATTTTTATTACTCTTTAATGTATAATATTCTAAGGTTTCGATATTTGTAAATATGTGAGGAACATGTATACTAACTTTTTTAGTATAGTAGTTTTATTCTAAGAGTACATTGTCTTCACATATAATTATTTAACTAATGTAAACAAAATATTGTAAACCAATTTGAAAAGAGTAAGTGTTAAGTTTCTTGCCCATTCTTCTCCACACGAAACTACCTTTTGAATCAACTAGAATCTTCTTTATATTTTATTTGACGTTCAAAGGTGCCATTTTAGGTGGTCTAATTGAAATAAATGATTTGACTTTTTGACTTGTAATATACATGGTCGCTTAAAAATGATGCATTAAGCCAAAGATTACTGGCCATTATAAGCTTTTTATTATATTCATGTTGCTTGTTTTCGAATGGTAATTTTTAATTCGAATAGTCTCAGAGTCTTCAAATAAATTCAACCACCGATTTTTTTCGACCGCATTTCTCTTTGCTCTTTTCACTTGTCTATGATACACAACAAACAAAAGATTATTATTTTAAAAGAACACATACATATATGTACAACTTTCTAAATGGTAATATCCGCAATACTTTTCCTTAAAAGAGGTTTACCATTGTATTTAGAAATCCATTAAATAAACATAGGATATAGGTATCACTTATTCCACGTCATTAAATTTGAATCTGAAGGCATCCCTACTCATCGGCAAAGAAGACAGAGGGTGTAGGCCGAGAGAAAAAGCCGGCGTAAAAAACTCTCGGTACTCTTTTAAAATAGCAAATCATCAAACAACACTTGTTTTAAAACAAATATCGCATATTAATTAGAAGTAGCCTGTCTAGCACTAGTCCCATTATTGTACTTACCATAATCTTTAAAGTGTAGACATGATACTATGTATTTTAATAATCAATACTTGAACTAAAAACATACACTTACCTATAGTAAAGGTTTTTAATATAACTTTTACAATAAGTCACACAATAAAATACATTTTTTCTTTCAACTTATTCCATTGTCTCCGTGAACGAAACAAAAGAGGGGCCGTCATAAAAATCAGTACCGCAGAATAAAGACTTAGGTAGCCTCAAGTACTCTCCAAAAGTACACAAAGTTTTGTTCGATGTTCTCATTTTGAAAGTAGGCGGAGGATTGAACGTCAACTTTTCTTTTTCTTACAACAGACACTAAGGTGTACAAAAACTCGCATCGCTCAATGAGTAGAAACTTTGCTCATCCGCTGCAAGCTTCAGTATTAAAATTTCAATGGAACACAAAGTAGAGTATACAAAAAAAATGTATTCAAATAAACAAATTAAGTGATTCGTCACTATTTAGTATAGAAATACTATTCGACTTAACGCAGTAAACTTACGATCGAACCGTCAACGAACGGAGTGATTTATTAGAATATAATTTAGAACGTTTATGTCACTATAAGAATAATTATAGACCTATCCTTAGTAATATCACTGAATTTTACGGCGTGTAACTCGATTCTAAATCCCCTACTAGTGTAAAACATTCCCTAACATGTTAATAGTCATACCCGCTTACATTATTGATTTCAGTATATATATATCAGTATAGTCATTTACGATAACATTGACAATAACAACCCTTACTTCATAGCAGATACAAAAAAAAAAAAAAAAACTTCATATTTGTGAAATTTTTCCTCAATTATATTTACCGAGGAAATTGCCTTTACACATTTCTCTCACTACACAGTATGAGGCTCTATACTCACATGAGCTACACCCTCTGCTCCTCAGAGCACAACCCAATAAACCACCCCGGGTGCCTGCCGCACTGCTGCATTTAGAGGCTCCCGGTTTCGCTTTCGCATTACAGGAGAATTTGTTAGTACTACTTAACTATTTAAAAGAAAAATAGGAACCGTTTTCTACTCTACATACACAAACATAGAATATATATAAACTTTTTATTGTATATGTATATGAAATTGTAGTGGGCAACCCAGGGATCACTGGTAGCAATCAAACCGACCTCATTCGAAACGAATAGCTTTTGTTACATTTGAATATGAAGAGTATTTTTTGTCACGAACTGGTAAAAGAAATTGCTAAATCATATTATTCTATTATATATGTTATTTTTCTTGCATATCACAACGAAGATTTGGATGGTCCAGAACACAGAAAATACACGCAGGTAAAAGATTACTTTAGAACTTTGCCTTACTTTTTAATTTATTTTTTTGTGATTTTTGTAACAATTTTGTGTAACATCTTAATAAAAGTTCCTTACAGAAAATTTAATACATGAAGACAAAGTCGAGAGCCCAATTTTTTGCGCTCAAGTGCTCATTACATTTTTAACTTAAGTACTCTTATGTATTTTTCCGTCAAATAGCATTTACGCTACGATGAAAAGAGACAGATTGTTCTGTTTTGTTAAAACGATGTAATTGAACTCATTTTTTGGTTGAGTCATATCATTTTTGGGATTATTGTCTATAAACCTAAAAAATTGTGTATATATCCTATATTTTTGTATGTTATAAGCCTGACACAAATTAAGACGTCGGGCGTGCGATTGCATACGATCATTGTTCGCAGCACCTTTCCTCGCCTCTTGACGTCACGTCTACGTGACCGCGCAGACAGCTGCACTAATCCCCTTGCTGAGATAATGCATGCGATGTAATATCAAAAATCCTAAACCGAAACAATACCTCTAGGAAAGTATTCTAACTAATAAGGGGATCACTTTTTTCTTCAGCTTAACGAAGAGTAATATTTTTTTCTAACTAAACAATTTTTTTAAACTTATTTTTTCCTAAGTATTTGCTCAATATACTAACAAAATGCGAAAATTTGCTTATCAATTCAGAGTTTCATAATATATAGATACAGTGGATTAGAGATGTGTTTTAGTTTACGTCTTAAAGTTTTAAAATTGAAATATCATAAAAAATCCTAATTGAAGTATTCATGGTCTGTGACACATAAACTAGAGACCAAATTTGTTCGTTTAAATTTCATAAATTACTAATAAGGTCAATATTCGTCATTTTGGTTTGGGATGTAATATTTTATCTCGTAAAAATAAGTCTAGAAAACACATATTTGTCAAACAAAATATATCTTTAAAATAGAAAACATTTTGATATTTCACTTGCAAATCTGAAAGATGTGCGTCGTAAAACTCGAAGATATCAAACGTTCTTCCAGCTTTTTCAAGGGCACACTTTTTATTGTTATCTGATAGTAGCGTGGTCCTCGGTGTGACTGATACGTACGGAATCGTAAAACGCGTCTCAGAATATCCTTTGGAATTCCTTCTATCATTTTGAGATACCCTTGTCACTTCCATTAGGTTTGCGAGACCCCCGTCCTTCATTTGCGCGAGTTATGGTCTTCTCATATTCTAAATGTCTTTGCGAATTGCATGTCAATCTTTGTTCATATGTTCAAAAGATATTATTAAGATAAATTATATTATCTATTTTATTTACCTAGAGCTGAAATCTTTTCAAACATACACTTTCTTTGTGTTGCACACACTGCCCGTGTACTAAATAAAACAATAGCGTACCAGAAAAAACGTCCAGATAAATCAAATGAAGGCAACTTATCACTATAATTGGATTGTAATATATATTTTCAGTAAAACTAAAATTAACAGAATATAACAAAATCTTAGAAACCCCATTCAAAAACTTCGTTCTCGCTAAACATTTCGTAAGCTATCCAAGACTAACATGGCTTTTTATTCAGATTTATTGCAAATGAAGCCGCAGACGAAAGCTAGTTTCTAAATCACTGTGATTTACGCTTAGCCAATGACATATTACCTAACTGCTAATAGATGTGTTACACACGGGTTGTTTACAAATAATATAAAATAAATATTCATGGACATTTATCGCATAGTGGAACATTCTAGTCTTCATTTGTCTAACGTCTTACAACTGGAAGAAGATCACTTCTTCTACATCCTCGTTTCTTTCATTACACGTACATCTTCAACGATACATCGAAGAGTATTTGTGTTGTGTATTTAAGAGGTCGTTTTTACTTTTAGTGCATTTGTTTGCTAATACGAAGAAACCGGCATACCACGTAAATTTTTCGATTTTGATCAGTTGAAATTCATCACCACATATTCTTTTTAAACAGTAAATTTATAGATACAAAATGGGTTGCTTTTAGTCTGTGCTGAAATGAAATATTATGTTACGACTGTGGTTTCGCGCTTGAACCATTTTGTAAGTGTAATAATACACTTTGTATCATAAATCGTATCGTTATATGATTGATTTTATGAGAATTACATTATACAATATTTATATGAATTAATACTAGTATGAATGAATAATGTTTATTAGATTAAACTCACGTGGAATACCTCGAAGCTATTATTGCTAAGTCGGTCAGCCGTAACTTCTCCGGATTGGATTGGATCATCTGACTTGCGGCTAAGATTCAATGGCAAATGGTTGATGCCAGAAATTTATTGAACATTTTCACTATTTCTTTGTTTTTAGTAGTGAAGTCACCGACGATAACACTATTTAAAGATTTTTATTAGAACTACAGTAATACGGAGTAACGCGATAGGTGCGACCAAGCGACATCAGTGTTAGTCGAATTCGCGTAAGTCGGGGTTCATTTTTGCATATAAATACGTATAAAGTTTGTGTAATCGGGGGTCTAAAGAAAGCAATTATTTATACAAACATGTTTAATAAAATGTTAAATAATAAAATCATTTTTCATTACCATGAATAAAACAACAAAAACCGAAGTCATTTTGATGTCAAAGGCTTCATATATTCTAACAATGTCGCCTGACGAGTTTTTTTTTCTTCTCTCGTAAAATTCCCTCTTAGCATCTTCTTCTCTTCTTTTAGTGCCTCTCCATTACTGGAGGTTGGCCGTCAGTATCTTGAACCGTGTCTTGTCCTGTGCCAGATGCAGCAACTCTTCTGCAGTTGCAATACCTGTCCATTCTCTAACGTTGCGGAGCCATGATTTCTTCCTTCTACCAACACGCCGTTTACCCTGGATTTTACCCATTATAATTAATTGAAGGAGGTGGTAGCGGTCATGGCGCAACACGTGGCCCAGGTACGCAACTTTCCGTTGTTTAATGTTCTGCAAAAGTTTTTTCGACATTCCAACTCGTTTCAGAACCTTCTCGTTAGAGACCTTCTGGATCCAGCTTATTCGAAGCATGCGACGATAGCACCACATCTCAAATGCTTCTAAGCGCCGGCGGGTATCTTCTTTAATTGTCCAAGCTTCACAGCCGTACAGAACAATTGGCCATATGTAACAAAGGAGAAGTCGGACTCGGAGTTTAATGGTCATGTGACGGCAGCACAAAACTTTCTTCATTTTGTTGAAAGATCCTCGGGCAATTTCGATTCGAGACCTAATTTCCTGATCAGGATTCCACTCGTTTGTAACCCAAGTTCCCAAATACTTGTATTGCCGCACCCGTTCCAACGTTCTACCAGCTACGGATAAATTAGGAACTAAAGTATCGTTTCGGGAAATGACCATCACCTTCGTCTTTACTGCATTAATAGTCAGACCGTCTCTTTCGCTAGTTTCATGAACTTTATTAGCATGCCAGTAACTTTTTATTTCCCGTTTTGTAGTAGAAACGGGCTTCATTATCATTTATTTCTTAAATTTGTATCACCTTTTCAAGTGTACCGAGGCCTTCTGTTTATTTTGAAACCGTCATTTGATTTTCCGATTCGACTGAGTCTAACGAATCAGTTCATTCAATATCTTGTACATGCTCATTCGTCAATTAGTAGCTTTTGATTATGTGAATTCAGAATCTCTTGGACGTCATCATCATCCACCTCTAAATTTATTTTTTTGGCAATACTGAACACTTCTTCAATTATACGCGTAAGGCCGTTTCTCCACTGCTCCGGTCCGGCAAACGTTAATTACCGATCCGATTTAGAAACTCACGACAGTACTTACGTACTTCTCCACTACTCCGGCATCCGGTTTTTAACGATCCGATAACTTGCTAGATGGTGTTTTATTGGTCCAAGTATATCCAAGTATCCAAGAGGTTATAAATTATTATTCATAGGTCTATTTATAGTTTGTTTAATTTGAAAGAATCTGGAAAACCTGGACCAAACCAAATTATGTTGCTATTTATTTATATTTTTATACCATTCATAGTATTAGTGAACTATTTATTAAGTAGATTATAATATTTTAAGATAGACAATACACAAAAAGTAATAAACTTGCCAGGGCAATAAAATATTCAGAATATAGAACGTTTTATTAATAAAATAAAGAATATGGGGTTTAGTTAATATACAAGCATCGATTATTGTCGGATCGGATAAAGTGGAGAAGCGCAATCCGGTCTCCCGATATTTTTCTCATGACTCATTCCGGTATCCGACGCCGGACCGGAGCAGTGGAGAAGGAGACACGTTCGAACTTGTCGTAAACCGAACACTGACAGACCGGAGTGGGCAAATGAAAAACCGCGTATCTCCGAATTCGCGTAAAACGGGGTAGAGTAAGTCGGGGTATTACCGTGAACTTGTAATATTTGTATGTATTGTATAATGTTACAGCCCGTTTTACTACCCAAGACTACTATAAAAATAGATAAAAACGTCGCCTTATTGCAAATAGTTTTCGCTGCAAAACCCAAATATACACATTTTCAACCAATTGTCTTATGCCTTGGGTTTTATTATACTATTAAAAATACTAAATTTTGTGTTTAATATAATATAATAATCATGATAATAAAGCTACTTTAATTCCATACTATAAACATTACAATCAGATGGGTGTTAGTTTTGTTATTATACACATACTGCTGTCTGTATGGACCTCTTTTGCGTAAAGACCTCCTCCTGAAATTTCCATTTGTATCTGTCCTTTGCTTCCTCTATCCAGTTCTCCAAATAAATATTGGATTCAATATAGGAACAAAAATGGACATAGAACAAGTACTACAAGCATTTCTGACCTCTGTCGACTCTTATAGTCTTCTTTTCCCTTCACGTTTTCATTGTCCAGTCTTTCTCTACACCTAGTGCGCAAAAGAATCAATAATACTAGATGTCATAAGCTACATCGAAGGATGCGACCCAGGTCGAGGATAATCCCGAAACACAGCAGGATTCCAGGATAATTTAGAGTTTTGGCGAAGCCTCATAATTGTAATATATTGTGTTTGTTCAAAGACAAATCACCACAGC
The DNA here is from genome assembly GCF_905475465.1 of Pieris napi. Taxonomy (NCBI): domain Eukaryota; kingdom Metazoa; phylum Arthropoda; class Insecta; order Lepidoptera; family Pieridae; genus Pieris; species Pieris napi. Next base: position 7,953,227 of record NC_062248.1, on the reverse strand, counting down.
GCTATTAAACCATAACACCGCGCCATGAAATTTGTAAGTCCCATTTTACTGTTATTGTAACTTTTTTCGGGGTCAATTTTTAAACCTTAAAAGTCATCCCATACTATGGGCAATTTTCTATAAACAAATAACACTAAATTAACTTTAAAGCAAATTTGTATCTTAGAAAGAATGCAACTTTATTCGGAAAAAGGAAACAAAAGCCTTCCTAGTCGGCGGCTTAACCTAAATAAGACGACCTCAAAGACAGTAAATTAATGTAACTCAACGTAAGAACTGCGCTGACTCTGTTTCAAATTATATACGGATTAATATCAACTACATTTGAAATGGTTTTTCATAGATATTGCGAGTTGTCATTTCTCCAGATCTTGTCGATTTTAATTTTAATAATTTAAATTTATAGAAAACAATATTAGAGTCTTTTCTCCAATTTTGATTTTATTCCCTTTGGAGTAGAGACTCTTGGGCTGTGGGGTTCAAGTGCATCCAGCCAGCTTTACTCACTCAACGAATAAGTATCAGCGAGAAAATGTTGCCAGCATTAAAGGTACACTGCCACAGGGACCAAACCTATTAAATTTGTGTTTGTATCAATTTTTAATTATTATTATTATGTAGGTTAAGAATATTGTAAATACTGTATACTCGTATTTTTAAAATAAATCAACTCCCTAAGAAAAAAATATAGATCAATCTTGTATATGCGCAAAAAACACTATCTTGTTTGTTGATGGAAATTATAAGTAAATAGGAAAATGATCAATGTAGAGGTAGGAAGGTACTGTGCTCTTCCTTCAGAGGAATTGGGTCAGCCCAATGGGATGATTTTCGACCACTTTAATCACTGATTGGCCAGCCTAAAGACACCAGGGGCTAAGGTCAAAAAGTTGTATACACCCTTAGCGGTTGGTATAACTTTATCAACGCCATGGGTAGAGTATGACGTCATCGTAGTGATTGGAGTTGTATGTTATAGGTGTAGCTAATAAACGAAGGTTGATAATCAAATCGGGCGTGTTTAAAAAAATATTGCAATAATAAACTAATTGTAGCCTGATATTTGATAATCCTAAAGAAAGGGTTAAAGTCTATGGGTACTTTTTATTTTTTATTTTTTACTTGTTAAAAAAAATTATCTTAAAAAAATATAATATTTATCTTTATCCTTCAATTTCTGTTTCGTAATCTAAAGTTTTTTTTAATAGGCATAGATGATCTGTGCCTGACATAAGCCGTCGACTTTTTGGGTCTGACGGTTTCCTCACGATCTTTTCCACGTCAGGCGAGCGTTAAATGCGCACATAGATAGAAAGTCTATTGGTGCATAACCGGGGTTTATCTTATAATCTCAGAAATGACAGTCCAACGCTGTAGCCACGGAGTTAACACAGCTCTTATTTTATTTTAAATCATACTCCCTTGAAGTAAATGTAAAATTAGAAGCATTTAATGTATATTTCATTTTTGACGTTCATAAGATTTATAACTGTATTTTTAATATAGAAAAAATACATCTCTACTCTTATATAAAAATGTAAAGTTTAAACTTTTTTTTTTTTAAACTTATAATACATATTTTATTTACACTTTGGTAGTAACTATAGACACATTAAACTAATAATAAAATAATATACATTGGAATAAATAACTAAACTTAACATAAACTAAAATATATCATTAAAAGGAGTCCCTTTAGGCAAGGTTCCGAAGATACTGGCAGCGTTCCCCCTTTGAATTGCTAGACTAATTCTTTGTCCAAGGTAGCTGCCGGATCTTCGGTCTCCTGTGATGTCGACTAACCTTTTTGAAATTTCTTTAAAAAGCCTTAAAGCGCTAGGACCCCACGGACCAAGGGTCTCGACACCGAATGGGACAAAATCATATTCTGAGCCCAGACCCCTGTATTTGCATGCTTTATTTTTTTTTTCAGCCGCTTCACAAGCCGCACCAGCTCTGTAGTTGGTTCCATGTAGATGGGAAGGGGCCAGCGTGTCTGAACAGGTTGCATCCCATACCAGTACCCGACCCATCTTCCATGGAATCAAACTCATACCGTCCGGTCTCTTTTGTCTCGTTCATAAGTGTACATTGTGTTACCTATATAAATAAATGATTTTGACTTTTGAATATTAGTCAAAATCTCTATAAATATATTATTGTATTAGACTTTAATTAAAATGGAACCAAAGATAAAAATATTAATAGAGAAATAGAAGTACATCTAACGTTGCTAATCCCACTCATGTTGTGAAAGCAATTTGAAAATACGCAAACAATTCAAAGTGATAGACGGCTGTGAGATGAAATACAATTTCACGCAGCTCAAGACAAGGGTTGACATACATAAAATAATTTTGAAAGCGCAGCGAGGGCTTTAATTGTCGCTTTTATTACTCCATACGAGGCCTTGATACTTTAAATGTCTTCTGTCTTTCTTTTTAGAAAATATAATTTTAATTTCAGCTCAGTTTTTTCCTAGTGTGCGACTCTCATCGCTGAAGTTCGATCCAGGCTGGGCACCAGTGGACTTTCTTTCTATTTAACATTCCCTCGAACGGTGAAGGAAAACATCGTGATGAAACCGGCTTGCCTTAGACTGATAACGTCGATGGCGTGTCAGGCACGCCAGGCTGATCACCTACTTGCCTATTATATTAACAAATGACCATTAAACAAAAATCTGAGGCCCAGACGTTAAAAGGTTCAGTACCACTGATTTATTATTATTTTTCAAATTTAATTTCACATATCTTTTAAAAATTTTATAAATGATTCCAAATTTAAAAAAAAACTTACGCATAGTATTGTCTTTGATTTACATAACCTTTACACATTTAAAGAAAAAACTTTTTAACCGGATTGAAGTTATGTATTATTATAAATTTACAACTATTTAACATAATTTTAAACGACTAAAACCCAAACCCTCCATCTTTTAGTCGATACCAACTCCGAGGTAATAAATACGGATAAGGCAACTTTCTCTACAGCTGTGATACTTTTAGACATCCAACATCTTTTGTCTTCAGTCACCGTGACCACGCACGCTGTAAAGCACGCGAAACGTCGGATAAATTTAAAATTTTGTTAAATAGTTGTAAATTTATAATAATACATAACTTCAATCCGGTTAAAAAGTTTTTTCTTTAAAAACTTACGCACTCAACTTACTCTTTTAGATTTTTTTTAAATCGAATCAAAAGTCAAATTGTATTTGTTTTATTGTTAATGCACGTACTCTTTTGTATTGTTTCTATAGATGACTTAGCTTATGCTTATAACAATCTATTATTATAATTATTATAATTAAGTTATCTTACATTATAATGAAGTTGTCTATAACTTCATTCGCGTCAAATTAAACTGCTAAGGTACGTACGTAAGTGAGTACTTGGTTGAATTTTCTAAGTGAAAACCGTCGTCTTATTAAACCCCGCGTCATCTCGGCGTTTATTATCACTTAACTCATTTTTATGCGCTATTTTGGCTTACTTGCTGTCCCAGATTCGCTATGAATACAAAATGGATCCCTATAATTCGATACATATCCCACTTACAAAGTTTTTTATCTAAGTTTATCTATTACGAACTTATGAAATCGCCTGCGTAAGATGAAGAATATTTCTCGTGGCCCGATGAATTTGTTTTCGTTACAGGCGAATAATCGGTAGATTATATATAATAATAATAATGTAATAATAATAAAGCCTTTATTTCCGAATTACAAGTTTGACATTGACATTGATTTAACAAGTTTTTAGCTAATCCGTTTATAAAATAGCTGGCAATTTGGTGTGCCTTTTGGTATAGACCTTCCCCAGCTCTCTCCAATGAGTTCTATCATTGGGAACTCCACTCCAGTATGGCCCCAAGGTCAGGCTGATGTCATCTCGTCATCGATATGTTTTATAAAAAATAAGATTTCTAGTTTAGTTTCATATCAGAACAAACCATTAAATCTCACTATTACTACGACTATTCAATTTTTATAATCTTTATCATACATAAGGAACAGTTATATTCTTTAGCAACATATTTTTTATTCTTTTTTCTATTGTTGTACATTACAACATTACGGTAATAAAAACTAATAACTGTTTCAACAGGTTCAACAAGGCTGGGCTATATCCAATTCTATTTCCCAATTTGACTGTATACTAACTTTAATATAAAAGTCCGACCAAATTAAATTGTCCAGACAATGTTGTTAGTATTAGGCAATTTTCCTTAATTTAGTTAGTGTTTAGATTATTTAAAACACCATTTTACATCTTTTCTCTTTTGTTTTGTGATATAAATTAAATGTGTATTATTATTTAAACTATCGCTACCTCAACCCAGTGTAGTAGTATCGGGGAATCTGGCGTGGCAGCAATCACCTTAAGAATGCATATACGCTGTTTGCTGCAGCTACAGGATAGATAGATAAACTTACTAACTATTACTAGCACGAGCCGATGTGTTTGATAGTCGTGACATTAATAGTATTAATCTTGATAATCGGTGGTTTGAGATGTTGTAAAAGTATTTGCTGCTGTCAAAACCCCGGTGGAGGTCGGCTGTGGGTCCCCGTCGAATAATTAACGAACTTCCGCGATTTCGGAGTTTATAAATCGCCTCACGATCTTTTCGACCGCGGCTCCCTGGTATAAATTATGTTTGCTCAAAATTAATCTAAGGCTTACGAATTTTTAATAAGGGATTAAATAAATTTTAACTTAACACATAAAACAATTGAACAATTACTTGAATTTGGCCTGTGATACCTCAAACTAATTTAATCCCGTGAGACATGAGAAAATTTTACATTTCTACGTATAGTTTAGTATCTTAAGTATTTTAGAATGTGTTATTCATACTACTCGTGGTGTATTTTAATTTGAAAAAAACCTTTATTACTATTAATCTACTTCGCATACAGAAAATGTTTTTATAGATGATACACCCTCCAGCTTGTACGATTAAATACGGCACAATTCAGAAAAACTCCTTGCATTCATTTCTTTTTTTGACACCACAATACATCTCGACGTAGCTTTCAGCTTTCGTTGTAAAAACAATTTATTTCAACTGTGTAGGCGGATTTCATGAGACGGGCGATTATTGAACTTCTCTTTCTTCCTATATTGCACTGCAATAGATTGTGTTGTAGATCTGTGGCAACGATTCCGGACGAACGAGTTTTAAAAACATACTTTCATGCTTAGAAAGTTTTGATTAAAAACACATTAACATTGTAGAAATACAGGTCAAATTGTGTTAGTGAATTTCACTTAAAAGCTATTTCAAAAATCAAATACAAAATTTTATTTCGATATTAAAAAACAAAAAAAATGTTTATTATGGAACATAAGATACATGTATCACTTATTCCACGTCATTAAATTTGAATTTGTAGGCATCCATACTCATCGGCAAAGAAGACAGAGGGTGTAGGCCGAGAGAAAAAGCCGGCGTAAAAAACTCTCGGTACTCTTTTAAAATAGCAAATCATCAAACAAATCAAGCAAATCATTACTGTTATGTTACTTAAATATTTGTGAGAACAAACAAATTGTGTTTCAGTTTTGCAAATTTTAAAATACAGCTTATATTATAACTTTCCCTAACGATAAGCCCGAAATAAAAAAAGTCCAGGAAAAGTCAAAAATATTAAAGTGAATACCGAGTGCAAACAGAATTTCAAAAAGAGTTGTATAAATGTAAACAAGCTTTCATAGTGCAAATACATCGTCGAAGCTTAAATGTGAGCTTCTAGGAAATACGATCCCTATTCCATTAATCTATTCAAACCCAGGACTCTGAATTTTTAAAAGCCTAACTCATATGTGGTAATTAAGAGTGTTTAATAAATAAATTCTCCATAATATTTTTGGTGTAACTTTTTATTTAAGAGTCTGATCTCGCTGCGCTTTTTTGGAAAGCGCATTTTATTTATCACCTATTATTCCACGGAATGTAAAAGTATGTAGACTATATTTTATTCGACGCATGGAAACACTTTTGTTTTAAGTAAATTTTAGCTTGCAATGTTGTTAATTTGTATTGAAAAACTGCGTTAAACAAAATGTCAACAAAAACTTTTACTCTGGTTTTACTTAAAGCCGCACAGCATATGATGGCCAATATGTTGTTTCTGAATGACATGTAATTTAATAAATATTTCTTTCCGCAAGATTCCAATCTAATTTAACTTTATATTTAAGCTGACTGATTAACGTATAATATATAATGCACTTCTAATAGATGCACTTAGACTATACGCATCAGTTATTAGGTAAATAGCATATCGAAATATAAAGCGTGATGCAAGAGATACTTTCGTCGAGCTGCTGAGAAGCCAAGCCTAGCCTAGTTTAAAATGTCGAAGCAGTCGGTCAATGTTCGCCTAGTGGTTAAGGGTACGGCCCCTGATGACTATAGGATTTTGTACTATGAGTGAAATTAACACTAGCTCGTACAAAAAGGAAAGCATCATGGGGAAACTAAGATCCAAGATATGCCTAGGATTATGTATCTATTGTGAATGTACAATTCATACTTATGAATGTTAATATTTCTTAGGATATTTCAGTAGCATAACTTATCATTTAAAATCAAATTTAAAGACTATATTTAAATAGGTCGTAGCAGCTCCACGTTGTGTTGAATATGTTGAGTGGTAAAAGCATCAGGCCTGGTTAAGGTTTAGTTGTGAAGTTAGAACTTGTGAAGACTTGCACTTGTAATTTGTCTCAAATGAGATATGGAGTGATAATAATTCACGTGAGAGTCGACGTCGTTAATCCAGATCTTGTACTTGACCTCTATCAATTAGCCCGAGTGAACCCAAAATCTAAGTGCTATTTTATACGTCATCAAATTCGGGATCTACACATATAAAAATATTATATTTTTTTTATTGTTATTATACTTAAAACGTTTTCTTTACAGGTATAGCTCATCTAACTCTCTTAAAGATTGACATCAGTTTTAATAACTGAAATTCTATGTGACCGTAAATAGTTTTACGTTTCACAGATTAAAACCAAAGTTTAACCACAGGAATAAGGTATATTATACTAGTTGTACTCAAAGCAACCGCAACCCTCCTCACTTTTGTCACCTGTAAGTACATATATTCCAATAAAACCGCTTTTTCATCTGCGGTTCTCACAACTCAGTAAAGTCGGAGGCATACAAGTAACCAACTGGTGCATTATGTAAGCCGTATAGGTATATAAATTATGTTAGAACTGACACAAAAGCAATAATAAATAGAGCATTAACCCATAAAAACTGGTCTATTAAAACGGGCTTTCGTAATGTTTTCCTATATAGGCTTTGATTTTGTTCCATAAACTTTGACATTTTTAAAGACAACAAAAAAAATATAAACACACATACACATAAATATTTCACTTTCTATCTTAGAGGCCGGCTTTGGTATTGCAAGTATCCATGGGCAACGGCACTTTACTCTAAGAGCCTGTTTGTTTGTCTGATAATAAAATATTAGGAAAAAAGGAAACTTGCAGTGTGCAACTGTGCAGCTTCATTTTAAGTACCTATTACGGATTTGCAAGACCTAAAACACACATATCCTTCTTTAAGGACTTTTTGAAAATGACTAGTAAAGTAAAACGAAACGTTCACGGCTGTATCTTAGCAAGTCCTTTGCAAAACTAAATGAACGCATGAGCGAAAAAGAATTATAATTAAAAAAGTGTAAGCTTTTTTTAAACCACAATCAGCTAGTTTAATATCGGTTTGTCGTACTGTAGTTATTCAATACATGAATAAGTGAACGTGTATAACAACTCGCGCATATTAATAAATAATTTTAAACCTCTCTCAAATCACGGCGTGGACTGAAATCATTTTACGAGTGTGGGAACTGGCGGTGCGATATACGTATAACCTCGTATAGGCGGACCAGGGTAAACAAATTGGATGCTTAAATTCAATTTGAAGGTTTCACGGTCTGCATCATTCGCCTCGCTCGTTACAAACTGTTCGCATGTCCAAAATGAACGCTGTAAGTTGGTTATTTTTAATACGCCACTTGGTTTAATTGACGTGGAATGTAATTTAAAAATGTTATAGGCGAAAGTGTCTGGACTACTGGTAGACACTTATAGTGTGCCTAAACGGGTGTTGGATAATGATTTTTCAGTAAACTCATCATTTAATTTTGAGTTCATCAATTTCGTATTATAAAAAACATAGAGACACAAACTTATGCTATGGCGCCTTTGAACTATATTCAAATAGATAATAAAACATAGTTTTATAACCACTATTATAGTTCAGTTGGTCATAAATTACTTCATTTAATATGTTTTATCGGTTCTGGATTCTAGATATTTATGTATTAGTTTGAAAAAAAATCGCATAAAAAGAATGTCTCCATGTGTCTCCTAGTTATTAGGACATTATTATTGTTATTTCAAACGCGTTAGTAGTATTAATTTCATCTACAAAGTGTGTAGAACCTTAAACACGTTAAACGCTCTAGATATTATTTCTTGTTAAAGTGGAAATTCAAAGGAGTTCTTAAATAAAGCCGGGATTGTGGTACACTTTTATGAAGTGAAATCTGAAATAAACTGCTAAGTAAAGTTTGCGCGGACTTTGTACGAATAAATTAAATGGAAATCGGTATACTAAAACAATCTACAGAAATTTAAGAGCGTTGTAAATCTGAATCGGCCAATTTTAAATGAATAATAAAATTTACTAAGTGACCACGATGTGAGTTGGAAAATGTTAGATTTTATTTTTTATAACCACGTGTTCCCATAGCCGCCGTTACTTTTTAGTTACAACATTAATTACAATAAATCACTTACTTTGCAACAAGAAAATGCTCGTAAAATTCAATAGGGAATCACGTAACACCTAACTTGACATGGAGCACATATTTTTTACCATTTCACTGATAATTCTTCTTTGTAGGCAAGGAGTAGATATACGAGTACTCTATTTGCCTAAAGCACGGCGGTTTTGAGCTATAAGACATGCTGATTTCCTATCAATGATTTATAATATAATTAATTGCGCCGAATAAAAATCCGTTGGTGTATATTCCATTATAGAGCGCTCTCAGTTCCATAATCTTATACTAGGATGGTCCGACACTAAGGCAGTATCACAAGAGCAGGCCCATGACGGACTGCTCCTCACCCGGAAGTATTCAACCATTGACTTCCGAACATAGTTCTTCTATTAAATTTTACCACGAAAATTCAAAATTTACGTTACTTTAACCTAATCTGAGAGCTCGCGATCTTTTGTCGTACATGGTAACTACTCAAGCAAACTGGCGGTGTCATTATACTGTCTTAATAAAAATCATAGTTAATTTCAAAATTTTATTCAATACTATGTTTTACGCACTCCACATAACACCAGACTGTAACAAAATGCCATCATAGATTATTTACATTCAATTAAAATCAATTATCAACTGATCTTATTGCATCTAAATAATATTTATATAATCTATTCATTCAATTCACTAGAATTAATACATAGTCGACAAATTATCTAACGAAAATGGAAACTTTACACAAATCATTAATATATATTTCATTTATAGTAACGATCGCTTAAAATCAAATTTTTAAACTTCGAATTACATAACAAGTGTAAAAAGAAACGGTACATGTTTTGGACAATAACACACACGTTATTTTATAATGAATTCCTTTGACACACAAATTGATCTTATAAATAAATTTACAATCATACCCAAGTATTTGTTTGAGATAATAAGATACATATTTATGAAGATAAAAATTAAACTACATTGTGTTCATTAATTTGCTCTCCGGCGCTAATTTGAAACAAATAAATTATTTTTTCACCCATTTTCACCTAATACATTTACTCAAACCTTATCGGAATATTACATTTGTATACCACACTTGCTATAACAACGTTCAACTGTCAGTAAATACACCTCCCATAAACGCTTTCAAGAGCAGTAATTGCATACCAAAATTATTAATTAATGTTCAAATTTAACACCTTTGTGATTTGGCCTCGAATCAAATAATTTATCGAATCGTTGCAATGTAATAATAACTTGAGTGTAATTTTTTCGTGAAATGTTATAAAGTTGAACTAAAAGTATTATAATTGATGCTACCGTAACTGGTTTCAAAATTACTAAACTGTTTCAATGTATATCGCAAACGAAATAGGTACATTCATGAGCTGTTACTATCCACAAAAGTTCTACGTACATATGCTTGAGTTATTTGAACTAAAGGAAAGGCTCGGATTTAAGATTATATTGAATAAAATAAAGTTAGTTAAAAATTATCCCTACAATAGTCGAGAGCGAGAGAGAGAGAGAGAGCTAACTTACTCTGTAACTACCAATAGCAATACCGACAGCGATCCCAATCCATTCCAAGTCCATCAATAGTGACTTTTATTTCATATTCGTTTTATTTATTTTTTTGTTAAATTGAGAGAGTAGTTCTCTCAACTTCCATATAAAAACAGTAACGGTAAAAAGGTTAAATTAACCGATTATATGTACTTTTAATAAGATATTATCAATGATTAAATGCGTATTGTTACATACTACAACATTATTGTATGCTCAGCTTATAGGGCTTATATTTGTTTAAGAACTGTAAACCTAAAACCATTAATTAAATTCTAAAATCAATCAACATTAACGATAAATAAGTGGTTCAATATTTAAATTACTAATATGCAATTCCTTTTAGGAAAATATCTAATTTATATAATATATGGCAAATAATTGTTACTTAATATAACGACAGAACATTTTGTCACAATGTGGATACTTTACTTATTATTAAATCATTCAATTTAGATTTTTAAATACTTAATGCTCATCAATTCCTGCAAAGATAATTTATGGACGAACACTAAGCAAATTAAATATCCATAAGCGGTTTATTTTCCAACAATTTAAAGAGAAACTTTTTTATCGAAGTACAGGGGCAAAATTGGGACCTGTCATTTGTTTCATTTCCTAATTTAGCAATTTTGAAATGAATCAAATATTAGATAGTGCGGAAACAATATTGTAAATACGATTAATTGTAAGTTAAATTGATTGGATCAAATTAATTTTGTTTTAGTTTAAACATGTGCAACTATATATAATTTTTTGGTGCAGCGGGATTTTAGAATTTTCAGCGCTTTAAAAGTAAGTGAGATATGCGTAAAATACTAAATAAATGCGGTGTAAATTCTTCTGCTTCTTAGACAAATTAAGAAATAAGGAGGTGATTGAGTAATAAAAAAAATTCAAACGGATATCTTAAAGGATATGATTGTTGAGCTGGGCAATAAAAATCACAATATATGTATTTTATAAATATAGCTGAAACTTTTATAAGTAATATATAAATTACTTCTTAGGAGCATGAATCGTATTTCACAAATTCATTCAATTGATGTAAACTGAAATTTTACCCTGTTCACCTCAACATATTTAATAGCAATTTGATATTGCTCGTCCATAAAGTATCAAGTATTTAGTTTATACGTTTACTTATCAAAAACTACACACTTTTTAGGTATATCATACTTAAATTAAATTTACAAAAAATCACAACATACGCATTGTTCTTAATAATTACTACAACTTTGAAACACTTTGATATTATTATATACACCTACTTTGGCAAGTTAGTCTTAGTACACTTCTAATATTATTATTGTAATATTCACACGTCATGTAAAAACAGAATACTCAAATTGTAACAAATGTGCCGCAGTCTGTTTTATAGTAACCTATGTAATTTCATAGCTAAGTGGTTTATAAGCCGGTAATATGGACCCCGGTAAAATTTACTATCTTCAACCTTTCCACACCATTCAAGTTTCAGAATAATATGATCATCAAAGTTATCCTAATTTTTTTAATTACTTTAGTTAGGGCGCTCATAATTTAAAATTTAAGTAACAAAAACCAGTGTTATTTCTGTGTTTTTAGTTTAATATAAAAAAACATCCTATCTATTGATTAAGCTGGGTTAACCCAACTTTATTTTTGATTTGTATGCATCATATTAGTAAACAGTGCGAACAACAATTCACATACATATTTACAAACATTAAGATTTGTTTCCATTTACATTATTTACATTTATTAAAGTTCATTTAACGTTTTTCACTTTATAATTCAGTCCTTTCATTAACAACTACTACCGCAGTGTCTAATTTCTCCAAATCTCATACTGATATCTCTTGTATTTGAACTCTTTTCTTCATAATACCAGGTGGCGCTGGTGTTGTTGGTGCAGGTGGAACTCTTAAAATACCTGAACCAGTTGCACCTTCAGAATCCCCATTAGAATCGGAGAGGACTTCCTGGCCATCACATAAAGGGCCAAACTTCACTTGGGTCGAACTATCAACCACTCGAGGCTCGAACGTACTGGTCCTGCTTACAGCTTCTTGAATGCGTGCTTCTATTCTTTGTATATCTGGTTTTTGGGTATCTATACACACAACATTACCAGCACCAATGGCACTACCAACACTCACATCCGGCAACGACCTTCTCGCGGCCAGATGTTTTTCATCGTAACAACTATATTCACCGAAAGTTGGTTCACCACAGTCTGACAAAGTTCGTAAATCAAATTTTGAACCTGACCCACGTGGCACATGAGCCGACTTACACTCAAAACCAAACCCTTTCCCCTCAAAGGCTCTTACTTCGTAATCGATTTTTCCGTCATAATTATCAGACGATGAAGAACTTCCTGCCTCAGTAAGATCATCTTTGCATCGTCGAGGTCGTGTCCCTCTTTGATGATAAATTCCAGCAAAAATAAGTACGTTAAGTAGTAATAAAAAGCATCCAACGGCAATTGTAACAGTGAGAGCAGCTGTATATGACTGGTAATGCGAGGAGGCAAGTCTTCGTAGAAGTGCGTCATCAGTTTGTATGGGAGTGACTGTAGCGTTTGGTGGACATTCAGTTGAAACTGGAGGGGCGGGAGATGGTTTTGGTGATGCAGAACGACTTGAAGGCGTAGTTTTATCGCCACCACGTCCAATATTTACAACGTGTGGGACGTGAGCTCTGGACATCGATTGCTCTCTAACTGCACCTATTGAAAATAGTATTTTTTAATGTACGTTGTTTAACTAGTTTAATACTTGTGTATAATACGATATTGTTACCTTCATAATAATTTTGGTCATCTTGAAAGTGATGGTGCCTCATGGCGGCGTCAGGCAAATCGGAACCAGGTCGATGCAGTTGTGGGATCAGTGATAACCATAACGACATTTTATGACCACGATAATGACTTCGCATACCAGGCTTAGTACCTGATACAAAGGAATTAAAATCCAATTAAAAATATTTTTTCAGGGGTGAATTATGATTTGATTTTATAATTATTTATTTATTAAAAGTAATAATAACTTACTCATTTCCATATAGAGTTGGTTAATTGTATCGTAGGTGTCCCAGTAGGGAATATCATCAGGGCCTACTGCGACAGGTTCACCTAGCATTGGACTCGGTGGCGGAGTCGCTGAGGGATCATTTGGGTTCCTAAAATTATTATTTGTTTAATTATTATTGTCGCTTTTAGTATTTCACATCCCTTCTTCATACAATACAAGGCAAACTTATAACAACAAAATAGTTGGCTATTTAAAATACAAACTAATACAAACTATTTACGTAACTCAGCCAAGTATCGTATTCCTTCAGATTATAACAGAAATTACCGGCAAATAGATACATTTAATGTAACTTAATTTTTTTTTTAAATAATTTAAAAAACTGGTATCTCATATTAATAATGGCTTTGTTATTTTTCCTTTATATTAAATATATATTATAATGATTAATGAATCTTAGAACTTAGAATTTATTATAAATACATATATATACTTTGTTATATTTCTTGTATATATAGGTGAAACTGTGCTTTGTTTATGTTTGAATGTGTGTTCCGTTTTTGGCTTTTGTGTACAATGTAATCGTTTGGATATTGTTTAGTGAGTAGCTGTAGAGCAAATAAATAAATAAAATGAATTTAATCATTATAGGTTAGGTTAGGTTTTTAAAAATTGGACAAGGATCATTCTTCTGCACCTAAAATTATTGTTTGACCGGGAATCGAACGAGCCTTCGGGTTAATTATCAATAACTAACCCCACTAAAGCGCGGGGACTAATCGGTATCGTAATCATTGCAATAAAAATAATACATTACTCACCCGTAACGAACAAAATTAGCCACATAATGCATACATAATTTCGACACACGTTGTTCTTGTAATGTAAAGTTCAAGTGATGGTAGGCCTGAGATAATGGCATTCCAAGGTAGAAAGGTAGCTCCTCGCCGTGCACCGATCCTGGTCGCTAATTGGATACATTAAGTGGCAATTAGATTAATTAATTGGTTCTCATGTGTCTATAGGCGGTGTAAGTTTATCAAAATTATTAAGTTTCCCTTTATTATACTAATAAAATAACATGTTCTTTGAAATTACGCTTCTCTATTAATGTCAAGACGAAAGAAAAATTATACAGGCAAGTGGTTAATCATCTAACGTCTAGACCATCGAACCATGTACTAATTATATCTAATAGGTATATAAAATTCTCGTGTCACAATGTTCGCTCCCATACTCCTCCGAAACAGCTCGACCGATTCTTATAAATAATTTTATACATATTCAGAAAGTCTGGGAATCGGCTACTATTTATCCCAAGCCCATAAGTGATAAGGGGTGTCCATCCCAAAATTTTATTTTTTTATGATATAGCTTACAAAAATATAAACAACCCCTAACTTTCAACCCCCTACAATCAACCTCTATTTTTCATTATTGTAGATAGTTATTTTTATTGACCTAAAAAAATGTTTCCTAGAAATAATATACATGGCAAAACAAAATTTTGCTGGGTCAGCTGGTAATATATAAAGACCTCGAACACTTCTATAAGTAACTAAATTAAAAATTATACTTTTGTCGTTCTTTCCCAATTCACTATTGAAACGTAATCAACAAGGTTAACACGCACTATGCCTTGGCCACGTGGTGACAATTTAGTATGTTTTTATGAAACATTATTTTTTTACGCAAGCTATAAGTTTTTTTTATTATTAACTTTTTAAATCATTTTTTATCTAGTATTTATAGCCTTATATCAAAAATACAAAATATATACATTATAACTATTTTTTTTCTTAATCTACGATAACCGATTCTGTGTGCCTCCCCCATTGTCCTCCATTTTTCCTTATTGTATACCAATCAGCCATTTCCATGATTTAATCGGCCCACCTTTTAGATTGCTTTCTCTTTAATGGCCTCTTGTTTGCCATAGTGTTACAAATTTAAATCATTTACACATCCTTAAAACTCACTAATCATAATCTTAGTGAAACACACTAATCATTATACATACCTGGGGATAGTCCTTGTCTGGAGAAAGGTAGTGAAAATGTGTAAAATAGGTTGAACCGCGGCGTAAAGCGTGGAGGTATCCCAATCTTATTAAAGGCGCTGCGGTGCGGCCATCGCTAAGTATCTGGCGAAAAATTCAATTTTCATCATTTCACATATTTAAGTATGAATTTATATTTTTACATAACCAGTAGGGCGGTTTTCTTAATTAACGACGCAATATTGTTCGGTGGGAATGGCCTTTTTAGTATCTTGTTGGTAGTACTGTGTTAAGACTTAAAAGTAGGTATCGTCTCGTATTTAGAACTTTAAGAGAATACCAAATTTGACGCTTACACAAATCTTACGTATACGTGACTCGCTTAAAATAAGTTGTTAGGTATCTCTAAAGACACCGTTCTATTGCTTTTATTAATGTATTAAATTATTACTGTGTGTAAATAAAAAAAATACACAATTTTTATATACGTAATAACGAATCAATATCAAGGATATTTTTGTTTTCTTAGTTGATTACTACTGTTAATTACATTAGCATAAGCTGTGAAACGATCGGTGATTATAATGGTCATATCCAAAAACTAATGAATATTAAAGTAAAAATCAATTTCAATTCAAATAAATGTGATAAAATATTCTAATACCATTTGAGGTTCATGAATAAGACGGTAAGGCAATCTATATTGTGTACCTACATAGAACTAGGACGTTCCTTTTTCCAACTTGATATTCGGCTTAAGATTTGCGGTTATATTATATCTACTAGTATTAGCTAGTATTGATTTATATCATATCTGTATAAATTTAAAATGGAGGCTTTAAATCTTGTTAAATCTTAAGTAATTCCAAGAGAGCGCTTAACGCTGAATATTTCGTATGTCTACAATTTAATAAGTGAGTACATATATAATTACATTTAAATAAATCTACTTTGACTATTATAATTGACAAATTTATTACATTATTTACATAGCTTCACGATGAATTGATTGTTTTTCAGCTAAAATGGCGAACGCGATAAACCATATCAAGTTGACACATAATTTAATATTAGTCTAGTCGACAAGTTGAAAATGGAACAAAATAGAGATACTATTCCTAAAATTATGTGCGATAGCTCATTGGATCCGGAATGACGTCTAGAAAAATGTGCTAAAAGCGTGTATTAGCACATAAAAAATTGCAAAAGTTATAGACCATTAAAGATGAAAAAATAATGGCATTTAGTTTTTTGCCAATATTTAATAAACTATTAATATTTAAGAAATTTCAAATAAAGATTCTGAAAGAGGAGGAAATTTCCAACAAAAAACTTCTGACTCCCGGAACTCTATCTCCATTATTTATAATGTTAATTTAACGCTAAAAATAGGTCTGCGGGTGACATTTTTAGGATTCGCGCGTGGCGTCAAAAGCGACTACGGCACATTAATTAATTTATTTAAGGTATTGAATATTTTTTTTTAAATTTGAAAAAATTATGGTGTGTTCTGAACACTATAATTAATTTATTCCCGTTGAAAATTTTACTTAAAGTTAATTTTTCAACAAGTTAAATAATTGTTAACTAACGAAATTTTCTCGAACGACCGTCTTAATTGTAAGTGAAAAAAAATGTTTAAATAATGGTCGTAAAAATATTTCGCTTCGTAGAGCCTTTCTTACATACATACTTAACAAGATCGTACCATAAAAGTTAAAAAAATATTTATACTTTGTTTATAACAATTTTTTTACTTAAACAAAAACTTAAAAATCCATGTAATGATGTTAAAAAAAATTTTTTTTTTCTCCATCATCATATAATCGTTTTTTTATTAATACAAGATATTTATTGATTTGCAAAAAAAAAAATTCCCGCCATTTGTTGATAAAATTTTTTTAAACAAATTGATTAAATCAATATTTTTTAAAAAAAATTTAACACAACTTTATTACATTAAAAATTTTATGATTTTTAAAAAAACAAATTTTCCTTAATAACAATTTTTAATTGTTTATAATAGTTTTTTTTAATTTTCTATTGTTTAAATAATTAGTTAAGAAATTTTTTTTTCCTTAAAATCATAATTGACAGTCTTCTATAAAGTAACAGAAAAAAAAATTTTTTTTATCAACAATTCTATTGTTTATTAACTTACCAATTTGTTATAAACAAATATTCAACTTTTGTTTATTTTTTTTCTAAAACTTCTAAAATTAACAAAAACAACCATATATAACAAAGTATAGAAAAAATTGTTTTGTAAATTTTTTGATTATCATGAATATTACTTTTATTTAAAATAAAAAAAAAAAATTTCTATACTTTATTATATATGGTTGTTTTTGTTAATTTTAGAAGTTTTAGAAAAAAAATAAACAAAAGTTGAATATTTGTTTATAACAAATTGGTAAGTTAATAAACAATAGAATTGTTGATAAAAAAATTTTTTTTTTCTGTTACTTTATAGAAGACTGTCAATTATGATTTTTAGGAAAAAAAAAATTTCTTAACTAATTATTTAAACAATAGAAAATTAAAAAAAACTATTATAAACAATTAAAAATTGTTATTAAGGAAAAATTTTTTTTTTAAAAATCATAAAATTTTTAATTAAATAAAGTTGTGTTAAATTTTTTTTTAAAAATATTGATTTAATCAATTTGTTTAAAAAAAATTTATCAACAAATGGCGGGATATTTTTTTTTTGCAAATCAATAAATATCTTGTATTAATAAAAAAACGATTATATGATGATGGAGAAAAAAAAATTTTTTTTTAACATCATTACATGGATTTTTAAGTTTTTGTTTAAGTAAAAAAATTGTTATAAACAAAGTATAAATATTTTTTTAACTTTTATGGTACGATCTTGTTAAGTATGTATGTAAGAAAGGCTCTACGAAGCGAAATATTTTACGACCATTATTTAAACATTTTTTTTCACTTACAATTAAGACGGTCGTTCGAGAAAATTTCGTTAGTTAACAATTATTTAACTTGTTGAAAAATTAACTTTAAGTAAAATTTTCAACGGGAATAAATTAATTATAGTGTTCAGAACACACCATAATTTTTTCAAATTTAAAAAAAAATATTCAATACCTTAAATAAATTAATTAATGTGCCGTAGTCGCTTTTGACGCCACGCGCGAATCCTAAAAATGTCACCCGCAGACCTATTTTTAGCGTTAAATTAACATTATAAATAATGGAGATAGAGTTCCGAGAGTCAGGAGTTTTTTGTTGGAAATTTCCTCCTCTTTCAGAATCTTTATTTGAAATTTCTTAAATATTAATAGTTTATTAAATATTGGCAAAAAACTAAATGCCATTATTTTTTCATCTTTAATGGTCTATAACTTTTGCAATTTTTTATGTGCTAATACATGCTTTTAGCACATTTTTCTAGACGTCATTCCGGATCCAATGAGCTATCGCACATAATTTTAGGAGTAGTATCTCTA
The DNA here is from genome assembly GCF_905475465.1 of Pieris napi. NCBI lineage: Eukaryota > Metazoa > Arthropoda > Insecta > Lepidoptera > Pieridae > Pieris > Pieris napi. The sequence goes on along the minus strand of NC_062248.1, from coordinate 7,934,360 downwards.
TTTTGTTCCATTTTCAACTTGTCGACTAGACTATATATTTTTATTGAAAAAACGCCACCTATTTCCGTAAAGTTGTTATTTGCAATATTCCGCTGGATTTTAAAAATAAAATTTACGTAATTTAAGTTTACAGCAGTTTCCGTCATCTTAAAATGTACTTTATTATCATTTTTATATGGATGTGTGTTTCGATTTGTGTTTATATTAATATAGACATTAGTTTTCTAACTTATCTTAAGAAATGTCCCTCAGCCACGCAGCTACGCTTCGCTTACTTACTTTCTTATTGTATATATGTATGTTAAGTTCAGATTTAGTTAAGATTTATTGCTCAAAATTGTATTTTATTTTTATTTCCCTATTTTCTATTCTTATATATATAATACTTCTTAACACAAAATTAAACTAAAAACATAATACATACATTACATAGAAACAAAACATGAAAACCTAAAGCTTTTTATTGCAAATAATAAAAAACATATGAATAATGCGATTCTTGTGAGTTCAGACAGTGTGCAATTAATTAGATCAGTCGAACATGCAATAGTATTGAAGGTGAGCAAGACGCACGTAAATAGTGCTTCCCTTAGAAAATTTGCACCCGCTCGCGTCACTGCTAGCAATTGCGACTGCTTACCACATCGTGTGTGATAATTTGGCACTCGCAGCAGTCTCTCTAACATTTCTGCATTATATACCCTACCTATAAGAAAGGTATAAGAAACTTAAACAACATAGTGCGATAGCAAGGTCCCTCTTTACGTCTAACAGGTCGTATCCTACGATACCCAAGACAAACAAAGTTGGATACATCACCGGGTAAAACGGATACACTCCATATAACCTCATATCTAGTTAATTTATTTTGAATTCGCTCTATCAAGAGTATTTCTTTTCTTGTGGGACCCAAATCATAGAGTTACATTCCAAATAGATTCTAATAAGTGTCATTACCGCTTTATCTTTGAGAATCCTTTGGCCATACGCAAAATAACCCCTAATATATATTATTATTTCAATAATGCGATATTTTTTATTCATTTGACAGTACTTAGTGATGTATGAAAGAAGGCCGAAGTAGCGCAGGCTTTTCTTTTGAAAAAATATCTCTCTTAACGGCTGAAGCCACATTAAGCTTGCAACAAATGCTGCTATTTCATTGCAGCAACGATTTTACAACTCAACTATCTCAATGGATTTTAAATTACTAAAGTAAAGAAATTGGATGTTCTTTCCAGTAACCTTTTTATAAATAAGCTTAAGTGTGTTCGAAGACGAAGAAAATGCAATTTATTTTAGTGTTCTATTTAAGTATTTTTATTATGTAGGTTTAGTTCTAAATAAATATTAGTAAATTATTCTCACAAAAAATACATAATAAAACAGTTTATACTATGTAATGTTCCGACTGTGAAATTCCTCACTTTATGATGCATGTGATAGTTGTATATTGTTAGAATATGTATTTTGGAACGCAACCAATTTTCAGTTCCACATAATATTACTTCCTTTCATTTTTGCACAAAACGTCGTATTTATTAAACTCAGAATAAATAATATTAATGAATTATTCCTTTTATTACACCATCCACGTATGTTCTAAATGGGCAGCTAACACATCATGACAAAACCAAGATCAAATAATTGGACACTACAGGATAAGACAAATTATCGATCGTCATTTATTTGATTATTCACCGCTAGAGGCGTAAATGTAACTAAATATTCTCGACACAAATTAATACATATAATTAAATACTTTTTAAAGAGACTAAAGTATTGTTTATTTAATAACAATCTAAGTGTTTCTAGGTGTACATAAAAGAGGTTTAAATAAAACATTACAAGAGAACACGATATCATTAACTTCCATTATAATGAAGACTCCCCGCAGTGCTGACATTTTCTTAAGCTTAAAATTTAAAAATGTTCACATATTCTTTGTCCTTTGTTCTACTTAATTAAAATAATAACTGTGTAATTTCTATTGCAATAATTATTTCTCAACATTTGTATGTAAATCACTTTACATTTTCTTATAATAAAAATTATATATAACAAGCACGTATGTGTACATTAGACTGTATCTAATAAGTATCCTTTGGAAATTCAATGCTTCTGCTAGCCTATTTAATTTAAAATTCGTTCTTATAGATTTCGCAAAACAGCAGCAAAAATGTGTAGAGGGTTACATTGCGTAAAATCTAAACAAACTGTCACCACATACGAGTATATACATTCACGCATAAGAAGGTTGTTATACTCTTGTTAGATTTGATGTAACACTAAATTTACTCTTTCTCAAAAAAAAGGTTTAAACATGCACTATGTACCACAGTATATTTGAAATCTAGTGTAAGCTAGTTTCTACGTTACGGATGTTACATCAATTTTGTCACAACCATATTTCTTACCTTCTATTCTTCTACAAAGCTATAGGTACTCATCAAGTAGCTTTAATGATAATTACCAATAAAAATAACGCTCGGTTGGTATTAATAAATAAAAATGTTAGGCACTTTCTAATGCAAATAAAAAATGAAGGCTCAAACGCTTTATTAATCATTCTAACTACGACCGCAAAAGCGTTCCCTTACCCACATCGTTTTGAAGGGTCTGAAATAAATACATTAAGCCGAATGCCGACAATCTCTTATTTAGGCTTGATTAAAATTCAACATTAATACATAAACAAGAAAAGCTTTTGTAGCTTAGTTCGAGATGGATTTAGATAATTTATTAATGCTTACTGCTAGCCGGATGATTAAAGTAAAATTTTGTATTGTAAACTTTGACTAAATACATGTTTTTGGTACACACTCAAAACATTATATTTGTTAAACTGTAAGTTTATTTGCATAAGTATTGCTTTTGAAGAATTTCTTAATTATTTAATGTCTCATGAAATGGTTGCTGCTTACAAGCAGCAATCTTTAAAAACAAAAAGTGTAGCGTAGAATTTGTAGCGGGTTCTCATATGTTCTAGGATCTTTATTTGAAAACTGGTTGTATAATTGTATATATATATTTATTAGTGTAGTTACATATAAATGAATAATTCAATTAGAGTTTTTCTATTGAATAAACCAGCGTGTGATATATTAAACTTCGGATCTTGGAGGTAAGATGGTATCATTTGAGTATTTGAGTATACCAGGAAATAATTACACATTACATGACTTTACAGTATATCTCAACACCCACTAATTTAGCATATTAAGCTAAGATAGTGGCGTTAATTTACTTATATTAAGTGCTAAAATTCAAAAGTGATTTTTATTAATATTTATTTACACTTCAATGAATCCAAATTAAATTGTTTTTATATTATATATTTTAAGGATATAAGTTATATATCTTTAAATTAATATTTTAATCGTTCTATGAATGTCTACGAGCGGTTACAAATTTATAATAACTTAACACGAATCATTTTGATCTCAATTTGGAATTACGTTTTCGATCTTCGCCCCACATATTATTCTTATTTCCCAGCGGAAAACATCAGTACCTACTCATTACTTTATGAAAATGATATTAATTTCTTATATGAAAATTAAGACTTCACACATTTTTTTGTTTCAATCCATTTTCGATCTGTTATAAAGGAGAAATTTTCGACAGATGTCAAAATCAAAACAAACATAGATGTAACAACAGTATAAGCAAAAAAATAATGTCTCTTACCTCTAGAGTAGCGTCGCGCACACTCAGCGGATTCTGCACGGGTTTATCCCAGTCAGTATATTCGTTTTTGAGAGTTGAATATATCTCGTTGAGATGGTAGTAATAAGCGTTTCGGACGAATGTACGCAGAATGCGGTCGCGGCGGCTCTCATTGAAGCCAAACTCCAAGTCTTGAGCATTGAATTCCAAGTAAGACTCTGCAAGTAATGGCATGTCATTCATTTGCATAAATTTATGAGTCGACGCTTTGGCATTCACGTCTATTTAATTAAAAAAAGAGAATTCGTCCATTTCATAGAATATTTAATTTTACGTTTTATTTTAAGCATTTCAAGTTCGTTAAGTGTAGTAACTTAATAGAATAATTACGATAGCGAGTTCCTATATCTTTAATATTTAACAAAATTTTGATAGTCTCATTATTTTCACTTATTCATAAGGGATTATAAGGGAAAAATTTCTTCATATATAAAAAAAAAACCATTTCTAATCCCTAAATAAGATGAATTGGTTTGAAGATTTCAGTTTCAAGTGACTTTTTCAAATAGTTTCATACATCTATAACGAATACATACCCGTAGTAGTGAGTCCAAAAAGCAGTTCTCTCTGCGGGAAGTCGGCTAATTCATGACCGGCAGCGCTAGCCACAGCTGCCGCGCCGGCTCCTAACCGCGAACTATCCGTGGGAGGGGGCGCCTGGTTGCAAATCATTTAAATGCATTTTATTTTTTATACGAATTATTTTACAAGTAAACATCAAAAAAGTACACTAAAGACATGTTACTTATGGTAATTTGTACCCTGGATTTTAATATCCATAATACCAATTGTTATTGCTTCGAGTAGTAAACTTTTCTATAGAGAACCAGACGACTTTTAATAGCGTTATTTCTACTTATAAACATCTACGACACGTAGCAATTACGACTGATACTTCGTTAAAACTGAGCGTTAGTCATATGTTTTACCAGCTTACCGATTGTTACGTTTTTCACGTGATAAAAATAATATTTCTTATTATTTATGTATAAATAAATATTACCATAATGTATAGTGTCGTTACAACAAACTCCCCAAGCGAAATTAGAGAATTAACACTAAATTAATTCAAAGTTCTCGGTAAACGTAAATTAATCAATAAAGCTTTTTATAAATTTGATGAATATTTAAATGATCCTAATTCTTAGGATAGATTTTCTCCAGTTCAAGCAATTTTAATGACTCAAAACTTAGCGATTAAAAAGAGGCGGAAAGTTTCTTGCCAGTTCTTCTTGTCCGCTCTACGCCCCTGACTTGCGAACTGGTAGTAAATGTAAAATTTATTTAACTTCTTTTCTGACCTTCATAAGTATACTTGTTTACCTATATGAGTAAGTTATTTTGACTTGACTTGTAGACAGTCCTATACACTTGGCTACGTCGTAGAATTATTGCGTAGCTACAAACTAATTAAAATATTATGTTATGTAATAAATCAGGGTTAATGAATACTTGTAGTACTAAATAGCAGTATGTAAAGCTCACTTACGAGGGAAGGATTAACTATAACTGTTCCGTCAACAAATGGTGCGAAGCCTGGGAGGAATCTTGGAGGATCCAAACGCACAGATAGCAATTCAGTGAGAGGCTTGTTGCGTAGACAGGGTGCTATATCATCTTCTAAAAGGTCTCCATAGCAACCGGTGTGCTGTGTAACCTAGGACGTGAAATATCAACATTAATGGTGTATATTGTAGGCGAATTCTTGATTATATTACAATATTGGAAAGATGATGATCGCTTGAATCTTTAGTGTTAAGTGGAATTTACAAGAGGTGTTCAATTAATATGGATAATTTGATATATTCTCCGTTGAAATACAATAAATAAATACTGGTAGGCATAACCAACATAAAATAACAAACAATCAATTATCTTTTAAACACGTGTTCTTAAAAATGGATGAAATTGCCGTTCTCGTGGTAATGAAAAAAATCAGCTTGATTTTTTTTACTAAGGAGCTGGTAAGTCAGAAAGTAAGAAACATAAGGGGTTCACGCTCTTCTATATTCTACGGTTGCACTTTAGTGCGCTGAGTTCAAGCGAGAAGTAACTGCCAGTAACGCCGACGACGAACGATCTATACACGGGATCCTACATCGGTGGTGACTGAACAAATGATCAAAATAATTGAAAACATTATCTCTGACTGTTTCTTCAATATAAGAAGATTAGAAGACTTTATTAAGACGTGTCCATACACAACCACATGGGTATGAAAAACGTCTCGGCGGTGGGTGCCCAGAATGTTTTGTGACGTGCAGAAAAAAAGTAAGATTTTTATTTTAGGTTTTTACAACAAGATTTTGACCGATTTTTGGCTCGATAACTATGGGCAAAACATGGCTTCACCATTATGACTCGAAGATGAAAAAACAGTGCATGACTGGACCATTATCACAGTAACAGTGCATGACACTCCAAAGAAATTTAAAGCGACTCCATTCGCTGGTAAGATCGTGGGCTGTTTTTTGTGTAATCCAAGGGGTGGTATTGATCGAATACTTTAATCATGGAGTTACAATTATAGGGAGTTTACGCAGGACAAATAAGAAAGTTGCGGGAGGAAATATGACAGCTACGCACTTGCAAACTAGCTAAAGTTGTTCACACAAGACCAGAGTTGCGATCGCTGGCATTCAAGAAGCTGGTTTCGAATTGATGTAACACCGCTAGACTCACAGTACGTAGATGTAGGATTGCTACCAATTTCCGCGGTTAAAGAAACATCTCAAGGGACATACATTTGAAGATGACGCGCTACAAGGTTTTTAAAGGGATGAGGAGGAAGATTTTATTTTAAATAAGGAATTGTTTAGCGTTAGAAAAAAGATATACAAACCTGAAAGGTTAAAAATAAAAAAAATCGTAAAATAAAATAACGTTTAATAAAAGATAATTGAGAGCAGTGTTGGCCTGGCTTCAGCGTGCGACTCTTATCCCTGAGGTCGTAGGTTCGAGCCCCGGCTGTGCACCAATGGACTTTCTTTCTATGTGCATATTTAACATTCGCTCGAACGGTGAAGGAAAACATCGTGAGGAAACCGACTTGCCTTAGACCCAAAAAAGTCGAGGGCGTGCGTCAGGTACAGAAGGCTGACCAACCTATTAGATAAACAAAAGATCATGAAACAGATACATAAATCTGAGGCTCTGACCTAAAAAGGTTGTAACGCCATTGACTTATTTTTTATAAAAGATAATTGATTCATACTCATCACTTTTTATTGAACACCACTATATCAACTTTATATTAAAGCTAACATAATCAAGTACCTAAATCGAACTATCTTAATATTCTAAATGCATACAGATTAAGTTAGTAGAAAAATATATAGCTTCGAACCTTTCGTTTTATTGACAGAGGATCCCTTTGCAGTGCCCATGAACTGAGTCCGGATCCGCTTAACAAAATGACACGCCTCAGCAACTCTGAAACGAATGAATGTATTTAGTTTTGTTATTTACGAAATGGATTATGTAAATAGGCCATCCATATTATTTGTGAGAGCCATATTTAAAATGCGGCAATGTTAAGTGGCGCGTAAATAAATCTTAACTGTTATTGTCATTGATATCTTTCGGTGCATAATATATTTTTGCTGACCGGCGTGTTTTGGTACAAAAACAACAATTCAGCTTCATAGGTGTATTCTTGCCAATACTTATGGATTATTTTTAATAGGCATATTATTAATACAAGACCCATTCACTTGTTATATATTAATATTATTTGATTTTAAGTTTTTCAATAAATATTAAATAATACACAAAGTGTATTATTATTGGAATTTATTTAATCTTAGTTTGTGACTAGTCAAACAAAAAAACCTCTAAATTATTATTTTAATTATTACAAAATATAGTATTAATTATGGCGCGTAAATAAATCTTAACTGTTATTGTCATTGATATCTTTCGGTGCATACTATATTTTTGCTGACCGGCGTGTTTTGGTACAAAAACAACAATTCAGCTTCATAGGTGTATTCTTGCCAATACTTATGGGTTATTTTTAATAGGCATATTATTAATAAAAGACCCATTCACTTGTTATATAGTAGTATTATTTGATTTTAAGTTTTTTAATAAATATTAAATAATACACAAAGTGTATTATTATTGGAATTTATTTAATCTTAGTTTGTGAGTAGTCAAACAAATAAACTTGTAAATTATTATTAAAAAAAACATAGTATTTATTATGCGTCGAATTAAGTGTAAAAATCTTTTTTTCGGTTAATTCAAGTAATGAAATCCAGAAATATATGTATCATAGTGTAAATAGTACCCTAGATAACGGAAATTCTCGGCCTAATTACAAACAATGAGTCCCATGCGTCATTCATAATCACAGACTCAACAACGATCCAATGTTACCATAACCGCAATTTATATTTTTTATAGCAATGGACAGGATAAAGGAAATGACTGTGAAATTGTGTAAATAAACCTAAAGAATTTGTTATCGTATTATTAAAGAGAATTTTCGTTTGTTTTTTAAACAAAAACAATACAGTATTCACGTAAAATCATTTTCATGATTCTTTGTGATATGTCAAAAACGAGCCCAGCACTAGACAAATGCCAATCGCTCAATATCAATTCCATTTCTATCTATGAAACTATAATCTCTACACAAACGTGTTCGCTTTATATAGATGATGACAAGCCCAAATGTTTTTGAGCCTCTCATCTAAAATTTAACTGCACTAGAACGTTTTTATTTATGTAAATTGATTCGAGTCTATCGTCAGATCTTTTTTGTGGTCTAGCATGTATTCTAATATTTCAGTTTAATTTCATTATTAGACAAAAATTATAATGAAATACACTGCTGAATAAACTGTATTTAAACGTTTAAAATCGAGAGTAAAATTGTTTTGAATATACAATACAAGTGTAATAACACTTTCGTGCACTTTATTTTTAGGACTTTGAGTCATTTTTTTTTTTTTTTTTTTGTCATAACTGTAAGATTTGTCGTAAAGCCGTTGCACACCAGAGATAGAATCGACGTACCGCTTATCATATTTTGTAATGCAATTATGTGTTTATAAAAAAAAGTAATGCGTTTGATTAACTGTTAACAATTATTTCTTTATGTGATTTCGTATTCCGCAGATCCTGACTGAGTATTACAGTGTTCATGCTGTGTGATTAACAATACCTCTAGATACAGGTGATACGGCTAAGAAGTTAGCTAATGCGGCACCAGTACCATGTCCCATCAGAGTCACCTTTTCAGGATCACCCCCGAAAGCGGGAAGATTTTCACGTAACCAATGCAGTCCGGCAACCAAATCCATTAGGCCAAAGTTACCCTGCGCTGACCCTTTAGCACCAGTTTTTAAAAAACCTGTGAAATTATTGTAACAATTATTAAGAACAAGACAGCTGTTGTATATTTATCCTTGTCACTCCAGCGTCACTTTAAAAATTTCAAGATTATTTAACTAAGTTATGTTTGTAATAAATTTGTATGAAACTGGATTTAAAGTTAAAGACTTATATATTTTTCTGATTTTAAGACATAGATTTTGTTTACATATACAAGTTTTCCAAAGCCTAGTTTTTTTAATGTATTTTACGATGGGTATTCAAGTGTAATAACAACAATAAACTACTCCAATAGCTTCCTTTGAACCTTTCAACATTTGTAAATTGATTAAAGATAATATACGCTATATATAACTTACCCAAAACACCTAATCTAAAGTTGATAGTAACTACAATGATGTTGCCATGTGCGGCTAAAGTTGTTCCGTCGTACGCATTGCCCGAACTCCATTCATAAGACTCCCCGTGTACGAACAAAAGACATGGCAATCTTGCTTTCTCAGACTCCATCTCTGCACCTGTAGAATAAGTTAAAAAGGCAACTTCAACTTATATTAAAGGAAAAACTTATTACAAAACGTCTTGCTCACTAATTCTTTGTACAAAGGAATTTCTTTCGTCATAGCGAAACATTTCTAGACTAATAGACCAGTGCAGATAGCCTTCAAAATAAATAAAAAGTGAAAAAAATTACAGTAGGATGAAACCCATTAGAAAAGCAGGGGAATATGATCAAAATGAAAGGAAAAATAAATTACGGTCGATCTGAGGTCGGGAAGGGGTGGGGGGGGGAGTTTTAAGGGTAAAAAACGGTTTATCTCGATTTCCGGAAAAACTAAAAGTCCTATCGAAGAAAGTTAAATGGCAAAGTTGTAGGTAATAAAAAGATCTAAAACTTTTGTATTCACACATTTTTCACATAACCTCAAAATTGGTGTGAAAAATTCAAAAAACCAAGTTTTTGGTTTTTTATTTTTATCTTTTACAAAAATTTATTTTTTTAAACGAAATTTGGTGAAAACTTACCTTATTATGTCCCAAATATACTGTAATTTATTTGATTAAAAATATGTATTTTTTCACCTTATTTTGAATTAATATCGAAAAAACACCCTAATTTTCAATCGAAAATTCTGACGTCAAAATTTCAGCATTTTTCAAAAAGTTGGTGTGCTTTCAGTTCGTTGAAATCTCTACTTTCCTATGGTAAAAAAATATATATACATTACCATAGTAAATCTTCTCAGAAAATGCAAAACATCGTATGCAGTAACGCCCAGACCCGTCATACCCTTCCCTACTTCTCTATGAATCTTCTTTAAATTATAATTAGATGCCTATTTATTACTATTTTAAGATAACTTATATATAACTGAGTGACCTAAAAAATTTTTTAGCCTTTAGATGGGCTAAAATTTTCGTATTTCATAGAGAAGTAGGGAAGGGAATGATGGGTCTGGGCGTTACTGCTTACGATGTTTTGCATTTTCTGAGAAGATTTACTATGGTAATGTATATATATTTTTTTACCATAGGAAAGTAGAGATTTCAACGAACTGAAAGCACACCAACTTTTTGAAAAAAGCTGAAATTTTGACGTCAGAATTTTCGATTGAAAATTAGGATGTTTTTTCGATATTAATTTAAAATAAGGTGAAAAAATAAATATTTTTAATCAAATAAATTACAGTTTATTTGGGACATAATAAGGTAAGTTTTCAACCAAATTTCGTTTAAAAAAATAAATTTTTGTAAAAGATAAAAATAAAAAACCAAAATCTTGGTTTTTTGAATTTTTCACACCAATTTTGAGGTTATGTGAAAAATGTGAGAATACAAAAGTTTTAGATCTTTTTATTACCTACAACTTTGCCATTTAACTTTCTTCGATAGGACTTTTAGTTTTTCCGGAAATCGAGATAAACCGTTTTTTACCCTTAAAACTCCCCCCCCCACCCCTTCCCGACCTCAGATCGACCGTAATTTATTTTTCCTTTCATTTTGATCATATTCCCCTGCTTTTCTAATGGGTTTCATCCTACTGTAATTTTTTTTGGTTTAAAAAATTATCGGCACTGGTCTATAACCCAAATAATAATACTCTTAATGTCAACATAAATGTTTACAATAAACTCATCATAATAATTAAACAATAATTATTTGTTTTATAAATAAATACAGTTTCACAAAACTTCCGATCAGAACACGAGGCGTACTGCCCTGTGATTCTGTAACTCACTTTTCGAACTCACACAGCGGTTTTCGCATCGGCGGTCTCTCTCAAATCAGTCGTGAAGCAGTCATTTTATGATTTGGCATTCTGAAAAGGTGGGAGCTTGTACTTTATTGTTTATCAGAATGCCAAATCATAAAATGACTGCTTCACGACTGATTTGAGAGAGACCGCCGATGCGAAAAGCGCTGTGTGAGTTCGTGAAGTGAGTTACAGAATCGCAGGGCTGTTGCGTAGAATTTAAACCTGTATCGTACCAAATATATTGCTCTCAACTGTACCGCCGCGACTCGCTATAATGCAGCTTCAACTCGGACTAGAAGTTTTGCGATTACTATATATTAATAAATATGTGCGCACAACTCTACACTCTACTCTATCGATGGCCCGATTGGCCGATATAACTTTATTTATTACATAAGAGTTTAATATATAAGGACCTCTTATTCTAGGCTAAGGTGATACATGGTTTCAGAGTAATATAATATCATTCACATTTTAAAGCTTACTACTTAACATACTGAGGAGGCTCCAGTTCAAACAATTTGTATGACAATACTTGGCGATTAAAAAGAGTGGCGGAAAGTTTCTTGCCAGTTCTTCTTACCCGCTCTACGCTCTTGACTTGCGAACTGGTAGTAAATGTAAATTTACAATTAATTTAACTTCATTCTGACAATTCATAAGTGTATTTGTTTACCTACATGAATAAAGATATTTTGAGTTTGAGTTTGAGGACCGGAGAGGACTCCTCCTCAGTAAGGTGCAGTAAGTAAGCAGTCGGTCTTGGGTTCGATTTCCCTCAAAACAATTATTTTGTCACGTTTACTAGAACAACATGTAAGTAACGAAATGGTGTTGTTATCTTACAATTTATATAAAAACAATAATTTATTAGCTACATGATGTATGAACCCTAAGGATGTTGTGCAGTTATAAAGTAGTTTAAGAAACCGCTATAAATTGTCCTGAGAGTCTTGAATCGCTGCTTTAGAGTGTCTTAACCTCACTTCCGCACTGCTTGCAGGGGGCAAGATGCACTGCAATGCACTACGGAATTGAGGTCTTGACACCCTTCGTCGCCCTTCCACTCTATATAATTATATTGGCCGCCGTCTCCCTTAAGCTGTTAACAAACTAATTAATCTTCAACAAAATCTGCAAACGTATTTACCTTAATAGCATAATATTAAATAAATAATACACGCGTTCGAAGTAATACTTCTTTGGCGTAACAAGTTAAAAATCATTTCAAAATTTTTATCTTTCGCCTTATTCTACGTTTGTAGAAAAAACGACACTAACAATAGAAAAAATTTACTCTCATCATTTTTCCCTAATACGCCAAAAGAAGCATAACTTCAAAAAAACTAAAAAGTTGACTATAGCTAACGGGTGTCAGTTTTTTGTGACGGTGTGCGTGCGCATTGTAAACATTTACTCTCGTAATTTATCCCTAACGCGCCAAAAGAAGTATAACTTCAAAAACTAAGAAAACTAAATAATTTCACATAAGATACATGATTATTTATGGTATTGCTTTCGTGTCCTAGGCGTTCACAGTGGTCTAAGCAAAAAAGACAAGAAACTGCATCTTAATATCGTCACATTTGCTTTTAGACTACAGAGAAAAGCAATAAAATTTTAACGATGTTTAATACGCCAAACAACTTTTAAGCAATGAGTATTGTAACATCGGTTTATTTTAAAATATAAAGATTTACACATTTAACAGTTCAACACAGACAAATTCACAAAACCTAAAAATTAAATTAGTCTTTTGCGAACTTCAAATGTTGAAAGTCAAAATTTACTTGGTAAATAAACACAGCAAATGAATTCCTAAAATGTTATTACATGCAAGCATAGCGATGCATATTTAAATAGCACCTTATTTAACGGACACTGAATTAGCGGCGAATGATGTGAATAAATTATGATTAAACTGGCAAGGATTAACGAGTGTCCCGAGACTATCTCACCTGTCTCTTAGTATATAATTTTTTGATAACAAAATGATAATTCCCTTTGAATGTACATGAAGGCACGTGCCATATAATATCAAGTTTTATGTTAACATCTACTGCAGGTAATTGAAATGTACATCGCGTTTTTATTTTATTACAGCATTTAATTTTAGAACAATATTATAGAAAATTGTTAAAAAAATGTCTATGTATATTTTATAAAATTAAAATATAATTTAATTATATTAACATTTACTGCCATTTGTTAATGGATATAAACTCTGCGTCACTGCTTTACAAAATGTTTCTTAAGCTTTTAAACATGTTATATAAATCATATATTGCTATTAAAAATGTGATTCAATATTCCTCTATTTCTTTTAATATTGGCCAATTATTAATTAATTGATTAACGTACCAGTTACGGGCACATACAGGTTGACATAAAGGCAATCTTCACTCTGGTTAGTAAGCATGGGCAGCAGTCTCTCAAGCTGCTTAATTCGAGCGCGCGGGTGGGTGAGCAAGGCGTCGTCCAGTGGGGCGGCGGGGGGTGGACGCTGCGGGCAGGCGGGACCCGCGGCGTCTGCCAGTCGTGGAGTACGCCACTGAGACGGCGTCACCGGCGGCATGTATCTTTCGAAAAGAGTATTGTAGTGTAGTTGTCTAAGACTGTAGGTTATGATTAAGTACAACAAGTTTCGAGACTTATATTATGCTGTAACTACAAATGTGCCAACAGTTACAGTTTTTAGTTTTAGGTTGTTGCTACACGTAATAAGAAAATGTAATTTACCTAAGATATCCGAAGACCTGGCAGCTACCTCGGACAAAGAATTAGTCTAGCAATCCAAAGGGGGAACGCTGCCAGTATCTTCGGAACCTTGCCTAAAGGGACTCCTTTTAATGATATATTTTAGTTTATGTTAAGTTTAGTTATTTATTTCAATGTATATTTACCTAAGGCTACCGAGGGGTGGTGTGGCATACGGCACTCCCAAGTAAGCTTCGACTTGCGGGTGTGCGTGGACCACGATGCCCCGTAGGGGACCGTATTTGGTGCGAACGACGCGCGTGCTGTACTTGTGCGTGGAGAGCGCGACGGCGCAGCAGACGAGCCACGCGTAGAGCGCGGCGCGGTCCGCGCGCATCACGCGCTGCAGGCGCGCGCGGGCGTCGCGCCGCCCCGCATCACGCGGCGTCGCGTCCCGCCCAGTGAGCCCCGCATCGCCCTTTCATCTTGACACTAAACTCATCTTGCGTGCTCGCGCCCACTAAGCATACATACAGTTAACGTATAGCATGCCTATGCTATTACATAATATATATTTTACTTCTCGATAGAAATAAAAATGGTTCCTGAATTATTAACTAGCTTTAGCTATGTATAACTATAATGTTAACTTTATGTAATAAACGATTATTTAACAAAATAATAAATACCAAAATTATACAAGTATTTTTCTTATACGAGTAGCTACAAAATTACGCTTTTTAGTAAAATAATTCAAAAACGATAGATAAATAACGATTGCCTACGACTTACCCAAGTCATGCTGTCCACTTAACATAAAGAAGTGGTATTTTGAAGTCAGTCATTGGTAAATCTGAAACAATATAATCCCGTGATAAATATTAAAAGCTACCAAACATCGATTCTAAATCACACTTAATTCATTAAACAGCTGTAGATGTTGCGGACAACGGTGTAGAGTGTAGGCAGTTGATGTTTATCTTAACAAACCTAACTCGCTGTTCGTAAAATTTAATGGAACACAAACACGACAAAACGAAGCTATTTTAAACGAAATTTACCAGTGGCAATGCTTACCAAATATGCGTGATTCGGCGCAATAGCCTCTTAATTTAAAACCATCTGTTTGTAAAATAAAGACAGAATTTTATAAAATGTTGTGTACTCGGCAGAAATCACATTATTGATTTTTTTTGTACTTTGTATTTTTATTACTCTCAACACGCTGTCCTAAAAGGCTTTGGGGGTTTGGAGGACAGTGCGGTTTCGCTATTGTTTTGTTTTACGGCAATCGGTGAGGTTTAATAAACATATATTTTTACGCTTTTTAAAAATAATAATGTTAATATGAAAGCTTTGCGCTATTCTCCATTTTGAAATATTGTTTAATTCTGAATGTTTCAATATTCCATGAAGACAATTCATAAATAATAAAGCGTTAAGTAACATATTAAATAATTGTAATACATTGATATTTCGTGGGTTTCACGATGGGTACGGGTAAGCAATAAATAAATTAACAGTATCAGGGTAACTCAATCAATTAAATATTTAATTAATCTGTAAACTATCTACGTCAATTCTATGTGAGCACACACAACACCGTCTATATTGAGACGACTAAATTAATACCACGAAGTAGGCAACATACAACTGTTTTCTCAATGAATTTTACTAAGTAGGTCCTTATTATTTCGTTTTTCTCTGTAAAATTAAAAAGGACATTACAAAACTTCGACTTGATCTTGTAAGTTATATGTTACCATGGTTTATTCTCATTATGTGAAAGTGAAATTAGTATCGTAACCACGGTAACAAACACAGTATTTCAACACACGTTTTATATATTGTGTTATTTTGAATGTGATTATTGATTGTTTTGAATCGAATACCACTATGCGTTATTATCTATTGACACATTTAAATGAGTTGTTATTATAGTTGTTATCTGTTAACAAATATAATTACAACTTAACAGTTTTAGTTCTTTTTTATGTTCGCATATGTAAAATGACTTTATTAAATGTTATGCGAAAAATAAGTTGTCTAAAGCAGTCGAAACAGTACCCATAGATTATTTACTTACATAGAAAAATATAGCATCACCAGTTCTGCCCGTCACTGCAGTGATTGATGTTGACGTCTTTTTACAAAACGCTTGGGTAACCAAATAAGCTTGTAAATACCTACATTCTACAATGACTCCTTATGTCAAAAAAGAGAAAACTCTTTTAGAATATAAGCCCCTTTCATTCTCATTCTTGATACAAATATAAAACTGTAAAACACAATCTCAAAAGGTCAAAGAATCAAATCTTTTCCGATTTTATTTTCCTTTTACTGATGTAAACGTTAAGCTTATTGTATCTTACATCAAACGATGAAAATAAAGTATCAGAAACGACTTATTTTTGCGAGAATATTTATTAATATGTCCGATTCATGTATTGACAATTTATTTCAATTGTTTTTGTAAACATACATTATAATGAAAAGCTAAAGAGAAAAAATCACGAGGGGCTGTGTTTTTTGACATTGTTGTAAAAAGTAAAAAAATATCCAATAAGAATCATATAATGCAATATAACGAAACACGATTTTCACATCTCGTTAGAGCAGCAATTAAACGAGTACAATAAAGATTTTTGGTAAGGACATAGCAATACTAATAAAATATTGCAGTGATATAGAATCTCAAACCTATTTGCTCAGTTTTTTTATAACATACTGTAATAATTGTTTATTTTATTATAGGTCGACACTGTAAAAATCTCTATTCATAAACCTACACCTGGGGATCAAGTCTGCTTATTAGCAGTTTTAGTAGCTTACTTTTTAATTGTCTTAGTGTTAACGAACCACTGATTTATCACCAAATATAAAGTCTGCTAAATTCAATTGGGAACGATAATTATATAACTTTTTTTTTTAATTTATTTCATAACCGTGGATACAGAGACCTTCAGTCGGAATCATAGTAATTATATAACTTTAATAGTATGTTGCCAAGTCTGCAGTGTTAAAGTAAAATTACACTTAATTATGTATCGTTAAATGTTATTAACTAAAAAAAACATATTTTTACGGGCAAAGGACAATATTTAATATCATCGATGATTGACTTAATGTCAATTGTCAGATATCTATTATCAATAGTCTGTAGGCTAAAATTAGATTTTTAGATAAAATTGAAACGATTATCTACTAATAATATTAATGTCACGTCAATTAGTGGACTGTAATTTCAAAATACAATTAAATAGAATTTACATTTAAAAAAGAACACTACCGTAGAACCGAAGAGAAGAACTGGCAATACACTCTCTGCCACTCTTTTTAAGTTCCAAGTTTTTAATTTTTACACAATGTTTGTAAGGAGCTGCAACCATTACACCATGTTCCACTTGACATCTTAAGTAATTAATAATAATAAAATAGATTCAAAACAAATATTTGTCCTCTATCAGCAGGAGGCATGGTGATTTCTTTTTATC
Source organism: Pieris napi (assembly GCF_905475465.1). Taxonomy (NCBI): domain Eukaryota; kingdom Metazoa; phylum Arthropoda; class Insecta; order Lepidoptera; family Pieridae; genus Pieris; species Pieris napi. The sequence continues at coordinate 7,916,843 of NC_062248.1, read as the reverse complement.
CATGAACAACCATACATATATATGTAAGTCGCACATCTGGAGGCTGTACAAAAGAAATTCTTACGTATTCTAAATTATTGTAAGAATGGTGGTAGGTCTGAATATAAGGAACTTTAAAAAAAATATAAATTACTTTCTTTGAGTACTAGGCGTAATTTGATAGACTGTGTCACTATTGGAAAAATATGCGTAAATGAAATAACTTGTTCCAATCTTCTCGAACTGATACCATTTAATGTTCGCACAGAACTTTTAACCTTCCGACTCCCAGAACCAACATTGGGTTCCGTGAGCCTCTTCACAGGATGTGTTCTGCCTTGGATTCAGCCACTAACATTGACCCTTTTTCGCACTCCTCTACTGCTTCGTTTAAGAATAAGTTAAAACACTTAATGTCTTAATCTTCCTTGTTTTTTTTTATATAGCTGCTAGTTTGTTTGTCGTTCTCCTAATTTATAAATTTTGTGCTGTCATGTTTTGTCTTGTTTTACTTTATAATGTATTTTTTATCAGTGAAACTTTTTGTAGATATGTCCAATGTGTTTATTTTATGTTTTACTTTTATTTTATTTACTGTATAGAGATGTATCTGTTTAGTTTCCTTAATAAATAAACCAAGATTGGATTCTACAGTGCACGAAGGCGAAACCGAGTTCAGGAACTAGCTTATTTAATGACATAAGCGTTGATATTTCTGATAAGTTAACGACGATTTGCGGGCAACATGTTAATCTTGAACGTGAGCTCTGAGCGTCGTATCTCCCCGAAGATAACATATACCGATTACTCAGTCCCCGGTTCTGCGAGCGTCAGTGATCGATGGCATAAAACGTTCAATCTCATCTCGATTCAATTTTCTATTTTACGATTTCTGTATGTATATATTGTTTATTTATAATGCCTATAGATAACGTTAGGCATTATGTTAAGAAGATATTTTAACTTATTGAAAAACAAGTAACCCCTTCCCATCTGTGTTATTACTAGATATTTGTAATCTCAATAAATCTAATCAAAATTCTAGTCTGATATTTGACAAGTATTTTTGTTCTTTAATTTTAAGTCTCACTAGAGATCTATAGGTATATTGTCTATTTCAACGTAAGAGACTCTTTATTAATTACTTTAAAGCGTAGTAATTTGTAATTATTTTGTTCACTGTTTTTCTTTATTTTATAATAACATATTATCTATATATATAAAAGAAAGTCGTGTTTGTTACAACACTTATAACTCGAGAACGGCTGGACCGATTGCCATGGTTTTTGATTTGTTGGATTTGTTTCCGTCCCGAATAGCAGAATAAGCAATAAAATATCGGATAAGTTATCGAATAACAATAAATTTATTAATTAATTTTACGAATGCAAAAACCATATGGTGCCATCTGTTGACAAAACTACGCATCATTTTACGTCGAATTCATGTCAGTTCAAGAAATTCCGATCTTGAGGTGAATGAGGAGATGCATAACCATGCTTTGATCCTGATCAAAATATGTTGGATATCAGAAAGTGCTTAACATGCAGTATCGCCATATTGACGCTAGAGAGAAGATGCCTAATGTGTAAAACTGCCATTCTTCTTTCGCAATGGCAAGCAATAAAACATTTCTGTATTTGCAAAAAAGTTGTATTAAAGTAAAACTTAACATTAATGAAATCCTAAAATAAGTTAAATTAAAGTAACAACGATACTATAAGGTTGTAGGGCGGAACGAAGTTAGCCAGGTCAGCTAGTAATTTATAATAGTCAAATATCGTAACTGGCCAGTATGACAAGTTGCCTTGTTGATGTGAACAATAATGTTATTTCAAAAATTTTACCATTAATACAATTAATTATGGAATTTTAAAAGCAGTGTTAGCAGTCCTATTGGCTTCAGCGTGCGACTGTCAACCCTGAAGCCGAAGATTCGATCCTCGGCCGTGCACTAATGGACACTCGCTCGTACGGTAAAGAAAACATCGTGACCAAAGCAGCATGTCTCAAATCCAAAGTCAATGTGATGTGGGCTGATCACCTACTTGTCTAAGAAATAAAAATAATCAAAGAAGCAAATGCAATCCCGGGCCAAGTCCCGTATAGGGTTGTAGCGCCACTGGAATTTGGTTATAATTAATGATACCATAACTTCAAGTAAATATACCACAAGTTTCTCGCACAGCTGTAAGTGTTAATTAATATATGTGAAAATGTATTTCCTCTAACTTAATTGATAAATACCAACGAACTCGTTACGAGCATTGCGGTTTCATTAAAAGAGAACAGAAGAGTTCCGGGCGTAATAAATTAAATTAATAGTAGGTTCGCTGAATTCAGGTGTTGCGGTGGAATTAAAAATATCTATCGACTCAAGTGAACATTTAGGTCATCTTAGTTTCGAGAAAGAAGTTATAAATACGATTGTCAGAATATATTTATTATCTGTGACTGATTATTTGATAAGTACCTAGTCTTTTATATAGTTCAGTTGGCGTGTAGTTTTTCCATAATTATTGGAAAAAGGCAAGTTTGAATATTATGTACTGCGGCCCATAGACATCGCAACGCTCATCTATAATGAAATTTTATGTTCTGTTCCTAAATGGTAACTGTTTGAAAATACATCAAATAGGCTCCGCAAGAGCGCCTTGAAATAATGAGAGCAAATATGTTATCTGCAAACCATTATTGCAGCTTTTATAAAATAATATATTTTAGTTATCAAGTAAGCAAATATGTTATCTGCAAACCATTATTGCAGCTTTTATAAAATAATATATTTTAGTTATCAAGTAGCTACTATAGTGGTTCATTCGTACTGTTGTACTCTACGTTGTTATCGAATTTTGAATCGATATAAAGGAAATTCGCGTTAATATATGACTTCAGACTAATATATGAAAAGCTATTTTAATTGTTCATTATTAAAAGAAATAAATTGTTTATTTATACTAATGTAATGTTGCAATGTTTTGGTAACTGTTTTAAATTTGTTTTGTAAGTTACGGACATCCACATAAACTCCCCTCATTTCATGTTTATTTATGAGTATTATTTACCTATAAGTGCCTTGCGCATAAGAACTAGCATCATGCGTCAAACTTTCCTCAATAAATAAATAAAATTGAGGATAAATATTATAATAATAATTTGTACATAGATGCTAATAAAGCCATATAAAAAATATAAATACATTTAAGTAGCGTGTAAGGTTGCGTCCACATTTGGCGAATATGTTTTGTTCGTGCGTCACTCCTGGGCCGCCCGCGCGCAGATCGCGCACGCCTTATACGAGCCTTGTATGAGTTGCGCTAAAGAGGCGCACCAAACCATTGCCGTGACTGCACTCGCGCAGCTCGCAAACGGCTCGCGAGCTGCAAATTCGCGGCACATTCGCCAGATGTGGACGCACCCTAATAGTGACAGGCAGGATAAAGCTGCGGTAATGGCGGTGGGCAAAGTGTCCGGCACCATACGTTGCGGTAGGAAGCGGCTACAGTGGAGAAGTGGCGAATTAGTGTCATCAATCACCAGTCGCTCTGACAGACCAGTTTAATGGGTTCGGACCCCGATCTTACTCTTATTTTTTCACAATAAATATTTGGCCTTGTTTTTTTAACGATTCATGCTTATTTTTTACTTAAAAACTCAACAATTTTATATTACAGCATGATTATTCAATAATTATGTATTACATTTATAAATTAAGTCGGTGATCGTCAGGACCTTGCTATTGAAACTTATCTATTTAATCTCGTTGGAGACTGTTTTTGATCGAAATAAAATAAATATATGTATTTGAGTATTTCAAGAATTATATTGAACTCGCACAACTTCACGTTTGTTTAGGTGCGACGCCATCTTGCCTAGAGAAGATTTCAAGCGGATTCTTAAATTATGAATGTTTAAAGCAAATACATAACATACCTACTTAAAAATATCAATTTGCATAGGTACCACAGCATATTGTTATTGTTAAATAGCATTAATAGGATCTTTATAATCCAAATTCTAATCACCGAATAAATTTGATACTCTGTTTACCTTACGCTTATATGTCACTGGTATATTATATTTATCAGCTTATCAGAAGCCAGACGTATAAGAGATTATACTTAAGTGTATGCAAAGTCACGTGTACTCATTATTTATATCCTTAATATCATGAACCGCGTGGGTTAAATTACAGGAATAAAGATGTGCCCGTGTTCGTTAAACTTTAATTATCCAACTCAATTACATAATCAAATAAAAGTATGTACGAGATTCGATGTTTTATTGGTATCGAGATCCCATAAATGCCGTCACGACCACTGAAGCTCATACATAACAAGTACCATTTTCTATTAAGGATAATAAGTATTCGAAATATCTGGGGATTTTAGTACTGCCCTGCGATTCTGTAACTCACTTTAAACATAAACAATAAACTACAAGCTCCCACCTTTTCAGAATGTCAAATCATAAAATGACTGATTCACGACTGTGAGTTCAAAAAGTGAATTACAGAATCGCAGGGCAGATCAATTTAGTATTTCTCAACACAATATAGAATAACCAGCAAATAATCTCAAAGTGACAAGCGCCGGGAATATGCGCTGCCAACACAAAATAATACAATAATTATTTTAAATTAAATTAGTCTCAGATTTTTTTTAAACGTATCTTATCGCCGCAATCAATCACAGCCGCAAAATGTGAGATTTTCTACCGCATCAGTAACTAAAAGCGTTTTATCAGACGAAAAAGCTCAGTTTTCTGAAAATTAATCAAAGCTCGGCCATCGCATCGGCACGTCATTAATCTTCTTTTATAATCCAACTTTTAATATTTGTTGAATACAATAAGACTTTAGCCACTTTCAGCGATTCACGGAAATATTTGTTATAGTTAGTTTGACTGCTCCTTTGTCTTTGGAGAATAATGACTAGGAAAATGTGTGGGAATTAATTTATATAATATATTCAACTTACTGACCATGGTTTAGTGGTAAACACACGGTATATGAAAAGCTATTCCCGGTGAAACAGTGATTGCTTCGGATTTGTTTAGAAAGCTATGTACCTCAAATATACCTTTAAATCAATAAAACAGATCCATAAATGTTTTCCCCCACGCGCCATTGAAACGTGTTCGGAACTTCGAACATACTCAAAATACAAATAAAGTGTTGTTCACAATAAGTCAGTTTTGATTGTTTAATAAAACTTTATCACTAAGTGTATTTTGTTTAAAATGTAAGAATATTTTCTTCCGTCTAAAAGCTGAAGGGTGTTTTATAGCGTTTTGTTACATGGGTGAAGCTAAGATGTCTCAATGCAACCTTTTCTAATGTATCGTGTAGTGCTATAATATATCGGCTGTCAGATCGAGTGGGTTGTAGAAGAAATGTGAGGCTATTTGCGCTAGACCCTCGACGCGTCGGCTACGAGCCCTCTTCACGACCGCTACGCCGAGCAAACAAGACACGACCTCGTTCTAAACGTTTGAATCAAAGTAATAATGCAACTCGCTATAATTGTGTTAATTATTTAGAATCATTCGTAAAATGAACACTAATTTTATAGATATAGGGTTAAAAAGTAAAAAATAATAAAAGTTACATATTAATAGTACGAGATTTTTGCTGTTTCCCGTTTCGTTACACGCTCACGAGACCACATCACATTATGTGAATATGTGTGTTACAATTGTCAAGCAGTTAACTCGCAAGTTATGAAGATATATCCCCGTTGCGAGGCAAAGTGCCTCCCACCCTGAAGACGTTTGTTATCAATCACAAGGTAATTTAATATTGTTTACGTATAATAGTAGTAATAATCACATAAAATGTATAATCACAAACTGCCTTCACCAAAAATAAATATAATGTCTCAATTCACAGTATACTTTTGTATCCATGTGATCACTCATAGAAATAATGAATATGTTTGAATACAAAATTGTTCCTTTTTTGAACAGCCTATTTAATAAACCAGTGTTGGCCTAGTGGCTTCAGCGTGCGACTCTCATCCCTGAGGTTCGATCCCGGCTGTGCACCAGTGGACTTTCTTTCTATGTGCACATTTAATTTTGCGCTCGAACAGTGAAGGAAAACATCGTGAAGAAACCGGCTTGCCTTAGACCTAAAAAGTCAACAGCGTGCAGGCACAGGTTGCTGATCACCTACTTGCCTATTAGATTGACAATTGATCATGAAACTGCTACAGAAATCTGAGGCACAGAGATCCTAATAAGCTTGTAGCGTCACTAACTTATTGTATTTATTTATAATTATGATATTTAAAACCTTTTAATATATGTTTTACAAGATTTATTATTTTAGTCTGTTTCGGCCCATTCAAAGCGAACATTACGGTGGCATATTGATCTTCTAAATATAAAATCTAAAACTGGAGATATAAACGCTCAGACTAAAATTTAGTCTAAGTTTTCCCAGACGAACACTAATACAGCTAAGTCTACAATACACATAAAATCAATTTGGGAAAGCTACTTTAGGCTGACCCCTTGGAATCGTCCTCAGATAAGAATAAAACTTACGAATTTACTCGAAAAGTCTTTTAAGTAAACATGTTACATACTCTATTTTTTCTTTTTGAATTAATCTATTGTAATAAAGAATTAAACAAACATGTTTTTGCTTTTAAACTATTACAATTACAATTTCAAGGACAATATCAATCAAATTATTTATTCCAATTAAACTTATTACCCTCTGATGTCTTTTTTTATCACAGTAGAAATATATTAGACTTGATTTTATTATTCTCAATAAGGTGGTTTGAAAATAATAATAATTAAGCCTCATTTATTCCTTGAAAAATTTACAAAATAAAATTTACAAAAAGTTACATAATATACACACACACATAAAATACATATATATATTTTTTTTTTTCCAAGGACCTCTTATTGAGTATAATCATATAAATCTCCTCTAATTGACTCCATCTCTCTTTATTTTGAGCATTTTTCTCCCAATCCTCTCCACCAACTTACTTAAGCTCGTCGGCCCACCGTCGCGTCGGTTTGAAAATATTATATTAGATATACAAAGCATGTGTAAGTAGTAAGCAATTAACTCACATATTTTGCCATTAAGTTTCCTTATAGAATGTCAAATATATTATATCAGACTGCAATATTGTTACAATTAAATTGTTATGAACGTTAAAGTAGTTAACACAAAATCGTTATGAATTTATTATTGAGTTTCCAAATATGCTTGACGTGAACTTAGGTGAACTTTAGGTGGAAAGAACCCTTTTTGAGGTCTTAGTATGCACTCTTGATTCTCTAAGTACTAGTGTAGTAGTTCATGTGATCTTTTTCAGCAGCTTGTAAACAATAAGAATCGAGGGAAAAATTCATTGGCTTCGAGTTAAAACAATGGAAAATCTATTCACGTTCCGATTTAAAATTGAGTAATCAGAAAATTATATTAGGGAAATACATTATTCATTAATCATCCAGTACTAATGAATGCAATGGACTCTTCTTAGACGTGCTCTTACTTCAAATGCATTAACGGGAAAACTGTGGGTTACCCCATTTTTATCTTAACGAAAGGAATATATACAATTCGATGCGTATTTTTGTAACCTTACCAACCAAGAGACTCAATTAATAAATATTATTATTTAATACTTTTAGTATGGTTTAACAATATTTTTAAGGACATTCTCGTCACATTGACTTTTCACATTAAAAAACTACATTATTATAACATTGCAATTTTTTTTACCAAAAAAATGCTAATAATTACAAATCATGAAACTTATAATTTAAATGTAAAATTGGGATAAACGCGTATTAGTCCAAAACAAATCATTTGTCAAAAATGTATTTGACTATACAGAAAATGATTACCAGTAAAAATGTAAAGATTTTTTTTTGCGGCAAATTAAAAATTGGTAAAGTCTAAACTACATCTTTTACTTCCCGATCTATTTTTGCTGCAATACAATTATTGTATCCGAAGAGTTTTTTTAGGAAAAAAACTGAACTGAAGTAAACATTCTCAAATCAACAGCGATATACTAATGGTTGGATTTAAATGCAAAAACGCTGTATCAATAGTTCGACAAAACGTCTCTATCGCATTGAATTTGTTCATAAATAACTAATGACTTGGCAAAGTAAAGGGAAAAATACTGGCAAATTGAACAATTTAAATAATAAAATAACGTTCGGCTTCTATATAAATTATTAGTGAATTTGTTATTTATCGGGTTTTAATGGTTGACTTAAAATGAAGTTAAGCGTTAATGCGGTTTATACAAATGTGTTATTTTATAACTTTTATGTATAGGATGGAATTTTAAAAACACGCTAATTGCAGTTTTGTTTTAAATTAGGAAAATATTCTGAAAGTTTCGTTTTCGTTTGGTTTGGTGTCAATAGTCTGGAGATCGCTTGTTTGCGCTGTGGTCGCCCATAATAAGAAAATACAAAATATTTATTTAATTTCGAGGCACACTAACTACATAGTACATATAGAAACAGATAAAATATAATGCTTTTTTTCACCAAGCATCAAGTGACGTTTAGTGCGACCTTTGTGGCTGGACCGTAATTGGTTTTCGTAGCCTGCAATCAAAAAAGAAATAAAAAAGTATTTTCCATACTAAAACTTGACTTTAAATAATTAAAGATTTGTAAGGAACGATTCAATTCTTATAATTAAAATGTAAAAAAAACAATCAATCTAATTGCTGTTTTGACTAAAGTACTCTTTCGTCGCTTTCTGTTACGCTGTGTTGAAAAAGACAATAATATGTACTTTAGTTAAAACGGTGCAATTCATATTTTTCTTTGAAGTCACGTGACCTTTATATTTGAGTCTGTTGTTATTTCTAGGTATATATATAGATGATAAATTTAGGTGCCTACATCGTAACAATAAGTATTTTGTCTGAAATCAATATCAAAACATCCGGGTAGTCATGCAATATATTTAAATATTACAACATCTAACACCTAATACCCATTAATATTACACATGGTTAGATGACTGTAAGTTGGAGCTTCTTTCATTTCCGTTGTGTGTTCAAATGAAACGTTTGATTTTAAAGAAATTGATAAAATATTCCGTAGAATATGATCATGATTTATCAAAAACAAAACAGGGTTATCCATACATAAACAAGTATGTCAAAAACTATTTTTTTTATTTTAAACAAACTAGTTTAGTCCCAAATAAAACCTATACTCTATCCGTTCAATCGTTCACTTTATTGCTTTTGTCAAAGGTCGAAATAATCTGTCTTATGGTAATTAGTTTAATATTTTCATTATTTTTCCAAAAGTTAGTCAACGACAGGTCCTAGTTTGAAAGAATTCTTTAAAATCAATATTAACAATAAGCTATTCTTATTTTATTCACTAAGGTTTCAACAAGCAACAATTTCGGTCTTCTCTTGAAAACCTTATTAATTTACTTCCTATAATGTTCGTCTTGAGGTAACATAATATATTAATTAAAGAGCATAATTAGTGTATGTGAGGTAATACTAAAACCAACAAAGCAACAGGCTTTATTTGATCTCAGCGTATTAAAAGGGTTAAATTTATCAGGAACTCGCGCACATAGTAGCTATAATCTTTGTTTTAACTTCTAGACGTATCAAACGTAAAAAATATATAAAAGTAAAGAATATCTTCATTGTAAATAAAATTTCATACAGCTCGTTTATAATTGATTAAGATCTAAAGTTTGGACATATGTAAGATGAAAAAGTAATGAAAACAATTTATATATTTAATTATGACAACCCTTCATTGAATAGTGTATTAGAACCGTTGTTTAATCACACAGTTTTACTACATTTTACTTAAACTTTATATTTACTCATAATGTACAGAACTACGGGAACGGGACTATATTATAAACAAAAATTTTGTAAGACTAAGTACAAACTTTGCTATATAGAACTACGTCATACGTGTTGTGTGTGTAAAATAATTAAAAAGTCAACAAAATTGATGGGTTTAAAGAGTATTTTTAATGTAATTACTTACATCATGGAAGGCTTAGTACTTCCAGTTGGTTGCATACGTTGGCTACGCATGTTGTAATGCAAATCAGGCCGCACCGCGCCGCTTAGCCTAGATTTTATATAAAATATTCGTCGAGGATTATACAGTATTCTGCATACGCAAGTACGTATTGTTATTCTCCTATTATTTCATCGGGGATGGTTTTTATATAAAAAATGATTTTTCCAAACCAAACAGTTCTTTTGTCATGCATATTTTGAATTTATTACGCAACACATTTATTTATCATTTTTTTATTTTTTTATAAATAAATAAACACATGTTCATTTATCTAGAGACATTTAATCATATATTCAAAATTCATATATTTCATATGCAATTTTGGTCATTAACGCTCTTTTATAAAACTTAAATTTACTTAACTCAATTTTAGTTAAAATGTGTGATATTAATTATTCGCCTTTCAACATTTTCATAAATGAGACAAAATTATGTTTTTACCACCTCGAAAATTGTTCATGGATATTAAATAGGTTCGCTAGAATGCTTTAACCAAATATCGATCAGTTTCTGTGATACTGTGAAACTGTGATAAGCCGAATTTACTATCCTGATATTATTGTTATTCGATAGATTTTAAGCAATTATCGAAACTCACGTATTACCTTTACAGTTAATCGTTTATATGATTAAGTTATCCTGAAGCGTGATATAACGGATACGTATTATTAAGGCTAGGCATCAAATTTGTAATTCTCTGTTCTAAAGTCATACCCATTCTATGGCATTCAAAGGCCAATCTTATAATAATAAAAACAAGTCATTTGATAATAAAACAATTTTTTACCGGATTGAAGTTATGTTTTTACAATTATTTCATAGTTTTAAATTTCACCGACGTTTCGTGTGCTTAATAGCGGGCGTGGTCACGGTGACGGAAGACAAAAGATGTTGAATGTCAAAAAGTATCACAGCTGTAGAAAAAGTTGTATTATCTGTATTTGTTTCCCCGGAGTTGGTTTCGACTAAAAGATGAATACATAACATCAATCCGGTAAAAAATTGCTTTATTATCAAATGTGTGAAAGTTATGTCAATAAAAGACAATACTATGAACAAGTCATTTGTCAAAATTTTTATAATTTCGTTCGTTTTATTCGTAAAGAACTGATAAGACGAAACATAGCTTCGTATTCAAATAAGTCCCAAGCTTATCACGGGCAGAATCTAGAATTCCATTGGGAATTATATAAAGTTTCTATTGTGTGTAACAATTTTGTACCATTAAAAATAATTTCTGTAAATATTTCCTTTACACTTCCGAGAGACTGCGCTAAAACTTACTTATGTGGCGTCTTTTAAAGCAAACTTTTGTCGCAACAGTGGAAGAGGGCTTATTTTGGATTTAACTTTCTACACAGCTTTGATATGTAAAACTCTCTAGTAACTTATCATCTTTATTAGCATTTTTTATTTACAAAATATTAACTTTATAAACATACTACAACAACAACTTTATAGACTCGGCCAAGCGTTGCTGTGGCTAAGATTTTTGTTATATTACATAGTAGTAAACTATTCAAGAGAAAAGGCAGGAGAACACCAATCCACCATGCTTTTTTTGTGGTTATGCCATTAAATTGCAGCTTATGTGAAACGTTGGTAATTATTTCGATAAGGATGAATACCTAGGTACGAATAAAGAGCCTTTTCTTGCGGTGATATTTTAATAAAAAAAATTAATAAAAGGACGCTTATTGTGACGTAACTATAAAAGATAGAGAAATGCTGTCGCGACATTTTATATAGATAGTGATGTGTCCTGAAAAATTGTAATACATCATTTTGTTCTATCATTAATGTTTTCGCAGCGCACACGATTGAAGGAAGTTTTTTGTTTATTTTTTACACCTTGGGTTAAATTATTCAAGTTTTAGTAAGCATCCCTAATTTTTTTTTAAATGAAACATAGCCTATGTCACTCGGGAATAGTGTAGCTTGCCAACGTTGAAAGAATTTTTGATGATAAAATCAAACCTTTCCTCTTTATAATATTATTATAGATATGTTTATTTCGGTAAAAGATAAAATACAAGAAGATTGCATAGACTTCGAAATTTTTTCAGTTAATATATAACCGTATATATGTATAACCATTTTTTTTAATATATAAGCAAAGTACACTATATTTTTCACATTATTACTCTCATGGCTTTATATTCCTTGCCTTCATATTTACAAAAACGTAAGTAGATCAATATTAAACTTGACACATTGTAAGAAAAGTAACTATGACGTATTTTACTTCAATTGTGAATTACAATTAAATCAAAATATCAACGGATTACAATTGTTATAAAAAATCATTTTGAAAAAAACAAATAATTTCGGTCAAAAATTGGCTTTGTTTAATCCGGATAACGTAAAACTCGAATTGTTTTTCCTGTAGTTTTTTGTTGTCTGAGGGAAATGAAATCGGTCTGTGTAATTACTGGTTTTACTACACATACTATATAGTATATCGGTTACCTATTTATGTAATTTATATATAATAACTGCTATTTTATTTATATTAAATACTATTTCTCATACAGAGTTTTCGATCAAATTTCAATAGATTCTAAACGCATATTATACGAATGTTATATGAATGTTAAATGATACATTGACTAACGATCGAAAGCAACATGTACTAAACCTGTCCTAAGTTATGTCTGAAAGTATTCTTCATGTGCAAACAGTTGTTTAATTATAGTAAGTGTTATGTAAAATTTATTAAAGTGAAACATTTATTACATCGTCTCAAACGTTTTCGTCTGTGTGTTGCATGTCGCGTGACGGTCGGCCGCGGAGTAGGGATAAAATGAAAGGCGCTCGTCATAGCAGCCAAGGCCAATATGGCGGCGCCTATAGTTCGCAGCAGCTGACTGTGTAGTGTATAGACTATTATTTAATATGTGTAGTTAATCTAAATAATTGTTAAGTATTATGTATGACGAACTCTCTAAGACACAGAGTTCAATAAAAATATTATTATTATTTCCCATTATCATTCCAATTTTCCAAGTATAAAATTAAGATTGATAAAGCGATTTTTATACCCTTAATGGAATATTATTCCAAAAAATTTTAATTAAATGTGTATAATGTGAAAAAAAGTTTCACTTTTACCGTGGTTTCATAAAACCACACAATCCTTTTTTACTTCAAGTATCTAAACCATTAGTATGTCAAATGGAAGAGACCACGACACAGAATCCTGGGCCAGTTAGTGAACTTTCTGTTTCAACTGTTTTTATTATATGTAATAAAGTTTCTGTTTCTTTTCTTTAAATGACCCTGCTATTTGTCACATACAATAAACATAATGTCACATACATATTGGGTTAAAACAATTATTACAAATAAATCAAATTACTTGATTAAATAGTGTGTTTTGGATCTGTTTTAAACTTTCTATATTGCTTCTATTGTCACTTGCTAAGACTGCAAAGATTTTATGAAGCTCTTAATAGCGATTGTGATTTCAAATCAAAAAAAATTTCAAAATACTTTCGTACTTCAGCTTACAACTTCAGCGCATGGATTTTCTACATGGAAATAAGATTAAACTGGTATTGGTTCATTTTTTTTTATCTAGTTTTTGTTTGGAGGCAAGGGCAAGAGCTTTCTCTTGACTGCGTACAAGTAAATGGATAAAAAAAACTCGTTACTCATTTAAAGTTTATATTACAAAAACTAAACATTTTCGTTATTTTCATAAATGTACCATTTCTAAATAGATTACAAAATACAATTATTTAATGAACATCACCTAATCATTAGTTTCTTAGCTAACATGAGCTGATATAATGGTAGAATTCACTTTACTATCGAGTAAAATAAATTCGAATAAATTGTAATATAATTGAGAGAGAATGTTCTAAAAACCTTAATACGCCCTTATAAACCGAACAACGAAAACTCTTGCCAACATTTTTAAACTATTTCAGGGTAGATGTAGTGATAATTTAATAATAAAGCATTAAGTGGATAGTTGAGTACATGAGAGAGTTTCAAGTACACGAAGGTCGAGGCTTTTGGCACCGGTCAAAGGTAAAAGGTTAAAAGTAGTTTCGTATCTTTTTGTATTTTTAGCATGAGCATTTTGGTTCAGTCGACTTCCGATATGTTTAAGATGGATTTTCTCTTTGCAAATGTACATTTTTGAAGTAGTAACTAATTCACTCCATCAGTGGCTTAGTAGTAGCATATGTATAGATTGAATTACTGGGCCGGCTAGGTTCGATTCCTGAGAAAATCATTAATAGTTGATAGATTATTCACTAGTCCATCCAAACAATTAACGGATTCTTTATAATCACTTTGTCAACTAAATTAAATTATAAGGGAACCCTAACAACAAAAATACATAAATATTTATGAACACTAAAGGTTTCTATACGATTCTATTCTTTATTTTATTTATTGTTTATGATATTTATGAACATTAACGTCTATATATACGTAATATTAATATTATTTGACACTATCCCTAGATTCTACAATTTAGCTGCCATAATATATTTTACTATCATAGTGGGTTAAATATTTCCATACGATGTAAAAATTCTCCAACCATTAAGAGGGAAGGAATTCAATAAACAAATTGCGTTAAGTTTAAAAATGTCTATTATTTCATACAATAGCTGTTCCGGAAATAGTAGAAAGTTCTCTCGTAATTGTGAATTATAACTTGCATAAGAACATGTGCTGCGATGAAAAATAATAACTTTTCTGCATAGCAGCTTTTTTACATTTTATTTCTTTTCATAATATTAACAATGAAACTTATTGTATACTTTATATATTTTATGTTAACAACATGTGTGTATTAAACTCGTACATAATGATTAGCAATATTCACAATAGTTGCGCGATAGTTTAGTGGTTTAGCCAGCAGCTCTCGCGATATCTTCGAACCCTGACTGTTCTCCAATAGAATTTTCTATCTAACTAACTGTGAAGAAAAACAATGTGGTAATTGTTTCTGACAAGCTCAGTATACTATACGTATAAATTATTAAAAATACATAAAACTGACTTTAAAGTTACGTAACAAGTAGTAAATGAAAATGTTTCTAATTTGTTAAGTATATTTATTCAAGTCTTGAAGATCTTATAACAAAGTTTGTATCTAGTGTGTAATAACGTAATCGAACGGTAATCGAACATTACCGTGCATACAATAATCGTTTTGGGTTAGTTAGAACAGTAATACTACAAGGAAAAGAAACCTGCGACACTACAACCTTTTTTTAGGTCTGGGTCTCATACGACTGTTTTATCTTTTTAATAGGTCCTGTACACACGGCTTCAACTTTTTGGGTCCAAGGCAAGCCCATACGTGTGAACTCACCATGTTTTCCTGAAGTGAGTGTTAAATGTGCATACAGACAGAAAATTCATTGCCAGCCGAGGATCGAACCTACGACTACTCAGGGAAGAGAGTCGCACGCTAAAGTTACAAGACTTACGCAGACTTCTAAGTAATAATAATAAAACATTCACTAACTAAATCATTTTCTATATTATCCTTTATGTGCAAAGCATAAATCAATATATTATTAGTTAATACTAAAATACACGAACATGGTAAGTATTAAACGATAATAAACAAAGGAAACACGATCATAAATAAGTAAATCTTCAGGCTTAGAATAACAGTTCGTGTCGACAAATTTTCGTACACATTTAGTTTTCGACTTTTTACATACACTGTTAAGGCATCTTGACTAAGCCCCCTTGTCTGTTAACGCTTTGTTAGAAGATAGGCACGAATCTAGCGATAAGGGTAGCAATTCTATTTTATTGTTTAAAATTGCCTCAGCTCTTACGTTTATTTCTACGAACGGATTTGTCCGATAAGTAGAGACCCGAGAAGCGAGAACCTACAATTCTAGTTGGCGCAGCTGCGCTGTCGGCTTTTAAAAAGCTGGTTATTAGGTCCTTTGATGAATTTTAATAGAATAAAGATTTTTTGAGTGCAGTTTTGTATTTAGATTGACATTTTGGTCTTTACGCAAACTATTTAAAAAATTAATTTTGTGGGTGCTGTTTGTTTGTCTGAATGTCATACCAATAATACACAGGTTTGAAGATGAGATATAAGTGAAAGAGCAAGATACTGCAGATGATGCAGAGCGCGGAAAACCAGTCGTATTAAACATTAAGGAAAGTGAGCTACGTCTGGGTAAAACGAACATGCGAACTTATGCAACTACTTAGATATGAATTTTGATTCAATTTGAATTGAGGTAATTACTACTATACTACAAAAATCTGTAAGCCGTTGAGTTCTTATAGAACAAATAATATCTACTTAGAAACACACCAGCTAAGTTATTCATTAGAATAAATATTATTTCTCTTTTGCTTTCTGCTATAATTAATTTACTAAATTGTCAACGTCTAGTGTATCTATCGCTGTCAAGGGACAAGCTCAACTTTCCAACCCATCTTAATTGAGAAAATACGATCAATTCCGTAACTACTAACAACTGAGTGGATAGATTTTCATCAGGCAATGTTTGTAAATAGTTTTCTGAAAATTAAACCATAAAACTTATATTCGAATCATAACATGCCAATCGGTTTATAATAGTACTATATAGCTAATATAGGTCGTTATTAAATTACTTTAGATGAACTTTAAATATATATTTCTAAATTAATAAGAAATATTTTAGGTTCGCCTTGCCGAAAATGTTCTAAGAAATAGCTGAAATCTGAGCCGGACCGGTAATATTTTTTCATTTCAACATCAATTTAGATTATTTTTTTTTTTATAAAAAAATATTCAATTAAGATAACTAGGATTATTTTATTCAACAAAATAGATGATCAAAATGTTCTTAATCCATAGCTAAATGTAGCTAATTACAGTTACAAGAAGCCACCGTCTGTTAATGACATTTTTATTAAATATCTTGTGATTGCCCTTTAATTAATAAGGCTCTCTCTTGATGTATTTTTAATTGTATATTAAGCATTATAAAACTAATCGTAATTACAAAATGTAATTAAAATTTGTTGTAGCATACCGCGTGACTTCGTTTGTTTGGAAATAGGATGGCATGGTGTAAAATATTTAGAGACGGGGGAAATTCTTTTTGTTTGGCAATTAGAATAGTGATAAAACCTTGTGTATCATTATATCTATTGCGTTTTAACATCATTTTCGTAGTTGAAAATGTTTAAGTGTCTAGACGACTACGGCTTTCTTCGATTTCTATACTCATCATCGCAGCTTGTCACCGATTGTATATCATCATATACAATCGGTGACATAAGTCCAGCCACTTTTCTCATTTTAATCCTAAATATTTTTTTGCAATGATACTCAATATTGGTATGCAATCAGTCACGTAATCATGATAATGTACTCATACGTGTCGTCACACGTGACAAAACCCCTTTTTGATATAGAAGTCTAAAATGCATTGTAGGTACTTACTCAAGAACACGTAAAACCAAAAATGTATGTTGACATTGGAATCAGCAATAAAGTTACTACGCACCAGATGCCATATACAAGTATCACATCAATACGATTGTATTTTAATTAAAATGGTACCTCTATATAATGCAGAGTGATTCCGTAAAATTTAAACAAACATTTGAATACTGATTTTTCTACTTGAAACCGGAAAAACGCTTTCCCGCACTCCTAACAAGGATCCTTACAGGATATTGCTTTCTTTCTCTTTTCTAATAAGATTACATTTTCCTAATGAAACAGAAAATGAGGAGATCTTCACCAAAACGAAATTCAAAACAAACGATTCGTGAACGCCGTTTCGAAATAAATTACAAATTCAAATTCATTTCTTCAACAACTTTATTCATTTTTGTAGCGTAATAAATGAAAAACTGTCATTACTGCTTGTTTCTTAAAGTAGGATCATGAGTGACTTTTTTTTATACATGTGTCTTCACTGAGACATCATGGAACATTACAATCGTGCCTAACTTAAGACTAATAAGTAATTTAAGTCTAACCTAATTTACTAAAAAGGATTTTTATCACAAGGAAGTGTCCAATAACACTACTTACAGTCTCTTAAAGGGAAGACACTCTGTTCTTGTGTTCTATTTTGTCTCTCGTTGTATAGCACTTAATACTAACGTGCACTAACACAAATTCACTAGTTCCAATGGTTTTGTCCTTTTCAGTCTTTTCATTAGGCCCGTGGTGTCAAGGAGTTGAATAGCCTCGACATTCACGTGATGGGTGACTTTAACTAGGAATAAAAATACCATACTATACTACTAGTGCTCATCCTCTTCTTTTTATATTTATACAATTCTTTATTTTAAATTTTATTCATTTTTGGGTTAAAAGAACAATTTATTTGAAAATATTTTAAGTGATAGCTCGCGAACAATATAATGGTGACAGAAAATATTTTAAGGCTGTATTTTAAACTAGACAGAGGTGAATATAGACTGTGACC
This sequence comes from Pieris napi, assembly GCF_905475465.1. Taxonomy (NCBI): domain Eukaryota; kingdom Metazoa; phylum Arthropoda; class Insecta; order Lepidoptera; family Pieridae; genus Pieris; species Pieris napi. The sequence goes on along the minus strand of NC_062248.1, from coordinate 7,898,361 downwards.
CAGATCTGGTTTAAGATGCAGCCGAGCCAAGTGTTTCACGAGATTCCGTTAAGCCTAAGCTATTTATATTATGCAAAACATAATTTATGACATTTTTCAAATTAAAACTACAGGTTGACAAGATTTTAGGTCAGTATTAATATAACAAGGAAATTTTAAGATGCACTTCTGAGATCAATTTCCGTTAAAATTACTTTAGATATCCCTATGGCTAACTACCAACCGATTTACTGGAAAGTGGTAAAAATCTATATACTTTGTATTAATTGCAGGAGCCTGATTACCTACTTGCTTTTTTTATTAAACAATTAAACAGAAGTAACGGGACGTAACAATAAATAGCGGCGAATGGGCGATTGGCAGTATAAAATGAATATATTATATTAATTAAAACAATATAGTTAAAGTATATATTTATATTAATATAAATATTCGATTTGTAACATGTTATTGTTTCTTATATTTATTTACCATAAAGGTGTCTAACGTGCTAAAATCAAAATCAAAACGAGTCGTCATAAAAGAAGACGGAAAATCTACGAATCGTAGCAATTCCGACATCTTAAGGTAGCTAAAAGCAGGATTAATTCAAAATACGAATCAAAACGTATTTACAAAATAATTAGCAAACAATACTTTATTTCAGTATACTTTTTATACAGAACTTTTAACCCAAAAGTTGTAGACGCTTAAAAATTTTTAATCCAGGTTGAATACAAATTAAATTCACATTAAATACGTATAATTCTATCGCGCTCTGACCACGCAATTTCAGCTAAATCCACTCAAAGAAGTCGTGGACATCAACTAGTTTAACATAAAATGGAAAATCGCCAGAAAAACTTTGTAGCCGCTCCAGTTTGCACTAATTTAGTAAACATGTTACATGAAAAGTGCTGCTTCCCATATTTTTTAAAATGCAATTTTATGGCAAGGGTTTTTGGTTTGTACGTTGTGAACTATGCAATCAGTTATAACACGGCCAATGCCTTATCGCTGTAGAATAGATTATTTAACAGCTTCGTGATCACTTTTTTTTTATAAGAAAGATCAGCGTTCAGTTCCTGACATAAGCCGTCAACTATTTAAGTGTAAGGCTTGCCGGTTTCCCCATAATGTTTTCCTTCACCATACCGGCGAGTGCAAAATGTGCACCTAGAAAGAAAGATGCATTGGTGGGGTTCGAACCTACGACCATTGAGTCGCACACTCTGGCCACAAGGCTAACACTGCTCTTTCTATGTGAAAGGCTGCGCATAAAATACGCCTCACAGCTATTAAATATTTTGTCCCTATTACTCAGGTGCCATGTCCTATTTGAAAAAACGTGACAAAACACTCTTCAGCTATTTAGGCTCATTTATTGTTCGTTCTCTTTCGACCATGATAACACGTTATTATAGGAATGTTTATTAATGGTGTTTAGTCTCAAAAATTATGTTTATCATTCATCGCAAGCTCAAAACCTCAAATCAGTTTTGTTTGTGCAAACCCGTCAAAACGATACGACATTATCGAGCCCATAGGTTGGGTATCTCTGCCTTTGTAAGTGTTATCTATTCAATATTGCAGCCCCCATTTGACTACTTCCACTAGAATGCTTTCAGAACCTGATTTCACATTGACATGTACATTGATCTATTTTGGCCGAATTCACACCGGTTTTGCTGCCTACAATTTCCAATTTGTCCCTACCATGTTTAGCAATCCGATACGAACCTTCTGGTAAGCCTTTTTTTCTTATTGTATTGTTTACACAATTTAGTAAATTCTGTAAATTATATAGTTTCTGTCAACATCCTTGCGACATATGAAATCTTGTAGCATAACGGACTACCATCAATATTTAATGGCCAACTAATATGAAACTATCTGTTGTATACGTCATTTGTTATACTAAAATGGCTATTTCAACTCTGAGTTATAAAATTTATCTAAAAATTGATCATAATGTTATATACCTGGAAAACAAATCGAATTATTTTCCGGATCCTGTATATGTAGCAGTGAATTAGCTTATAAAGTTATTTTTGGTCTCGTAGCCCATATGACAATTTTTTGAAACACGTGACTAAATATTCAATGGCTATAGTATTTTAACGTCAAATATTATCTCGTATAAACTTAGGTACGTAATATTTGATTTACAAACGCTAAAACGATTTAATAATGACATATCCACATGAAATATAGAATATCGAAATAAAACAACAAAAATACTATGACGTAACGTAATATTCATTAAATCATGGCCAAGTATTGGCTTCAGCGAGGGAATCTCATCCTCGAGGGTTGAAGGTTCGTTTCCCAGCTGTGCACCAATGCACTTTCTGTCTGCCTCTGAAGGCAAACATCGTGAGAAAACCAACATATTATCTCAAATCAAAAAAAAAATACCAAAGAAACCAAGAGGCGTATAGGGTTGTAGCGCCACTGGATTATTATTATTATTTTGACAATAGCGCGGGTCGGTATCAATGAAGTTTGTAATACTAAATACATAGTAATGGAAATTGATCGTGCTAAGGGCCGGTAAATTTTTAGTCTACTTATTTTACATTTAATTACACTCACTGTGCAATAGTTACACCAAGTTAAATTTAACCTCTTTTTATTTATACTTCATTGCTACAAGTAGAAGATTTTTCATTACTTAAAGTCTTTCAGGATGCTGAATTAAGTGATTTAGGTTAAGCTTGTTGTTTACGGACCATAGCTCACGGCAACGATCGCCTCTAGCCATGATTTGTATCGCTTCACTCCGCTTCTGCCTTTGATGTTTGATATTTAGTGAAAGATACTAAAAAAATACAAGTAGTTTAAAAAAGTACAAGTTATAGAATTTCTATTACGCACTATGAATGATAGAAATTGTACGTCTCTTATCTCTTAGGGTTATAAGAATTAATTCATTCGATAATAAATATAAGACTCGCAAATTTTATCGCAACTATTTGTAAAGACTTCTAAATCTTATTTGTTATCACATCATTAACCAAAATTCGTGACTCAAGCTCGTAAAGTAGAAACATAAAAATTCATGAGGGTTCTAGATGAATTTCCTATGACTTTACGATTCTAATAAAATACTTGCAACAACAGCGGTTTATTCGTCTTAAATGTTAAGTAGTCATATATTAAGTACTTTAAACCTATATTACTTCACGGTAGCTCTATTTACTTGGGATTTGCAAGTGCAAACACATTACTGTAGAACTTTCGATGGCTTATCGAATTATGTACTCAGTTTCTTTGTTTTCCAAAATTATAACAATCTTAGTAGAGACTTTTGAGAAGGACTTACATATTATGTCAAATAATATCTATCAGTAAATCAGTTTTATAAGATAATTTCTTTTTATATTTTCTTTTGATCATAATCAGTAAGTATTTTAAGTATGGAATTTTATTTATGTAATTTCATCGAAGTATTTAGGTAAAAGGACTAAGGTTAAACAGTTTTGTTGTAGAGTACTAGTTTTAGAATGTTATATTAGTCCACTTAATTGTCTAAAACATTATTAGGTCAACGACATATATATATACGCAACATAACAACTAACGTAACATAACAACCGTTGCTTACATGAAATTATGTTAGCAAGTGTTAAAAATAAATTTCAAGAGAAAGGCAATACCTTAAGATGAAGATTAATATCCAATAACTTAAGAACCGGCATTGCACTTGGAAACCTCCTGGTGTTGCTGGTATCCAGGGGATGCAGTAAACAGTTAACTTTACATGACCCACTGCATTGAATATTTGCCCCAAATCCCATAAATTAAACTTAAACTGCGCCTATAATATTCCTTTTAGAACAATGAGAAATTTTGTCATGTAGTTGTTATTTAAATTAAACATTCGCGTGAATATGCCTATCATACCTCAGGTAAATGTATGGAATGCGCATGATAACGCTACTGCTGACACAACAAATTTGATATGAATGACACTTTGCTGCTGAGCGGCATAATTGCATTTCCATACGTCCATGAATACAATGTTGCCATCAATTTACCGGTACACTTGTCACATAGATTCCATTAGCGAATAATTAACTAACACGCGTGAAAAGAGTTTGGATATTTAACATTATTTTTACTACAAGACATAGACTACTAGATTACTTATAACTATCTACGCTGTCTATGTTAGATTACACAGATTAGGCAAAGAGTATAGAAGAAAATAAGTGAAGTCTAATTACGTCCTATTAGAGTTTACGGTTACTTAAACAATTTGTAAAGATGTATATAATTTCGCTATAGATCCAGATCAGAAGTTTCCATGCCCAATGCTTCCTTGAATTAGATATTTACTAATCGGACTAAATTTCGTAGCTGACTTGCGAGATTAATATTTTATATAACAAAAACAAATTTACCGTTTTAGTATACCATATTAATTACTTTAATATACTTAGTATGTTCATACGAGAATATAAGAATGGCTCTTTATATGACAATTATTTACAGAATTCAATAATTTTACCTAGAATTAAAAATCGTTTTACGCGCTTGTTGTACCAACTCTATATAGAACAAGAAAATTGTCCCCGTGTGTTTTGCTTCCTGTTTTCCCGGTATCTGCCAATTCTTGAAAGGTTTCTTATTAACATTTATTGCATTAACTCACACAACGTTGTAGATTGATTTTCACATCGAGGGTATCTTTTATATAAATTAAATTATAAAGATAAAAGCTTCTGTTCTATAATACTTTTTTTTAATTAAATTTCGAACCTTAGGTGTAACATGGATATAATTAAGTGTATATGTTTTAGTATTACATAAATAGGCATTAAATATAGATAAGTTAAAGCTACAACATAATTAGCAGATTGTCTCCCGGCTTTCGGAACTTTTTTTTTTTTTTTATTAAACAGGGGGCAAACGGGCAGGAGGCTCACCTGATGTTAAGTGATACCGCCGCCCATGGACACTCTCAATGCCAGAGGGCTCGCGAGTGCGTTGCCGGCCTTTCAGGAATCGGTACGCTCTTTTCTTGACCCTAAGTCGAATTGGTTCGGAAATACTTCAGTGGGCAGCTGGTTCCACATAGTGGTGGTGCGCGGCAAAAAAAAACTATATTAAAGTTGTGTTTGGTACAAAAAGATTTGTATGATTTTTAAAATCATACACTAAATTAAGTATTATTTAGTAATCTTATTAAAAAAAGATACTAATAATTAAGTAATTTGTCAGCAAATTTTCATACAAAAAAGAGTTGGCCAATTGTCAACATGAATTTAAATCTTGCTAAATCACATCGTATATGCCACCCAATATGATTTGAACTAGTAGAAAACAAGCATTAGTAGCATTTTATTGAAACTTCATTTCATGGGTTTAGTTACTAGATTACTTATTATTATCTGCGCTGTCTATGTTAGATTACACAGATTAGGCAAAGAGCATAGAAGAAAATAAGTGAAGTGTAATTACGTCCTATTAGAGTTTACGATTACTTAAACAATTTGTAAAGATGTATATAATTTCGCTATAAATCCAGATCAGAAGTTTCTATGCCCAATTAGAAAACGTACGAACGACACATTCAGAAGTCTAACGCAACTAGTTTTTTTTTTGTTTAGAAATTAGATATAAAGTACGGATATTAACAAGAATTCATTACATTACTTTTGTTACTCAACGCCGCTTAATCGTCTGCATTACGGACGGAAAGGGAGACTGCTTTTACGGATGGATCTGGATATAAATTGGCACAGCGGTAGATTATGATTTAATACCACAAAGAATTCTGTTAGCGTAACGGTTCTAATGCTATTGTACAAAAATAATATTTTTCTATACATAAATTATCTGTGCGTGTTTTTGTAAGGAAACTCCACCTAAACTACTGGACCTATTTTGATGAAATATTTTATATGTGTTCGAAAAGTATATAAGACGTATGTACAGGGCAACGTTTGTCGGGTACACATATACATACATATTTGTAATAACATAGTTTATTACAAATATGTATTTACACTACATCATTACAAGAATTAAATTAATAAATATTTATATTAATACTTTCGTTTTATATTTTGGGAAAATGACTTTGGTTTTATGATTTAATATTATTGACTAAAAAATTGTGTACATTATTATTTAACTTTGAATGGACACATAACGTTAACGGTTAACGTAACGTTTAAGTGTATAAGATGGGTATTGGTACAAAGTTAAAACTACGTAGGAATAGTGGTTTCGCGCACCAGCGCAATAGAAAACAAACAAACACTTCTTATATAAGTAATTTCCGAAAGGGCTTATGTATAAGTATGGAAAAACAAATGCACATCATTCTTGCGAGATTGGTCTAAACGTCACGTTTCTTTGCACGTACTTTCATGTTTATGCTTTATGTCCCCTTATACGGTATAACAATAAAATTAAAAAGGCTTTTTATAGATAAATCACTTCTATAGTGCCTATAAGCTAAGATTTGCTTATAAATTAATCCTCAGCCTACGTATCTGTTTTACATGTCTCCTATAAAAACAAATTAAATTGTAATAACGTGGAATGAACCGTACGGATTGCGAAGGATCGTAATGATAAACGAGGTTCTTAATTACCTCCTATAAATCAAAATACAATAAAACTGTCACTCTCAGTTGTACATTCTAAGAGAAATACCGAAACAGAGGTGCTAACCAGCCAGTATATCAGAAAATCAAATAACAAAACCCCAAGTTTTGTTATGAATATTTTTAGCTAATTTTTTAATCTACCTTCAAAGTTTTAATGGAAATACATCTTATCTTCTGCAATATTTGCCTATAGAGAACCCTGGACAAAGAAAACATTGCAAAGAAGCCTACAGTATTCAAAAATCTCGTCGACATTTTAAATAATGGCGAAACTTATAATTTTTCATTCTGTGGTATACACTAGTCATGTAATTCGTAATCTATTCTACAATCTATGAACAGAAAACAATAGAATAAAAGAGCGATCGTTTCTGAACCTATAACTATTGTTCAATAGAAATGTAGCCAGCTTCGTGTATCGCATTTTAAAAGAGTTGTATTGTTTGTTCGTACAATATTTTAATTTTAGTTTTTCAAATTGTAAAAGCATGATTTATGAAAGTATTGATATATGTAAGCTATTTTGACAGGTATTCAAAACAGTAATTGCAACTTTCACTTACTATATACACACATACAGATTTAAACAAAACATAATTCAAGAACTATTTTAAAATATTATTTATATTAATTGGTGTTTTGTTCTACAATTTAATGGAACAATATGGACAAAAACATATATACTGAATGCCTTACTTTGATGTAGTTATATATATGAATCAACACTCTCTACTAGGAACCTCGCGGGACTTCGAAAATTATTGTTTTTTTCACAACCATTCCATGTTTTACCTTTTCAGTTGTAGATATTTAAATTTGTTTTAAGTATGTTGATATTTCTTATCCCTAATACTTACGACGTGAAGTTCTGATGAGTCAGTCACAACAAATCGTTTTGATTACAAACCTCTTATAAATATACCTCCCAAAAGCAAAATATATTACTTTCTACATTATAAAACTTTGTAAAAAATGCGTAATCCATAAAGCATAAAGAATATAAGTCATATATACTAATAACGTTTGCTTTTTTATATTATTAAGATAGTGGAGGAACAAACGTAAATATATACGATTCTTGTCAACGCCTCGTCGGCATCTTACTTTACAAAAATAATCAAACGTAGAAATGTGTTACGTAAATGTCTTTTTACGCAAATATAAGTTTTAAAATTTCAAGGCAATGGTAACAATTGTACTACAAGGGTTTATCAGAGTGGTTGGGGTTTATTATAATGTCATGGTATCAAAGCGAAAGTTCAAGTATCAATTAGTGAGGTGACCTGTCGTTCATAATTCATGCGTCTGATGCACCTGTTGGTAACGGTTACCTGGCTTGTCAACAATTTTGCACGAAAATACCTTGAACCATATTTTACGGGCTAAATGAAGTTGATTTTGTGTTATTATATGTTTGATAATTACTGCGTGGGTCTGGATTTTTATAATCGTAGAACTCTTCACGTTGATCTACATAAATATTTTAATGGAATTATTATAAGGCAAGTAAGAAGATGAAGTCGGATGATCGAGAATTTATAATGAAAGTAGTTGGTAGCAACAATAATTTGTTGTCCTTTGCCACTTGTTGCACATATCAGAACAGAATATCAAAGAAATACCTTTAAACAACGTTGATGTTATGGCTCAGACAATAGTGAATCAGAAAACGCATGTTTTAACGAAGTTAGCGAACACTTTCCTTGAACTATTTGTGTTATTTTTCGACATCTCCTTTGTTTAATTGTAAATCTAAAGTTATAAGGGAGCATCTAAAGTTATAAGGGAAATCAACAAAACCAAAGGCTTAAATAATTTTGTACGGATTTCAAGGTATTTTTTAAATACTTATAATGTGCATACAGCACTGGTGTATATTTAAATATATTTTTAGAGAACGAGGACTATACTCTATTTCTATGTAAGATTACCTATTCGTAAAATACTTAAATTTCATCTGAAATTAGATTTTTCGTTCTAATATATTCGCTTGTAATCTGTATTCCTATACTCGTAAAATACTGTAAGAAACTTCTGAGTGACCTAGATATGTTTTAATATAAAACGCTGAACACAAGACTTAAAAATGTTGTAAAACATTTTGAAGTATAAAATATCATTCAAGTACAATGTGCACTTCTTAAAATATATAATAAAATATACATGCGAGCATGGGGTTTGTAAAATATTAATTTAAATAATTAACTAGGAACTCACCGCGGCTCTAAATGATTGACTAGAGCTACCCTCTATAATGACGGTAGATATAAGTACTTGCTAGAAGGTAATAACAATTCTATTATTCAATGTTAATACTCGGAACAAACGCAGGCAGCTATTTCCCCGTACTAGACTATCTAAAGTTAGTAATTATTTTTTGGGAACTCTTCTTTAATAAAATCCCAGAGGATCCCCTCTTTTATCTCAACCTTTTAATAAATTTAAGAAATGAATTAAACAAAAGCTGTGTAAAAAGGCTTACTATAAAGTTAACGATTATCTAGTTGATAAAAGGGCCTGGGACTAGTGCTGGAAAGGCAACTTCTAATTAATTTGCGATATTTGTTTTAAAATAAGTGTAGTTTGATGATTTGCTATTTGAAAAGAGTACCGGAAGTTTTTTACGCCGGCTTTTTCTCTCGGCCTACACCCTCTGTCTTCTTTGCCGATAAGTAGGGAAGCCTACAGATTCAAATTTAAAGACGCGTCTTAAAATTAATACCTGTATCTTATTATGTTCCATAATAAACATATTTTATTTTTATTTTCTAACAATTTCCTAAGTTGTTCAATCAAAAATTATTGTGACTTAATGATAACAGACAAAAAATAACCATTCAGTCTTTTTATTGACAATTATAATTATACAGTATGTTATGTACCATCAGAAATTTTGCAGCACACCTCAATTGAAAATTTTTTGTTACTGTTTTTTTTTCTAAATAGCCCTTAATGTTCGTAATAAAATAAGGCAATAATTTCTATTAAATATATACTTTATTCAGTTTCTTAATCACCATAGGTACTTCTTATTCATAATAAATTATGAATAAGAAGTAATTAAATAATATATATAATTATTATGAAGATTTAAAACAGTCCTTTTTTTTGCTACAGCGCAATCTGACAAATAAATACCCTAGAACATTTATCCATTTTAGCCTCTAAATTTACCTGTTTTAAATCACTAATTCCGATATTAGAAAAAATATTATGACACGTCATAATATTTTTTTACTAGTAAGAATTGAATCTCATACACTCACCTAGAATTCCCACCATCTGCGCTGACTTGGTTGTCTCGAAGTGTCCGGTGACAGACACTAAATTGTCACGGATAAATTTAAGGCAACCAACAAGGGCTTTGTTTGCACCCCTCTAGAACGCTGAGAACGGCATTATTTTTTTAAAGACGGGAGGCAAACGAGAAAGTTAAATGCTTACAGCCACGCATCGACCCCTAACACCTGGAGGTTTGCTAGTGCGTTGCCGGTTCCATAAAGTGTCTTACAAAGCGCTCTGTCGTTTAACGCTAGAATGAATAATGAATTCTCTCATGACTTAGCACTATTGCTTTAGACTTCTTCTTGATGCCTAGGTAATCATCGCAAGAAGGGTGAGCGTATGCTTGTGGATGAACATAAATCTACTCATCTAGCCTGCCATTGCAAACCGAACATAACAGTGACTATTTCTTTCAAATTTTTACGTGGAGGAGACCTTATTTGAGAAAATCAAAATTGATACATATTTGTTTACCTTTGTTTGAATCAAACAATGAATAAGGTACATTATCAAAAGCAATTAATGCCTGTCCCTTGTTGTCGAGCCAAACCAACATCGTTAAGAATTGTTTCAATTTCCCAAAATTAAACCCTTTATGTAATTTAATTCTCTGTTTAGTTCATTAAATTTCGTATTTTACGCTCATTTTATACGGAATGTTAGGTGAATCTTCGTAGGGTAACAATTGTTATTGATGTTAGTAAATTTCTGAGACTTTCGGGATTGTTAATTCTGTAGAAATCAGCCTTGCGATTCTGTAACTCACTTTTCGAACTCACACAGCGGTTTTTACAGCGGCGGTCTCGCTCAAATCAGTCGTAAAGCAGTCATCATATCATATCAGAATGCCAAATCGTAAAATAACTGCTTTACGACTGATTTGAGCGAGACCGCCGCTGTGAAAACCGCTGTGTGAGTTCGAAAACTAAGTTACAGATTCGCAAGGCTGAGTCATTCGTATTTAAAAAAAAAAATCAAATTGGAAGCTAAAACAGGTGTCACATTGTTCCCTTTATTTAGTTAATGAAACGGCATTAACAGTTGGTCGTACGGTGAATGCCAGCATCGTGATAATCAATCATAAATTATAATAATCATATATAATATAATAATAATAATATATTACATAATCTTTCATAAATTTAATCCATGATATGGTCAAGACACAAAATCCTGATCGCCAAAAATAAAAATAAACATAGTAACAAATCTGATCTAACCCTACACGGGTTGGCCACTGAGATAATATTATTATTGCTATTAAAATAATTTGGAGAAGTGTTGGCCTAGTGGCTTCAGCGTGCGACTCTCATCCCTGAGGTCGTAGATTCCATCCCCAGCTGTGCACTAATGGAATTTCTTTCTATGTACGCATTTAACATTCGCTCGAACGGTGAAGGAAAACATCGTGAGGAAACCGACATGTCTTAGACCCAAAAAGTCGACGGCGTGTGTCAGGTACAAGAGGCTGATTACCTACTTGCCTATTAGATTGAAAAGTGATCATGAGGCCCAGACCTAAATGAGGTATAGCGCCACTGATTTTTTTTATTAAAATAATTTAACGGACTGCTCTGACTACGTCTTTCAAATTTTTTCAAATGATAAATTTCATTTTTCCTTACAAATGCAGACGTGAAACTAAATATACTGACCTGATTTAATGTCATATCATTTAAATATATTTCTGAAATGAAATAAATAAATAGTAACTATTTAATAAATATGTATTTAATTTAAATATATTAATACATTAAACCTTGTTTTAGGCGGTTTCTGTACTTAAGAAAATAATTCTTGTTATCGCATAAAAGTTATTTCGTTATTAATAATAAAAATTACATTGACTATGTATATTAATCTAGTTAGTGCAATAAACAATCAAAAAAACTATACTTATGATAAGAAATAAGGAAAAGTCACGATAAAATTAAATATGTATCAGGTGAAAGGATTGTTCTGAACATTCGAAAGTTACCCTATTTGCGTACACTCAAGCGAATGTGAATAAACAAGCCTACGCACGTGACTAGAATATTATCCCTTATATTCACTATAACCAGGAAAAGCTCCATAACCGCCTAAAATATTGCGATAAAATGAAGCGTGTGCAAATGATTTGCAAGATCGCTACAATCTGATGCAGTATTTTTTTTTTATGTAATAGGAGGCAAACGGGCGGGAAGCTCATCTGATGTTAAGTGATACCGCCGCCCATGGACACTCACAATACCAGAAGGCTCGCAAGTGCGTTGTCAGCCTTTCAAGAATTGGTACGCTCTTTTGTTGCAGGACCCTAAGTTGAATTGGTTCGGAAATACTTCAGTGGGCAGCTGGTTCCACATATTGGTGGTGCGCGGCAAAAACTGCCTTAGTAAACGCTCAGTTGTGGAACAACGGACGTCGAGGTTATACGGATAGACAATATACGAGTAATCCTGAAAACGTTATTATGTTTAAATTGTATTCTATACCGCACGATTTAGTTTCTTAAACAATCCGTGCTTTTATATCGCCTATAAAGTCTATAATAATAAAACAAATAAAGTCAAGCCGTGATTGTTTTTAATTATTATGCTTTCGTCGCATATACCTCAAAGGACAGTGTAGGACTCCTACAGACGTTTCCATCATAATATATAAATGAACTATCCAACATAAGACAATTTTTCAAGTTGAACCAGTTGGTCCAACCAAACGAACTCTTCAGCATTTCAATAATAATATACTAAATATTTATTTTTTAAATATTTATCGTAGTGATGATTCTTGATAATTTTTTTCTGACTGTGTTTACTAAATATTTATTTTTTAAATATTTATCGTAGTGATGATTCTTGATAATTTTTTTCTGACTGTGTTTACTAAATATTTATTTTTTAAATATTTATCGTAGTGATGATTCTTGATATTTTTTTTCTGACTGTGTTTAGTTATTAGAAGTTTTTATTTATTTTTTATACGTGTCATAATTGATTTTTATTAGCTAAGGCCGAATACTCTGCTGATAAAACACTGACGCTCACAAAAACTGAACATAAAAATGAAAAACGTTTTTGATTGACGTGACATTTGATAGGATTTTGCGTCTAAAATAAAATATTCATTTCTATAGCCTTTTATTTAGCTATTATATAAGTTTTGTATGGAATTTCTAACACATAAACTTTACTAGTTAAAAATCACTATATACAATTAAAACGTTTTTAATTATTCTCATCTATAAATTATTCATATAGAATTTAAATTATAAATCCAACTATAGCTTGCTTTATAGCAAGAACTATCACTGATTATCCTGTTTAGAATCCTGTAAAAAGACTGCTAAAATATGGTACTCGCCATAATAAATTCTTTGCTACACCTATACGAATTCTGTTTAATTTTATTGTTAACATGTACAAATTGTTACTTAAATATAAATTAGATTAATAGTCTCGCCTTTTTCTTAAAGGGGACCTCCATTTACGACGGTCATACACCTCTTCCTCACTCCCATAATATTTATGTATGGTTTTGACTGCTTGTTTTCTAGAACATTCCGGAAATTTCCTGTCCGAGCAGGTCAACCAGCCTCTTACCATTAATATTGTAAAGTTAAATAAGTTCACCTCAAAATCCCCGTTATACATCCTCTTCTATTCTACATTTCTTGCGTAATTCACTACTCATGATTACAAGGAATATTAATTATTAGTCTACGCAGCATATTACGTAGATATTATATATATGATATATGAGACGTATAATAGATGAGATTCAAACACCTAGCCAATTTCATTCCATTATCTTAAACGCTTTGCTAAATAAAGTTATTCTTAAACCTTAAACGCTTCGAGAGAATTTCATGTATTATTGCCGTTCTTTACTCATTGAAATGAATGAATGAAATAAATCCAATAATAGGCGGCGTATAGCTACGTAATTAGTAATCGCTGACTGGTTTTTTTAGTATTCACCGAGCAACGGCAATCAAAGGTAATTTTCGCATTTATACGCGTCGACCTATCCCTACAAACCATTCAGTTTTCGGTCAATTCACTTCTTATCACCTCTTTATGGTTTATCTTTACGTCTTGAATATGTTGATTCAATGGCACCTTGAGCACATGTAACAAGTTAATGAACAACAAGTAAAAAGTTTAAAAGTTCAAAGACACACAACTACGTACATACTGGTTGCATTTTTACTCTTTTAGTAATGACATTTTAAAAATGCAATATATGCTAATTCCAGGTAAATTTAGCATGCATTTAATAATGTTTTAAGTTATTAAGCTCCCAACATTAGACAGCTACTAATACTACTCCTGGATTTATTCCCCATAGCGTAGTTTTAATAGACATTACTGCTTACGATCACATAAATTAGAAAGTACAGGATAAGTGCACATTCATAATAAACATAAACAATAATGTGACACTATTAATTATTATGTAAGCATAAGTTGTATAAACAATAATATAGGTATAACACATATTACATAAAACTAATATTAAATATTAACATAAACTAATAATAATAAAATAATATACATTGAAATAAATAACTAAACTTAACTTAAACTAAAATATATCATTAAAAGGAGTCCCTTTAGGCAAGGTTCCGAAGATACTGGCAGCGTTCCCCCTTTGAATTGCTAGACTAATTCTTTGTCCGAGGTAGCTGCCAGATCTTCGGTCTCCTGTGATGTCGACTAACCTTTTTGAAATTTCTTTAAAAAGCTTTAAAGCGCTAGGACCCCACGGACCAAGGGTCTGGACACCGAAAATTTTAGTTGTATTATAATTAAAGTTAATATCTGAAAGCAATTTAAAAGTTTTGCTTTAGGAACAGACAGAACATAGATTGCGTTGTTAGTATTTAAGTTGAAAACGTAAAACGTCCGATTATAACTAACTTTATAAAAAGTAAAAATGAACGTTGTAACTAAGGTAAGTAGTAAGAATTCCACCATATTTATTTAACAGAAATCCGAGTATGTCCTATTTGCTTCAACTCTACCAAAGTCAACTTCCATTACCCGTGGCTTTGAGGAAATACGAGATTTTAACAAATAAACTTCGCGCTTAGACGATATCAAATTATTCTGAAACCATATAGATTTTCAATAGAATTATATTAACAAAATAAAACTTTGGGCGTTCTTCAAATCATAAAAAGTAACGAGTTATTTTATCTCGAGAGGGTCTCCTATTGTTTGAAATTTTTAATCATAATCCTAGAACTGAGAATTATCTTTTCGAGTCAGCCTCAGTTGCGGTATATTTAATCAAATCTCTGGAGTATTGTAACAGTAAGTTGCGAATAAATGAAGACACTGGTTTGTTCATAACGTGTATCTTTTGTTTCTATTTGTAACTCCGAAACTAAATGAAATATTTTTTATAGTAACTTATACTCTATTTTTTTAGTTAGAAAGCAAGTACTATCACGCCGAAAAAGTGTAGCAAAGTTGTTTTATAATTATTATTCGTCCTTAAACAAGATTATTTAAATGCATCGAACAAAATTTAATATTTTGATTTAAGTGTAAAATGCTGAAGTAGATAGTTAAATAATAATTTTATTTATAAAATGCGATGGGTTATATTAATGGAAAATCTTAGACCAATCTGAAAGCCTACTATCAGTGATCGGTTCGGTAAGCCCACAGCTCTGCCACAGTGCCTGCCGCGATAACCCTTATCACTACACGCTCCTTACCGTTTGTCATAAATTTTATCACTCCAATGAGCGGATGTAAGCGACGATCTTTTTTCGGCTTTTCTCCTCCGAGTTAACGAGGCGTAAATTCACAACCTTCCGAGTGTCTTTTTCCTTGTCACAAACACATGAAATTTTCACAAAACGTCTTTGCACAACACAAAAAATGTCTAATAAATTGAAGAATTCAGTCAAAAAGTGAAAAAAGTTTAAATGTTTATAGTATAGCAATTCCTATTAGAGGTAAGGTTTTCGTGTTATCGCGCGCTGGGCAAGTGTCAAACCGATTAAGGTTCCCGTTGCAGGCAGTCGCTCGCCCGGCGGCCAGCTGCGAACTGCGCGGCGCTGTGAAACTGAGTGAAGTCACAAGGGATGCCTCCCGCAGACACCGCAGCGCACGCGCCCGCCCAGATCGATACCCCGCCCTACGCCACCCTGGGGGGACGCGGCCCACACACGCATTCGTCGCGTCACACTTAAGACACGTTCGCTACTTCACTGCGTCTTGATTTTTTAAATAATTCCATTCCGAATTCTCTCTAGAGAGAAAAGCTACAGTAATTAATTAAAATTATTTTAGTGTTACCATAGCAGAACGTCAAAGATCTTAAATAAAAACTGTAACTGTTTATTATTTAATATTATATCACTTTTTTACTTCCAAACAAAAATATACTTTATTAAAATAGGTTAGTTTAATTTTATATTTTAGTTGCCAATTAAGATTTTTAATATAAATTGATATTGTTTTTGTATTAATATTATACTAACAATAATAGTATGTCGTTGAACTTAACTAAGTAGTAGCATAAAGGTAAAGATTAGTCGGTTTTGTGTCTTCGCCCAATCGCATAGCTAGGTGAAATAAGTCCGGACTGAAACCCGTTCAGTTACAAAATCGCCCTACAGGGCAAACTCTAAGAATTTCTTGTTAATTGCGGACCCTTAAAACGAAGCACTAGTCTATAGAGTTAAGTTATCAGAATAAACCTTCGCATGTATAACTGATCAATAGAGAATAATACGCCAAACACTTATATATTTGTTTAACTAATCATTCTAATTTACAGGCAAGATCAATAGATATATATATATTGATATTTAAATAATTCCATATATATTTTTCCCCTATACTATTCCATCTACAAATATTATACATAGTTACAGGAGTTGCATACACCTACATATTGCATGAGAGAGACAGTGTTAGTCGAGTGTTAAAAGCATTAGCTTCTCAGGATTTGTATCGTGCGTTCAGCCCATAAATTTTTCTTTCTATCAAAAGTCAAAGTCAAAAATCATTTATTCATGTAGGTAACACAATGTTCCCTTATGAATGTCAAAAAAAAGTATATATAATCGTCAAGTTTTTTGTTTTACACAACGTTTGTAAGGAGCTGCAATCATTACACCATGTTTCATACGTAATAAATAGTAATAAAATAAATTAAAAACAAATATTTGTCCTCTATCAGCAGGAGGCATGGTGAAATAGGAGCACGCACTTACATTCTCGTGGGAACAACACGCAAATACATAGTCGAAATAACTAACATCACCGCATACATGAATTCAAGTACGACCAGTAGCACCCGTTCACGAGTATGCGCACAATCATCACATACTTGTATGATACCGGCCGAAAATAGACCCAAAAAGTGACAACGTGGGTCAAGAATTCTGGTGCCCTATAAGCAAAAATGCTCAAAGAAACAGATGTACACAACTACCCCATGCTCAATGGGGACGGGATATACGTTTGTGAATGTCTATGCCGTATCCCGAATATATAAGGAAAAATTGACCTTGGACCTTACTTTGAAATATAGTCCCATATTTATTCTATTCTACAACTCCTACGAGATTTTAAAGTAAAGAAATAAACATCTTTATAAAAGAATGTTAAGTTGTATTGATCTACTCAGCTGTCTCGTTACAACTCGGTATGTTATTAAAATAATTCCCGCTTTCACATATTTATAAATGCAGTCACAAGAGGGTAACAGCGTGTCGAAATATTAATTTCATATGAGTTATTCAAGTGTTTAATTAAATGTTAATGTGACTCTTATTTACTCGTAACTAGTACTTATGTTAATACAATAATACAATATAAACATTATTTTAACATAAATTTGGATATTTTTGTGGGATTAATAAGGTTTACTAGAAGTAGTAGACAGTGTGAGAGAGATTTATATATTTTAGGTTGTATAATAACTGATAACTAATAAATAAATTCTGAAAAGGTGGGAGCTTGTAGTTTATTGTTTATCAGAATGCCAAATCATAAAATGACTGCTTCACGACTGATTTCAGAGCGACCGCCGATGCGAAAACCGCTGTGTGAGTTCGAAAAGTGAGTTACAGAATCGCAGGGCTGGTTCATTGAATAAAAAACAGCAAACAAATGTACTATGTATGTGTATTTATATATTATGCGATCATTCAACCCTATGCGCACAATTTTTTTGAAAAAGTTTTAATCTGGTAAGAACGTATAAGCAATAACAATATAAAATAACAATCGCAATTAAACAATTATGAACTTTTGAAGTGGTGATGGCTAGTATATGTAAAAACCTTATTTTATGTGTCTGACTTACAAGAAGATGTCAAAACTCTACTTTTTTTATACTCAAGACTTAAAAATAGTATAAGATTCACCTAAGTATACTTTGTTGCTTCCAAAGCTGGGACGTATCATAACATAATAAACAATAATTTTTAAAAACCTATTGATTATTATTGATTAAAAGTCAATATTTATTAACAATTAGTAAACCTGTGTATCGATCTACATAATATGTGTCACGTATTGAAATGTATTACCTTTTTTGTGATGTTTTATGACCGAGTTTTGTTGCGTTCAATGTGATTTTTTATAGTATACTAAGTTATAATGCAAAAATGTGTCAGTCAAGTTAAATTTATATTGTTATTTTTTATCTTTTATTCAAATAAATAAGATAAATAATTTAATAAGTAGAAAAAACAAGTCGTCTTATTTAATTTTGTAGATCTACACAGCTAAATTGTGTGTTATAAAAAGATGAAAGATAAACGTAGAGAGACACGTGAAAATAATGATAATACAATATTATGGAGGGAATAAATTTCTCGAGAGCGTCACACACGAGCGATGACTTGAAACCTGGCAAAACGAGTTCCGAAATACACGAACCCTTGTAACATCTGGGCCAACTGCTAAAGAATTTTATTCTTGAATGCATAAAATATCCTTAAGTATTTATGAAAACGCTCCTATTATTTTAGAAGGATACCTTTTTACTTAAATAATAATTAATACGTATTCGAACATGGTAATTACAATATTTACAGAGATTTTTTCCGCATATTTTATTTTTTTCATAACACGACCATTTTTTTAGTTATACATGATATATGTTGGTCTTAATTCTGTAGTCCATAATTTTTAAAATCAATATGAATGTGTCTAAAACTGTATGTGCTTAAATATAAATAAATATATAACGTATTGTAAATATTTCACATTATGCATACCTAAACGCGATCATATCTGAGCTCTTACATTATATTCTACCTCTAATTTTTGATCCGCTTAGAGATATCAATGGCAGACCTAAAATAACTTAAAACTCACTACGTAGCAGGTGTTTCGGTCGACGGGCAATAAAACAACGTTTATTGGTTTCACTTTTACGGTTTTCTTATTCAATTCTTTCAAGTTAGAGAATATTACCGATGAAGCAATAAAACATGTTTACCATGTTATTACATAAATATTTTTTTTATTATTGTAGGTGCTTTTTGTGTATTCCTCTCAACTCGAAGATTACGACAGTATAATATGGAACTCATATAGATATATAGATATTTTTAGTATTGACCAACTGACTTTGTAAGCAGTAATCAATACTAAAAACTGCCTTACCACATAGAGTCTTTCGGATTGCTCTTGTATAAGTAAAATAAAATAGTATTTAATAAAGGTTTGAAACAATAGTCTAGTATTTTAACAAACAACAATAATATACTTAGAATAGTAAGTAAGAAGGACATAGAAGAGCAAATGGTCATACTTTAGGCCGTACGCCAAAATAATACTAAGTAAGGTCCAGGTAAACGTTTGTCTTTCTAGTTTTTGAAGTGAAACTTGTTAAGGCGCACGAGGGTATTTCTTTACGAAAACGTCACGAAGATGTGCAGCGTTTTTGTCGAAGAAAATTTAAATATTTTTTCAATTTTATTTCAAATTTAGTTTTCGACACTTTTAATATTTTAATGATAATAGAATTCCTAACACATCTTCCTTTTAAGTCCCTCTAAGTCTCGGAAATCTAATGTTTTAGATTTGTATAAATATGAACAAGACTTAAAATTAGTTTGCCAAAGTTTCACTTCTGACATGTGTACTTTGTACGCACGCACTTTTTTTACCTTGAGTGTAAAAGGTGTGCATTAGAAAATATACATTTACAAGATTATAATCTTTTAGCTGATTAGGTATACAAAATTTCGTAATCGTAGCCTCAAAGTAAAATCGCGCGTAGACGCTCTACGAAATCGATTCGCTATACACATTTTATGCACACTCCGCAAGAACAAGCCAATTTTAAAAATTGATCTTTTTCATTAAAAATATGCATTTTAGCTATAAATCATCACGACTCAAAGAACTTAGTTATATTTTTACAGTACAAAAACAGATAATGCCGGACTCGAAATCGCCTGAACAATTTTGAATAGTATAAAAGAATTCTATAGAACCACGGCTTAATGAGTAACAAAAGGTAAATTAGGCTACTTCAAATCAATAAGCGATATTAGCGCTCATTGCAAGCTCTGGATTATGCATCAGTAAATTTATTTAGTAAAATCCATTTGTTTATGAGGCTATTTCCAACTGAATACAAAATTAAGTACTGTCTGGGCTAGCAATTAAAACGCAGTTATTAAAGTTTATTTAGTAACTCGTATACATTGCACACCATAATAAAGATTTTAAGATGCAAATTCTATGAAATGAGACTTTATTGGTTGTGAACGAACTTATTTGTGCCTTATATACTGAGTCAATTTTAAAGAAAAGTCTTTGTGTCCATATAAATAGAAGTACTTTCTTTTAAAATTTTGTATTAAATGCAATATTACTTAATCAGTAAACTAGAAATTTTCTTTATAAAATTACTCTAAATTACCACTACTAACTTATTTAACTTGTTCTTCCAATTTGGAAATTTTATAGACAAAACGATGGGAAAAAGGCAGTCCAGATAATTATTGATTAAAGTCCATAGGTGAGGACTGTTTGAGTATTTGCTTCATCCTGGAGTAGCATTACTTGGCAAACACTTGGCTCTCTCCCCTCTCCCTGTTCCCACAAAATACGCCTATCACCTGTAACCCCTGTGAGTAATGAATCGCAATTTTATTGACTTCTAATCTCATATATTTTATCAAAGGTCAAATACCTTCTTTCCGTTCTTCGTTCCGTTATTTTCTAAGGCTAATCTCATAACTGCCGATATTGTTGTGTTACACAAAGATTAATGGACAAATGAGTAATATGATAATATTTATATACTGTTAAGTCATATACCATTGGGATCATGCATTTATAAGAAATAAAATTCTTTGTTTAAAATTATCAATTTCTATAAGAGTAAAAATTACCATGAAGGAGGAATTAGGAACTACCTGCCTGCAGCGAAGTTATTATAATTTAAATTTTTTTACTTAAAATATTATTGTTTTAACTAGACTACTTAAATTTAAAATTAGATATTAACTTATACATACTATGAACGTATCATCTATGTGAACTAATTTAGCTAATATATTAATTTATAATTAATGAATCTTTGAACAATTGGTCATAACCAATGGCGATTTTTTTTTTCACACATAATGAAACAATGTAGTGCTGATCTATGTATAAAAAAAACAGCAAACAACGCTCACTAATCTAGCGACCTAAAATGTAAGGTTAATTTGCGTCGAAAAGAGAAACTTTCATCACTCCCTATCCTGAGCCTTTTCTCGCCAGTTACCTACAGTAATTGTTTGTTGGACCCACGGAATAAATAAATAGGGATGGAAGGGTAATCTAGACACCACAACTGTGTAATGTGAAGTTTGAAGGTAAAGATATATGTTTATACTTCATAGATGTGCCGAGTAAAATGGTGGTTGAATAGTGATTCGAGTACATAATTCGAGCTTTGATTATTATACACTTTTTTAAAGTAATTACAACTACTTAACGGGTTTTGTAAAACAAATAACTTTGGTTATAAATATAGTCGTAGAGAAATAGTTTTTTTTTTTCATCCTCGTAATAAATTTGAATTATTTACACGTTTATAAGTGTATGTATGAATAATTTATATTTGATTTGAATAGATTCCTATAACCCGGTATTTTAGTAATAAGAGACTAATGAGTAGTTGCGTTGTCACGATTATATATGTGAATAGAGTTCAAAGAACAAGAGATGCAATGTTTATTTGATGCGTTAATAAGTAAAAATTTACGAACATTTACATTTGCAAACAATAATTTGAGTATTTGTATAAAAAACATACTATTTAGCTTTGTTAATTGTTAATAATTTCCAAAATTAACTTCAGTCCGAAAACAGCAAGCTGTCATAAAGTTTCCAAACGCTACGTGGTTTCAAAGTTGGCCCTAATTACTCAATGCATTACATACAAACATGCTAATCTGTATTGTTTGTAGTTTTCCTTAATGAATTATATATAATAAAAACTAGTTTCAGGATCACGACGTATAATAGATTGCTACAACGAAACGAAATTCGCATGAGTTAAGGGAAAAACACGAATAAGAAATGTGTGGAAAGAGAACCGGCGAGTCAGATATGTGAACTTATGCATACTGAATATTCATTATTTGCTACGCACCATCTCATTTATTAACAAATTTAAAAATATATTTTTTTTCATAGCAATTAAGATTATTCCTGATTCCGCACAGACTTTATTTAACTAATTTTACTATGATAATTGTACTTCATGTTGGAAATTATAACATTTCTTTATTACCTTTAAATTTAAATACACACACAATAATTATTAAAATTTAATTAAAGACCTAAAGTTTATTACGATCATTACCGATACAGGAGAAAATGACTTTGTATCGATTAGTTGAAAAATATACACATCTTTTCCATTTTATTATATTATAGATAAAATATATAGATACTTATATTTACAGATACAAAATATCAGGCCTACTCCATCAAACTGATATCCATTGACTAACTCAACAACGACGAAATCCAATATTAATGTTCAATATTCGATATTACGGAATCAGTATCGCCATTTAAGTTATCAGGTAAGCTGTCTGTTCGCTAATCTCTTATTACTAAGCCAACTACGCATAACGTGCATACGAAACAATTCAAAATTGCTTTCACTATATCTTTGGGTTTTAAAGTTATTTAATGCCAGAAAGATTGGTTAGTTTAAAGATATTACTATGAAATGAATATATTTAGGCTGTATTCTATGGCCTGTTTAAATAAAATATAGGTATCAGTTCTACCAAATATTTAATTAATTTACTATGTTCTAAAAAATAGCCGAATTTGTAATTATTATGTCAAGGCTCATATCTCTAAATAAAATACTTTTAATACAATTATCTCGACACATCTGAAATCATTCGCTGATTTCAATAGAGACTGACCAAATACGCCGGAGATATCATAGTGCAGTTGCGTGTGCGTAAACACAAGACTTTGTGGAGGAAGAATGGTGAACCTCCAACCTCAAGGGAGGAGTCTAATCACTGACTGGCCCCAAGGGCTCAGTAGATAAGGTCGAGAAGATGTATATTAGTGGGTGGAACTTCGTCAGTGATTTTCATGGTATCGCGTCATCGCAGCGATTATCCCCGTAGAATGTAGGTTTCACCACAACTTTCTTCATATTTTTCTTCGTAATTTGTAACCGAAACTCAACCCAACCAATGCCCAACATTCTAAACTGCAGCAGTTCAGGGTGACCCCCTTATTAATTGAAAAAATCCATCTTTCAAATAAGTAATTTTTCGTTTCTTTATACCAGATACATGAGGTATCCAACTCTATTCATAATATGTTCTGTGGCCTACAACGAACTTAGACGCCGAGAATTTGCACTTTCCATGTATTTGATAAAGTTAAGTGCCTAGGCATCAGGATGCCTGATGGCACGTTAGGAGGCGACATTGACCTCTCAAATAGGGTATAAAGGTCACAAGGTATGGAAATAATTAATAAATTGCATAGATTAACAGAGGTTTTTAATTGAGCGTTGAGTGAACTGACAAAGTTTGCTTTATATCAGTTCCTATACTGTAAGAAATTGTTAGTCTTTTTGTAAATATTTTCATCTATTACCGTTTAATGTTGAGTTTATCTTCTATTTATTAATTAATTTATTTAAATCAAATGAGTAGTTTAGTTGATGCGGTGCTATGAGATTGTTTTGTTTTATAAAGGGGAGACTACGGTAACCAGATAAATCTCTTAATGCTGCAAACGTGTATGTTAAACTTATATGAAACAATTTAAAATCGCTCTCGTCACATCTCAGTATTTACTGTTTACAGGCTATGTTTGTACGCTACATGTAAAAATGTAAACGAGAACAAAGAGAACGACATTCCGACGATACAAGCTTCGCAGTGTTTCTCTCAAATATTCACCCACAAAGTGAAATTTCTTTTCAATTCGTAAGGTGAATTGATACGCTCGTATTGAAAACCGTAAACCATGGGATATAAAGAAATGTTTACAGATAAATTTTTCATTTCTAAAGTATCAAATATCTATTTTTGCAAACGCGAAATGCTCCATGATTGCTCATTCGTTTTATTATATGAATTTTGATTTAACTAATAATATGTTTTACGGTTAATAAAAAGCATATCTTCACTTATTTTCAACCATTTACAGACATTTCTGTAAGACTTTTGTACAATATATACAAAGGTATTTTGCTAATTCTATTGCGGTTCGTCAGTACCTTTTCGGATCCCCTTCAGCGGAAACCCGGAAGTAATCAATTCGTTGCTCAAGTACCTTTTTACCAAGCTATGTACTGTTGTGTGTAGTAATTTTTATTGTATACAATTCAGTTGTGTGAGTGGTAATAGGTGCTTAGATTAACTGAAATTAAAGGAGGCGGAGAGTTTCTGGTCTGTTCTACGTCGTTAATTTGAGAACTGTTTGTCAATATTTTTTTTATTTAGGTTATAACTGTTCATGAATGAATTTATTATATGAATTGTATTTAAAACTATTATATTGTAATAATATGAATATTATCGTATCATCTTGACGTTCATCCTTCCACAACTGACTTTTAAGGCAATTTTTGCCGCGCACCACCACTATGTGGAACCAGTTGCCCACTGAAGTATTTCCGAACCAATATACTTAGGGTCCTTCATGAAAAGAACGTACCGATTCTTAAAAGGTCGCGACCCCTTTGGCATTGAGAGTGTCCACGGGCGGCGGTATCACTTATCATCACTCCCAGATCTATAAAAAAAGCACAAAATGATACTGATTATAATCCTCGAAAATTCTAACTTTAGACAATGTTGGGAGTTAAGAAGTTATTCTCTGACTCGAAAACCTGTAACCTAACCTACCTGGTTAAGGTAACATTTAATTGCAGGAACTGTGTTTGGACCTAAACGCTTTCACTTAAATAATATAAAACTATTATTATTTTATTAATTGAGTCACAAATTTGTTTGAAGCAACATAAAAATCTTATTAATTATTTTAGAATCACAAAAAATGCGATCATAATATAATTAATAATAATTAAAAGATGTCTTAAAAGTTAGTATTATATCAAGTCTTTTTATGCCAGTTTTGGGGTACTCAGATAATGGTTGAGTTTCATGAGCAATTAACTTCAGTCTCGTTTTAATGTTATGATGGCTTACGATTGTTTAACTTTCCTTTTGTTAAAACCATATTATCCTTGAATGCATAAAGAACAAACTTCGCCGCAATAATAATCCTTTTATCAGGCTATTCAGTATTTTGCAGGTAAATTCAAATCTATACTTTTTAACGAATTACAACAATATATATATATATAAAATAATAAAAACAATTTAACAATATTGAGTTGAGGTTCATTAAAAAAAATATTATTTATATTGATAATTTCGTATAAAGGAAAGTATTTTTGTTCATTTATTGTATGTATACTTGTAGTTATAAATATGCTTCACACTTGATGAGATAAATGGAAAAAATATATTTTAAAAACACCTAATCATGTACTATAACTAACAAATATTGAAAAATCAATTGCTGAAGGTTTTTTTATACATACATTTTTATTATTTTAATACATACATGACTGCTTTTCATTACTACATTGCTATTTGATTATTTATTGAAATAATTATACTTTGCGGTACGGAAATTACATCACTTCACTGTTGCTAACAGCAAGATAGAAATAAAGTAATGAATTGTTTTTATTGATTGTCCATGGTTTGGGGAAAGCAATCTGGTATCCGGAAGGTGTCTTCTAAACGTCATTTATTAGATTGTATTTTATGAAAAACTTAACATAAATGTTCATTCATATTCATAGAAGGAACAGACCTAAATATTGCTTTCCAATCCTAAAAGAGAACATTACATAAATACGAAGCAGAGTTTGTTTTAGTGTTATACATGAAACATTCTTCTTATTTTGTATGATAAGTATTTTTAAACACCTAGTTTAGTTGTTTTTTCATCTGGATATTCATTCTCGAACTTAAAACAACTATTTCTAAAAATATTAATATCAGTAACTTATTAACACTTTATTTCCAAATTTAATATACAATTATAACAGTAATTACCTCATGATTAATTCGTCTTTGTTTCTTTATTTTAACTTGGTTTGTAAAAGACAATAAAAGGAATTATTTGTCCATGAATATTAATGAACTGGGATTCGCACTCATCGCTTCGCAACTGCTTTTATCGCGAAATAATATAATGGCTTCCAAATTCTTATTAAGCTTCCAATAAGTCGTTATCATATATTGTAAATAAGTGGGTCTTATATTATTAATACGTATTGATGTATTAACTTATGGCGAAGTGGTTGCCATAGATATTGACGGTCGATATTAGGTGCACCAAACCCATGACAGACAACATTGGAAGGGATAGGATAATAACACGTATCCAAGTTAAGATTTAGTAAAACACGATTATTTACACCAGTAACCTATTTAAAGTCAATTTTTAACACTTAAATATAAATAAATCAAAAACAAAAATTTTAGTTTAAATTAAAATCTTATTATTATTATATTTACGTAATAACAAACATATTACAGATCTGTAAAAACTGTTTTTCAGTTCGTATTCTTTATTAATATTTAATTAATAGAAGCACGATTCATACTAAATGAGTTATAATTTTTACCTCTAACACTCTTTTTTAAAAAAGATACAGATGTTTATGGTGCCACAGTCTTTGAAAACAAACAAAAATTTGAAACATAAAAATACTAAAGTTACGTACCAGTGGCGCTATATACGTAAAGTGGCCTTTAAATTCTGAGCCTCAGATTTATGTATCTGTTCGATAATAATTTCTAATTGGCAAGTAGGTGATCAACCGTCTGTACCTGACACACACCGTCGACATTTCGACTAAGGCATGCGTTTCGTCACGTTCATCGTACAAGCGAGTGTTAAGTACGCACATAGAGAAAGTCCAGCGGGGCACAGCGGGAAATCGAACCTACAACCTCGGGGATTAGAGTCGCACGCTGAAGCCAATTCTACTATTATTAACTTTTGGTATTTAACTGTGATATTATTTTTTCTTTATTTGACAATTGTATATTGATTTAAATGTATCTATATTATTTATCTATTTTGAATTTATTATTACGCTGGGAAATATAAAACTTAAGGTGTTCAACCGTTACGCTCAACATATTCTTTTACGACCACGAATTTCTACTACGCAATTGAGGTTTTCTGCATTTATGTCACCAGTATTGTAATTTTATTCGTCAATGTAATTTCATTATGTTTATAAAATTTAATTTACATTACATTAAGTTTGTGCTATAAAAGTAAATCGCATTTTCAATCAGCTTATAGCCGAATTGGTTTTGTTGAGTAATACCTACATACATTTATGATTCCCATTATATATGTATACTTAGTTATAGGTATGTATACTTATTCTGTAAATTGTGATTGTCTCTTGCCGCTAATGGAATAAGAAAGAGACTGGATTCTGTGTCTATTCATAGTTCATAGCGAAGGATTTTCATAAGACTTACGAATACAAATTAAATGTACATTTAATCTAAATTTATTGTACTTGCAGTAACACAGTTTTGCATACTGAACGATTTATTTTCCTAGAAATTGTGCGGCTTCTGTCGACATAAAAGTAATAGTAAGGTGTTCTAAGAAAATTAAATTATGTTTAATATAAGAGAATGCTCCGTGTGATTTTTATATGCAGAACATAAAATGAATATTTTTTTAACTTTTAAAACGCAATTTATAATTATTACCTAATGTCAATACTTCAATGGCAGCAAAATGTTTTAATAATATACCGTTTATTGTATCATAAGTATACTAATTTATTTACCCCATTTAAGAACAAAGGAGATATTTGGCAACAAGGCTGCTCGCTCGTACATAAATGAATACGCTCTTCTGACCTCCGATTGCCAAGTATTTAAAACTTTCACTAACAGAAGCTTGCACAAACTAATTGTGTTAATTGAACACGAATTTATTAAGCTTTCTAATTTTAGGGATTGTTTATAGATTTGCTACCAATTTCCTTATTTAAATACAACAATAACCTTTGGTCTTGACAGTATTAATTGTTATATAAAACTTAATTAATATTCCAGCATTAAATTCTTTAAAAAATCACACTCACTCGCTCGTTGACTCTGCGACCCAATAAATACATAAATTACCTAATCTAATATTAATACCAATTTATAGTATATAGACAAGGTATGATAAACACTACCGCTAGTTATTATTAATGTAAATTTTATATTATTAATGTAAAGGTGGCAAAAGATAAATCCTAGTATCATTGGAATTCAGTCAATATCGCTTATTTTCTGACATAATTAACTGATACAATGTAACACAGACTTCTCTTTTCAGAAATAAAAAGATAAAATGTGAATAAATTGAGCCTGAAACAATTTTGGAGTTGTTAATTAACACTTATTTTTAACACTCCTTTAACAAGTTGTCGCTACGCTTTTCCAAGAGTCCAATTAATGCGAGTTGAGAAATCTCTGATTTCAACATAAATTTTGTCACTGATAATTAAGAGGTGGTTACAGATAAACAATCTTCACAACTGAAAATTATTTATTTTGTATAAAATTATGTGTATACAATATAGATAGAATATATGTCTGCTTAAAGTCGTATCCTTAACTGTTATTTCAACCATTTAGAAAAAAAAAATAGGCTCCACCAATAATCCATTTCATGGCTTAAGTCTTAATCTAATGGATGTCTCTGAATATCGCTGTGATAATTATCAATTAAATACCCAACACAGAGACAGAAATTATTTTCATTATAATACAGAAAAACTGTTGTTAGCATTGAATGAAATAAAGAAGATAGCCATCCTAACCTACAGACTGGATATGTAAAAAAAATTACACGTAGGTCCAACAAAATAACCTATAATCTAGGCTTTGAAACTATTTATTTATTTGCCTTATATTATCATTTCGTGACATAAGGAAAAATGCCTTTTTGACTCTAAAACGGTAGGTGTGGCAGACATAGCAGAACCTTTCTTGACGTGAAGGTTGCGAGACTTCATTACCTAAATAGCTATTGGAGCCTTTTACAACGTAATACCCTTTCCACCAGATTTTAACTCAATACCACTGAGATAAGCGACTAATTAGCTAGAGAATTTTCCTAATTTACTTTACCCTTATAAAAGCTACATACAAAGTTTAATCTGAGTATTTCACTTAATAGCAATACAAAATTCCTTACGAAAAAACGATACTGACTCCAAGATTAACCATAATTAAAATGTATTGCAACTTTGAATACCATATTCATCACATCACATAGCAAAATTGTGCCTTTAAGAGAAAATAAAAAAATTATATAATTAAGAAAATAATTTTAAGTATGCTCAATAACTTTAATGCCCAGGCATAAAAATAAATATAAAAACATCCTCCTTTTAAAGCTGATTATAATAACAAATAGATTAATATATTAGATACATTAATACCTAAGTAGGGCAATACTCATAATGGTAATGGAAAAGTTATAACTACTTGCCGACAGATAGCCCCACGTTCCAGATCATTTAATTTCATTAGAAACTTACGCTCTTCAAAGTCAGTGAATTTTGCTCATAACCGTAAAATACGTAAATGGAATCTTAATTGCAAATCAAATTATAAGGGGATGTTTTATTTTATCATAATGATCGGTAAAATGTTTTTAAAAATACGATGTCTTTACGTATTTTAAATAAGGTCTTTGTATTGTCATGAATTCAATTTTTTATATCTATACAATTCTAAAAGTTATAATTTATGTAAATAAATCTGAAATTAGGTTCGAATGGCTGTACTCAGAGGAGTGTTTGTCCCACCATTAACGTATGTAGTGAATTGTGGGTTTGGCAGAGAAAAAATGAAGGTAGAATAAATTGAAATAAGGGCGTTAAGAAGTATGGCGAATGCTACACGCTCGATATTTATCGTGATATTTATCTTGTATTTTTTTAGTATACTACACACTCGATACGAATCGCGTCAGTACGACGGTAAATTTCATTGAGTACACTCGTACGTTTCGTGTTATAATAATGAGTAACAATATTAAGAAAGCTTGCGTTGCTATTATTATATTAGCGATAGCATTGAAAAAACGTATAAAGCGAAAGAAATGGGCGAAACATTGGTTTCAAGATAGAGAAAAATATACACATCTGAATTTATTAAATCAAATTACCCTATCAATCGGCTTTTCATTTTTATTCAAAAATTTCAGCATATGAAATACCCAAGACTTTGGATTGTATACATTTTCAGCTGCAGCACCCGATCGCTTCGAATCTGTTATTTTTTTTAATTCTTTTCTATAGTTCGATTTTAATGAATTGATCTTGGCAATCACGTCCTTAGCTGTCGCGCCTGGTTTAATTTTCTTAAAAATTTGAAGCAGCTGCTCATACGCATTCGCCCTTTTCACTTTATTAATTATGTTTGCATTTGAGCTGTCCCATATCTCAGGTAGTGTTTCTAATACAAGTATAAATTCTTTCATTAAAAGTGTTTTTGGTCGTTTGTTTGAAGTGCGCTGGGCGCCGACTCAATATGCGCGTCCTCTTCCATCGCTGGCAGAATTAATTGTGACGCGATAAATATCGACCAGAGACTAGACGCTCGATATTTATTATGGCGAATGCTACACGCTCGATATTTATCGTGATATTTGGATCGTGATCCAGAATTACGATGTGTAGTACAGGCGTATCACGATACGTGATACGGATCGCTGGATTTCTAGAAATCTAAAAATCCACGATCCGTATCAATTATCGTCGATAAATATCGAGCGTCTAGTCTCCTGATCGATATTTATCGCGTCACAAGTAATTCTGCCAGCGATGGAAGAGGACGCGCATATTGAGTCGGCGCCCGCCGCACTTCAAACAAACGACCAAAAACACTTGAAAGAATTTATACTTGTATTAGAAACACTACCTGAGATATGGGACAGCTCAAATGCAAACATAATTAATAAAGTGAAAAGGGTGAATGCGTATGAGCAGCTGCTTCAAATTTTTAAGAAAATTAAACCAGGCGCGACAGCTAAAGACGTGATTGCCAAGATCAATTCATTAAAATCGAACTATAGAAAAGAATTTAAAAAAATAACAGATTCGAAGCGATCGGGTGCTGCAGCTAACAATGTATACAATCCAAAGTCTTGGGTATTTCATATGCTGAAATTTTTGAATAAAAATGAAAAGCCGATTGATAGTCGTCCATTTCTTGGTATTCCCGAATTTGATTTAATAAATTCAGATGTGTATATTTTTCTCTATCTTGAAACCAATGTTTCGCCCATTTCTTTCGCTTTATACGTTTTTTCAATGCTATCGCTAATAATATAATAGCAACGCAAGCTTTCTTAATATTGTTACTCATTATTATAATACGAAACGTACGAGTGTACTCAATGAAATTTACCGTCGTACTGACGCGATTCGTATCGAGTGTGTAGTATACTAAAAAAATACAAGATAAATATCACGATAAATATCGAGCGTGTAGCATTCGCCTATGTGTATACAAAAGGGAATTCTTACGTGGTTTAGCCTTAGTTTAGGTTTAGCACGAATGAAAAGCGGCTTACGAAGTAGGATATACAAGGCAAGCAAGGATAGTGAGTTTGGGCTGGGTAGGACTTGTCGTACATACCTGGGCCAAATCCAGGACGTACAAGAGAATGGACAGCTCTCAAGTACCCATAAACAACGAGCATGCATAGTGAATGACACGGATGAAGTGAGAGATGTAGGTCAAGATGAATTTAACAAGTGAAGATCTGTGGTCTCTGCCTACACCTTTGGGAAAACCTATGGAATGTAAGAAATAAATAAATAAAAGTTCCAACTACGTAGAACTAGAAGAACCAATAAGAAATTCTCCGCTACACTTCGCCATGTTTTTTCTTTAACAACATTCTTATAAGGTGCTACATCATACATGACCTATTGAAACAATCATTTCAATTTCTCTTAGTACAGATATAATAAACGAATAATATATTTTTAATAGATCCATCTAAACTTGGTAACATATTTAAGGCGTATTAGCGAACAAGACTGACCAAAAGAGGAGCAAAGAATTATCTTTATTTTACAATAGTATTTAATGTAAAAATACGTAAATTGAATAAGTTGGCAGAAGAAAGTAGCCTCGGATTAAATTTATTTGAGAACTTTTTGCAATTTCAAGTGAAGGTTAGCATAATTGAGAGTTTGAACTCGTTTAGAAGTGATGTATTCTTGCGACTATCTTCTGATATTAAGATTTCAGAAAACCAGACATTTTGTTATAATAAACTCCCTTAATTTACATGAAGAAAATTTTATTCCAAACGCATAATTTCTTAGCAAACTTAGTTTATGTTTATAGTAGTTTCTTAATTTAAGGTAAGGTTTGAACTTGAAGTGAACTTGAATAACTCTAACATTCAGAAATCTCTTTTGCTACCTGAAAACTACTAATGTTATTTCAGCTGTTTTTAATAAGGCACAATAATTATTGTTTCAAGGTAACATTTATCAGTAAGTCCCATTTGGATAAGCAAAACAATGTTTCATTTTTCTTAATTAGATCTGCCATAGTAATAAGATTTTACAAGCAATTTATTATATTTCATTCTCTACGCAGTAAATTTGATTAACGTGCCAGAGACATCTAGCATTAGTCATATATTGTGGTAACAACAAAACGAAATTAACTAATTAAAACAGCTTTTCTGCATTGATTCATCAAAAGTTCTATAAATGAACGATAATACAGATTATAAACTTTATTGTGTAGCGTAACAGCGTATGACAAAAACGGTACAATTCTCAGTACCAGTACTTCGCACCAACTGAAAATACTTTAAGATTATTTTATCTACAAAGTCAATTCTGATTAGAAGGAAAAGACTATATGTATATTATAATGTATCCTATAAAAACCACACTAAACTAGATTTATAGAAAACCAATTTTCCATAAATAATAATAATAATAATAATAAAATATTTATTTGTTTTCTCTCACACAAAAAAAAAAAAATACAGACACAAAATACAAATTTCAGCATTAACAGGCAAAATCTGTGTGAGAGACTGGCGACTGTACTAGGATACCTGTATTACAGATTGCCAGTCCCTCCGCATCCGGACCGAATGGAATTTAAGTAGGTACATCAATTTGATCGAGAAACTATTACAAATATTACAAATATACTCACATTTAAGTGGGTGTATGTGATGGTGCATGTATGGTTTAGTGTATGTAAGTGTTAATGTATGTATGTGTTAGTGAATTTATGACTTAGTGTATATATGTCTTAGTGAAGCATATATGAGCCTGGGTGATAGTGTACCTATGTACTCGTATACATAACGTGTTAGTGTTAGGTATTAGCTGAGGACTACTAACAACTTCTCAGTCCCCTCGTAGTCTAGATTTTTAAGCCATTTGACTGTAGCTTTTTTACACTCATATTTAGTAAGCGGATATATGTTGATCAACCTGTTTATCTTGTTATATAGGTGACAGCCCATAAAACCAAAAAACCTTCTTGAGAAAGCTGTGGACCAACGGGTATCTGAGGTGCAGACTTTATATTTGTATCGTTTGTTGTCATTCAAAGAAGGATCATAGCGAGTTATGGAGTGTTGTTTGAGCACAGTGTTCAGTATAAATAGTTGACGAACACTCAACACGTCAGATAAAAGATATAGATCTTTGGTAGGGTAAAAAAATGGTTTAGAATAACTTACTTTCAATAACGCACGCTGAGCCCTCTCCAGTTTTATAAGATTAGTTTTACAAGCCCCTCCCCAGACAGTAACACAATAGCTTAAAACGGATTGGCAGAGGGATTGATAAACCACTTTAATTATCGATTTTTCAGCAATATTACGGAGATTCTTAAAGGTGAAGATAAGTTTCCGAGTTCGCGATAGTAGCAGGTCAATGTGGTAGTTAAAATTTAGCGTGCTATCAACAACGACACCTAGATACTTAGTATTGTTGGCAACAAAGATCTTTTGACAGTCACAAGAATCAGTATCAGAACATACATGAGCAGTTAAACCAAGGTTAGTACTAGAACCAGGAGTTTTTATATAGAACGGTATACATTTAGTTTTATTGACATTGATAGTTAGGGCATTCATTCTGAGCCATTTGTTAACAACGTCGAATCCTCTTTGAGCAATGTCGACAGTATCTTTCCAGCTATCACCATGAAACACAAGTGCAGTATCATCTGCAAATGTTATTATTTTACCATTTTGTAACTGGAGGTCACAAAGATCATTGATAAATGCCAGAAACAGTGTCGGACCTAAAACACTACCCTGTGGCACACCATAGCGTATCGGCAAATCGTCACTAACAATGTTGCCCACCCTTACTCTTTGCTGTCTATCACTCAAGTAGCTTTCAAATAGTTTAAGCTGCAAACCACGTATACCCAAAGCCTCCAATTTATCCAGCAGAATAGGACCAGCGACCGCGTCAAAAGCTTTCGCAATGTCCAAAAATACAGCTAAAATTTTATTTTTCTTATTTAGTTTTGTAACAATATTATAATTGACGACTTATTGGTGTAGTGGTTAGTACCCCTGACTACGAATCCATGGGTCCCGGGTTCGATCCCCGGCTGAGACGAACATCGATGTGATGAGCATTTGGTGTTGTGCTTAGGTCTTGGGTGTTTAAATATGTATTTATATGTCTATCTATCTATAGTATGTATGTATATCCGTTGCCTAGTACCCATAACACAAGCTTCACCAGCTTAGCATGGGACTAGGTCAATTGGTGTGAATTGTCTTTAAAAAAAAAAAAAAAAAAAAAAAAAAAAAAAAAAAATATGATCAGTTAATTGATGAACTGCGTCGCTTGTTGATGAACCCGGTCTGAATCCAAACTGTGAGCTGGAGAGTAGGTTATTACTTTCTAAATAATCGATGAGGCGTTTGTTAATCAATTTCTCAATGATTTTGGATAGGGTAGATAGTTTAGAAATAGGTCGGTAGTTACCGACACAATCTCTATTACCACCTTTAAAAACCGGAATTACTTCAGCTAGCTTGAATAGGTCCGGAAAGATCCCTGTAGAAAGAATCAAATTAAATATATATGTAAGTGGAGGGACTAAGATTTCATGATAACGTTTGAGAAAGGCTCCAGAAATATTATCTCTGCCCGCAGCACCGTCCTTCTTCAGTTGCAAGATAAGAGATTGAACTTCAACTTCATCAGTAGGTAGCATGACGAATGAGGACAGTGTAGGATTGATTGATGGTTTTTTATAAGAGCTATTAGAATATGATTTTTCGGCAATATCTTTCCCGATAGAAACGAAATATTTATTAATGTTGTTGACTGAGACCATCGGGTCCAGTGGAGAGACCAATTCAAGTGCAGTGCTAGTTGTATTGTTAGAGTAGGTTAGTTGTTTGATAGTGTCCCAGAGAACTTTTGTATTAGTCTTAGCAGCTTTAAGTAGGCGGTTGCTCTCATAAGTATTTTTAATATTTTTTAAAAGTGAGTTGCAGAAATTTCTATACCTCTTGTAAGTTAACGTTAATATTTCGTTACTAGGATTTTTTCTTGATTTTTGATGTAGTTTGTCACGATGCTTTACACATCTTAGTAGACCTGCAGTCATCCAAGGCCTCTTGATCCTTTTACGATTTGGGATGGTTAAAGTTTTCGTATTTGCTTTAATTACAGTGTCAAGCGCAGTCAGAAGAAATGCTGTTGCCTCATTGGGATCAGTCATTTTATATACAAGGCTTAGATTTAAGTTCTTCATAGCATCGTCCAGAGACGGGTAATCAATCTTTTTCAGAGATGAGTATTTGTCAGTCATAGTGCTACGTTCAAGTTTCAGAATTAAAGTGTCGTGATCCGTGACTGAGGTTTCAGCAACATAACAAAAGACGCGATAGGAACATTTTAGTATTACATGGTCAAGACAAGTCCTGCCATGAGTTGGAAATATGTGGGCTGGCAATAAACCGTGAGAAGCCAACATATTCAAATACGTTGAAGAATTAACATCCTTATTGTTATCCAATATATCAATATTGATATCACCTATCAGAACTTTATGTGGACTACTAATCTCAGAAAGAAGTTTGTCAAGAGATACCAAAAACCGTTGAACATCTTTGTAACCAGGTGGTCTATATACTGCAATTAGTGTTACATTATCCTCAAGGTTAATCAGTAAACAGTTGGCATCACAAAGGTCAGGCTCGGATATAACTAATTTCAAATGTTTTTTGTAAAATACTACAACTCCTTCATTCTGTGTGAAGTTTTTCTCGGTTAGAGCAGAGTTGTATCCCTCAAGAGATGGTAAGTTACGATTATTATGCAGCCAACATTCCGTTAAGATTATTAAGTCCCAATCAGTCCTGGATCTAAACAATAAGGTTTGAAAATCAGAAAAGTTACGATTTATACTACGAATGTTTTGATGGATAATTTTTAGACACTTATTCGGGCAGTTCATAAGTCTCTGGCAGTCCTCTATGTCACAAAGAGAAGATTGTGCAACATCAAGTTTATCGATATCATTTATAATTGCATTAGTTTTATCGAATTTTATTTATTGAGTCCGCAACTATGGTAAGACAAAAAGGCACGCGGTACAGCACAACCCTACGAGGATTCCACAATCCCGGGGACAACGCCACACAAATGAGACCAACACAATACACATACACACGGCACGAAAACAGACTG
This sequence comes from Pieris napi, assembly GCF_905475465.1. NCBI lineage: Eukaryota > Metazoa > Arthropoda > Insecta > Lepidoptera > Pieridae > Pieris > Pieris napi. Next base: position 7,861,189 of record NC_062248.1, on the reverse strand, counting down.
AGATTGTTGTTAACAGTTACATTCTTTCTATGAGTACACTTTGTATATATTGAGTGCAAGTGATGTATAATTTCAGTGAGTGTGTGAATATAGGTTAAAATTAGTGTAAGAGCAAATACAAATTCAAACGAAAATACATTATAGACTAAACGAGAACTTAACATGAAAAAATTGACTAAGGTAATTTTATTACTAGCAAGACTAAAGTAAATCAATAGAAATAAATGACAATATACAGTTAATTGGCAATATAGGTTAATGAGAAAGCAGTTACATACAATGAGTCATGATTCCTTTGCCAGCTGAGATAAGCATTTTTCTGATTGGATTAAAATCGGTCTACCAGTCGAATCCTTACGCAAAAGTATTCTTCCATTTGAATGCCAGCACGAGTAGTTATGTTTCTTGGCAAATTGACGGGTTTCAAACATAAGTTTTCTTTGAGATGGACCTAGATGTTCGTCAATGTAAAGTGGAGTCTTTATTCCTGGCAAACCGATAGTATGAGTATTGAGCTTCTCAGAAACCGGCCTTCCTTTGTTAAAGTTTCGCAGCTTAGTCAATAAATCATTTTTAGCATTAACACTCGTAAATTCAACAACAACAGGTCTTGATACTCCTGGTCTACCCGGCAGCCGATACAAGTCACGTACAACACTCCTATTTATATCGACATCCACAGCTTTGCCGATGACAGAAAGGGTCGAGAGTAAGTTGTCAAACTTTTCGTTTTCAGAAATCGGGATATTGCGAATCTCCAGAGTTGCATCTCTTGTACGAAACTGTATATCCTGGATATGCGATTCTAAGTTTTTTATGGCATTATTATTATTTTTTTGGTTAGTTTCAATTTCCTTTACTCTGTCATTGGTCTCCTCCTGAAACTTGTTAATAAATTCTATTCCTTTTTCTATTTCTGAGTTAGACTTCTTTATTTCCTGGAATTCAGTTTTTATATTGGATAATTCAGAAAATAATTTGTTTAAGGTGTCATTTAGAGTGGACTTCCAATCACGTAGGTTTCGTTCATGATCCTCTTTCCATTCAGAAAGCATTTTCAGGACATCCGCTCTTAAGTCGCTACTTTCGGAACTAGAATGAGCATTCGGGGAAGAGGTCTCCATTCGTTGTCGCTTGGAGCGCGTTGTTATATTGGTGTCACCCTTGGCAATACAGCCCGCACTCGTCATCGGAGACTTCGAAAGATCAGACTCCGATCGGGAACAAGACATCACAGAAGTGTTACGAGGGGGTGAGCGTAGGATATTGGGCATATCTTCAATGAACCCAGAGTTCAATATCGCAAAGCAACAATAGACAATCGCACCAGTTGATCGTAGCAGGTATAACAGCTTTGTAGTACCGTAGCAAATCACAAGCGTCGTAGTCTAACTTACGTCATTAGCCGAATGTGATGTAGAATTTCGACTCGCCGGCACTCAACCGTTTGGTGTAATGGCAAACAACAGCGCTCACTTCACAGCTTATCCAAGAAGAGGCACGGGTTCAAAACCACAAAAGTCCAAATAGTTCAATTTAGTATTTTAATTTAAGATTTTAAATTTAAATTTCTCACAAAACTCAACACAGTGGACACGTCCAAGTGCTTCCGCGGTCCGGAGGGGAGAGGAATATACGAGTATTATTAAAATCTAAGGATACATCTAACATATATTGTTTAGAAAATTGAAATTAAAGAAATATATATATTGTTGTTTTAAAGCAATATAAGTATTTTTTCTATCTAGAACTAGAGGCTACCATTAAGTAATACATGCATGAAATATATCTAATGAAATAACTAGAAATAATTTAAAAAAATCATTAACTAATTATATTGAATATATGAGTAATATTTGGTATCGCTCAGAAGGCAGTAAATTTAATCCAGCCAGTACTTTGTATTAACAAAGTTACTTCAACTGGTCAAGGCTACGACCATTTCCTTTACTTAAATTTATGTTTACTCCTTTAATTGCAGAGTAGATACTCTGCGATATTATACGATAAATCTGATCGATTTAACTTCTGAAAGTCTGTTTATTTGGTAGATTTGAAGAGTTTAATTATGAAGTACAATTTTCAATTATAAACGTATTTTTCCCACGTTTGTAATTTCGCCTATTTTACTGATCAGAACATAGTTTCTTATTGGGATGCAAACCCTAAGCCTCATTTCGATGTCTGTTCTGTTGATCATTTTCATTTATTTCTTTATATAGTTATGACTTCTGAGTCTTCTAATTAATTTGTTTGTATTAATTTATTTGTATTTTAATTAATGCGATAAGTAAATATTAGAGAGCGTTCAAGTATTTTGTCACGCTATTTTTGGAGATTATTGACACCGTAACGTTTTTCTGTACCCAAGCATAGTAAAACGTTTCGTGACCACCTAGTGACTCTTTATACCTAAAAGTTACTGGAAAGTCGAAAATAATATTAACAATAACGCGTAATTCAATCCCAGCCCCGTATGCGTAGCGTGTTACAAAAGGAGACCCCCCCCCCCCCCAAATTCGTTACGTAATACTTGAACGCTCCCTAAGAAGCAGTGTTGGTTTCAGCGTGCGACTCCTATCCGGCTATGCAACAATGGACTTTCTGTCTATATGCTCTTGCTCGCTCGGTGAAGGAAACATCGTAAAGAAACCGGCATGGCTGAAATAGATGATATATTGCAGACAGAGGCCATATAAGGTAGTAGCGTCACTGCATTATTATTATTCGTATTACTAAATAAACAATATAGTTTATTTCTCCAATATTTATAACAATCTTCCATTGATTAACAGTCCGATTATAAACAAGACTGTATACTTTACACATAGTAAACAAAGAATAATAAAAGTTTTATGTGCGTTATAAACACGCAACTATGGCGCGCCCTTTAACAATATAACAGTGCTTTGAGAGATATAAAACTCTAATTTACCGATTAGAAATACGGTTTTTGTCATATTTATCGAGTTAATATAATACGTAAACAATGACGGTAAGTCTTAATAAATTCGTCTATAATTCACGATTATTCAAACTCGGAAGTTTGTTTTGACTCCGGAGGAACAGTTGCTACTCATTGGACGGCAGAAATCACTTAAAACTGAAATAATAATTTCTGTGCCTTTGTATTATTTAAAATATCCTTTTTCTATAATAAATTTAAACAGTTTTAATATATTTTATTCTAGTTAGTTTCACGCCAACTTACAAACGTAAACTTATAAAGAATATATGAAAATTTTATGCTTACGTTCCAAAAAGAAATTTCCGTTCTCACAGTTATGCCAAAAGATATAAAATTTCGGATCAGCCACAGCGAAGCATACCAGCCATCGGCCCCAATATCTTTCCACTACATAAAAAGAACATTGCAGCAAATCTCTCTATCAGTTTAACACCCTGCGAATAAAACGAGCCTCCATCATCGAACACATACCTAATAAACGTTCATATGTTGAACAAAATATGACCGGATTAGGATTTATTAATTAACCCTACAAGAAATTTAAACCTAATTTAAGTGAAATTTGAAACTTTATTGACAGAAGTAAAACTCAAATAATACAATGTATCACCTAAGTTGATTGTGAAGGTTTCATTTTATCATGTTGCCTTGGTATCCCGTTTACTGGCGTATTATTTTAACTCGGGTCGATGCTTCGAATTTATTTTTAAGCACGTTTGTTCCATCAGAATTTCAATCTACCACAGCAGACACGGCAAAAGGCTATTTCAAGGTTTTAAAAAATACATTAACTATTAGCAAGATAGCATAAATAGAAATAATAAGCAAATACAACGCTTTGAATTTGATTATATTATTAATTATTATAATAAAAACATGCAAATATGTACAATTCTAACGATCAATGTTTTACGCGTCTATCACCCTTTAAAATAAGTTTTATTTATCGAGATTTATCTACGTTTCGAGTGCCTACAGCAATAGTAATAAGCGGGACTCAAAAGTGCTTAAAACTCGCTAAAAGCACAATAAGATCGCGTATATTACAATTATCAATGATAAAAGATTGTTTTTTTAAATTAAATGTTTGGAAGTTCTTGGCACAGTACTATCTATATGTTATCGTTTGACATCGATTGTGAAGTGCCCGTAAGGAAAACTGAGACAACAGACAAAAGCCTGCATCGTAAATTAGGATTACAAGTGACGATCACAAGTAGTTTTCTTTAATATTTTATACCATTATTTACCGTGAGCTTAGACAATTTGGTGGTACGGTTAAACTGAATTAGAATTAATTATAAAACAGCAACTTTGTGCCACAACGGTATATCCTAAACAAGCAGATCTAGTTACATTCTAATTTTGCCTTTGTCTTTCTATTATAATCTTACATAATATTCAAAACCTTGATGAAATGTATTTTACGTAATTATTTTAAAGAATTTATATGACGCGGACTAGATAACGGTGAACTTCGTTTCACCTACATATATTTGAGTCGTAATACAACATTATTAAAACACACCAAAATTTCATTATAAAATTAAATTTCAGAAGATCTTTAAATATTTGACTACCTGGTAACAATTTCTTGTTTTTAAAAAGACAAAATTCAATTATCGTTTTTAGTCATTTTCTTTAATTATTTTTCATGTTTCCCATCGTTTAAGCTTCCAGGAATATTTCAAGATCACTAGCCAAATCGGTCTAGCCATTCTCGAGTTTTAGCAAGACAAACGAACAGCATTTATTTATTTATTATAGTACTGTCAAAATTGATTGTTGTGATACTAAACAATCGTAAATTAATAAAATGTTTTAACGTCTCAAGTCAATACTTTATTCATAGCTTACTTTTTCTTTTTATAATTACTTTTAAGAGTCCCGGACGTAACTTTTGTAACATTACTAGATACTCTTATAAACTCGTCCTAATAATTTATACAGTATTAAAATAAACAAAACAAGTAAACGTATTGTATATAGAATTTAGTATATTCCTCCGTGTTTACTTATTACGGAGCATTTACAAAATAAACAGTTCTGTCGTCATTTTTTTTTTATAAAAAAAAGATTTATTTAATTCAGCAAATTAAAAGTAAAAGTTTAATAGTCACTTCCTAGTATTAAAAGTTTAATCATCACTTATGAAGTAAGATTTAAATTCCCAGTAAAAATAAAATAGCAGGCTAAAATCTACGTGCAAAGCAAGAGCTCTCTTGTTAATGAGAAAGGATGCCGTGCGGGCACGCGTTTAACACAAGTGAAAATTCCCTGAACTTTCGTTATATCGAATTTCTTTGCACTAACTTCGTTTTTATATTCTGGATTCAAACATCCAAACATTGGATGATCAGCAGGTTTAAATTAATTAATATTTTTCATTGAGTCAATATTTGATTGCTATTCCTGCTCCCACCAAAGGGTATATTTGTGTTTCATTTTCGTTCTTTAAGACAATCAACGACCCGAAACAAATATTGATTCAGCAGAAATCAAAATCAAGACCTCTGAATTAAAAAACGCCGTGGACGACTAAGCCACGTAGACTATGTAATACATATTATATTTATATCCCTTACATATACATCATTTGTTTTCAAATTTCGAGTTTATCGCCTGATTATTAATTACATAATTAACCGCCTGTCGTTTTCACCAAATTATTTTCGCCTGATATTTAATTAAATATTCTATTATTAGACGTTGTTAAATATAAGAGTTGTTCGTATCCAATCTCGTATTTTGTGGAAGTGTATTTAAACCTAGCCCCAGCTTTTAGGGAATCAGGATGAAATATGAACCATTTTTTAAGTTACCTGGCCGCAACACAACGGTATATCGCTTGCAATAGTGTATTTCGCCTAAAACACTTCTGTAATTCCTTATAACTTACTACCTTCGTATAAATATTCACAATTATAGACATAGACCTAGGTAACTTTAATGACTATAGATATCTAACAATGACGGCAAGGACGTGCCATCATCATAAGTCAATGATGCGCGGTTGTTTTTTATCTGTGAATGTTGTGACTAACACAATTTTGACCTTCATCAAAAATACAGTGGGGAAATTATAATAAACCGAATAAAAATACTCAAGACTTGGCCTAAAGGTCTAGAGATACCAGGCCATAAACTCCAACAAAAAAACAATTTTGACTGTGGTTTACGCCAATACCACACTATAAAGTAATTACGTAAATTCTTTTACAATACTCGACGTTTCGAGTGCTTTACAAACGTACTGAGCGACCTCTCATAATAAATACGCGTTTATGTCCGTTAAAGTATTAAACAAGAACATCATATTCTTGTTCAGCCCTGCGATTCTGTAACTCACTTTCGAACTCACACAGCGGTTTTCGCATCGGCGGTCGCTCTGAAATCAGTCGTGAAGCAGTCATTTTATGATTTGGAATTCTGAAAAGGTGGGGGCTTGTAGTTTATTGTTTATTAGAATGCCAAATCATAAAATGACTGCTTCACGACTGATTTCAGAGCGACCGCCGATGCGAAAACCGCTGTGTGAGTCCGAAAAGTGAGTTACAGAATCGCAGGGCAGAGTAAAACCTTCCAAAATACCGCACTATGATTAGTAAAAAAACAATTAAGATAAACAGAAGTATCCTCCGGGAGGGCGTTATATCTTAAGATAATCGTGTTACAAAATGAAAGAATTATTCAGAACATGAATAGTGTACGTAAAGTACAAACCGCGGATTGTCACTTTCATTATCGATGGAAATGCTATTCGGTACCCGTGAGACTCGCCCGTATAAAATCCATACGAACATTGCTGGTGTTTTACATACCTCGTAACAAATGGGGGAACGTATACAAACAAAAACATTAAATTTATTGTGCCCTATTATTCAAGACATTATCATTTATATTAGTTTTTTATAGATATGATCAATTACTTAGAGAAAATTCAGATGGAATTGTTCTTATGCAAACTTACTTAACGAAATAACTCAGGCGAAGATAAAAGTAAAAGGTTCATTGTTGAAATATACACCAAAATTGTATCAAACTAATGTCTGTTTATTGAATAACGTAGACAATTTTTAAGCGCACGTTACGAAAACTACAATTCGGAAATATATTTTTAAGAATAACTGATGCAATATCAGTTAAAGCAAAAAATAATAATAATTATAAGGATTGTCAAAAACTTAACCCAGCTGCCGAGTTCTTCTCAGACCAAGTACAAGTGCGAGGGTAAACTATAATTTAAACGATTTTATATAAAACATTTTCTTTTAGTTTATTTTCAGTTGTTGTAGTCGAGTTACATATAAATTGTGTTGAGATTCAAGTCAATAAAATATAATATCATAAGCGATGCCAGGCGGACGACTAGACCTCAATAATATTGAACGGCTTTGCGTAATTTGCTAAGATTTTATTTTGAAGACGTTGAAAAGAAGGCAATTATGCTTTCTAATTGTATTTGTAAGTCGAAATGTTTAATGTTGAAAGTTATATTTCTACCTTACAGGTATTTTTTTACTAAAGCATAAATTATACCTAAATAAATACTCGATTAAACGAGTATTACACATTTGATATAGGAAGCTTCTTAAATATCATATTTTTGTCGACGCTCACGTCTCGTCATGTTGCAACTAGTTGTAAATCATGAAACGTAAGAACAATATCGAAATTAAAAATAAATTTATGACGCTGATTCGAAGAAGAAACATGGTTCTAATAAAAAAAATAAGCCCGTGCGCATGACCGGCGCAGACGCTGATCAGAAGCAATTGTAACACACTGTCAATCTATAACCTGTAAGATGTCTATGATTGAGTGGTGTTACCATTCGAATAAAATATCATCGTGGTCTCTTATTACATTATCCGAAATTTATATAAATTATGATTACATATGTAAATAGAAATACTTACAAGCTGCCGTACTTTAACATCTTTGCACTGGCTAAGGTATAAGATATTTCCTTCCATCAAGTAAGATGCAAACTAATTATACTACACCACGTCATATAGTAAGTCCAATATTTACCTGTATGCTTTTGCTAATTATATAACCTATACATCATTTCATAGTTTTATAGACTATAGTTTTAATTTTGCGTTTAGTGCTGTTTTGCCCTATTATATTGTTTTTGTATTACGTTTTTGTTTCATTGTTTCTGGTTTTGTTGTTTTTGTTTTGATTGATTGTTTGTAGTTTCTATATTCTGATATGATTTGTGTGTAAAATTGTAATATCATATGTTTATCAGTTATAGTTGAAAATAGTTATGCTCGTTAATCAAAGAAGTTATAAATAAATTAAATAGTACAAGGGGCTACTTATTTGGACACACAGAACTGACAAAGAATTGTCATTCTGTAATAATGCTAATAGGACTTAGAATAGGTTTTCGTTAACTAATTTCGCGTAGAACATAGCCAACATAAAGGCGAGTTATTTAAAAATTGTAAGAATTTTTAAAGTTCTATCTTAAAAGTTAAACTAGCCGAGAGAGCAATAAATTGTGTAAACAACTTGTCGTCTTGTCTGTCGCACACTCCGAGGTATTCTCGCCATAAAACCTAGCTTTACAGTGTTCTTTATTTTATCTTCAGCAATGAAATAATCAAATTATATATTTTGTGTGAATATATATATTCATTGTTTTTATAACAACATAACAATATATTCTGATGTAGTAATATTTTATGGTTTTTAGGCCTAAATAGTGAGACTTAGCTTTAATTTTCTTATAAATTACACCTATTAACAGATTTAAAAAAAAATCTAGACTTTATTTAAAGAACCAACACTTAAGATATAAAACGCAATTAATAGAGTTTTTATATTGTAAAGATTCAATTTTGGTTACTTCGGCAATTGTGTTCACAATAAGACAATTTGCGAGTCACAGTTTTTTAACTTTCTTGTTCCGAATATGCTTGCGTGAATCATTGTGTAATTCTTATTATTAGATATTAATCCAGTTACGTGTATTTTTACTGCTCGCGTTAATAAACAACAATTCAGAATTAAGTAATCGTGATGAGGGATAACCGGAACTTCAGCTCGCCTTTGCATTGTCATCGTACCTACGCGCCTACGGGCTACGGGGCTACGACAATCACAGCAAATATTCGTAACTCATTAGCGAGCACTTATAATCAGCGTGCTACTGCAATAAACAATGTAACATCTTCACGTGAACATAACTGCACGCTTAACAACTTACGAATCGAGAATTAAGGGTAGGCTAGGGTTGCCTGGAAGAAATCGCTTGTTAGCGATACCGCCGCCCGTTGCCTAATAACTTATGTAACCTACTTACTTTTTGTTATTTTTTCTATTTGTATAATAATTATGTGTATTATGGCAATGAAGTGTAAATAAATTAATTAATTAGTTGACGATAGTTTTCTGAAGTATACGTCAATTCGATAGTGTCATATTCTGACGGATCGAACGCATAAATAATACATACAATCGTTTAAATTGAATGATATTTTAATAATGCAAGTACAGTGCTTCTGTTTAGTTACAAATAGCGGCTACAGATCTCTGCAAAAGTTTTACTATTATGATATTCTTCTTTTTGAAGTTGTACGTATTCCTCTTTACAACATCTTCTATTATACAAGAGGAAACAAACTTAATTCAAATTTTCGTAATACTATTTAATTAATAAATTATTTTCTGTTATTTCTTTAGTCATATATTGTATGCATGCCATAAGCAAACACGGTAGATATATCATTCGATCCAAGAACATAAAAGTTTATGCCGACACCTGCCAACACTCATAAGCAGTAGCTAAACAATAAATTTCAGAGTGATCCATGCTATCAATCTATTATCTCTTTATATCAATATCAGTAATAAATTGTGTTTTATTTTCTAGAAAAGAAAAAAGAGCCACAATGGCTCTGAGCCAATTGTATGCTTCACCGGGATTAACAATGCTCTCAAGTCATCGCTGTACATGATATGAACGATTCTCCTATCCACTCAAATATTATTACCTCATAAATATCGAATAAGCTTTTTATTTATCTGTTTTCGCACTAAAACTCCATTACCGAACAAACAATAAATATGGCCGGACACGTTCTGTACTATTAATAAAATATCCATTTAGATACATACGTTATGAAATTGACAAATTCGTTTTTAAGTTTTAAATGTTATAACAGTGCAATGGAACACTACTCGTATACAATGATATGATTGTTCAATCAATGGCGCATAGTCTTAGTTTTTGAAATAAGGAATATATCTTTGTCTGGTAGATACTAGCTTGGACTTATTGCAACATTTACATAATAGTGATTTTATTAATACATTTTTTTAATATGACTCATGGACTTTACATTTTATCTTATAAATTCGGATTGGAACATATTGTTATTGCATTGGTTCCAGAAACTATTTACGTTTTTGTAGATTTAGATATAGGTACTATCAACTGTCATCGTCTTCTTAAAGAACTTATTTTTAGAATCCTTTTGACGTTCGTAATTTAAATAATATTTTTGTGGGTACCTTTTTTAAGAGTCTAATTGATATTTGCTATTATAATATTTCCAATTGTCTTTTGTTTTGCTCATCCATTGTTTATTTTGAACAATTCAAACTAATTAGTTTCAACTTTCACTTTCCCGTGATTTATTCATTATGAAACAAGGTTGATTAAAAATGTTATCAGGAATAGTGTTTTTGCATCTTGGCACACGCTACGAGGCGTACGTACACCTGCAGGGTTTGCTACGATTGCTGCCAAACGTAATGCAATTAAAATTGCTTCATACAGTCGCGGTCGTAGTGAGTTCAGTGAAATATTATATAAAATAAATAGTTTAGTATCAGTTGCCGTTTCAATGAATAATTATTCGAGGAATCGCCGTGTAACAGTAACAGTCTAGTCTGAACTTAATTAATGTTATCTACTTTGTTTACTCCTGTAACTGCTAGGCATCGGATAGACATTTTTTTTCCTTCTCAGACCCCTAAGTCATTAAATCTAAGACCATACGACGGATGAGTCTTACTTAAACTTGTCTCTCAATGTTGCTCAACCGCTCCTATGTAAAAACATACTTACTAACTAAATGGCTGTTTTATATCTAAAAAAGTGTATGAAGAAATGCAGCTAGGAATTAAAGAAATGTAGGTAATTCTTTCTTTGTGAAAGCCAATGATCCAGTGAAATATGAAACACACAGTATACTGGCGAGAAGCCAGCTACTCGCCCCACCCTACTACAAAGGGACAATTCATATCAGAAATTTTAAAACAAAAGAATGTGCTAGCCTTTTATTACAATTAATGCCAAGATTATCGAGAGTAATAGCTTTCTTGCAATTACTGAAGCATAAGATTTTTACATGCATAGTCTGTGTAGTTATTTTATACTTGCAAACGCTGTTCGGTGTCTTTTTTACCATTACACCAAACTTATAAGAAAATGCCTCCCGAGCTGCTTTCGTGGCTTTGGGCCCTACACACATTTCGTATAAGCCTGTGTAATGTGTGTGTTACGTACTTAAAATAAACGGTTTGCGTGATATTGAAGAGATTATATCTACTTATTTGATTTTTTTAATATAGTAATTTATGTGTCGATTGTCAAAGACAAATTGGTCCCAATTTCTTCGTCTACCAAAGCGTCGACATTCATTACAATAATATTATAATATTTAAATACAAAATTTATTTATTGATATTAATTACATTTTTTTAAAAGTTAAATAAAAAAGATATATATTTCAATCTAGGCATGATTCTTTACAATCTTAAAGCGTTAAATACAAAGTAGACAGTATGAACCTTATTGACGCCCGTGCTAAATGTCAAGTGTAAATCGACGATATTTGTCGAAATATAATAATAATTTCGAATAATACTCTACTTCTGAATGTCTTTGTTAAAATCGATACCTCCCACAATAGTAAAGTAAGACTATGTTATTGTATCATGAAATACAATATAAGTGTCTTACTTATATACAGAGGTACAACAATAAATATATTGACTATTATCTGGTAGCTCCTAGAAGAAATTATATTAAAATGATTTCTCAATACGCATGTTATATGACCGTATTAAACAAATATCCAATTCATAACAATCACAAAAGTCAGATAATGTGAACTGCGGAATGCCGATACAATTTCCCATAATTAATATGGAAATAAGCTGAAATTATCATATATGAATCCGCTAAATAAAATCAGCTTAATCAAATTTTCGAATGCGGTTATAATTATACAATTCAAATTGTTTTAATGAGAATTTTTTTAGTACATATCAGCTTGAGATCCCAGGGACGCCACTGACTTGTGTATTATTTGCTAAGACGTAATAAAAAAATCGAATAGAGTCAAGAAGAGTCAATACAAAAAATCAATACAAATTACAATAACTAAATAAAGAGGGCAAAGGGCGGCCTTATTGCTTTTGAGCAACCTTTTAGGAAAAATGAGCGGAAGAAGTGCTAATCTACATAAGATTACTGTTGTTCTTAGTGGCTTACTAGCTCCAGCTAAACTGACGCAAATTTAAAAAACGGGGTTGTTACTTACTTTTATTAAAATTCAGATGCTGGATGCTAATGTACACAAGTACAATCTCATAGAATAAATCTCCCGGCCCTGGGAAAGTAACTAATACGAGACAAGCGACTGAAATGGGTTTAGTAATTACATCTGTCTGTACTCTAAATGAAGTCTAACCGCTTGTTGCAACAAATATTTATTCTGGCATTCTTTCAGTTAAATTAATTTGCAACAGGTTTCTTAAACTTAAGTACCACTTGAATAATTATTTTCAAATTTGTAATATAATGAGAGACACTATAACGATTTCGTTGTTTATGAATAAGAATGCGGCAAATAAAACCTTCGTTCACGATCCTTCTTGGTTATTATCGTGTTGTTTATTCTTCAATGTGTTATTTACTCAATTCAATGTTTAATTATGATATGAATATGTAAGTTAAGTTAACACACCGATTTAGTTTAAGCAAAAATTCCAAATCTTACTTTAGCTCTTAATTTCTCCGGAATCTACTTGATGTAATCTTTTCATTATTTTTATATAATGTTAAGATGAGATAGGATATTATAGTGCTTCATGCGGAAATTGCTCTTAGCATCGGCAAAATAAACTTAACGGTGCTGAAAACACGTTCAACAAATTCCCGCACAGAAGGTATAATGCCAGGCTATAAACTGTGAGGAAATAGGGATGCGGCCGCGCACACGCGCGGAAATGAAGCAACCCGCAGTCACTTCCGTGTTCCCCCGTAGTTCGTAGTACTCATAAACGAATGACCGTACGTAAGTCAATGTCCGACGACGACGTACGAGATTAACCTTGTTAAGCGTACACAGAATTGAAAGTTTACGATGGTTGTGACTTGTATCAACCATTCTTTGTAACTTTTCTTAAGATATACTTTTATATTTTAAACGTAGATGCAGTCAGCAGTTTGATTACTGCTACGTGGGTAAGTTGGAACTGGGTTCGATCTTGGAAAAATTTACTTACTTGCCGATAAAACAAATTCAGTCAAACAGACATTTGCATGCCTTGCCTGAGCACTTCAAAAACGTTTACATACATATGATTATGTATGGTAATAAACACAAAGAATCGTTGCTATACACACAAAACTTTGTCGAAAATTGTATGTCAGAAGGTTAAATTAAAATGGAATTTCGATTCCTTTTGTCATTTGATCTGGCTTAGAGTACTTAGAGTGGTTCAGTTTATATTCGTGGGCCGTATCGTACGGCACATTTGCTTCCAATTCAATTCTCTGCTCGGTTCGTTGCAGCAGTGAATGAGCCATCGCAGAGATTGTCTCTAACCCAGTAACCCGCCTTTCTCCGAGTCTTAGCCGAGTTTTATTCGTTATGAAAATGTTACGTAGGCTGGTATATATAACAAGTATTTATCTTAGAAAGTCTTTATAGAATCTAGTAGAAATAAATATTATTGTAGGCTGGATGGATAATACTGCTGGCTAGGCTACATTTATATGATGTACAATATTCTAGCATTTATTTCGTAAGAATGTTCTTTTACACACAACATAAATATCGTATAATTAAAAGAAAAATTGAAATATTTCCTTATATTTCCGATAAAGAACTTTACTTTACTCGCGGAAAAAAACGTTAAATTAAAACATTTGTGACCCTATGACGTCGCGACGTGACGTACAATAATAACCAACTGTCCAGCTTTTTCGTACTGACTTGACTGTTGACTTACATCAGCCCTGCGATTCTGTAACTCACTTTTCAAACTCACACAAAAAAAGAAAAAAAAGTGAGTTACAGAATCGCAGGGCAGTGGCCTACCATGATCTCTTATTGTGAGCCTGTTGACAACCTACAACTGCGATGCGTTGCTTATTCATACCATGACGTCATTTAAAGCCGCTAGTTTATGTTTCCACGTGACCTTAGCGGTAAACAGATTTCGTTCATTCAATTTGTATGAAAATTCGTACCATGTCATCGCGACTCAACCAAAACTCGACAGTTTCGCCTTCAAACTATGACAGAATGAGTGATTCTAAAAAAATGCTTTTTGTTAAGCTTTTTTCTATCGAAGTAACCAAATAATAGTTTAGAACATTATAATACAATATTTTAATTAAAAGTAGGTCAAAAAGTACGATTAAGAATATAAACTATGTCTTATATAGGTACCTTTATAATTTTTATATTTCAGGTATTGAAGAGCTTTATTTTGGATCGACGCTCAACGAAGATAAGAAACGAGACGACAATCCTCTTCTACTGACTTTGTTATAGAAGTATGACTTGTTGTACTAAATTTGCATAGTCCAACGACTTTGATTTGTAAAAGATTTCAATGTACCTTCAATATTAAATTAAGAAATTAGGTATGTGGGTAGTATAACAAAAGCAATAAAACAATTACCTAAAATATCATATATTATTTTAAACCAGCTTCCCGCGTTGACTTCGTGGACCAAAGTAGACTTTCTTGTGACTTCAACGATAATTGTATACAAATTTAGCATAATTAATTACACACCTAAGCCTTATTTAGGAATCAGTATAGTATAAGTAAAAAATAGACACCCCGGCTGATTCTTCATTTTGCAAAAAGTAAGAATGCTATATCACTACTATTTATTATAATTAAAAGTTTTCTTATTATGTTCATGAATTGTATTATTTTCCTCTGCTGTTTTGTTTCTTCAACTAAACAAAGGTATTTTTCATATTTATAATAGGTATGAAAATAATAAGCCATTTGAAAATATTCTAATAACAATATTTATTTAGTTAGGAATGTCTGTCTTCAGGCAATGTTCAATTGGATATAAGCTTATATTCATATATTTCATTGGGGCTCTTCTTCGCTAATTCAACTTCGCCTTGAGAGTCATCTCAATTTAGCGAGTTTGTCAAGCTGTAAAGAAATTATAATTATTTATATTATATAAACAAGGTAGGGTATAACCTAACTTTGTACAATTAAAAGGAATTTATTTTATATTAAATTCACTTAGCTTTACGAGTTAAAAGTTGTTTTGTAATATCTTTTGCAAAGGGTTTTATATCGAGAATTCACTTCGATATAGGTATTTATTTTTGGAAGACAATTTTTTTAACATTACTTTCCCCATAATTTAAACAAAAAAACATTGATAGCTCCTATCAGAACTTGACGGAAACGTTTAAAAATGTAAGTATCAACTTAAGTGCACTAGAAAACTTTACGTTTAAAATATATCAAAAAAATGTTAATTAATAAATAATTAATATGCATATTGCATATATACTAAAAACATAAAAGCATATTATGATAATGAATAATTCATAATAATTTTGGATTTTATTTATGATTATAGAAATCTTATGTAAGCCTGTTTGACAATTAAAATACACACAAACAATATTATCGTTATTTCATTCGGTCATGCTATTCCAATACTTTTCAGTTTATAGGAGGTCATAGCAAGAAAAAATGCTATTGAATTTAGGAAAATAAACTCATCAGGATCTTAACTGAATTATTTTAATAAAGCATATGGTAGGCCCCATACACATTACACATACCCAGAACTTTTGTAAATGTAATTACAGATGTGTTATTTCATTGACAAATAGTAGATTGTTTTGCATAGATTAAAGAGATATATCCTTAAGCACGCTCATATGCATAAAGTGTATTAACTTATTCAAGAATATCTTGACACATTTATATATACAAATGGACACGAACTCGATAAAGACTCTTCACAAACAAAATGCTAAATACTATTTATCACTGTCTGAATTTATTATACTTGTGACATCTAACTTATATAGTCAAAAGCTCTAAAAATTTGTCCGGTATACAATGTAATCCTTTAAAAAAAATATTGATACAATGTATTGAAACAGAAACACTTGTAACCCAATAAAACTTGATTCAAGTTTGTTAGAAAGGGAGGCTACTTAACAAAAGCCCGCATTATTCGCGTGATTGGGCAACAATTCTGCATAAGTAGATATACCCCTTGAGATTTGACTATTCAAAGGTTCTTTAATAAATTAGCATAATTTTCTCGTCGAAGAAATGCAAATTGTATTTACATAAACGTTTGTATATTTACGTTAATACTTTTCCATGGTTTCAAGTCTTACCTTAAAGTCCACTCAATGTACACATAAAATCAGTTTTTATGTGTTAATAAATACATCTGTTATTCATATGTTTATTTCATGTCGACTGAAATATTCAGTCTCATAATGATACACGACCACTTTTATGACTTCGACTTCTACGCACAGGTCGTAATGCAGGTTTCACAGATTTTGTTTTAGCGAATCCATAATTGTTTCGGGTAAGCACTAGATTATATATATCTATATATATCTACTAGCTGACACGACAAACGTTGTTTTGCCATGTATATTATTTCTAGGAAACATGTTTTTAGTTCAATAAAAATAACAATCCTATAATAAAAATAGGGGTTGATCGTAGAGGGGTGAAAGTTAGGGGTTGTATATTGTTGAATGTTGTATCATAAACAAAATAATAACAAAAAAAAATATAAAAAATAATGAAAAATTATTTGGGATGGACACCTTCAATCACTTTTGAAAGATTGATAGTAGCCAATTCTCAGACTTACTGAATATTAATATAAATTTCATAAGAATCGGTGCAGCCGTTTCGGAGGAGTATGGGAACGAACATTGTGACACGAGAATTTTATATATATAGAGATATATGATGATAGATTGTTCACTGACTTGTCTTATACATATAACATAAAACAAACCCATAATCTGTCTGAACCATGCCAAACAGCGGGCGGGACTTCAACTTCGTACTAAAAAAGTAATTCTAAAAGAATAGAGTTTTACATAATCCATATTTTGAGAAATATGCCGCTGTTCCATGGCTAGGCCAATATATTATAATGACATTAAACACTTTTTAAGGCACTTCCTGTCGAGCACCACCTCTTCATGGAACGTGGTGCCAGTAAAGATGTTTTTGAACCGATACGATTTTCCCAAAGGTCGGCTCGGTCTGAGTTGCAGGTCTCCATGGGCGGCGGTTAGATCCTTATTCAAAATAACCCGCCTGCTCATTTTCCTCCTGTGCCACAAAAAAATATAGCACGAGGATTTTTATGATTTTGCCAATTAGATATATTAATTAGACCTATCGTGAGTTTAAGAATTAAAATGCTTCTTTTATTTAAAGTAGCACGTAGTAGACGCAAGTCGGTGCAATATATTCAGCTTTGCACTAACACAGGTACCTACGTTTTACCGTGCAAATGGAAAGCTTTTAGCTTGTAAACGAATTTCTATGCTGACTCGGAGAGGGTTTGGGTATTCGACGGCGCATTGTAAGATTTGTTAAACACATTTTATTTGCAATCTTATCAAATAAAACGTTCGCGTATGTAGCTAGTTGACTTGCAAAAGGATTTAGCTATTTAGCCATTACCGCAATAAACCTTCAAATATATCTAATGATGAAATTCAACTCTCTGCTTGTCTATATTTAAGATATTATTTTCAGCATCGTACCCTTAGTTTTATCGATGAACTGACAAAATGAAGAGTGTACGTATGGTAGGAAATATCACAACGCAATAACGACGGTGGTAAATTCCCCTATACATCTAGTGTCGAGTTAGTCCACATGTGGACGCACCCTAAAGCTCTCTTTTTGGATAACCTAAGAGTTCGGACCAACCAATGGCCAATACCTCCTTTGAGGTATTATAATAAACGAACTAGTTATAAACAAAGTTCAAATAAAACACTAAGAACTTAATATAATATGTTTATTCAACGCTTTCCTAGTTACCTTAAATGAAATTACATCATTGTATACTTAACATTGCAATTGTTTTATAGAAAAATAATATAACATTGTTATCTTACTTTATAAAAACAAAGTCCAATAAATTCTATAATTTTTTTACATTACTTCCAAGAAACGTCGTCTTTTGCTGGCTCTGCTTAAAATGTTTTAAGTCGCGAAACACTAATTCAACATTTTTAATATTTTTTTGCATCAACTTTTATAGACTGACATTAAAATGTAATTAATAACTTACGCGTCAAAACCCAAAAACTTATAAAAATAGATTAATAAAATAAAGTAAAAATATAAACAATTTACAACTTATTAAGTATATTTATAACTTTGTTTCATTCGGTAAATTGTTAGAGGGGAAATAATCTTATTATTTTTCTCACGATCGCAGTTTAATTATATAAAATGAAATTGGATGTATTAAGTTCCTAAAAACAATATTTTTCTTAAGTGAAACTCATACGGGCTTTTTGTAAAAATGTAGCACGTAAATAAAATAAAAACTTCGTTTTTATAATAACTTTAGGGTAACTGATATAATTATAAATATATATTATACACTAGAGTAACCCAAAATGTTGAATGTTTACATCAAAAAATGTAATTTCAAGTGATAAGTGATAAATCAATGGACGTCGTAATGACGTTAATTATTAACGTCAATTACAATTACAATTTAGAAATTTTATAAAAAAACTTAAAACACGATTTTAACACGTCAAACAATGTTCCTAGTCAGTAATTTAAAGAATTAAAAGGATCGGCAATAACTTCTGCAAACATCTTTTAGCGTTGTATTTGTCAAAATTTATTCCCGCGCTCATTAATGTCAACGTCAACTGTCACCGGTTCGCGCGACAGCGTCTTGCGTACTCCGGTGCGACTTGATGCAACCAATGAGGTTCTATAGCCGATACAGTAAGGAGGTAGGCTCTACGCGTGTGTAATAGTTCGGTATAAAGTACTGCAGGCGGTGGCGGCCTCAAACCGTGTAGTGAAGAAGCGGGGTGTAAGGCCGCCGCTGCGCCTGACGCCGTCGCATACTTTCCCGCCCCTGTTGTCATACCCCCACGAGTCCATGCGCAGTTTGTGAATAAACCGCTTAGAAGGCATTTTAATAACTGAAAGAAAAATTTAGTACGATTCTATGAAAATATATTTTGTACAAGATAATCCACATAAAAAAAAATTCTGTCTCGAGTTTTTTAACTGGCGAGTGACATGAAAAGATGGCACGTTTAGTCCGAATTCCAAAGTGATATAACACTTTCAATTTTTTGGTAAAAATCTGTCCTTTGGTGGCTTTTCAAATGCAATAAAGGTTTTTACAAATATAATGGATTAGAAACACCTAGGGTTACTAGAATCGATTATGAAATAAATTAAATTATTACCTGATCAAAAGCTGTTCCGCAACTCGAAACTTCCATATTCAACTTTTGACAAATTGCTAACAATTGCTGGCGAATATCACAAGCGTACGACAAATTCTTATGATTTAAGTAATTTTCTTTACACCATTGCTGTAACATAAATAAAATTAATTTAAAATTTGCTGATCTCCTTAGGATATTTGGAAAAAGGTCAAGTTCGTATCCCACAAAAAAGTTCGTAAAACTTTATCATGTTTGTTTTTTTTAATATGTATTTTTATAGATGATTCTGTGCTGTGATGAGTATGTTCACTAATTCATCATAATAAAAACATATTATACTCTGATTTTAAATTCCGTAGAATTCTGACATTTCATAAGTGTTGCTACTAAAAAGTTCTCCACCGAAAAAGGGACAAATTTGACTTATTTGAGGGCAATAAAAAAAATGCTACGTATTTTTAATGTTTTACCTACAAAAAGGTAAATCTAAATATTTACTTACCCAAGTGACCTAATACAAAAATAACAAATATTTCAACAATACATATATGTATTAAATTAAATTTAACTACTTTATTTTATTCTTTAGCTGGCATCCCTGCATACTAATTCCAGGTTTAGTAAACCTTTAAAAAAAATTAAATGTTGTCTTTTCTTGTGCGTACGGTAACAACCGTTTGTGATGAAACGGAACGTAATTACCACTTTTAATGTGGAGCACCGCACTTAATGAAATGGATACATTAACTAACAATAAAATGTATGTATAGACTCAGATTTTCAGACCAGTATTGAAATTAAAAAATCTGCCCGGCCAAAAAGGTTTGCTATCACTGACATGTCAAAAAATTATAGCTGTCAGAATTCTACGGAATTAAAAATCAGAGTATAGATTATTTTAGTTTTTTATGTCGTTTGGTAATTTATTTATGAACACTACGTATAGCTTATATTCACACGTGGTAATATATAAAAATTACAAAAAGAATACAAGTAACAGTATAGAACTAACAAATACTGAACGAAAGTCTAAAGCTAATCTTCTAAATAAAAAAAATAATAAAAAAAAATAATGATAATTGCCAGGTTTCAAAATACAATTAAAAACTAACTTACCTTTTTAAGAGGAGCTTTGCAAAACATTTTGAATACATTCAAAAGAGTTATATGATCGCCGAGTGTCGATACAAACTTCTGTTTCGCTTTCACAGCTTCCTCTCGCTTGTGCAGTGGTGTATGAAAAACATTCTCACTGGACATTACCGCTACGAGACTCAACGCCTGGAAATACGTTAAAAACACACACTGACTTTTTAAATTACCACGTGGGAAGCGAAATGCGGAAGTGTAATTTTAATTTAAAAATATTGTGGTTAAAATTCATAATAAATCAATGTAACAAATTTCCATGGAATAATTTAAATTATCATTTATAATTATATATACTACAACTAAAATCTAACCTCATCCAAACACCCATGTTCAGGAGCGCTCAAAATAACTTTTGAATATTTCGGATCTATTGGGAACGCGGTCATTTTCTTACCGAGAACAGTCAACTTCGGATTATTCTCGCTTTCTATTGCTCCTAAAAATAATTCAAATTGTGTTATATGCCATAAAATAAGAAAGCCTACGAGTTGACAATTAATAACCGACTAGTTCTTTAAACAAACACACAAATTGCAATTCATTCATAGTATTACGAACGTCAGTAAAAAAAACGACGGGTTGCACTCCGGGAGTGCCGGCAGAAGTGAAAACTTGAATATTAACGTTGTCCTTTTTTAAGCTTTTTAAAGCTTTAGACGTTTCGCAAAATTAAACCTTGATGTATTGACTTAAGGTCCAATTCCACGTGCATCAATGTATCTGAGGAAAGAGACAAATGAATTAAAACCGTAACTAGTATATGGCACGAAGGTTCATAATCCTTTAAAAAAACATCCGTCTTACGAATTTGCCCTGACGCGAGTTTAACATTTTTTACCCATTCCAAAAAACTGTACAACGTTAAGAAGTTTTCACTTCAAACATGCTTCTAAATTTCCATATACAAAAGTTCTCAAATCAAATGGCATACAACGAGAACGGAAAAAACTCTCCATAGTTTTTTTAATCGCCACATGATAATAAAGCTATCGTAAAAAACCCAAAAATGCCATCATAGCTATTCGGATAAAAACAATTTATAATTAAAACTAAATTAACAAAAACATACCTAATTCTTTCAATAAAATTAATGAAGCCTGCACGGAATCCAGAGAGGGTGCGTCAATCAAAGGAAATGTACTGGGCTCCATTCCTGTCGCTATTAACATTAACAATGTAGCAGCCAGAGGGCATCTGTAATGAAATAATTTTAATTATTAAGTGTGATAACGCTGCGTTTTTGTCTATTTGTTGTGTTGTGTCTTTATACAAAAGTCGTTGGGTACGTCAGAAGACGAAAGGGAAAGCTACATATTTATACATTATATTAGTCCACGATAGGTTAACGGATCTTTTATTGTCCGATGGGTAACCAAAAGTTGTAATATATGTGCCTATAGTAATTTTCTTTAGCTTATTTTATTATTTACTATGTATTCTTATTAATTTAGGGTTTTCGTAAATAAATAAAAATTAGATTCTCCTATACCTAATCTTTCTTTGTATACTAATTAAACGATACATGTCCGTGTCTTCAAGTTACAAAGCAATGCTCAAGTTTTTTAAACAAATATGAAAAATAATCAATATAAACTTGCTATATCAGACTATGCCATCAATGCCACATCTAGTAAAAAATCAAATTCGAACATCTGTGTTTTGCTTGGTTGACTAATCAAGTTTATTATGTCTACCCACATTTTTGTTTCTGTTTTGTTTTGTTATTTTACATACGTACCTACAACTATGCGCTATAATTATTTAATCTTAGTTTTACATATTGCTTCTCAGTAAGTGAATTATGTATGCAATTCTTATGAGAAATAAAGTTATTCTTAAACTTTCATATAACAAAGGCTTACCTTATAATTTCGGGCGTATTATGCTGTGGCCGTGCCTTAAAGTCACCATTCGTATACAATCTGTACGCGGAGCCTGGGGCAGTCCTTCCTGCCCGCCCAGCGCGCTGCCAACAAGCGGCTTGCGAGCAGGGAACTATTCGCAAGCGCTCTGCACCCGTCACATTACACCAGCTCCTAATAAATAGGTCATAGAAATATATATGGTAAAAAGGCCTTGTCCCATTTTGTACTACCAGCAGAGTGACACAAACCTATAAAGTATGATTGTTGATGTATAATTCTTCATTACTTATGATTGATGATAGCTCTCCTTCTACGTATTTAAATCTACATAAATGCACAATTAAAAAAGTGAACTCACCGTTCTTTTACAAGGCCTGTATCAATAACACATTTTATATGAGGAATGGTCACTGAGGCCTCAGCTATGTTGGTGGCTAGAACAATTTTCCTTGTACCTTCAGGAACTGATTTCCAAACTAGCAATTGTTTTGCCGGAGGCAGACCTGCATACAACGGGCAAACTCTAATGGGTGGACCTGGCGATTCCTGTAAAGTTTTTGCTATATACAAAATATTGTAAATATATATATATGAGTTTTACGATTTAAAATTAAATAAGTCTCAAAAAATAAAAGACCACATTCTATGGTTTCTAAGTGTAGATTATATACTTAAATTGATCCTCCAATAATTCAATTCAAATTATTAGATATTATATTTTTGTCTAACGTAAGTTTGAAAATCAGGTAAAGTAATGAAAAACTTGGTATCCACCAAAAAAAGATTGTTGCTATACTGAATAGTGAATACTCTGGTTTTTAACTCCGTAGAATTCTGAAATTTCATAAGTGTTGCATAAGTTCTCCGCCGAAAAAGGGACAAATTTAACCTGAGGGCAATAAAAAATGCTGCGTATTTTTTTATGTTACCTACAAAAAGGTAAATCTTAATATTTACTTACTCAAGTGGCAAAAATAACAAATATTTCAATTCAATATCGAATAAACTTTAATTACTTAAAAAAACTTCAATGTTATCTTTACTTGTGCGTTTTTTACTGTTTGTGATGAAAAGGAACGTAATTACCCACTTTTAATGTGTAGACTCAGATGATCAAACTCGTATTGAAATTGAAAAAATGTGCCCGACCAAAAAGTTTGAAAACTGACATGTCAAAAAATTATAGCTGTCAGAATTCTACGGAATGAAAAATCAGAGTATAGATACAAATCTTTGCCTCAATATTACCTTCGCAATTTGTTTAATATTAGCCATTACTGTTTCTATTTCTTCTTGGCCTGTGAGGAATACGAGAAAATGGTGACTGAAAAATACAAAAAGTAAATATTAAAAATGTTACAAATATATATTGGTAAAGGAAATATTACCTTTAGTATATGCATAATATTTTAAGAGAAACAGTTGAAATAATCTGAAGTTGAAAGAATCTTGAATTACATTTTCTTTATGTTTTATAATAGAGATAAGTACTACATAGTTTTATACCATTAATTTTTTATTTGCAAAAGCAAACAACTTACTTAGCTGGTGTAGTAACATGAAGTTGGAATATAGCACACACAACAGAATATTGATAGTCATCTTGTTTTGTCTTTGAGTGATATATTGTAACTGGATACGTCCTACCCTCTAAATAAACAACTGAACAATTGTCATAATAATTTCTGAATGTATCGACATCCATTGTTGCTGACATAATTATAACCTAAAAACATTTATTTCATGTTATTTAGAATTAACTAGAGTAGAGGGGAGCATAATTCTAGAGGAGGATCTTACATTAAAACACCGGCTGTGCGCTGCATGCAGTTTTTATGTTGTGGGAAAACGCAAACAGTGTAAAGGTTTAAGTATGAGGTTTACATAATTATTTTTGTTTTGACCTCAAATTAAAAAGTTAACAAACAGCCTACCTTGAGTTTGTTTCCTTTACAATTTCTCTCTTTTTGTGCCAACTTAACAATTCCAAAGAGTACATCTGTATTGACTGTTCTTTCATGGGCTTCATCTAAAATAATTATTGAATATTTCTTCAATAAGGGATCTATTATAGCTTCCCTTAATAGCATTCCATCTGTCAAATATATTACTTTTGTTTTTGGACTGGTAGCATCTTCAAATCTTACTGAGTACCTGCAAGCAAATATAAAAGTACCATATATAATATTATTGTATTTTTTCTACATCTTTGGTTGAGTGTATATCCCATTGCATTTAAGCCCCTTTCATATATTCTTGGCCGGTTTCTAAAATAACCTATCATTCCACAATTTTTGTGGAAAAAAATAAAAACACAATACTAATACTATATTATACTTCAACAGAAATTTTTGAATACTATATATTACCAATAAAACCTATGAGCTAAATAAACACAGTGTTCACTATAACAGTACAAGCTTATACAAAATGTTCATTTGAATATAAAAAATTAAATACCCGACATATGATCCTATTTCTGTGTTCATTTCTGTTGCAACTCTTAGAGCAAGGGTAATAGCGGCAACTCTTCTTGGTTGAGTAACGGCAATCGCTCCATTACCCTCAAGTCTCTGTTCATGTAAAATTTGTGGTATCTGTGTTGTTTTACCACTACCTGTTTCTCCAATTAATATCATAGTATTATTCTTCCGTATCTCCTCTAAAATTCTAAAAAAAAATTGCCTTTACAATATAACATGATTGGGCCAAAAATAAAGGATAATATTGAACTCCTATTCTGACCCAAAATATGCTAAGAAGCACATAAATATGTGATTTATTTATTAACTTTAGTAAAACATATAGATATCACCAATGTACACAAGTAATAATAAATATATACTTATTATTTATACCTTACCTATTTCGAACAATATACACTGGTAAAGATTTCCTTACTTCTTGAACATCTTCCGAAACCTCATTTAGAGCACTAACATTGTTATTATTACATGATCCATTAGCCTGATTGTTTTCTTTTACATTTTTGAAACTATTACCATCAACAGATAGCTTAATTTTTTTTGCTTTGATATCAAATTTATTTCTTTGATCTTTCTCCTTACCATACGATGCATACTTAGAATCCATGCCTTCAAAGTACAATAACAAATGATCTAAAATTCAACTCATCTCTAATTATTAACTAAACAAAACATCTGGCTTCAAAGTCAAATTTAAGTGTTTCAATTAACTATATTAATCAACTAAAGCATTATGACTTAAAATAAGTTTTAGCGAAGTTAGCCAAAACATGTGGATAAGTAATTCAATATTGTTTAAGAGTTTTGAAATTTGATTTTGAATTTTGATATACAAATAGTGACAACTGACAACTAGTAAAATAGAATACCAACAAGAATACTCAAACGCAACGAAAGTTTAATTTGTTAATTTACTTTCAATCTGAATAACACTGACTAATCAAAGTAAAAAGTTCAACATATGTGAAACGAAAATATATGCGATGCCTTACTTTGCCTTTGGCATATTATTTCTGATATCATTTCATCAGCCCAGTGTTTAAGTTTTTCCTTCTACTTGATCTACTGCCTGTGGACCACTGTGTCACAATGGTTGTGAGATTTGACAATAGTAACCTAAAAGTCTTCCCAGTTACGATGTCAAATACTAATTAAATAGCTCTTGTATAGAATTTTATTGGGCTCACTAATACTAAATATTAGTATAGTTAATTTATAAGAAAAAATTGCAATTTAAAATTATGTGGGGCGATTCCTTATTAATTGTCTTTATTTCCATTTGTACAGCACTCTTGGGAGAAGGTAAGCCTCAAAGAGTATGTAATATCTTATCGAGTTGTTTAACTAGTAGTACGAGGAGTAGTTATTCTCATTACATGCATAACTTAAAAAAGCCAGCGAATGACTATAAAAATTATAGTTTGACCTAAACTTGGACCAAAATTTAAGAACCTTATTACGGGGAGCGGTGTGTGCAATTGGACAGCTACCTTGCGCCTTATCGTTGCCTAACTTGTCGATTAATAAATAAACCGAAATCAAGTCTGACTATTCCAACACTGAAAACTAGTTCAGACTGACTTACCTTATTAATATACTTTACAACTTGTAAAAAAAAATATCTAAATTTCAGGTCTAACTTGGATTTTAGTATATAGAACTGAAAAATATCAAAAGTTAAAGGTGGAAGTTGAACGTCAGAGTAAGAAATGTAAGTTACACTTTACCATATGGTTTACAAATACATTAATTACTTCTTTTTATGTTAAACCTTTTTTTTCATATTTTAAGTGGAGCGTAGAAAAGAAGCACATGGGGATTCCTTAGATAAACAACACAAAAAAAAGATTGAGCGTGAGGAAGAACGTCTAAAGAATAATAATAGAGATTTATCATTGGACAAGATGAAGTCAATGTTTGCTATTGGTTTTGCTTTTACAGCACTTCTGAGCATGTTTAATAGTATGTAAGTAAAATAAGCACCATTCATCTTCGTCTTGATTGTCTAGTTGGTTGAGCCATTTTGACCCTAAAATTAAGTTTAAGAATTTTTACTTTTTTTACATGTAAACTTATTGAAATCATTTTCAGATTTGATGGTAGGGTTGTAGCTAAATTGCCATTCCATCCTATATCTTGGATACAAGGATTGAGCCACAGAAATTTACCTGGTGATGATTACACTGACTGCTCATTTATATTCTTGTATATATTATGTACGATGAGTATACGGTAGGTAATTCCTTTAAAAGTATTAGCTTAAACTTTATTCTTACTAATTATTTCTATATACATATACAATTTCAAATTGCAAATAATATTGACTAAGAATCATTTTATTTTATTTCAGGCAAAACATCCAAAAACTTTTAGGATTTGCTCCATCTAGAGCAGCATCTAAACAAGGTGGTGCACTATTTGCGGCACCACCTGGACAGTTCAAATAAATAATTTATTTTAAATAATACATTTTATTTTTAAATTCCAATGTTCCAATTAGATTGTTTAACCTTTAAGTTATTACAGTTTTGTTATAGTTATTTTTAAGGTTTACTATAATGAAAACAAAATTTGATTATATATTAATTTAATAAACATTAAAATCTATTAGAGGTTCATTTATTAATAGTCTATCAAATCCAAATCTTGTTAAATCTGTATCTGTGTACTGACAGTCAATGACTAAATCAGATATCGCTTTTCCTATACCAGGTGCATGATGAACACCTAAAAATGAAAGAACAAAAATCTGCCTTAAAAACATCTGCAACTCTCAAAAAAATTATTGTTTCATTTTGAAAGACAGAAATCGGTGGTACTTGAACTTTTCTTGCCCAAGTAGAAAAGATATAAATGATATCTCTATTTTTTACTCACCCAACTGTCCAAACCCTGTTGCAAAAATTAGATTTGTATGATAGGGATGTGCACCTAAAATTCCAGAATCATCAAAATTGTTGCAATCATAGACTTCTCCATGCCAATGCTGTATCTAAAACACAAATAATTAGATTTTTTCTCCTTGGAAACCAAGTTATTTTCTATTTAACATGATAGGATATATTATATTCATCACCTGCAAGTATTCTTTCTTATTCTAACATTTCATATAACATAATTATTAACCAAACCTTTGCATTTGTTAAATTTGGAAATCGATTATCTAATGAAGGCTTTAAAAGTCTTTCAAAATTTTCCTCTGTAGTCATAACATTATCTGATTTCAGTGGTATTTGACTGCATAGAATGTTGTTCTGTAGTCCATTTTTTCTAATCCATAGCCCTGAGGTGTCCATTACAATTGGTGAATTTAATCCAATATTTGATTGTCCAGTACTGCATTCAATGGAATATATATTTGATTCCCTGTAATAAACAAGTCAACAGATATTAAAACCAGGGAGTCATGAAGCAATCAATTTTATCTAAACATCCTAAGCTTATCTTCAAATAATTTAGCAGATAAAAATTTTGCTTACCTTTTACCTACAGGCAAAGCCAATGATAAAAGGCCACTGCCGCTACCTACATTTGCTAATTTTGCTATATTTGATGACTCTGTTCCTGCTGCTAACACACAAACTGCAAACTTAATGGAATGCTTCTCACCATCTTCCGTTTTATAAATAACTCTTTCAATTTTTTCATATGACATTGGCTTCACACCCTCCATTAAAACATCCCTTTGGTATTCCAAATCAAATCCAACTACTTCCCCATGAACATAATTTGCTCCCAATTCCTGTGATTTTTTAACTAAAGCCTGATGTAAAGCAAAAGAATCAAATACACCTTCATTTTCGGTACTTATACAACCTAAAATTTAAACAAATCATACATATTAAATTGTTTTAAAAAGTATCAATATCTGATACTAATACATTTCCAGTACATGATGTTTACTCATGTTAAAAGTCCCTTTACAATTTATATCTGTCACCGTAAAATTGTAAAAACCGTTAGATTGTAATCTATCTCGCGAGATTGTAAACTGTCGAAAGATTGTCAACTCAACATACTGCTTGCAATTTAACGTATTATTATTCGGTAGTTATATGAAATTGTTGGAAGTAAAATTAATCTGTAATTGACCAAAGAAGTTTGAATGATAACTAAGTTAGTGTAGTACAATCTACCGAATACCGATAACCGATAGATTACAATCTAACGGTTTTTACAATTTTACGTTAACATATCCATAACTTAATATTTACCTAATTTAACATCAGAAGTGTTGATCCAAGGGTATTTTTTACTTAATTGATCAACTGATAGTAGCTCATTCCTTATGCCAAATTCCTTAAGGGTAGTCACATTTTTTTCCAAATTATCAGCATATTTATCACTTGCTAAAACTAGATATCCATGGGGATAAAAATTTATATTTACATCTTTGTTTGTCTTTTGCTTTATGTTTCTTAAGAAATCTGCACTAAACTGAGAAAGTAGAATATTTTCTGGTAAAGAGTAATGTTGGCTTAGTACCGTAGTAGGCCAACTCTTCAAAGTGTTTTGCTGTTGAAAGATAGTCCTCTAAAATCTGGTATAAGGTACTTACTATAAGCAAAAAGTTTATAATTCACAAAACTGCTATTTCACCAAAATGAACTGGTTTTATACTAGTCATAGTATATTTAAATTGTATTTTTTTCTGGGCTTGCTATGTAGACTTTCAAGAAGAAATGAGTCAAATAAATTGACACATTTTGGGAGACATCTTAAGCATCAATTTTTATAATAATTGAAAAAATACTTAGATAAATATTTAATACGCAAGGACGAAGGCAATACGGTACTCACTTTAAAGTTTTTTTCCAAAACCACAACATTCAAACCTTCACCAGCTCTCGACTTCAGCCAGTAAGCCCCTGAACTTCCTAAATAGCCACCCCCAATTATGACTACATCTGCATGTTCTGGATTTAATGGTTTTACCTCCTTTTTTAAAAATTTACTGTTAATATCATTAGTTATAGAATCTATAGTTCTTCGAATTGGATGTTTAAAATCTACATATGTTCTTAACGTTAATGTATTAAAGGTTTCTATTAATAATAACTTATTCAAAACCTTCGACGATAACATTTTTATTTTAAATCCTGTATTGTTAACTTTGAAATTACATTAATAAAACATTTAAATATATATTATACCCATCAGCTGTCCGAACGCACTATTATGAGTTATAACTTATAGTAGTTATACCAGTGTTACCAACTCGAATTTTATCGAGTAGGTAGCTGGTAGATACAATTTCAAAAGTTGGTAGTTTCCAACCATATTCAATTCGAAAAGTAGGTAGATCTACCAACTATAATTTCGAGTTTTATATAAAATCTAACTATAAGATGACCTTTAATTCATTTTTTTTCGTAAATATGTAATAAATCACATTACAATAGTATTATAGTAAAAAAATTAATATTAACTAAAAAATGAACAATATTCATAAAAAAATCAAAGCATGTTATGGATTGAAGAGATCAATCTAACATAATTTACTTGTGGGGACAATGGGGGCCAGAAACTGAAATGCTTAATCCAACCTGCATATTCTGGTTCTTTTTCCCAGTATTTTGAATATTTTTGATCATAATGAATTTTCCTCAATTTTCGTGGAGGAGAATTTTCTTCATTTTCACTTTCATTACTAATCATTTTATTTTTTAATGTTGAGATAGACCAATAGTACTAAAATACTTTATTTATAACGTAAAGTAGATTTGAGAAAAATCCTAAAAGTTGGTAGATCTACCTACAACTTGCTAGATTTACCTAAAAAGTTGGTAGATCTACCTAAAAGTTGGTAGAGTTGGCAACGCTGAGTTATACTTAAGGCCGATTTACATTATCTTAGTGTTTAGGAGAGTGCTTTAGGATAGTACTTTAGTTGAAACATGTAAACGTTACTTGCTTTAGTAAACGCTACGCTAAAGAACTTGCCTTTCAAGTTGTACTAAAGCACTCTCCTAAACACTAAGATAATGTAAATCGGCCCTTAAACTTATATAAATATATAATGAAAATGGTCTTCGTTTGAGGCTCAATCACGCCTAAACCACTGATCGACATGAAACTACCACCATTCGATGCGAAATTTTTCCTAGATGGTTTATGGCTATTTATTTATTAAATTCCAACGTTCCTTCATTTTTTTATTGCTGTTTTACTTTTATGAAAATTTATCCATACGGACTTCACCGCGGAAACATTCGGGGAGGCTTCCTAGAACCTCTTAACGTCAACATCTGTTAAAAACTCGATTTTCGAAATATTTCAATTTTCTTAGCGGGAAGTTAAAAAGAAGAATAATAAAAATATGAAAAAAAATGAAATAATGAAACATAAAATTTATTTTAATTCGTCCAGCAAAGCGGGCGCGAAACGGCTAGTAAACTTATATGACTTTATTTTTTTTTTTTAATTTTATGGCCTGGGCCTTAGACAAGAGGACTTAACAGACAACAGTAGTGTATGTAGAAAGTCGAAAATTAAATTTGTTTCAAAATGACAGCTCGTGTCGACAGTTGTTAGCTAGGAATGTTGGAGAACCCTCGACCATTCTAACCGGAATAACTTCGTTAGGCTGTATAAGTATATGACCTCATCGCAGTGATTGTTGCCTAAAAGCTATATAGAAAATGGGAAAATATGGTCTACCTATGCTAAAAGACTGGCAATGACAGTAACCAAGATGCTGATATTATTACTCTTTAAGAAAAAATAAATAAAATACAAATTTGTTGTGCCCCCGAGCGCATGTGGTAGAGAAATTCGGCTAATAGCTGGTTTCTCTATTCAATTGCAAATTTCATCTTAAATATAAAATTCTCGTGTCACAATGATGATCGTTCCCATACTCTTCCGAAACGGCTCGACCGATTCTTATATATTATATATCACTTTATAATGTCATTCAATATAAAGTATAACTCTCTATAACGTAAAAAGTAGTTAAATTTGTTTGGTTTAACACAAAAGCCAAACATGTTTAACGCAACAGTCATTCTCTATTACGAAGAAATATTTTCATAATTAGACATTAACAACATACTTAAGTGTAATTGTTTTTATAATCAGCTTACAAAATTAACCATTTTTGAGGTGCCGAAATTTCTAGAAAGACACCTGAGGTCATAAACAGCCGTCTCGCCGTAAAATTTTTACCCTCATGCGCCTAAAGAACTTCAATAATAATACCTTGAATAATAATGTATTTTAGTTATTATAATTTAAGGTTAGTTGTTGTTTTTAGGAAAGAAAATTGTTTGTAATTACATTTATTTATTCCAAAGACAGAAAAAAATACATGCCGCTAATAGAACATAGACTATAGACGTTTAAACTTACGTCACGAGTCGTGGACATTGAGCTGCCAAGTCGCCAAACGCCACCGATCATATTATTTTTCTTTTCATTTTTCATCATACTTCTGCGGAACGCCTTGGTGGGAAGACGTTCGCTTTCTGCCGGTTGGAAGATAAAAAGCTTTCAATAACTCATATTATTTTTAATATTAGGAATAGGCTGTGTTTTAAAAATTATATCCTTAAACATAATATGAAATACACTCCATTGCATCAACGCAATATATGGACGTAGCTTTAAGGCAGATTGAATAGTTGAGTAATAAGATTTATTTAGTGAAATCGAAAAATATTGAATAATTGTTAATGTGGTTAATGCATTAATAACGAACTCATTGAACTATGAATTAGTGGTTTCCTTTGTGATAAAAGTTATTTGGAACAATGATCCGCCATTTTGTATCGCAAGCAAGGCGTGGCACTTTTTAGTGCAACATCTCGGCCACGTCTGAAAACCATTACGCAGTCTTTAAAAGATGGTAAGTTAGTTGGTATTATTGATTTATCAAGAATTATTTGTCGAATTCTTAATGTTAACCAAACAATGAAAACCTTAATACTTAGATTACGTAAGTCGTAAAAATGGCTCTTAGTAGGTATTTCGTAATATTGCAAACACAAGGAATTGTATTTATAGGTATTCAAAATATCTAATGGATATGACATGTATCAATTGAACTTATTTTAAATTGTATTTACAATTTCTTGTACCATGTAATATATATTTAGGAATAAATTAAATTCCTTAAAGAATTGAGTCGAATGACAAGAAGTTGTTCTTGAATCTAACACATGTAATTTAATCGTGAACACGTTTTCAGGGTTGCCAGTCGCGTCAACCTAATATTGACCGGTAAAAACCGAGATATATATAAACCGATCTTTCCAGAATTATATAAAACTAATCTCTTGCATACTATAAAATTGACCATTTTTATCCATACACCAGGGTGTATACTGTATGGTGTAACTTAGGGTGTAAATTATGACATTGAGAGGGAAAAATCTTGAATTTGTTGAAATAGTTACTGGTCATTTGTGTATCTGCTTATTTAAGTCTATCAATGATACATGCAAGACCCATAAGCGTCTCTTATTATACACAATAATAAATCTGACCATGAGCCATGGGTGTTTTCTAAGGCTGGCTATCTATACAACCGCATAGGGAAAATTGTAAACTACCACATGATTCCAGTTTTGGCCATATCATTACAAGAACAAAATTCAGTTCATAGTTAAGTCACTTTAACATTGTGTAGAATCTTAAGGTTCCTTTCTATAAGCAGTTTTGATTTACAACTAAGCTATATTTTACGAAATGATTGACATGATACTTTTCTGGACATACATTATAATAAATTGTGGTTTATGTATTATTCAACACATTAAATGGATACTTTATATAATTGTAATGCTTTTAAGGCCTAAGATGTCAGTAATTTCTAATTCTAAAATATAAAACAATGTTTATTTTTTTTTTAATCATTTATGTGCCACTTAGCTCTTAGTTTTATAGGGATTTATTAAACTAAGCTGTTTTCATTGTGTCATCATAAATTCATAACACAAATATAATCACCTAATTCATAATGACAAAACAGTCTTAACTAAAGTACTCATTTATCTCTTTCTGTCTAATTGGGTTCATGCTGACTTCATGAGAAAAGAGACAGGTGAGTACTTTGTTTAAAATTGTGCAATAAGCATGATTTAGTTTTTTTTAATCAAGGTGTAAGTAGTACTGATGTTGTATAAACACCCAGCTTTTGATTTTTCTGAATCTGTCACTGTCAAACTTATGTTCATGACCTATTAGAAAAAAATAGTAAATACTTATGCTCAGGATAGTATTGTATATTTAGTTCCTTAAGGTCTTGAAAGTGACACCACCAGAATCTAGATTGCACATTTTTTTGTACAGAATATGAGAGCAATGTTAGTCCTGGGTTAGCCTCCAGTTCTTAATTTTTATTTCTATTTTGTAAAAAATATTTATTTGTTACAGCCTCGTATGGAGCCATTGAGGTTGCTGAACTGTTTAAGCCTTCTACTTTCACCAAGCGGTGGTATCAAATCCAGGGATGTTATTTATACACTTGTTGAGTTAGTATTCCTTTTTATCTCAATTAATATAATAAGAAGCAGTAGTAGTTTGTAGAAAACCTGAATAATAAGTAGCCAACACAATGTATACTTACATCATTTTGATTGTTTAAATTGATTACCACTATATTGGTGGTTGTTAAAATATCTTGTTGCTGTGTACTGTGCCACTAATTATTTTGTGCTTATCACAAAATCATCAAATTTTTCTTATAATGTAAAAGTGATTATTAATTTCATTTTGAAAATTATATTGCTTACCAATTTTTGATTTAGACAAGTTTAATACTAGTTATAGTCTCATGGGCATCCTTCCGTGTGTGTTCCAGTGATGAAACTCTGGTTTCTCCTTCATCAACTAAATTTTACTTTTATTTTCAGATTAATGAGAAAGTATTCAAAAAAGCTAGTATCAAAATGTATATATATACAGATTCTCAAATGTACTGACATAGAGCTGTTGACTTTGTTCATGGGTTGTGGTGGATGGAGATTAGTACACATGTGGCTGACAGAGAGCATTGTCGCAAAAAATTGGCCATTAGTACGTGAACTGTTAGAATTACTCTTACTTTGTCCTGTAGACATAGAACGTCTGAAAACAAATAACAATCCTAAACTCATAAAAGAACTATCTAAAGATGGAAATAATTTTGGTAAGTTAAATTTAATAAAAATTATTAAATACACAAACAATTATTGTAAAAGTAAATTTCTGTTACAGATATTAGAGTGTTAGCTTCAAAGTTAGTGGAGCAGTGGTTAAAAATTGTAAAAGGAGAGCAAATTACACCAATCTCAATAACAGATATACCTGAAATTATTTCTAATGCTCAGCAGGAAGTTAGTAAAACAGAAATTTTGGAGACTGAGGTAAAGTCTGATATAATACAAGATGATGATACTGTTATAGATAAAAATGTAGAGAACATAAAACCTCCTAAGGAAGAAATTCCTTCTGAACCTCCTGACAATTCGGAAAATCATTTACAAGTAAAAGATGAAATACCAGAGAGAGAAAAAGAAGCAATTCCTATACTTAAATTAAGTTTAAAGAACGGTAGACAGATAATTTCACAAGTACATCCTGACAATAGCCAAAAGGAAGATTCACCTGTTAAAGAAAAATCCAAAGAGAAGACAAAAAGCAAAGACAAAGATAAATCAGATAGAAGAAGTA
The DNA here is from genome assembly GCF_905475465.1 of Pieris napi. Classification (NCBI taxonomy): domain Eukaryota; kingdom Metazoa; phylum Arthropoda; class Insecta; order Lepidoptera; family Pieridae; genus Pieris; species Pieris napi. The sequence goes on along the minus strand of NC_062248.1, from coordinate 7,825,329 downwards.
GTAGTAGCAGTAGTTCTTCCAGGTCAAAACATTCAAGTAAATCATCTTCGTCATTGTCACATGATAAGCACAAACATAAATCTAGTAGACATAGTGACAGTAAAGAAAAATCTAGGGACAAAGAAAGAGATAGAGACAAAAGTAGACATTCATCTGATAGTTCTAAGTCTAAACATAGTAGTAGCAGCAGCTCAAAAAAATCGAGTTCTTCCAGCAGTAGGTCAAAAGATGACAAATCTAGTAAACAGTCAAGTGATAAAGTCAAGGAAGAGAAGGATAAAATAAAGGAGGAGAATTTGAAATCTGAGAAAACTGTTCCATCCATTCATAAGTTAGGAAAGATTCCAAAGTTAAGTGAAGTTAAAAAAGATAAGCCTTCAATATCTATAGAGGTTAGGAAACCTGATGAGCCTAAGCCTAAAACTGTCAAAATGTTTAATTCAAAGTTCAGGACCCATGGCTTAGAAGAGGAAATTAAACCTCCACCATCAAGGGCCACAATTTTAAGCAATAAAAAGCCTCCTCCAGCTTTACCACCTACAGTTTCAATACCAAAAAGACCATCTCCTGTTCATAATGAAACACCACCTGAAAAGAAAGCTAAAACATTGGATATTTCAAAGATAGAGGATAAGCCTGGAGCTATTAAACTAATTCCGCCTAAACCAAAACGTAAGTATAATTTCTTGTATCTCTATTTAACTTTATTACTAACTTTTTTTATTTTTCCAGGATGTGGGCATCAAAAGAAACTGGTGTTATATGCAATTACACATAATTTATTTAAGTCTTATTTTCGTGATGGTAAGTCTAAAATGTATAGCACGGCGGGTTATTCGTTTATTTCTTTTCTTGTAAAGAATTTGGTATTTCAAATAAATGGTAAATTGAATTACTCTCTTTCGTTGACCATAATAGACCTGATCTGTTCAAAGAAGGAACGCGTCTGTGGAAGACCCGAGACTCGACGATGAGCCAATGGGACAACGCCGCACACTGCGTCTGATCTATGACGAACATTTCTGCAAAATAAAACAAAAAATATTTTAAGTATACAAAGGCAATACTAAATGATAAAGGTATCATTCAAATTTTAAAACAAATGCATGGCAAATTAAAAACGACAGTTGTCATTTTCTATAAACTGATCCTATAATAATAAAGTAACGGTCTAAAGATTAATCGGAAAACTTGCTGTGAGTCCAGTGACCTCCCTATATTTTACTTTTATCACGATCATGCAAAAGCCACAAGCCAGTTTGCCGGATTAACATAATAGGCCTAAAATCCTGAAATGGTCGTAAGAAATACAATTGCCAACCCGTGTATTTAAGTTAGTGGGACGAAGTAATAATAGATGACTGCTAAAAGTCACTAAGTGTCGAAACTCGTTATATTTGTATAGGTATACACAAAATTGTTGAAAAAATTCACTAGATTAAATTATTGCGTTCTCGTGTGTTCCCTATAAACAAAGCAGCTTGTGTGCTGGTTTCTACGATGTAGCTTTATTCTAATCTGAATTAACTAAAAGTTAATTTCAGTAACATTTAGTTTATATTAAACAACCTTGATGTGATACTAAGATAATATGTGCATCAAATATTTTCATGTTGACGTTTATTTAATGACACGATTCAACACGTTTTCTATTTAGAAAGTAAACACTGAATTCAACAAAATCAATATAGGACTACATTGACTACTTCTTTTGTAATACCAAAAGTTGCACTCAACCTGTAATTGCTAACTTAGGTAGGTAGATAAAGAGAAAGTATTTTGAAAACAACGGTAAGTAAGGAACGGTTTTTCATTATGTATATCAAAGTATAACCTGATCGATGCTTTTAGCGTACTGAGGAAATAAAGCACCTTCATATACTAGAGATTAAATTCGATATTTTAAAAAGTCGCGGTACTCTTGTCATTTTCTGTCATATGTAATTACACTAGTTACATTGAAAAGTTTCTAGCCTTGGAGAAACAGTTTACGTTATATAACTTTAGGATCAACTCATTAATGCTTTGCTTTACAAAAGTAATTGGTAGTTTTCTTTAGTTAATGACTATTAAGTAAAGAATTAGGTATGGCTATTATTTAGTAACCCATTTATCTATAATCATTCAAGTTTTAAGCAACAATTTATAGTTGCAACTGTTTTGTTATTATTGTATTGTTAATAAAAATAAGACGTCTGCAACTAAAAATTGTTGCCTTTCCTTCGTTAAATGTCTGTAAAGTAAAGAATTAGGTATGGCTATTATTTAGTAACCCATTTATCTATAATCATTCAAGTTTTAAGCAACAATTTATAGTTACATCTGTTTTGTTATTATTGCATTGTTAATAATAATAAGACTAACAACTATAAGTTATATCGCATATTTATCATAAACCGACAGGAACTCTTGTAAATAATTAACTAGTGTCGTGTCTTCATAAGTGCAAGAAAAGAAAGGTTTTGCTTTCCACGAAGTAACTCCTTTTAAATATTAAATCGTGCAAGTACGTTAGATATAGATAACGGCAAATATGCAATTTTTAAGCATATTGTTATTTATCTTACGAGATCGTCTAAATGTAAGAACAATAATGCACATGATGTATAAGATCAGATGTCTTTATTAATAACATCATTATTGAATTTGAAGATTAGAAGACTACTGTTTTTTTTTGGAACTAATCTCGTTATAAAGTTTAATTTATTTTATAACATTTCTGTAACCACTTTTAAATTTCGAACACTTGATGCATAACATATTACATACATAAAATTTGAGTAGAAAAGATTTAGGATAAACTAATTATTAGTCGAATATCAACTACGAGAAAAGTCGCTTTTGGGTAATTAAGATAATTGTGTAGTACTGATCATAAACTTCCGACAAGACTTATTTAGTATTGCCTATGTATTGTAATGCCTAACAGTAACGAAACTATGGAATAAACCAGAACCAGTATAAACTGAGGACAAGTAATGACTACTTGTTTACAGGAATTCTCACTTATTTTTCTGATAAGCTTATGAAAGACAGCCATGCGGCATATGCATATATACGTATAATATTATATGGTTTTCAATAAATTTAAAAAAAAATTGACTAAACATAGAAATTATTTTAATATCTATAATTTAACCGAAAAGGTTACACGTTAATCTCTCTTTCAAATTAATACAGTTATTGATTTCACTGTTTGTTTTTTTAGTGAATAATACATGGATACTATAATTCCTTAAGGTGGCACATGTTAATGTTATCTTTTACAAAACTATAGAATTTGTGCAGTAGTTCTTGCCTAGCGCGTACGAACAAACGATATCAAAAGATTTGCCGCCTTTAGTAAGAAGCACGTTAACGTTATGTTCTCATAAATCGGCTATCCTATCATCGGCATCACAAATTAATACTAATTATAACGGATGTTCAAATTTCGACGTGGTCTTAGATACAATATACATAGTACTTTCGAAGATAGTCCGTTTTTTTAGATCAGATAAGCGCTGTTTCATGATTAATATATTTGTGACTTCAACGCAATACTAGAATGTGTTACAAATTTTAGTAAAAAAAAAGTAATACATAAACTGCTCATCCGATTTTCAAAATTACCACTTGTATTATTTTAACAGATTTAAACTAGTAAACGTTAATGCTCGCGTTAAGAATGCTTACATACAAATTACGCAATACGTCCGTCCGATCGACCAGTTAAAATTTAATATTTTACCCCTTTTAGTTCTTGACTCTGCTATACTGATATATATTTATTAAAAATACAAGTATGAACTTGGATTAAACTGCCGAGTTTAATCCAAGTATCCAATCCAAACTAAGTCTTACCATTTACAACTATTAAAGGTAGTTGTTACGCATTGGTAACATCGTATATTTTATATAGCCCGCTTTTATACATTTTAGATTTACATTGAAAAATAATGATTATTTAACTTCGATGTTTGTGTTATGTGTACATTAATTTATACAGTTAAGAGTAATTATATAATGAGATTATAATGTTTTAATTACCAACTTTTTTTTTACAGCCATGGTTTTACAAGAGAGTGATATGTTCATGGATGCTTTGAATGCTTCTGCAACAAACAAGAAAGAACCAAAGAAAAGAAAACGACGCACGAGCGGTTCTAAGGATGGCAATGCAAATGATGGATCACCTCCCCACACACCAACCATAACGAGTCCAAGCAGTGAGGGCAAGTCAGTACCCCCTAAGTTTTATCAAGATACCTTGGATAATGAAGATAAGGCGAAGGAAAAAACATCGGAAGACACCGAAAGCTCTACAGTTACAAGTAGTGATAGTAAAATGGAGACTGATGAACCACATACATTAACAGTAGATGGTTTGAAAGGTGTCCTTTGTTATCACAAAAGAAAAGGTCCCAAAAAGAGCATCAAATGGAAACCAGATTCAGAATTGGAAGAGGTGCAGTTCTTTGAACTAGATGAAACAGAAAGGGTAAATGTCACGAAAACTTTTACGGATATGAAATACTTGGACAGAATACATGAAAGAGAAGCATACGAAAAGGCAAGAAATCTCATAAATGACGATGTTATGGAAGAGAAAACTAGCTGGAAACCTTTAGTTTTAATAAATGCTGAAGGACAAACTCCAGTTGAGTATGGCAAAAATAGTAAAGAAAAAGATATACAAGCATTAAGGGAAAAGGTAACATTACAGCCACTATACTTCTATAAGTCAATGATTCCTGATTCACCTCTTGAGCCTGATCCTGAAACGCACACATACTCAGAACCAACAATAATACCATTGGAGGATGTTACAGGTAATCAGGATAATGTGGGTGATTTTAGAAATATGCCATGGCCAGAGCCAAAAGGTAATGCTCCTCCAAATACGGCAAGTAATAATACAAATGTCGCTCCACTATTCCCAACGAATATACCACAGTTCCCAAATGGCTTTCCAGGCCCACAATTTCCAGGGATGCCTAGTTTCGCAGGACCCCCAATGATGCCCGGTGAGTGGCCTAATGGAGTTCCACCCATGATGCCAAACGGTATGCCTGGACAAATGCCGACCCCGGGTATGCCACCGGGACCAATGCCACCCGGTAACTTACCACCGGGTATGATGGTACCTCCAGATAATATGATGATGGGTCCAGAAATGTTTGGAGCACCAAACCCTATGTTCCCTGTTGGTCCTGATGGATTTAATATTCAACAAAATATGTTTCCAGTTGATTTTAATATGGGCGGACCTCAAGGTCCTCCTGGGCCCGATGGTTTTAACGGGCCAAACAATTTCCGTGGAGCTATGCGGGGTCGTGGCTCAGGTGGTTGGCGAGGAAAGGCGGCTACTGGGAACTGGGACATGTCGCAAAGAGGTCGTGGTGGTCGCGGGGGTGGACGTAAAACTGTTTGTATTTACTTTCAAAGAAAAGGCTCATGTCGACAAGGTGACAATTGTACTTTTTTGCACCCAGGAGTGAATTGTCCATTTTAAGTTGTACAAATAATCATAAAATTTGTTTTTGTAAATAAGAGCTAGATGTATTTTTTTATTTTATTGTAAAGATAAAAGACTGTCCTGTGTAAATAAGTAGTAATAAGTGATTAGATAAAAAAAGTTGTAAGTACATAAAATTAATGAGGTTGTTATTTATGATAATGATATAGGTACATAAAAAACTTCATATTCATGTTTTTCTTTAAATTTCTACTTATGCCTGCGTTATGTTACCCCTAGTGACTTGAGCGCCCTCCTCTCAAACCTAACGTCTTATGTTCGAACCCCGGCTGTCCATCTTTATAGACTTTGTCTATGTGCGCATTTAAAACTCGCTCTACGGTCAAAAGAAACATGCAGGAAACCGTCTTAGACTCAAAATGTCACCGGCGTGTGCCATTATTTAAAAAAAAATATGACTAAACAGTTCAAAAATCCAGTGAGGTCAAGTCTGTAGCATGACTGGTTTTATTATTTAGTTTATTGTTTTTAATTGCAATTGATCTGATGGTCTGTAACTTGATCAATATAATATTCAAATATTTTCTTCAAATTGATCCCTAGTAAAATATGTTTTTGTTCGATCGGATTTTTGGAATAAAAAACCTACTAGAACTTAGTATACAAATTAGCATAGTAACCGCACAGAGAAAGGAAATCTATCGAGAAGCCCTTGTCAAAAAATTGTCTAAACATAACTTCCATTCTTTAAAAAATACAAGAAAATATTTTAAAAAGTATAATGTGATTGAACTGTCAATTATCTTTTTAATTTGGAGACGGTGGCAGCACATTACAGTGATTTGTATAGGATTATAGTACATACTTGTATTTCGTAACTGTCGACGTTTCTTAAAAATGTGGAGGAGCTTAATATAAAATCTATCATACTCTCTCATCATAATCTATGATCAAGAATTACCCTGAGGTGTCTCGTGTAGTATCTTAACGAACTAAGTAGGTTTTGAATGTGGTAAGAAATCAATCATTTAAGAATTTTTTTTCGTAGAAAAAATTTTTATTTTGAAAAAGTTATAAATAAAAAACCAAAAACTTGGTTTTTTGAATTTTTCACTTAAATTTTGAGGTAATGTGAAAAAATTGCAAGTACAAAAATTGTTGAAAAATTTGTTTCGTCGTAGATTTTGAAAATAAATTTTGAAAATGTCAAACTGCTAAAAAAATAAATATAAGTATGGATGAAGGTATAAATAGTTACTTTTTTATATTCAAATTTATTTTACAGGATTATACTCTTGTAAACATTGCAATGGTTTTGAAAAAGTATATAATTTTTTTAGAAATCATTTTAAAAAAAATACTCAAAACGTAAATGATGTAAACTTCTTACATGAAACTATATATTTTACTGTTAATTTAGCTTGTTAAAGTGCGTTTTCCAATTACAGCACTAGAGCGCATTGTGCGGCATAATGCTCAACGTTGAATGTTCCAACTACAGCAACGCTTCGCACAATTGAGCACTCTCAAAACGAATGCTCTCGCGTGCTTCTCGCAATAAATACCAACACAGTGACAGAAAATTTACCAGTGTTTTTCTTTTAGTTGGCATTTATCGAAATTTTCGTTAGTAAATATTATTTATTGTTGAAAAATTTGTTTAGTCGTAGATTTTGAAAATAATTAAAGTTATTTCAAACTGCTAAAAAAAATAAATATAAGTATGGATGAAGGTATAAATAGTTACTTTTTTATATTCAAAATTATTTTACAGTATTATACTCTTGTAAACATTGCAATGGTTTTGAAAAAGTATATAATTTTTTTAGAAATCATTTAAAAAAAAATACTCAAAACGTAAATGATGTAAACTTCTTAGGGTGAGATCTATAGTGCGCACTTGGACTTTGCTCAGACTTACCTTACGAAAAACTTTGCTTAGGGTACACTAAGGTTAAACTATGATTTCGTATTTATAGACATTTTAACGGTGAGATTAAGCTAAGCCCAAGCTAAGACAGCAAATGTCAAAATACAAATTGATGTTTCATTTCATGCAATACTTTCTTTATTATCCTTTTAAAAAGTAAACAATAACAAATATTTAAACATCTAAAACGGTACACATATATCTTCAATTTATTGTTATTTATGTATTTATTTATTTTATTATTGCAATAACTAGAAATTTACGAGTAACCTTTAGAAAATGTATTAATTATTTAAAGATGACAATAATTTTGTTACGTAGAACGGATCGCATTGTTTTGACAACAGCAACAGAGCACTTGTATCAAATATCAACAATTGAAAATTTTGCCTAAAGTGTTGTATATGTTCGGAACGAATACAACCAAAATCCTTCCATCCTGTACGGTGAGAATGAATTCAAAAGAAGGAACCGTATTTTGAAACACGCTGATCATTACAAACTTGCAACCTTATAACAACAGAGGATCGCCAAACCTACCGCAATTGCAAATACTTATTGCATTAAGGCATAAAAATGCAACTGGATGTTTTCAGGTAATATTGTGTTCATAAATATGTATGGTTTTTCGATTTGAATATTATACCTACATAGGTAACATATTTATTTAAAATCATTTGAGAATATGTATTCTCAAATGATTTTACTTCCTAGATTTGTAAATTTTCCAAGAAATATGAACATAGCCAAAAGGAAGTTTGAAGAATTAGGAAGATCTAATACTCACCATGACCTAAACAGTATAATCAGAGCTATTGACTGCACCCATATAAAAATTAATAGACCCAAAGGTATTGCTCACTCTGAAGCATACAGAAATAAAAAAGAGTAATTTTCTGTAAATGTGCAAGCAATAATAGGGCCTGATATGGAAATATTTGCTATAGTGACTAGGTGGCCTGGCAGTTCACACGACAGCAGGATATTTAGAAAATGCCTGTCTTAGTAGGTGACAGCGGTTATCTAGCACTTAACTTCATGTTAACAACACTTTTAAATCCAATGACAAGAGCTGACAATATTTATAATTATTCTCAAATAAGAACTAGGCATATTTTTGAAAGGTTTTTCGGAGTGTGAAAAAGGAAATTTCCATGTTTACAGCTAGGATTACAGTCAAAATTGACAAATACTAGTTATATATAATTATAGCTTGTGCTGTATTGCATAATATAGGTATACAGAGAGGGGATGCTTATGATGATGGTGATCTTGCTGACAGCAGAAGTTGAGTAACACAGAAACAATGAAAGATCTCCTACAGGTCTAGCATTCCGGCAATCTGTGATTGCACAATTTAACTAGGTAATTTGTTTGGTAATAAAGAATATCAAAACAAAACTTGTTTCATTTTAATCATTTATTTTCTGATTCTTTTTTTAAGTGTAATACATATTTCTAATACTAATTTATATTTTTGTTGAAGAAATTTTATTTCTAACAGATTTTTTAATTTCATATGTTCCACTCCTATCTCAAATTTTTTAGGGTGGTCAGGTAATAAATGTTAGAAGATTCAGGGAAACGAAAATAACAGATGTGAAGCGAGAGACATCGGTTAGGTTATGTTGCCAGGGCTGCCAGGTGACATACAAAATCACACCAGTTATTTTAAGATTTCTCAAAAATGGGGTTTTAACAATTACATAAATAATATAAATAAACAACAATAAATACCATAATAATGTGTAATTATTTTATTTCATGCATTTCATAGGTATTTATCAAGATCATTTATAATTTCTTTGAATTCAAATTCTATTTTTCCCAACTAACCGAACTTTCCGGAACTCCGATACAAAATGGCAACACCGTTCATTAAAAACCGACAAAAATAAAAAGTCCAGTAAAAGATATGATGGTAAAGCAAATTTTAGGCCATTATTTTTGTTAGGCTTATAGTCAAAGTTTTTGGTAAGTCGTCGATTTCGTGGACTTGGGATTAAGCTAAGCCAATACTCGGCGAGATTCGCAGTTTGCTCTATAAATACCGACTGTGTCTTAACTCGATAGTTAAGTCAGAGCAAAGTCTCACCCTGAGGGTGAGATCTATAGTGCGCACTTAGACTTTGCTCAGACTTACCTTACGAAAAACTTTGCTTAGTGTACACTAAGGTTAAACTATGATTTCGTATTAGACATTTTAACGGTGAGATTAAGCTAAGCCCAAGCTAAGGGTGAGATCTATAGTGCGCACTTGGACTTTGCTCAGACTTACCTTACGAAAAACTTTGCTTAGTGTACACTAAGGTTAAACTATGATTTCGTATTTATAGACATTTTAACGGTGAGATTAAGCTAAGCCCAAGCTAAGACAGCAAATGTCAAAATACAAATTGATGTTTCATTTCATGCAATACTTTCTTTATTATCCTTTTAAAAAGTAAACAATAACAAATATTTAAGCATCTAAAACGGTACACATATATCTTCAATTTATTGTTATTTATGTATTCATTTATTTTATTATTGCAATAACTAGAAAATTACGAGTATCTTTAGAAAGTGTATTAATTATTTAAAGATGACAATAATTTTGTTACGTAGAACGGATCGCATTGTTTTGACAACAGCAACAGAGCATTTGTATCAAATATCAACAATTGAAAATTTTGCCTAAAGTGTTGTATATGTTCGGAACGAATACAACCAAAATCCTTCCATCCTGTATGGTGAGAATGAATTCAAAAGAAGGAACCGTATTTTGAAATACACGGTATTAAATGTGATCCTGCCGCTGATCATTACAAACTTGCAACCTTATAACAACAGAGGATCGCCAAACCTACCGCAATTGCAAATACTTATTGCATTAAGGCATAAAAATGCAACTGGATGTTTTCAGGTAATATTGTATTCAAAAATATGTATGGTTTTTCGATTTGAATATTATACCTATGTATTCTCAAATGATTTTAAATACATAATATGTTGAAGACATTTGTCTTCTGACTTTCAGAAACATAACATATATGTAACTAATAATAATTCATTGACATTTCAGATGGTGTGTGGTGATCTGAACAGCATAAACCAATCTACAGTCTGTTTAATTATAATTAAAGTCTCTGCAGAGTTGAGTAAATTACTTCCTAGATTTGTAAATTTTCCAAGAAATAGGAACACAGCCAAAAGGAAGTTTGAATAATTAGGAAGATCTAATACTCACCATGACCTAAACAGTATAATCAGAGCTATTGACTGCACCCATATAAAAATTAATAGACCCAAAGGTATTGCTCACTCTGAAGCATACAGAAATAAAAAAGGGTAATTTTCTGTAAATGTGCAAGCAATAATAGGGCCTGATATGGAAATATTGGCTATAGTGACTAGGTGGCCTGGCAGTTCACACGACAGCAGGATATTTAGAAAATGCCTGTCTTAGTAGGTGACAGCGGTTATCAAGCAGTTAACTTCATGTTAACAACACTTTTAAATCCAATGACAAGAGCTGACAATATTTATAATTATTCTCAAATAAGAACTAGGCATATTTTTGAAAGGTTTTTCGGAGTGTGAAAAAGGAAATTTCCATGTTTACAGCTAGGACTACAGTCAAAATTGACAAATACTAGTTATATATAATTATAGCTTGTGCTGTATTGCATAATATAGGTATACAGAGAGGGGATGCTTATGATGATGGTGATCTTGCTGACAGCAGAAGTTGAGTAACACAGAAACAATGAAAGATCTCCTACAGGTCTAGCATTCCGGCAATCTGTGATTGCACAATTTAACTAGGTAATTTGTTTGGTAATAAAGAATATCAAAACAAAACTTGTTTCATTTTAATCATTTATTTTCTGATTCTTTTTTTAACTGTAAAATTTCTAATACTAATTTATATTTTTGTTGAAGAAATTCTATTTCTAACAGATTTTTTAATTTCATATGTTCCACTCCTATCTCAAATTTTTTAGGGTGGTCAGGTAATAAATGGTAGAAGATACAGGGAAACGAAAAAAACAGATGTGATGCAAGAGACATCGGTTAGGTTATAGTTTGAAATTTGAATTTCGTTGTCACTATTTTTAATTTATTTATTAGCCGGATACAAAGTCCATTGGCAGCGTTGTCACTATAATATGCCAGGGCTGCCAGGTGATATACAAAATCACACCAGTTATTTTTAAGATTTCTCAAAAATGGGGTTTGAACAATTACATAAATAATATAAATAAACAACAATAAATACCATAATAATGTGTAATTATTTTATTTCATGCATTTCATAGGTATTTATCAAGATCATTTATAATTTCTTTGAATTCAAATTCTATTTTTCCCAAAGTCTATGGAACTCCGATACAAAATGGCAACACCGTTCATTAAAAACCGACAAAAATAAAAAGTCCAGTAAAAGATATGATGGTAAAGCAAATTTTAGGCCATTATTTTTGTTAGGCTTATAGTCAAAGTTTTTGGTAAGTCGTCGATTTCGTGGACTTGGGATTAAGCTAAGCCAACACACAGGGCCTGATTAACCCTTAGGCTAATTAGGCTGCAGCCTAGGACGCGACGATCTAGGGGGGCGCGGGCGCACCGAAATCGTGTCTTCGCTAGCATCACCTCCTGCATATTTCAACTAGACCGACACAAAGCACTAAATAAACTGTGAACTGGATCTACAAGCAGATGGCAAATTTTAGTATCGATGGTAATAAAAATTTCTCAAAAACTCGAAAAAAATCAAAGTAAAGAGATCAAAATATTTTGTGCCTTTGGAACTCTGTGCTCGTAAAGTTTCAAATCGTTAGTACACAGCTACAAGCAAGTTCTGATGATTTATTTGACGTATTACTCTTTATGAGACATTGCTTATCTTAATACGTTGCGTGACGAAAAAGAGTTTAAATTTTTTGAATCAGAGGCAATCAAGAGATGCGAAGTAGTCTAGTCGACAAGTTGAAAATGGTACAAAATAGAGATACTGCTCTTAAAAATATATGCGATAGCTCATTGGATCCGGAATGACGTCTAGAAAAATGTGCCAAAAGCGTGTATTAGCACATAAAAAATTGCAAACGTCATAAACAATTAAAGATGAAAAAAAATGGCATTTTGTTTTTTGCCAATATTTAATAAACTATTAATGTTTAAGAAATTTCAAAAAAAGGTTCTGAAAGAGGAGGAAATTTCTAATAAAAAACTCCTGACTCCCAGAACTCTATCTCCATTATTTATAATGTTAATTTAACGCTTTTTAAATAATGGTTGTAAAAAAATTTCGCTTCGTAGGGCGCTTTGCAGAAGAATGCGTCTATTTGGCAGTTTTTAAAATCTGACACCAAGGCCTATATTTCTGCCAGAACCCCAAAGGGTCTGTTGCAGTTAATAAAAAGTTTTAATATTTCAGATATGCTCCCGAATGTGGAGATAATATTAAAAAAATTTTGACAATGAGTGACCAATTGCAGCGGCGAAAGGTCTTTTTCAGCACTTAAAAGAGTAAAAAGTTACTTGCGCTCCACACTCTGCCGTCGGAAAAGTGACTTTTTACAAGCTATTAAATTTGGAAAAATTGTGGAAAATTTTAATAACGCCAAAGCAAGAAAAATGCCTTTTGTATAAGTAAATAATAATTTAGTACTTAATTTTTTTAACAGTTGCCAAAATGTTTCACTTATTTGATACCTCTCGTCTTTTTTAAAGACAACAACAGAAGTGTAAATATTTTAAAAATAACTTAAAGTCGAAGCAACATCACACACTAGATGACCACGTCTATGGTTAATAGCCACAACAACTAAGATGTCCATAGAAACTTAGCCAAAAGGAGTAATGTGACCAAATACGACATTGATTTGGTTTCTAACTTGGAAGCCTGTCATGATTTTGGTCGTATAATTTGTGAGGCCTTTAAGTACGGTCAGCTAAAAATGTTTACAAGTCGTGCAAATGATAGGACAGCGTTTGTTTCGCTAGCAGATCTGTAAATTTTTATAAATAGTATGAACCATGCTAAAATTTTCACACTAGTAAAAAAAGTCAAAACTAATTTAAGTACTACTTTTTAGACCGGCCATAATACACCTGTCACCTGGCGGGGGCGAATTTTGATAAAATAGCCTAGGGCGGTCAGAACTCTTAATCAGTCTCTGCCGGGCAACACTCGGAGAGATTCGCAGTTAGCTCTATAAATACCGACTGTGTCTTAACTCGATAGTTAAGTCAGAGCAAAGTCTGAGGGTGAGATCTATAGTCCGCACTTGGACTTTGCTCAGACTTACCTTACGAAAAACTTTGCTTAGTGTACACTAAGGTTAAACTATGATTTCGTATTTATAGACATTTTAACGGTTAGATTAAGCTAAGCCCAAGCTAAGACAGCAAATGTCAAAATACAAATTGATGTTTCATTTCATGCAATACTTTGTTTATTATCCTTTAAAAAAGTAAACAATAACAAATATTTAAACATCTAAAACGGTACACATATATCTTCAATTTATTGTTATTTATGTATTCATTTATTTTATTATTGCAATAACTAGAAATTTACGAGTAACCTTTACAAAATGTATTAATTATTTAAAGATGACAATAATTTTATTACGTAGAACGGATCGCAATGTTTTGAAAACAGCAACAGAGCACTTGTATCAACTATCAACAATTGAAAATTTTAAACCACTTTTTCTCTTTTCTGTTTCTGTTTGTATGAGCTTATAAGTGTTGTATATGTTCGGAACTAATAAAACCAAAATCCTTCCATCCTGTACGGTGAGAATGAATTCAAAAGAAGGAACCGTATTTTGAAACACACGGTATTAAATGTGATCCTGACGCTGATCATTACAAACTTGCAACCTTATAACAACAGAGGATCGCCAAACCTACCGCAATTGCAAATACTTATTGCATTAAGGCATAAAAATGCAACTGGATGTTTTCAGGTAATATTGTGTTCATAAATATGTATGGTTTTTCAATTTGATATATTATACCTCTTCTCAAATGATTTTAAATACATATGTTGAAGACTTTTGTCTTCTGATTTTCAGAAACATAACATATATGTGACTAATAATAATTTATTGACATTACAGATGGTGTGTGGTGATCTGAACAGCATAAGCCAATCTACAGTCTGTTTAATTATAAATAAAGTCTCTGCAGAGTTGAGTAAATTACTTCCTAGATTTGTAAATTTTCCAAGAAATATGAACATAGCCAAAACAAAGTTTGAAGAATTAGGAAGATCTAATACTCACCATGGCCTAAACAGTATAATCTGAGCTATTGACTACACCCATATAAAAATTAATAGACCCAAAGGTATCGCTCACTCTGAAGCATACAGAAATAAAAAAGGATATTTTTCTGTAAATGTGCAAGCAATAATAGGGCCTGATATGGAAATATTTGCTATAGTGACTAGGTGGCCTGGCAGTTCACACGACAGCAGGATATTTAGAAAATGCCTGTTTTAGTAGGTGACAGCGGTTATCCAGCACTTAACTTCATGTTAACAACACTTTTAAATCCAATGACAAGAGCTGACAATATTTATAATTATTCTCAAATAAGTCAGAGTGTGAAAAAGGAAATTTCCATGTTTACAGCTAGGACTACAGTCAAAATTGACAAATACTAAGTATATATAATTATAGCTTGTGCTGTATTGCATAATATAGGTGTACAGAGAGGGGATGCTTATGATGATGGTGATCATGCTGACAGCAAAGTTGAGTAACACAGAAACAATGAAAGATCTCCTACAGGTCTAGCATTCCGGCAATCTGTGATTGCACAATTTAACTAGGTAATTTGTTTGGTAATAAAGAATATCAAAACAAAACTTGTTTCATTTTAATCATTTATTTTCTGATTCTTTTTTTAAGTGTAATACATATTTCTAATACTAATTTATATTTTTGTTGAAGAAATTCTATTTCTAACAGATTTTTTAATTTCATATGTTCCACTCCTATCTCAAATTTTTTAGGGTAGTTAGGTAATAAATGGTAGAAGATTCAGGGAAACGCAAATAACAGGTGTGAAGCGAGAGACATCGGTTAGGTTATAGTTTGAATTTCGTTGTCACTATAATATGCCAGGGCTGCCAGGTGACATACAAAATCACACCAGTTATTTTTAAGATTTCTCAAAAATGGGGTTTGAACAATTACATAAATAATATAAATAAACAACAATAAATACCATAATAATGTGTAATTATTTTAATTCATGCATTTCATAGGTATTTATCAAGATCATTTATAATTTCTTTGAATTCAAATTCTATTTTTCCCAAAGTCTATGGAACTCCGATACAAAATGGCAACACCGTTCATTAAAAACCGACAAAAATAAAAAGTCCAGTAAAAGATATGATGGTAAAGCAAATTTTAGACCATTATTTTTGTTAGGCTTATAGTCAAAGTTTTTGGTAAGTCGTCGATTTCGTGGACTTGGGATTAAGCTAAGCCAACACTCGGCGAGATTCGCAGTTTGCTCTATAAATACCGACTGTGTCTTAGCTCGATAGTTAAGTCAGAGTAAAGTCCAAGTGCGGACTATAGATCTCACCCTGAGGGTGAGATCTATAGTGCGCACTTGGACTTTGCTCAGACTTACCTTACGAAAAACTTTGCTTAGTGTACACTAAGGTTAAACTATGATTTCGTATTTATAGACATTTTAACGGTGAGATTAAGCTAAGCCCAAGCTAAGACAGAAAATGTCAAAATACAAATTGATGTTTCATTTCATGCAATACTTTGTTTATTATCCTTTAAAAAAGTAAACAATAACAAATATTTAAACATCTAAAACGGTACACATATATCTTCAATTTATTGTTATTTATGTATTCATTTATTTTATTATTGCAATAACTACAAATTTACGAGTAACCTTTAGAAAATGTATTAATTATTTAAAGATGACAATAATTTTAATACGTAGAACGGATCGCAATGTTTTGACAACAGCAACAGAGCACTTGTATCAACTATCAACAATTGAAAATTTTAAACCACTTTTTCTCTTTTCTGTTTCTGTTTGTATGAGCTTATAAGTGTTGTATATGTTCGGAACTAATAAAACCAAAATCCTTCCATCCTGTACGGTGAGAATGAATTCAAAAGAAGAAACCGTATTTTGAAACACACGGTATTAAATGTGATCCTGACGCTGATCATTACAAACTTGCAACCTTATAACAACAGAGGATCGCCAAACCTACCGCAATTGCAAATACTTATTGCATTAAGGCATAAAAATGCAACTGGATGTTTTCAGGTAATATTGTGTTCATAAATATGTATGGTTTTTCAATTTGATATATTATACCTCTTCTCAAATGATTTTAAATACATATGTTGAAGACTTTTGTCTTCTGACTTTCAGAAACATAACATATATGTGACTAATAATAATTTATTGACATTACAGATGGTGTGTGGTGATCTGAACAGCATAAGCCAATCTACAGTCTGTTTAATTATAAATAAAGTCTCTGCAGAGTTGAGTAAATTACTTCCTAGATTTGTAAATTTTCCAAGAAATGTGAACACAGCCAAAACGAAGTTTGAAGAATTAGGAAGATTTAATACTCACCATGGCCTAAACAGTATAATCGGAGCTATTGACTGCACCCATATAAAAATTAATAGACCCAAAGGTATCACTCACTCTGAAGCATACAGAAATAAAAAAGGGTATTTTTCTGTAAATGTGCAAGCAATAATAGGGCCTGATATGGAAATATTTGCTATAGTGACTAGGTGGCCTGGCAGTTCACACGACAGCAGGATATTTAGAAAATGCCTGTTTTAGTAGGTGACAGCGGTTATCCAGCACTTAACTTCATGTTAACAACACTTTTAAATACAATGACAAGAGCTGACAATATTTATAATTATTCTCAAATAAGATCTAGGCATATTTTTTAAGGTTTTTCGGAGTGTGAAAAAGGAAATTTCCATGTTTACAGCTAGGACTACAGTCAAAATTGACAAATACTAGTTATATATAATTATAGCTTGTGCTGTATTGCATAATATAGGTATACAGAGAGGGGATGCTTATGATGATGGTGATCTTGCTGACAGCAGAAGTTGAGTAACATAGAAACAATGAAAGATCTCCTACAGGTCCGGTCATTCCGGCAATCTGTGATTGCACAATTTAACTAGGTAATTTGTTCGGTAATAAAGAATATCAAAACAAAACTTGTTTCATTTTAAACATTTATTTTCTGATTCTTTTTTTGAGTGTAATACATATTTCTAATACTAATTTATATTTTTGTTGAAGAAATTCTATTTCTAACAGATTTTTTAATTTTATATGTTCCACTCCTATCTCAAATTTTTTAGGGTAGTCAGGTAATAAATGGTAGAAGATTCAGGGAAACGAAAATAACAGATGTGAAGCGAGAGTCATCGGTTAGGTTATAGTTTGAATTTCGTTGTCACTATAATATGCCAGGGCTGCCAGGTGACAGATACGATATCACACCAGTTATTTATAAGATCTCTCAAAAATGGGGTTGAACACTTATATAAATAATGTAAATAAACAACAATAGATACCATAATAATGTATAATTATTTTATTTCATGCATTTCATAGGTATTTATCAAGATCATTTAAAATTTCTTTGAATTCAAATTCTATTTTTCCCAAAGTCTATGGAACTCTGATACCAAATGGCAACACCGTTCATTAAAAACCGACAAAAATAAAAAGTCCAGTAAAAGATATGATGGTAGAGCAAATTTTAGGCCATTATTTTTGTTAGGCTTATAGTCAAAGTTTTTGGTAAGTCGTCGATTTCGTGGACTTGAGATTAAGCTAAGCCAACACTAGGGAGGGATTCGCAGTTTGCTCTATAAATACCGACTGTGTCTTAGCTCGATAGTTAAGTCAGAGTAAAGTCCAAGTGCGGACTATAGATCTCACCCTAAGTGCGCACTATAGATCTCACCCTAAGTGCGCACTATAGATCTCACCCTCAAACTCAAACTCAAAATATCACCACACTCAAAACACTCAGCATATATCAAATTTCAACTAAAATCTATCAAAACGAGATTAAGTTAATTTCAATTTTGATTATTCTTAAACGTTAATTTGTGTTTATAATTTCTATTATTTTTAATTTAAAAACCATGAAAAATAAAATATTTAGGGTGTTTATTTTGAAATTAATTCAAAAATTAGGACAAAAATCGATTATTTTTTAAAGAAAAATCGATTATTTATTAATCGATTTTTCATGCTAAAAAAATAATCGATTAATAAAAAATCGATTTTTCATGCAGAATCTCACATCCCTAATTGTAATACTAAAGATACTCAAATGGAATGTAATTTGAAATTAGAAAAGGCAGAATGTGTTGACAAACAGTTTCCCTATACGCAACTTATAGGAAATCTTTTGTATTTGTCAGTATTAACACGTCCAGATATATCATATACTCTGAGTGCGTTTTCCAATTACAGAGCATTATGCGACTCAGTGCCGCAAAGGAGTGCGCTAAGTCAGTGTTGAAAAAAAAATGTTCTGAATAGAGTTAGCAACCTCATTAATGTATAAATAATGTGGTTAACAATAATAATTGGTTGAAAACTTTTTACGCTTATTTTAATAATCAAATTATTTCATTTACATTTTTTTACTGAAATAAGAGAAAACCTCTAAAGAATATAAGGTTTTAACAAGCTAAATTAACAGTAAAATATATAGTTTCATGTAAGAAGTTTACATCATTTACGTTTTGAGTAATTTTTTTAAAATGATTTCTAAAAAAATTATATACTTTTTCAAAACCATTGCAATGTTTACAAGAGTATAATCCTGTAAAATAAATTTGAATATAAAAAAGTAACTATTTATACCTTCATCCATACTTATATTTTATTTTTTTAGCAGTTTGAAATTTTCAAAATTATTTTCAAAATCTACGACGAAACAAATTTTTCAACAATAAATAATATTTACTAACGAAAATTTCGATAAATGCCAACTTAAAGAAAAACACTGGTCAATTTTCTGTCACTGTGTTGGTATTTATTGCGAGAAGCACGCGAGAGCATTCGTTTTGAGAGTGCTCAATTGTGCGAAGCGTTGCTGTAGTTGGAACATTCAGCGTTGAGCATTATGCCGCAAAATGCGCTCTAGTGCTGTAAACGCACTGAGCTACCTTAGCCAGTTTAATAATTGTTTTAGTTCAGTTCATTGGCATCATGTAAAAATAATTTTAAAATATTTGCAAAAAACTAAATCTTATGGTTTGAAGTTTAATAAAGATACCTGTAATTTAGAAGGTTTTGTAGATGCCGATTGGGCGTCGAATATTGTAGATAGGAAATCCTACACAGGATTTTGTTTTAAATTGTCAGGCTGTGTGATATCCTATGAATGTAGGAAGCAACAAACGGGAGCTTTGTCAAGTACCGAGGCCGAATACATGGCCATTGAAGCCTGTAAAGAGGCAATATATTTAAAAAGTCTTATATCAGATATTATTGGTTGTAACTATCCTGCATAGATTTATATCGTTAGATAGGCCCTTACCACAGTGAGACCGCGCCGTGTTGTTCCACACTCCACAATCGAAGTGAGTGAGCTCACTAAGCTGGGAATTGGGATCAGTGCACCCCTAAACACAGCGTTAGCCGGACGTGCTGTAAAGGACGTTTGCGAGCAGTTTAGTGTCACAGATTGCCATCGTGTGCCTTTCTAAAGTGCAACAACAATTCTAGAAACACAAATAAAGCCAGAGGTGTAACATTTCACTCGTAAGTATTGCGATTTGATTTATAAACTTTTATTTTTCCTTCCGCACTGTCTAAAATGACAAATTTAATTGGCGAGTGCACGAAAGAGAAAGTAGTGTTTGCAACTAATGTAGGAGAAAAAGAGATGACACTATTTTCTCAGTACACTTGTTGTGTATAGATTGCTCACGTTTTAGACAGTTAGGTTATAGGTAGCGATTCAACAGCCATGTTGTTGATTATGGATGCTGGACCATTTCATTTTTGAATTTTATTGTCTTCTTAATATTTTAGTAGGTAGGCGTATTAAATACAGGGTGCCACGAAACATGTTTACATTTGTTATAAAATTGTTTCAAATAAATTTTGCGACAAATTTTATGAGAAATTTTTAGTCGGGTGACATGTTCAGAAACTTGTGTCACACCAAAACCTCACGAGCGCGATCGCAGGTATAACGAGACAGAGACGGACCGATCTCCCGTCTCATCTCGAGCGCTACCAGTCATTCCGTGAATGTATGAAGAAAAATGTATATCATAGTCGAATAAGTAAACTTGTCATTTTACACCCGAAATTTATCATCAAAAGTGTGAATAAAACGATAGATGTAATTTAAAATTTGAAAAAATTGTTATCTTCATTAATTCCTTACTTCCCAAAAACTTATATCACCAATAAGACGTTATCACGTAAACATCTCGATTGTAAACCTACTTTACAAACAACCAATATTTTTTTATGCGCTCAACAGTTTTTGAGATAGAGTGCGCTTAACTTAATGATAAAATACTTTATTATGGTATTACTAATAAAGCTACAAGTAAAAATGGGTACGTAAATTGATGTTTTTTTTTAGACAAAAGAGATGAAGAGTGGCTACCTACAAAATTCAGCAAAGTTTGTTCAGCACATTTCGAGGCAAATCATTTGTATGTGACGCCACTGGGTCTTCGTAAATTAAAACCTGATGCCATACCAGCTTTTCAGCCAACAACGGAACCATCAATATTTATACCTGCTGATCAAAATAGACCTAGTTCACCCCTATGCGATATAAATGTTTCGGATTCAGATTCCGTTTTCGATACACCGAGAAAAATTCGCCTAAAGCAACAATTACACATTGAAAAAAGCAAAAGAGAAAAATTAAGAAGAGAGAATATGAACCTGAAAAAAAGAAACAAGTATAATAAATTGATTTTGTTTCAAGGAGAATAAATAGCCATTATTAGTAAATTATAACGTTTTTTACTTGATCACGCCTCTACATTTAAATATACAGTCTAAATGTAATCTACTATATAAAAATAAGTCGGGTTTTCCTTCCTGACGCTATAGCTCCAGAACGCACGAACCGATTTCCACGGTTTTGCATTCGTTGGAAAGGTCTCGGGCTCCGTGAGGTTTATAGCAAAGAAAATTCAGGAAAATTTTCAACAGAAAAGCGGGAAAATCTTCAAAAAAAAAATTTTCTTCATCTTTTAATCACCAAACGAATTGTTCATAAAACGAAGCCACCTGGTGGCGAAACGGAGTTTGCCGGGTTTGCTAGTCTACTATGTAATCTGATTAATATGTTTGCGGACCGTACCTTCTACACAAATTGCACTGTTTTTGGACGCCATGTTGACGCACACATTCAAACGTTTTCGATTTCAACCTGTTACAATGGCAGAAACACGATTTTTAACTACTCGTTAGTGTGCGTGTGTCGGCATTTTGTTAACGCACACATTCAAATGCCACAGTTTTTGGTGTCGGGGCCGATCTAACGATATAAATCTATGCTATCCTGTAGTAATTTACAATGACAACCAGGGAGCCAAGAAGTTGACAGAGAATCCTTTGTTTCACAAACGAACTAAACATAATATAGATGTTCTCTACCACTGCATACGCGAAGCAGTCTCTAATAGCCTTGTAAAAATTGAATATCTTTCAACATCTGAGATGCCTGCTGATATATTGACGAAAAGTTTAAGTGGTGCCAAACATAACCATTTTATAAAATTACTAGATGAAAACCCGGCTTCGCTCGGGTGAAATTTGACTCATAATACACATCTAGGTGTAAAATGTAGGTAGATATTTCTGTAGTCATCGGTTCTCAAAGAATATTAAATATAGATTCGTATAGCATCGTTCGTTGTGTTTAATAAATATAGTAAATAAAAACTGCAAAAGTTTTTACACAAATTATTTTTATTTTAAACAACATTCAAAATAAACTAAGACTAAATTAACAAAACATATTTATAAGGTTTACTCTCTGTAAATCTCTTTTTTTTAAGCACTGTCTTTTTCTCTACTCTACTAAGTACTTACTAATTTTAAAAATAAACAATTAAATTGTGTCGATAAACGATAACAACCATAAAAAAAAGAATACTAATCTTAACCATAAAAGTTGAAGTTTTAGTTCAAATGTCATTTAGTTTCGCATAGTGATTTATTCATTTGGATCACACACATCATGCCGAAAATCAACTAAGACTAAATTAACAAAACATATTTATAAGGTTTACTCTCTGTAAATCTCTTTTTTTTAAGCACTCAGTCTTTTTCTCTACTCTACTAAGTACTTACTAATTTTAAAAATAAAAAATTAAATTGTGCTTCTTTTTTTCTTTTTTAGTGCCTTGTAAATTATCTAAGATTTCCTGCCAATTCGAATTGCACGTAAATGTTTTAAATAAGTCTGGTTTACCATACTTGCATACAATTAACATAGAATCATATCAATAATTTTGCATCCTGTGCCGAGGACTTCCCACATAAGTTGATGGCAATATTATCATTTTACCATTGCCTTGACCCATTTCTCTATGATTATTTACAGGCTATCCATTAAATTGTTATGTCAGCTCTGAGCTGTTTTTGATTCATTCGAAGAACAATAATCGTTGAGATTCAATCCTAACATAGGCCAAGACACAATGTTCATGAAAAAGTTTTTCGGCGTAAAATAATGGGCTAAAATTTTTACGAACGGCAAGTCTATACTGATAAAATTGTAACATTGTAAGACGGCTTCGAGCAGTTCGACTCTCTTCTCTGTGTTGAAGATTTTCATGCCATCCTAGTTCTCCATTAGGAAAAAGTAGAGGAAAGGCTAAAGGGTCAATATTGGGACTGGTTGATTTGAGTGTAGTTAAATGTTGAGAATATTCTTGTACAGAGAAGTCTATATTTAATGGAGGTTCGCCGTTTTCTCCTACAAAGATGGCTGCTACTTCATTATTTGATGGTGTGTTATACCGACGCAAATCAAGAGATTTATGTTTATAAAACTGCACTGATACCGAATATATGGATAGATTTTCTGACGCTGCTTTTAATTCCTCTTCAGCTAAAATTGCAGCCACCTTTTTGTATATTTTGATAAAGGGATTGGATTCATTGAGCATTGTTTGTAAGGACCTCATTATATTGCTTCTACACATGTTATTTCTAGAATCAGATAATCGGTCATTTAATGCTGCTTCATCTTCAATTATATACAATTGGTTGTATTGTGGTTTATGACCTTGCAACGGAACCAAAGATCCAGTTTTTATATAAATTTGCCCTTGTACCCTATAAGTGAAAAATCCTGGAGGGAGTGTGTTCAAGTTTGAATTTATGGATGCCATTGATAATGCTGAATTATACTGTCGTATATTGGCCTTAAAATGATTAGCATCAGACGTATTGCCTTCGTATAAATCTAATAATATATCTGGAATTGGCTTTAATACTCTGTCTGGGTCTATGTATACCTTCCCATTATGACAACAATTTTTAAAATGATTTTTAATTTTTTCACCTAAAAAATGAAGTGCTTGACATTGAACACATTCATAAATCATAGAACCAACTGAATGTACTGATACTTGAATGGTGTTATTTGAAAGTGCTAAATATACATAGTTAGTCCTGGGGGGCTGATGTTCTGTACTAAACCTGCTTGAATATTTACGTTTCTTCGGGGGTCTGCCCGCCATTTGATATGTCTTCTTTCTCCTCTTCTTCTAAAGAAATAAAATCACTGCTGACTGACAGCAGCTGTTTTTTTTCGTTGTCCGAAGAAACATCATCAGTAATCAGTGAATCTTCGATTTGCGTCAACTCTTCGTTATCAACCTTAAAGGAGACAAATATTCAAATAATAATAAAAATAAATAGTAGGTATATCCTCCCACCTCTATCTGGTAATAAGTATTATTTTTCATTTTACTTTACTCAGTGACCTAAACCATTAACTTACCTGAAAGTCATCGAATAAATCTTGGGATTGCAGAAGAGATGCAGCAGGAGCAGTTTGATTTTTTGGAAAAAGGTTTGAAAGTGCCCGAGCCTTGGTTATTCTTAACTGCCTAAATGTTTCTAGGCCACAACACTCGCAATAATTGAAATTATATGCAAAATATATTATACAATTAATAATGTCTAATTGTATCGTGTCTGTTTCTGTATGTATTCATGACAGCTCAACACAGGCTATGCATGTGGTCATTTATTATTATTTGTCGGGTTAAAGAGGAAAAATATTGAGCCGCTTACCGAGTATAATGTTGTCGCATTCCACACATCGACTGCACATTTGCATTTGCTTGCAGTTTCTTACAAATATTTTGCCATTACAAAAATGGCATGTCACTGGAAGTAAATAAGTACTTATTTTATTTAAATACAGAAAGTCTTACATTCCACACATTAAGAAGAAAACCGAACAAATTTCACTTAAAAACACAACCTGCCTACATACCTACTAAAATACTACTCACCATCTTTACGAAGAGCCCTTCGCTGCATCCACTTTCCACAATTGTGACAATGTTTACCAAATGCAAGGAGATTCGGCTGTTAACAAAATGATCAAGTATCATCAAACAAATAAATAATAATAATAAACGAAGACAGAGACACGACCAACGATACAGTTTATGAAATACTTACGATTTTCGGCATGATGTGTGTGATTCAAACGAATAAATCACTATGCGAAACTAAATGACATTTGAACTAAAACTTCAACTTTTATGTTTATGATTAGTATTCTTTTGACGTGATAACGTCTTTAAAATCGTTTTAGTCGGGTGACATGTTCAGAAACTTGTGTCACACCAAAACCTCACGAGTGCGATCGCAGGTATAACGAGAGAGAGACGGACCGATCTCCCGTCTCATCTCGAGCGCTGCCAGTCATTCCGTGAATGTATGAAGAAAAATGTATATCATAGTCGAATAAGTAAACTTGTCATTTTACACCCGAAATTTATCATCAAAAGTGTGAATAAAACGATAGATGTAATTTAAAATTTGAAAAAATTGTTATCTTCATTAATTCCTTACTTCCCAAAAACTTATATCACCAATAAGACGTTATCACGTAAACATCTCGATCGTAAACCTACTTTACAAACAACCAATATTATTTTTTCTATGGTTGTTATCGTAATCGGCCAATCTCAGGATTAAAGAAAAAACGCATAACCCTTCAAAGAGTATATCATAAAAAGTGACAAAACCAATATGGCGACAGCGGTTTGTTTGTCAGTGCCATCGGAATTTATATTTAACGAAATTCTCCATAATCCGAATTTTGCGGATATATGTTGTCGACTCAAAATCAATATTTTTTTATGTTTTGTTATTCATATAAGGTTTCGATCGAGTCTACCGTACCCCTTGACGAAATTATTAATATAGAAGATTAGGAATTCAAAATGTTTAAAATTGTCAAAGTTAGTGTTTTTAGTTTTATTATTACTTAGTTTTTGATTATTTTGATAAGTGGTGCTGTTAAAATATGTTTTTACAATATAAAAATAGTCTACTTCATACTAATTTGTACTGCATCTAGTCTGTGTACTATGCTAATAAAGTGTTTATTCTCAACCTTGAACCTGCAAGTCATTCGTGTTTTATTAGTTTTTACATACGTATCGTCTGGGATCTAAATTACCTTCTCCGAGCTTACGTATGAGATCGGCTGATTGAGCCATCTGCACCCAGTTCAAGGGCCGTTCTATGTTATTATTTGCAACGCTAGTGGATTCCTACTCAAGTAATCCGCATGACCCATCATGGTCCCTTTACGATATCGAATTTCAAAATTAAAGTCCTGCAGGTAAATCCACCAGCGTGCAACTCGTGGAACAAAATGCTTCTTACATTCAGTGGCCTTCAAGGCATTGCAATCGGTGATTATCTTAAAACTTATACCAACCAGATAAGAACCTAATGCTGAAAATATTGCTGAGCCTTGACGACCGCCAACGTTTCTAATTCATAATATGAATAGTATTTGGGCTCCGCGCCCTAGGTGACCCTACTAAAAATATGCTACTACTCTTTTATTACCATCCGTGTGGGCCTGCACGAGCACGGCACCATATCCTGCACTGCTAGCGTCAGTGTGTGAACTACACAGTGGTTAGGCTCGGGTCAAAAATCGCAAGTATAGGCTCGCTAGTCAATTGCTTTAAGAGCTCTCGTCCGACTCGATCTTGTTCGGGTCCCCATTCAAATTTGACGTCTTTCTTAGTGAGACGCGATATACATGTGGTCTTTGTCGCGTAACCTTCGAAATAACGCCGGAAGTATCCAGCTAAACCTAAAAATATGTAGATATATATTGATTTGAAAAATAAGTTTATCAACACCAGCACTAAGGCTGTCAGGACTGCGCCTGATATGTGTTAAAAAAAATACATCTTTCGGGACAGCGCTCGTTATAGTCATAAAAGAGCACCAGCACTAAGGCTGTCAGGACTGCGCCTGATATGTGTTAAAAAAACACATCTTTCGGGACAGCGCCCGTTATAGTCATAAAAGAGCACCAGCACTAAGGCTGTCAGGACTGCACCTGATATGTGTTAAAAAAAACACATCTTTCGGGACAGCGCCCGTTATAGTCATAAAAGAGCACCAGCACTAAGGCTGTCAGGACTGCGCCTGATATGTGTTAAAAAAACACATCTTTCGGGACAGCGCCCGTTATACTCGTAAAAGAGCACCAGCAATAAGGCTGTCAGGACTATGCCTGATATGTGTTAAAAAAACACATCTTTCGGGACAGCGCCCGTTATAGTCATAAAAGAGCACCAGCACTAAGGCTGTCAGGACTGCGCCTGATATGTGTTAAAAAAAACACATCTTTCGGGACAGCGCCCGTTATAGTCATAAAAGAGCACCAGCACTAAGGCTGTCAGGACTGCGCCTGATATGTGTTAAAAAAACACATCTTTCGGGACAGCGCCCGTTATACTCGTAAAAGAGCACCAGCAATAAGGCTGTCAGGACTATGCCTGATATGTGTTCAAAGAACACATCATTCGGGACAGCGCCCGTAATACTCATAAAAGAGCACCAGCACTAAGGCTGTCAGGACTGCGCCTGATATGTGTTAAAAAAAACACATCTTTCGGGACAGCGCTCGTTATAGTCATAAAAGAGCACCAGCACTAAGGCTGTCAGGACTGCGCCTGATATGTGTTAAAAAAACACATCTTTCGGGACAGCGCCCGTTATACTCGTAAAAGAGCACCAGCAATAAGGCTGTCAGGACTATGCCTGATATGTGTTAAAAAAACACATCTTTCGGGACAGCGCCCGTTATACTCATAAAAGAGCACCAGCACTAAGGCTGTCAGGACAATGCCTGATATGTGTTAAAAAAAAACATATCTTTCAGGACAGCGCCCGATATACTCATAAAAGAGCACCAGCACTAAGGCTGTCAGGACTGCGCCTGATATGTGTTAAAAAAACACATCTTTCGGGACGGCGCCCGTTATACTCATTAAAGAGCACCAGCACTAAGGCTGTCAGGACTATGCCTGATATGTGTTAAAAAAACACATCTTTCGGGACGGCGTCCGTTATACGCATAAAAGAGCACCAGCACTTAGGCTGTCAGGACTATGCCTGATATGTGTTAAAAAAACACATCTTTCGGGACAGCGCCCGTTATACTCATAAAAGAGTACCAGCACTAAGGCTGTCAGGACTGTGCGTGATATGTGTTAAAAAAACACATCTTTCGGGACAGCGCCCGTTATACTCATAAAAGAGTACCAGCACTAAGGCTGTCAGGACAATGCCTGATATGTGTTAAAAAAACACATCTTTCGGGACAGCGCCCGTTATACTCATAAAAGAGCACCAGCACTAAGGCTGTCAGGACTGCGCCTGATATGTGTTAAAAAAACACATCTTTCGGGACAGCGCCCGAAATACTCATAAAAGAGCACCAGCACTAAGGCTGTCAGGACTTTGCCTGATTTATGTCATTTCAACATATCTTTCAGGTAGGCACCCGTAACACACTCTCAAAAGAGCTCCAGCACTAAGGCTGACGGGGCTTCGCCTGATTTATGTCATTTCAACATATTAGTCGAAAAGTTGAAAATGGAACAAAATAGAGATACTACTCCTAAAATTATGTGCGATAGCTCATTGGATCCGGAATGACGTCTAGAAAAATGTGCTAAAAGCGTGTATTAGCACATAAAAAATTGCAAAAGTTATAGACCATTAAAGATGAAAAAATAATGGCATTTAGTTTTTTGCCAATATTTAATAAACTATTAATATTTAAGAAATTTCAAATAAAGATTCTGAAAGAAGAGGAAATTTCTAATAAAAGACTCCTGACTCCCAGAACTCTATCTCCATTATTTATAATGTTAATTTAACGCTGAAAATAGGTCTGCGGGTGACATTTTTAGACCTAGTGGGAGTGCCATGTCCTAGTGGGAGTGCCATGCTGTTGCCTTCGGGCTTCAGCCAAATGGGCAGGCACGACCGGGGCAGTACCACTGTCTCTCAGAAAACCGGCGTGAAGTGATGCAATAAGTTTGCCTTATTGTACTCGCGTTTCGTGCGGTGAGAGAGACTCCCGGAGCCCATTCCCCCCCCCCTCTACAAGAAATATGAAGGTGCAGAAAAAAAAACAGAATCTACCCCAGGGGGGTACCACACGCGCTCGCGGTGGAGAATCCCCCTCTGGGCGTCCAACACCGGGACACTCTGCGCCCGGTGGTGGACGCACAGGCTGCCCTTCGTATTCTGGGGGGGGCAATTCTGCGCTCGGTAATAATAACATTAATCGTTCTCCGGGCAAACGGAGCAATCCTACAAAGGCACCCCCGTCCACACTCGCCGTGGACTTCACAAATGTTAGGGGGCTCAATACCAATATCAACGCAGTCCACTACCATTTAGAGACTGCGAAGCCGGCCTTGCTCTTTCTTACCGAGACTCAGATTTCCTCCCCGGCTGATACTTCCTACCTCTCCTACCCGGGGTACAAATTGGAACATTCATTTGTGCCGCGGGCTGGAGTTTGCGTGTACGTCAGAGAGGATATCTGTTCTCGTCGCCTCGGGACGCTTGAAGGAAGGGACCTATCTAACCTCTGGCTGCGCGTAGACTGCGATGACCATCCGCGATTCTACGCATGCCTGTATAGGTCCCATAGCGGAAATACCGAAACTGACCGACTCATTCAGCACATCCAAATGGCTACAGATTCCCTGCTCGAAAGGGTTCCTACCGCTGAAATCGTGATACTTGGCGATTTTAACGCCCACCATGCCGATTGGCTCGGCTCTGAAACTACCGATCACGCGGGAAGATCCTTTCACGACTTTGCTTTAGCCTACGACCTGACACAAATGGTCCCTGCGATTACGCGAATACCAGATGTGGATGGTCATAAACCCTCTTTGTTGGACCTTCTGCTGACTTCACATCCGGAGAACTATCAAGTCTCTGTTGACCCGCCATTGGGTTCATCAGATCATTGTGTGGTCCGGAGTACTGTGCCATCTACGCGCCCTTCACGGCCCCGCTTTATGGGTTGTCGCCGTATTTGGCACTATAAGTCAGCAGATTGGGACGGGATGCGGTCTTTCTTTGCGTCCTACCCTTGGGGGCCTATGTGCTTTTCGCCGGAAGCTCCAGATTCCGTCGCCGCCTCTGTCGCCGAAGTGGTTCTGCAGGGCATGGAACTCTTTATTCCATTTTCTGCGGTGCCGATCGGTGGCAAGTCTCAGCCCTGGTTTAAACGTTCTTGCAAGGCGGCCGCGCGTCGAAAGCGAGAATGCTTTAAGGCATGGGCGGAAGCGGCGAAATCTCGTGATGCCAATACCAGCGAACTTAAAACAGCATATAACTCAGCCTCCAGGTCCTTCAAACGGGAAATCACTAAGGCAAAGTCAGAGCACATTGCCAGATTTGGCGAGAGATTGGCCCAACTCCCTTCAGGGACTCGAGCCTTCTGGTCTCTCGCCAAAGCTGTCCAAGGGAATTTTTGTCAGCTCGCTATTCCACCACTGCACAGGGAGGATGACTCGCTGGCCCACACTGCGAAGGAGAAGGCCGACCTTTTAGGCTGTCTCTTCGCGTCCAACTCGACTTTGGATGACCGAGGAAGATCACCACCGACCATTTCGCGGTGTGATTCTTCGATGCCGGAAATCACATTCCGGCAACGTGCTGTCCGCAGAGCACTATCTTCCTTGGACATTCATAAGTCGAGCGGGCCGGATGGTATCCCCCCAATTGTGCTGCGTACTTGTGCTCCTGAGTTGGCTCCGGTCTTAACGTGCCTTTTCCGGTACCTGTACTCGCTTGGCACTGTCCCGAAGTGCTGGAAAACCGCTTCGATACATCCGATCCCTAAAAAACGCGATCGCTCTGATCCGTCCAACTATCGCCCAATAGCCATAACCTCCTTGTTCTCCAAAATAATGGAATCCATTGTTAACTGCCAGCTCTTGAGGTATCTAGAGGGCCACCAGCTGATTAGCGATTATCAGTACGGCTTTCGTCGTGGTCGTTCGGCTGGTGACCTTCTTGTATACCTTACACATAGATGGGCAGAGGCAATTGAGTCCAAGGGGGAGGCGCTGGCGGTTAGTTTGGACATAGCGAAAGCCTTCGATCGGGTGTGGCACAGAGCACTGCTCTCGAAGCTTCCAGCCTATGGGATACCCGAGAAATTATGCGATTGGATCTCCAGCTTTCTGGCTGATCGGAGCATCAAGGTCGTCATCGACGGAGCATGCTCCGACCTTAAACCCGTGAACGCGGGGGTCCCACAAGGCTGTGTTCTATCCCCGACCCTGTTTCTTCTGCATATCAATGATATGTTGCAACTTAGCAACATTCATTGCTATGCGGATGACAGCACTGAGGATACTTTTTACACTGGCCGGGCAGGTATTTCTCGGGCAGTTGTCGATGAGTACCGGAACAAACTTGTGTCTGAAGTCGAAACTCTTCTACGTGGAGTCTCAGGGTGAGATCTATAGTGCGCACTTAGACTTTGCTCAGACTTAACTACAACCATTCTTTACTTTTTTAAAGGATAATAAAGAAGGTATTGCATGAAATGAAACATCAATTTCTGTCTTAGCTTGAGCTTAGCTTAATCTCACCGTTAAAATGTCTATAAATATACTAAATCATAGTTTAACCTTAGTGTTTTTCGTAAGTAAAGTCTGAGCAAAGTCCAAGTGCGCACTATAGATCTCACCCTCAGACTGGGGCAGACTAAACCTAGTCCAATTTAACCCCAAGAAGACACAAGTTTGCGCGTTTTCCGCTAAAAAAACACCCTTTGTCGCTACTCCTCTTTTCGAAAACACTCTTCTTAAAGCCACAGCCAGCATTGGAATACTTGGCGTTGACATATCGAACGACGTTCAGTTTCGCGGTCACTTGGAGGGAAAGGCTAAATTAGCCTCCAAAAAGCTTGGTGTGCTCAGCAAGGCGAGACGGTACTTCACTCCGGGCCACCGCATGCAACTATATAAAGCGCAAATTCGGCCCCACATGGAGTACTGCTCTCACCTCTGGGCGGGGGCTCCCCAGTACCAGCTCCTTCCACTTGACCGTATTCAACGCAGAGCGGTTCGAATCGTCGACGACCAATCCCTTTCCGAGCGGCTTGATCCTTTGGCGTTGCGTAGAGATGTGGGGTCTCTCTGCATCTTCTACCGCATTTACCATGGAGAGTGTTCAGAGGAGTTGTTCGGATTAATACCTGCAGCTGAGTTTCGTCATCGGACGTCGAGGCAGAGTACGAAATTCCACCCGTATCACCTCGACGTCCGCCGTTCCACAACTGAGCGTTTTTCACCACCACTTTGTGGAACCAGCTGCCCATTGAGGTATTTCCGAACCAATTCGACTTAGGGTCCTTCAAGAAAAGAGCGTACCGATTCCTGAAAGGCCGGCAACGCACTCGCGAGCCCTCTGGCATTGAGAGTGTCCATGGGCGGCGGTATCACTTAACATCAGGTGAGCCTCCTGCCCGTTTGCCCCCTGTTTTATAAAAAAAAAAAAAAAAAACATTTTTAGAATTCGCGCGTGGCGTCAAAAGCGACTACGGCACATTAATTAATTTATTTAAGGTATTGAATATTTTTTTTTAAATTTGAAAAAATTATGGTGTGTTCTGAACACTATAATTAATTTATTCCCGTTGAAAATTTTACTTAAAGTTAATTTTTCAACAAGTTAAATAATTGTTAACTAACGAAATTTTCTCGAACGACCGTCTTAATTGTAAGTGAAAAAAAATGTTTAAATAATGGTCGTAAAAATATTTCGCTTCGTAGAGCCTTTCTTACATACATACTTAAATAGATCGTGCCATAAAAGTTAAAAAAATATTAATACTTTGTTTATAACAATTTTTTTACTTAAGCAAAAACTTAAAAATCCATGTAATGATGTTAAAAAAAAATTTTTTTTTCTCAATCATCATATAATCGTTTTTTTATTAATACAAGATATTTATTAATTTGCAAAAAAAAAATTCCCGCCATTTGTTGATAAATTTTTTTTAAACAAATTGATTAAATCAATATTTAAAAAAAAAAATTTAACACAACTTTATTACATTAAAAATTTTATGATTTTTAAAAAAAAATTTTTTCCTTAATAACAATTTTTAACTGTTTATAATCGTTTTTTTTAATTTTCTATTGTTTAAATAATTAGTTAAGAAATTTTTTTTTTCCTAAAAATCATAATTGACAGTCTTCTATAAAGTAACAGAAAAAAAATTTTTTTTAATCAACAATTCTATTGTTTATTAACTTACCAATTTGTTATAAATAAATATTCAACTTTTGTTTATTTTTTTTCTAAAACTTCTAAAATTAACAAAAACAACCATATATAACAAAGTATAGAATTTTTTTTTTTTAATTTTAAATAAAAGTAATATTCATGATAATCAAAAAATTTACAAAAAAAATTTTTCTATACTTTGTTATATATGGTTGTTTTTGTTAATTTTAGAAGTTTTAGAAAAAAAATAAACAAAAGTTGAATATTTGTTTATAACAAATTGGTAAGTTAATAAACAATAGAATTTATTTATTTATTTATTTATTTATTTTTTTTTTTTTTTTTTTATAGAACGGGGGGCAAACGGGCAGGAGGCTCACCTGATGTTAAGTGATACCGCCGCCCATGGACACTCTCAATGCCAGAGGGCTCGCGAGTGCGTTGCCGGCCTTTTAAGAATAGGTACGCTCTTTTCTTGAAGGACCCTAAGTCGAATTGGTTCGGAAATACTTCAGTGGGCAGCTGGTTCCACATAGTGGTTGTGCGCGGCAAAAACTGCCTTAAAAAACGCTCAGTTGTGGAACGGCGGACGTCGAGGTGATACGGGTGGAATTTCGTATTCTGTCTCGACGTCCGATGATGAAATTCAGCTGCAGGTATTAATCCGAACAACTCCTCTGAACACTCTCCATGGTAAATGCGGTAGAAGATGCAGAGTGACCCCACATCTCTACGCAACGCCAAAGGATCAAGCCGCTCGGAGAGGGATTGGTCGTCGACAATTCGAACCGCTCTGCGTTGTATACGGTCAAGTGGAAGGAGCTGGTACTGGGGAGCCCCCGCCCAGAGGTGAGAGCAGTACTCCATGTGGGGCCGAATTTGCGCTTTATATAGTTGCATGCGGTGGCCCGGAGTGAAGTACCGCCTCGCCTTGCTGAGCACACCAAGCTTTTTGGAGGCTAATTTAGCCTTTCCCTCCAAGTGACCGCGAAACTGAACGTCGTTCGATATGTCAACGCCAAGTATTCCAATGCTGGCTGTGGCTTTAAGAAGAGTGTTTTCGAAAAGAGGAGTAGCGACAAAGGGTGTTTTTTTAGCGGAAAACGCGCAAACTTGTGTCTTCTTGGGGTTAAATTGGACTAGGTTTTGTCTGCCCCAGTCTGAGACTCCACGTAGTAGAGTTTCGACTTCAGACACAAGTTTGTTCCGGTACTCATCAACAACTGCCCGAGAAATACCTGCCCGGCCAGTGTAAAGAATATCCCCAGTGCTGTCATCCGCATAGCAGTGAATGTTGCTAAGTTGCAACATATCATTGATATGCAGAAGAAATAGGGTCGGGGATAGAACACAGCCTTGTGGGACCCCAGCGTTCACGGGTTTAAGGTCGGAACATGCTCCGTCGATGACGACCTTGATGCTCCGATCGGCCAGAAAGCTGGAGATCCAATCGCATAATTTCTCGGGAAGCCCATAGGCTGGAAGCTTCGAGAGCAGTGCTCTGTGCCACACCCGATCGAAGGCTTTCGCTATGTCCAAACTTACCGCCAACGCCTCCCCCTTGGACTCAATTGCTTCCGCCCACCTATGGGTAAGGTATACAAGGAGGTCACCAGCTGAGCGACCACGACGAAAGCCGTACTGAGAATCGCTAATCAACTGGTGACCTTCTAGATAACTCAAGAGCTGGCAATTAATAATGGTTTCCATTATTTTGGAGAACAAGGAGGTTATAGCTATTGGGCGATAGTTGGACGGATCAGAGCGATCGCCTTTTTTCGGGATCGGATGTATCGAAGCGGTCTTCCAGCACTTCGGGACAGTGCCGAGCGAGTACAGGTACCGGAAAAGGCGCGTTAAGACCGGAGCCAACTCAGGAGCACAAGTACGCAGCACAATTGGGGGGATACCATCCGGCCCGCTCGACTTATGAATGTCCAAGGAAGATAGTGCTTTGCGGACAGCACGTTGCCGGAATGTGATTTCCGGCATCGAGGAATCACACCGCGAAATGGTCGGTGGTGATCTCCCTCGGTCATCC
Source organism: Pieris napi (assembly GCF_905475465.1). NCBI lineage: Eukaryota > Metazoa > Arthropoda > Insecta > Lepidoptera > Pieridae > Pieris > Pieris napi. Next base: position 7,790,028 of record NC_062248.1, on the reverse strand, counting down.
AAAGTCGAGTTGGACGCGAAGAGACAGCCCAAAAGGTCGGCCTTCTCCTTCGCAGTGTGGGCCAGAGAGTCATCCTCCCTGTGCAGTGGCGGAATGGAGGGCTGACAAAAATTCCCCTGGACAGCTTTGGCGAGAGACCAGAAGGCTCGAGTCCCTGAAGGGAGTTGGGCCAATCTCTCGCCAAATCTGGCAATGTGCTCTGACTTTGCCTTAGTGATTTCTCGTTTGAAGGACCTGGAGGCTGAGTATTTATTTATTTTTCTCCACATCACTATCTTTACAGGCTAACCTAATACAATAGTGTGGTCCTTAAATATAACATATCATAATAGAAACAAATTAAATCACTCCCTGTTACATTTTGTATATAATGATAAAGAAATGCTTAAAATTGGTGAAATAATAATTACTTAGACTAAAGGAATGAACAAAATATTTTTAAAATATTGCATAAGTCTTGAATTTTAATGTTACAATAAAATTGTATTTTGTTTTGAACAATGTAAATGTTAATTATAACATATAACATAAAGTGCGATTTTTGTGAACTCACTCAGGGAACATGTAAAAAGATCTGTGCCGTCTGCTACTTCATTGAGTATATGTAAGGTGCGCGTTATCGCAGCTTTGCCTAGCAAATTTGTTCTAGCACTGGGCACTGCTAGTAGACGTGGACACCGCCTACGCCACACGTAATTGTTGGGTACACATAGGTTAATCTCTTTCAAGACCCCCGGATTCGACGTCTTACCACGCAATAATTTAAACATATACGTGGCAAGAGCCATGTCCCTCCTTGTCTCCAATTTGTTGTATCCAACCATGCCTATAACAAACAAGGTTGGATACATCAATGGATAAAAGGGTAGGTACAAGAACCGAGTAAATTTATTTTGGATACGTTCCAACATGAGACTATACTTAGTTTCATGTGGAGCCCAGATAATTGCGTTACTTTCTAACTGGCTTCTCACCAATGCATTATACAAGGTGGATATCGCAGTGATGCTAGTGAACCCTCCCACTCTTCTGAGTACGAAGCCCAAGCTCCTATATGCTTTTTTACATACATTTTGTATGTGATTACGAAATGTTAGCTCAGCGTCCAGGTTTACCCCCAAATCGCGCACTGTATAAATCCTTTTAAGTACTGTGTTATTCAGGGTGTAGTTGAAGTTGATGGGTTTTTTCATCCGGCTGAAAGTTATAATTGAGCACTTAGAGGTATTGAAAACAGTTTATTTTTCTTACTCCACTCACCTACCCTATCAATATCTAACTGAAATCGCTCACAATCTCCTTCTTCTCTTATGGCGATAAGGAGTTTGAGATCATCCGCAAACAACAGACATGTGGCATCCCTGACTACGCCCGGCAGGTCATTTATCATAATAATAAATAGAAGAGGTCCTAAATTACTACCTTGACTCACACCCGATCTCGTATAGTAGGGTTCAGGTTTATAACCTGCATATTCGATATACTGTTTCCTGTTCCTCATGTGATCCGCAAAAAAATTTAACAATTTGGGAGTGCATCCGACTGTTGCCAGCTTAGTTAATAAGATGTCATTATCAACCATATCAAATGCTTTTTGAAAATCAAAGTATGCGGCGTCAACCTGCACCTCTGAATCCACGCTAGGAACCACATAAGTCATAAAATTCAGCAGGTTAGTAGTCGTACTGCGATTACATCTGAACCCATGCTGCGCGTCTGATAGCGTAACGTCAACTTGCCTCAAAACAGAATGGTGGACTACTGTTTCAAATACCTTCGCTGGCGCCGACAGAACCGCCACTGGCCTGTATCCGTTTACTTCCGATCCTCCTTCACCCTTAGGCACTGGTATCACCCGTGTACGTTTCCAGCGTTCCGGGAAACAGGCCGACTCAAAGCAAGTATTATATAAATAAAGAAGTGGGTACGTTAGAAAATCCCTACAGTCCCTAATGATAAATGCCGGGATGCCATCCGGTCCCGCGGAGCGCTTTGGTTTCAGCTTTATTAGTGCCTCCCTCACCTGATTCGCATCAAAACTTGAAATATGTACTCGGGCACTGCTCACCCCGCTCTCCGCAACAGCCGCCTCCCAGTCTAATTTTGCTATCCGCGGACTGTAGACCGATTTAAAAAAATTCGCAAATTCGTGCGCACATTCAGCCTCCGCTAAATTATTACCGTCTTTAGTAATCGTTTTATGATTAACAGAGCCTTTTTTACATCTTACATAATCCCAAAAAGATTTGGGATCTCTCGTGATATTGCGTTGCACATTATCCTGGTATTTTTCATGGGTTGATGTTATCATCTGTTTAACCGTCGCCCTACACTGGGCGAACATTTCGTAATCACTTGACAAACCACTAATTTTGTATTGCTTGTGCAATCGTGCTTTTAATTTTATGTTGCGAATAATTTCAGCTGTGTACCACTCTGGGTAATTGTACCTAGAATTTACACTGCATCGCTGTTTCCTGGGAACACAATCATCTAAAATACAATACATAACACCATAAAAATAATTCAGAATATCCTCTGTCTCCCCTATACTGTAAATAGGAGACCAGTCGTGCATCATTAACATATAATACAACTTATTAAAATCTGCTTTATAAAAATTCCACTGCGGCCATAAGTCGTCATTTTGTTGTATACTTAGCAGCGGTTGAGATATATCTGTAGCACTAGTAGCGGTCGCCTGTTTCCTTACCTGCGGAACGCAAATGACTAGCGGTGGGTGGTGCCTATCTATCAACACGAGCGCCTCGTCCGCCCGACTGACACTCACACTCTCACCTAGACTCAACGAACACAGCACTAGATCCAAATACCTATTGTTACAGTTTGGCACCTCATTTCTCTGTGTGAGTTCACAAAAAGAAACAAAATACTCATAATAATTAATTGTATGTGTATTACAAGAGTATAGATTGAAGTCACCTATTACAATCATATCCTTATACTTAGTACACAACTGTTCTAATAATCTAAACAATAGCATATATTCATTTTCATTACCGTCAAATTCAATTCAAATTCAAAAATCATTTATTCACGTAGGTAACACAATGTACACTTGTGATTCGTCATTAAAGAAATAAATATTAATGCTTCTAATTTTACATTTACTGCCAGTTCTCAAATCAAGGGCGTAGAACGGAAGAGAAGAACTGGCAATAAACTCTCCGCCACTCTTTTTAATCGCCATGTTTTTTTTTTTTTTACACAACGTTTGTAAGGAGCTGCAACCATTACACCATGTTCCACATGACATTTTAAGTAATTAATAATAATAACATAAATAAAAACAAAGACTTGTCCCCTATCAGCAGGAGGCATGGTGAAATAGGAGCACGCACTTACATTCTCGTGGGAACAACACGCAAACACATAGTCGAAATAATTAACATCACCGCATACACGACAGGTGGTATATACAAAACGCAACACAAAAATAAATATTTGTTATGTTTATGTACGGTCGCACAAAGTAGTTCGAAGGTACATTTATCTATTATGACATCCCCCGGTAGCGATACGCGTCGTAGCTCAAACCGGTTTGTGGCCACGAGAAGCGCACCTCCTTGTTTACGTCCATCCGCCCGGTCACATCTTAGTATATTGTAGCTCGGTGGTACCAACTCCGCGTTATATATGGATGTATTGCAGCTTGTTTCCGTAATGGCAAATAAATCCGCTCCTGAAGATTGTATGTTTGTACAAAACTCGTTTAGTTTTGTCCGTAGTCCTACATTTTGGTAATAAATATTTATTTTACTAGGTTCCCGCGTTTCCTTTAATTGTGGACTTCCGAAACCAAATCCATTCTGCAAACTCTGTATTTACAGGCCATACTTCTGGTTTGCACAATTTTTCATAACTACCCTCCGCTACGCCAATTATAAAAGAAGAATAATCCCTTTCTGTTTTGAGCTTAATTTTTTCAATTTTAACAGTTGGGTCATTACATATATTTTTTACATGAGCTGTTAACTTTTCTATGGTCGTTTCTGGGTGCAATCGCCATACGTGAAGATGTTTCTTTCGCTCCATAGCTTGCAGGTCAAGTATGTTAGTATTTTGACCTCTTTTTACAGATTTACGTTGAAATTTATTATTTTTCCTTTGTACTGTAATCCAACCGGCCGCGTCCGCATAAACCTCATTTGATGTTATTGTACTCGCCTCGTTTGCGAGCGAAGTCGCTCTTCGAGCTGTCGCTTGCAGTTCCGTCTTTGCAACCTCACTATAAACCGGTTTTGCCGATGCCGCCGTTTTAGTTTTAATATCGGTGATCGTGTTTAATGTAGTGTCGGTGTCCTGCATATTTAACGTTTCGGTTTGTATCTTATTCGGTGTTAGTGACAAAGATGTTTGTGGAACCTCGGTGTTCGGTGTTAGTGACAAAGATGTATGTGGAACCTCGGATGCGCCAATCAAGTATTCCAATTGGTAATTACGAACTTTTAATTTCTCCAGCTGGCTGCGTAATATGTCAACAGTGCTACTTTTCTCTTCGAAAGCCTTCAGGTTTGTATCACGAAGCTTTTGTATTTCTATTTTCATACCACAACATACCTCCTCGATTCTCTTGATGTCACTTGATTGTGTTTCCAAGCAGGATAGTACTGTTGAGCGAAATGCTCTGATTTCCTCCATCATGACTTGCTCATATCTACTTTGTGGTGTCGGCACTTCATATCCCTTTACTCAACTACCCCGCTGTGTATTAATGTTGCTGTTCGTGGACAGGGTGTTCTCCAGCCCTGATACTCTCCGAGTTGGCGTGTTCTCGTTGCGTATCGGCTTATGTGTAGATGAAATACATTCTGGACAGACCCAGACACTTTTATCTATCTGATTGAATAGATCCACTGGTATTCCTACACAATCCAAATCATACTGCTTTTTACACTTTTTATTACTACACTCCAAATAAGGCACATTCGATATATCTGCCTTACAGCCACTGCACACTTGAGGCATTTTATTACTTAATTAATTAATTTATTCTCACTTGGTTATGAGTATATAGTAAGGTACGTCCGTTCCGTATGGTGGGTATTAACATGATCTATAAAGTAACAGAAAAAAAGTTTTTTTTTCTGTTACTTTATAGACCAGTGCAGATAGCCTTCAAAATAAATAAAAAGTGAAAAAAATTACAGTAGGATGAAACCCATTAGAAAAGCAGGGGAATATGATCAAAATGAAAGGAAAAATAAATTACGGTCGATCTGAGGTCGGGAAGGGGTAGGGGGGGGAGGTTTAAGGGTAAAAAACGGTTTATCTCGATTTCCGGCAAAACTAAAAGTCCTATCGAAGAAAGTTAAATGGCAAAGTTGTAGGTAATAAAAAGATCTAAAACTTTTGTATTCACACATTTTTCACATAACCTCAAAATTTATGTGAAAAATTCAAAAAACCAAGTTTTTGGTTTTTAATTTTTATCTTTTACAAATTTCTTTTTTTTTTAACGAAATTTGGTGAAAACTTACCTTATTATGTCCCAAATATACTGTAATTTATTTGATTAAAAATATTTATTTTTTCACCTTATTTTGAATTAATATCGAAAAAACACCCTAATTTTCAATCGAAAATTCTGACGTCAAAATTTCAGCTTTTTTCAAAAAGTTGGTGTGTTTTCAGTTCGTTGAAATCTCTACTTTCCTATGGTAGAAAAAAATATATATATTACCATAGTAAATCTTCTCAGAAAATGCAAAAAATCGTACGCAGTAACGCCCAGACCCGTCATCCCCTTCCCTACTTCTGAGTAGGGAAGTCGGAGTTCTGGGAGTCAGGAGTTTTTTATTAGAAATTTTCTCTTCTTTCAGAATCTTTATTTGAAATTTCTTAAATATTAATAGTTTATTAAATATTGGCAAAAAACTAAATGCCATTATTTTTTCATCTTTAATGGTCTATAACTTTTGCAATTTTTTATGTGCTAATACACGCTTTTAGCACATTTTTCTAGACGTCATTCCGGATCCAATGAGCTATCGCACATAATTTTAGGAGTAGTGTCTCTATTTTGTTCAATTTTCAACTTGTCGACTAGACTATATCTTTCAGGCCAGAACCCGTAACACACTCTCAAAAGAGCTCCAGCACTAAGGCTGACGGGGCTTCGCCTGATTTATGTCATTTCAATATATCTTTCAGGTAGGCACCCGTAACACACTCTCAACAGAGCTCCAGCAGTTAGGCTGACGGGACTGCGCCTGATTTATGTTATTTCAACATATCTTTCAGGCCAGAACCCGTAACACACTCTTAAAAGAGCTCCAGCACTGAGGCTGACAGGGCTTCCCCTGATTTATGTTATTTCAACATATCTTTCAGGTAGGCACCCGTAACACACTCTCAACAGAGCTCCAGCACTTAGGCTGACGGGACTGCGCCTGATTTATGTTATTTCAACATATCTTTCAGGTAGGCACCCGTAACACACTCTCAAAAGAGCTCCAGCACTAAGGGTGTCAGGGACTGCGCCTGATTTGTGTTCTTTCAACACATCTTTCAGGTTTGCACCCATAACACTCTCAAAAGAGCTCCAGCACTAAGGCTGCGTCAGGGACTGCGCCTGATTTGTGTTCTTTCAACACATCTTTCAGGTTTGCACCCATAACACTCTCAAAAGAGCTCCAGCACTAAGGCTGCGTCAGGGACTGCGCCTGATTTGTGTTCTTTCAACACATCTTTCAGGTTTGCACCCATAACACTCTCAAAAGAGCTCCAGCACTAAGGCTGCGTCAGGGACTGCGCCTGATTTGTGTTCTTTCAGGTCAGCATCCATAACACTCTTAAAAGAGCTCCAGCACTAAGGCTGTGTCAGGGACTGCGCCTGATTTGTGTTCTTTCAACACATCTTTCAGGTTTGCACCCATAACACTCTCAAAAGAGCTCCAGCACTAAGGCTGCGTCAGGGACTGCTCCTGATTTGTGTTCTTTCAACACATCTTTCAGGTTTGCACCCATAACACTCTCAAAGGAGCTCCAGCACTAAGGCTGCGTCAGGGACTGCGCCTGATTTGTGGTCTTTCAGGTCAGCACCCGTAACACTATCAAAAGAGCTCCAGCACTAAGGCTGTGTCAGGGACTGCGCCTGATTTGTGGTCTTTCAGGTCAGCATCCATAACACTCTTAAAAGAGCTCCAGCACTAAGGCTGTGTCAGGGACTGCGCCTGATTTGTGTTCTTTCAGGTCAGCTTTCATAACACTCTTAAAAGAGCTCCAGCACTAAGGCTGTGTCAGGGACTGCGCCTGATTTGTGTTCTTTCAACACAACTTTCATTTATTGTTATTTATTATTTATTATTTATTATTTATTATTTATTATTTATTATTTATTATTTATTATTTATTATTTATTATTTATTATTTATTATTTATTATTTATTATTTATTATTTATTATTTATTATTTATTATTTATTATTTATTATTTATTATTTATTATTTATTATTTATTATTTATTATTTATTATTTATTATTTATTATTTATTATTTATTATTTATTATTTATTATTTATTATTTATTATTTATTATTTATTATTTATTATTTATTATTTATTATTTATTATTTATTATTTATTATTTATTATTTATTATTTATTATTTATTATTTATTATTTATTATTTATTATTTATTATTTATTATTTATTATTTATTATTTATTATTTATTATTTATTATTTATTATTTATTATTTATTATTTATTATTTATTATTTATTATTTATTATTTATTATTTGACGGCGCATTCCTAGCGCCATCTGTTAAGAAATACTGGAATTATTGGAACGAGATTTGACTATGGTCAGTCTGGCGAAGCGTCGTGTCGATGGTCAGCGCGGCCATGTTGAATTTCGTTTAGTTTTTCGAACGTCAACGGCGAGCGCACCACGTCTGCGACGAATCGCTTTTGTTCCAAGTAATCTTGTGTCTTTTTGTTACAAAACTAATTAAAAGTGATTGATTAAGTGATTCCCTAATTACTAGTGAATAGATTTTAGTGAATTACTGTAAGGGAGATTCTTTCTTCTTTTTGTAATTCTTTTGTTCCCACCCATATTACAACTTATTGAAGACATGGCTTATTCTTATGATAAAGGGAATCCGCCCATATCAGAAGTGGGATCCCATGCGCTACCGACCGTGCAAAAACAACCACCTGACGAAAATAGAGCCTTGAAGTTGTTAAGTAATATGGAAATTTTACTTACTCGGACGTTAGCGACAACACCCAGTATAGTGCAGTGAAATTCGTAGATTTAAATCCGGTAAACGCAGACGCGGATATAGAAGGTTGGTCTTAATTACAGAGCTTAAAGTACTGACTAAACATTTAGAGGGCGTAGATTTATTTATTTATTTATTTATTTTCTTAATGGTATTCCTACAGCTACTTACAAGTACTATAAAATATTCAAAAAATTACACTATACACAAGAGCCAAAAATGGAATACACATTTAAACATACACAAAACACAGTTACACCTATACAAATACAAAAAAAACAAAAAAAAAATTACAAAGAATATATGTATGTATGTAAATTCTAAATTCTACGATTCACAGTTCATTACAACACATTTATTATAAAGAAGGAATAACAAAGCCACTCTATCTAATAAAAGATACTAGATTTTTTATATCATTTCTTAAACATTTTTTAGATACATTAAATATTTCTATTTGTTGGTAATTCCTATTATAATCTGAAGGTATACGATGCATGACTGAGTTACGCAAATAGTTTGAATTAAACCGAGGAATTTTAAATAGTTGCGTTTGCCTTGTATTGTGTGAAGAAGGGGCGTGAAAAAGTAAAAGCGGCAATAAGTCAGGACAGTCAATTAAACCATTGCAAATAGCGTGTAAAAATATAAGGTCATATTGTTTACGTCGACATTCCAATGATTCAATACCAAAGTACTTGCAGGAATCTATATAGCTACTGTACTTTCGGAAATCCTTAAAACTTAAAAACTTAAGAAACTTTTTTTGAATGTTCTCTATTGCTTCAATGTATTTCTTGTAGGTTGGGGACCAAACAGTGCATGCATATTCCAGTGTACTCCTAACAAAAGCAAAGTACAGGCATTTTATACATTTTATATTCCTGAAAGATTTGCATACTCGTTTGACGAATCCAAGTTGTTTATATGCTTTTTCTGTTATATTATCTATATGTTCTGAGAAAGACATCTTATCATCTAGTAGTATCCCCAAGTCTCTAACCAAATTCACCTGTTTAATTGTTGTATCTCTTATCTTATAACAAAATTGTATTTTCTTATGTTTGCGAGTAAAAGTAATTTTACTACATTTTCCAATATTTAAAGATAGTTTATTTCTTTTGTAGTATATTTCCAATCTACTAAGATCCTGTTGAAGTTGAACACAGTTCTCTATAGATTTAATTTTTAGAAATATTTTTTTGTCATCTGCAAACATAAGATATTCTGAATACTTGAAACAATTCTGTATATCATAAAGATAAGCGTTAAACAACAGCGGACCCAGTATAGAGCCCTGAGGTACACCGGATGTCACATTTATAAATGTGCTCCTATGTCCACCCATTACTACCGCCTGCCTTCTATTAGTCACATAGGATTTGATCCATCTGTATAGATCCCCACGGATTCCTAGCGCTAATAGCTTATGTAGGAGAATGACATGATCAACTCGATCGAAAGCTTTTTCAAAATCCGTATAGATCGCATCAATTTGTTCTCCTTCATCCATTCCCTTTAAAATGTACTCGGTGAAAACGGTGAGGTTGCTGACAGTTGAACGATTTTTTGTAAAACCATGTTGCTGATGTGGTAATTGTCTTAGGATAAGAGGACTCAACGTTTTGTTAACTAATTTTTCAAATAATTTACCAAACGAATTTAGAATTGAAATTGGTCGATAATGTTCTATTTTATTTCTAGACCCTTTTTTGTGGATCGGAACAATGTGGGCTTCTTTCCATTTGGATGGGAAACTACAGAATACATTAAGCGACTGATTAAATATATTTGTCAAGGGTTTAGAGAGTTGTCTATAGCATTTTTGGAGAAAAATTGAAGGTATTCCATCACTCCCTGAACCTTTATTAATATTTAAAGATTTCAACTCTCTACAGACTTCATCCTCGGTCAGTACTACTTGGTTGCATGTATAATCGGATTCAGGTAGGTGTTGAAGATTGTAACTATCATCTGGGTGTTGAAAAACACTTTTAAAAAACCTGTTGAACCCTTCACAAGCGTCTGCTTCTGTATAGTAGACTTCATCTCCGAGAATCATTGTGTTAGGGTAGCCTGGGCTACATTGGCGTTTGTTTCTCAGATATGACCACAGCGCTTTGGGATCCTTACTCAAATTATTTTGGATACTCTTCTCATACATATCAAAGCACTTCTTAGATACAAGTTTTTGCCTAGCGCGTAACAGCGAAAATTCATCATAATCTCTTGGATTCCTATAAGTTTTCCAACGCTTGTGAGCTTTTAATTTATCTTTTATTATATGTTTCAAAGAGCTTGAGTACCAAATAGGAAATTTGCTTCTGCCAATACTCCTGCTTTTAGGGACAAAACTTGAAATTATTTTATCTAATATTGCATAGAAACTACCTGTCACTTCATCAATAGTACCTCCAATTAAAACTTTTACCCAATCAATATTCGACAACGCTTTATTAATATCCTCGTAGTTAGCACGACGAAAGTTATATTTTATTTGTGCTTTTGGGATGGTTTTACATAGAACTAAGTCGGTAGCATCGATCTTTAAGCAAGGATGATATATGTCTGGTTTAACTAGCGCCATATCAGTTGTCGAACTGTCGATGGAAACATTACTTAAAATTAAATCGAGGACATTATTGCTACTATTAGACGACACATTATGTTGTTTTAGGCCTGAAATATTAATTTCATTTAAAAATATTTCGGAGACATTTTGTATTTTAGATGTTCCTTTTTTTAATAGAATGGGTCCCAAAGGCGTCCAATTAATATTTGGGAGGTTAAAGTCACCGACTATTATAAAGTTATCACTTATATTTGTGTCCATTATGTGGCTAAACGAGGAAATAAACGTTTCAAGTCTTTCAGCCTGCATAGAGTCTGGAGGTATATAGACAAGACCGATATGGAGACTGCGCCGGTCGTTGACTGCCAATGAATTATGGGGTATAGTTATCCAGAGTGTTTCAACACTATTGCAGTTCCACTCCGCCCTCTCATATGCTTTTAAATAACGAGATACATAGATCAGCAGCCCTCCGCCTATATTTTTACTGGAGGTTTCTTTACTTCTGTCACGTCGAAACATCTGGTACTCATCACTGCACAGTTCATTATCATAAAAACTGCTATTAAGCCATGACTCAGTTATTAAAATAACATCGAAAGTACAAGTAAGAAGATTTTGATAAAATTCGTTTGATTTTGTACGCAAGCCACGAACGTTTTGATAAAATAAAGTTAAACTTTTGTCAAACATCGAAATACCTAGAGATTGTACCAACTTTAGTGTAAACTTTTAATATAATTTTGTTATTTGGCTTTGTTATTAAGGTGCTATAATTATATTTCAATGAACAATGAAATCTTAGGTTTTGAAATGAACAGTTTAAGTAGTCTATAATACTAAGATTAATATTGAACTTATGTATCGTTGAAATCATCACAAAATTTTGGCCCATATGGAACCAGAAAATCACGTGTAGTAATTTAAAGAGGCAAAAACAAAGGAAATATCTTAAATCTAATATGAAACACGCAACTACTCCCCAATGATACATATGATTAACAAATAAAAGTAGGTTTATCAATTTATTTTTTCCAAATCCCGTTCGAAATTTATGGTTATAGCAGGGGACTCTTCGTTTCGGCGTAAAAAAATTCCACAGTTACGAACCCATACGTATTTAAAACCTTTATCGATTGCCAGCGCTTTCGCCTTTTTAAGAAGATGCTTATTATCTGGGGTCAAATGCTCATTTACATAGAATCTTTTTGAATCCCCTGACATTCCTATATCAGATGTATGGATTCCCCGTTTTTTACGTAAGCCAGATAATATTTTGTCTTTTATTTCGCGTGTTTTCAGGCGCACCACGATTGTTTTTGCTTTGCCTGGCATAGATTGCTTCGGCTGTATGCGGTTAGCAAATTCGATCTCATCATCCCGCAATACTACGTCTGCATGTTTTGCTATTATTTTTACTAAGGCGCAAGTAGATTCATTCTTGGTTTGTGGCAGCCCAACAATCTCTAAATTGTTCATTCTGTTCCACTGTTGTTGCTTATTTATTTGGCATCGTAGATCGTCTATAATAGAATTATTACTTTGAATATCATTCTTCAATTTATTTACTTCTTCTCTTAGACACTCAGTTTCCTTCAAGAAGGGGTTGATGAAAGAATTGATCTCTTCCCTTATCTCGACAAAGAGAGACACTTTCAGTGACTCGAAGTGACCAAGTTTGGAATCAATAGCCTGATTAATACCCTCAGTGATTAACTTTTGCAAATCGTCTCTCGATACGAAGCGGTCACAAAGCCCTGTATCCTTTTTATTGCGTCGTGTCGTTGCTGCCTGAACCTTGTCAGGAGAGGTACTCTGACCGCGATGTTCTCTGCGTGAACAAGGCGGACACGTCCAGGAATCGATTTCTACATCAGACGTTATATTCGCACACTTATTGTGACACCCTCTAAAGCATTTCGTACATCTGATTTGTTTGCTTACGTCTAGATCCCTGGAGCAAGCAATACACTTAGGCATTATGAAATATAACTATGATTATTCAAATGTAGATTGATAAAAAAAAAAAAAAAAAAAACAATATATATGCTAGACGTAATATTCGGATGGTAGTTATGTGCGCGTCAAGGCTCGATCCACAGCAACCAGGTGCACGATGCTGTCAACAACTTGCCAAGTGCCAACCAACTATTTATTTGTATGCCGAATAAATCGTATACAACACAAATTAAGATTTAGATTCAAAAAATATTCTGTATGTTATACTTTAAAGTAGATTTCTCTAGCTCTTAGCAGTGTACTGAAAGGGCGTGCAGCCTCTTGCTTGAGCAAGTTAAATTTGTATGAGCTGACATGGGAGATTGCAAAACAAAGTTTAATGGCTAGATTTTATAAACCAAAATTATTTCAAGACTTCTTTGATGAAATATTGCGTTTTCAAATTGGAACAAAAGAAACTGCAGCAGAGTGGCCTGCGCTTATGGAATATGATCGAAACTATCCCTAAAACCCGAATACCAGAAGATGTTATAACGGGTTTATGTCGGAAGGATCATATGATATGCCGTGAGCTAAACGCATATACTGTCACTATTAAACCTCAGCTGTTTAGAATCTTAAGAGGCATTTCCCTAAAGCGAAGATCGGGGGTTACTGAAATCCAAGAGCCTGATTTCAAGCGACCTAGAATTGTGGACGCAAGATTTCCTGGTAAATGTCATTTTTGTGGAATCCTCGGACACCGGCAAGCCGACTGTAAAAAGCGTCTTCGAGAAGATTCTTCTAGGATGACTAAGCAGCAAGATCCGTCAACTGCAACACGTGCCCCCGAGAAAACTTTACCTTTACCGAAAGCTGTTATATATGCGGTCAAGTTGGACACATAGCAACAATTTGTAAAGAAAAGGAAAAAGGCGGTGGATCTATTGCAAGGTAATAGGTCAATATCTGCGAACAGTGGCTGTCGAGGGGCGCCTTGAGGATGTCATCCGGTGAGTCAGTCTCCTTTTTTGTTTGATAGCGGATCGTCTTGCTCGTTGAGAAAAGAGAGCTATTCTACTAAGTTCCCAAGTACTGTGCGCAATGATCTTGTGTATCTTGCCGGCATTGGTGGTGATGATATCTACAAAATCTATGTCACGGATTTCGAGTGAGGTTAATCTTGATAATTTTATAACTCTTGACATTTCATGTAGTACCAGACTCATGTCTTACGGACCCTGTTATAATAGGTAGGGACATTTTAGAAAACGGTGTGAGCGTCAAATAATAATGATAATTTGATTTTTTTTCATTTGTTCATCGCATTTTTACAAGCCTACGATTTTGATATCATATATCGCGAGGGTCTTGGCATGGAGCACGCGGATTGCCTTTTGAAATCCCCTGCCGGACCCCAATAGCTTAGTTTCCGAGTCACAAGTCGCTTCAAAACCTACAATTCAGACGGTAAATTTTGTAGAAATACATCGGGGCTGGCTTTCTGTGGGACGGAAACGTGATGCAGAGGTCCAAGACTTGATCAACAAGCACAATAATGGCGATTTTCCTAAACCGGTTGGTCAGACATGTGACGTTAGGAATGGCGTTCTTTATAGGAGGGTTGTAAGAAGCAAGATTATATCATGGCTGCCAGTCGTCCCACGTTCCCTAATATGGACTTTGATCAATCACGTTCATAACGAGTTGCAGCGTCTGGGTGGTGACGGAACACTGGACAGACTGTACGAACAGTGTTAGTTCCCTCAGATGTCCGAGTGCGTTAGAAAATTTGTTGACTTTTGCATTGTCTGCAAGTCATCGAAGGGTCCCGCAGGTGCTCAGCCTGTGCAGCTACATTCTATTCCAAAAGCTCCGGTACCGTGGCAGACGATTCATATCGACTTTACCCGCAAACTAAGGAGAAAAAGTGACCGTAAGGAGTATTGTTCGGTAATTGTTGATGCGTTCACTAAATGCGTATTATTAGAGCACATTAGACGCAGCTAGTGCGGTTCAAGCCGTTAAAAATGCCGTTTGCCTTTTTGGAGCACCTAAGCGCATAGTAGCTGATCAAGGCAGGTGTTGCGTTGGCCAGGATTTCAGGAGCTTTTGTTCGGAGCGTAACATTGGGCTGCATTTTATAGCAACTGGCTCCAGCGGGGCAAACAGGCAAGTCAAGCGTGTGATGCGCGCTTTGAAAAGTTTGCTAGCGATTATCGAAAGCGATCCCAATAGGCGTGACGAGTTAGGTAATGTGCAATTAGCGCTTAATAGTACTGGGTCTACAGTCACTAAATTTACGCCAACTGAACTCATGTTCGGTATCCGTTCTCAATCTCTAGGTATGTCGAGAATTAGGTGTTCAAGTCCAGATTCAGAACAAGAACAGCGAATTGACGTAGAGTCAAAAGACAAAGGGCAACCGTATCCGATACTTTACGATTTGACCAAGGTCAAGCTACTATCAAGCAATTTTCTAAGGGCGATTTCGTATTCATCAAAAGTTGCGAGCGCAACCAAACTGAGTTAGATAGGAAGTTTCTTCTTCTTCTTATAGTGCAATCTCCTTGCGAAGGTTGGCGATCATCGTGGCTATTTTAATTTTGGATACCGCGCTTCTAAACAATGACTTGGTGCTTTGACCAAAACCATTGTCTCAAGTTTTTCAACCAGGACGTGTGTCTGCGGCCAGGTCTCCTTCTACCTGCCACTTTGCCTTGTATGATAAGTTAAAGGAGCTCATATTTTTAGGAGTTGCGTAAAACGTGCCCGAAATACTCAAATTTCCTTTTCTTAACCGTCATAAGCACTTCTTTGTTCTTCTGCATTCTGTCCAGCACGGTTGTACTTCGTATGCGGTCTGTCCAAGATATTTTAAGCATACGTCGATAAACCCAGTTTTTTTTTGGACATAGTCTCTGTCAGCGTCCAAGATTCTACGCCGTAGAGCAGCACAGAGAAGACGTAACATCGAGCAATGCGAGTTCTAAGCTGTAAATTTAGGCGCTTGTCACAAAGTTCTTTTTTTTTATATTTGAAAAGGCGTTCCGAGCTTATTCAATTCTGCAGCGGATTTCGATGCTATGGTCACCCTTTTCATCAATCAATCACTGTGCCTAGATATTGTATTTTCGAGACACGTTCCAAGGTCTGATTGTTGAGGTATATATGTTGCGTCAAGAGCTCCGGTGTTCGGGTTATTGTCATATATTTCGACTGATAGGAAGTTTAGGGGTTATGTAACAATCGCAGTATTAGATAATGACCGTTACGAGTTGAAAAGCATAACCGGTTCACATCGTACTTTCAAATACGCGCACGAGAGCTTGCGTCCAGTGCCTCGGGGTCGTGATGGGTTAGTAGAAATATCTACTAGTTTGATGACTGAAAGGAGGCCATGACGGCGCCGGAAGACGTTGAACTCGATAATGGTCACCTCGACAGACCGAATGTTTGTGATATATTGACTACGGGCTCCGATACACTGTCCGCAGGATAAGTAACATTTCAGATCGCGAAATCTTTGAGCATGAGGTCCGAATTCACGCAGAGCAAGACAGTCCGTAACTTATAGGTATGTGTAATCTGTAAGCACTGAAGTCTACTTAACTATGTTGGCACGATTAGTGAGAAGAGTCATCGAGTAACGTGGTGTGTGTGTGAAGGTGGTCGAAAGGATAATGTCGTCCGGGCCATGCAGCTGATAGCGGCTGGTCGAAGGGACACATTCATCCGGTCCAACCGTAAGTGTTCATTGGTCGAAAGGATAATGTCGTCCGGGCCACGCAGCTGAAAGCGGCTGGTCGAAGGGACACATTCATCCGGTCCAATCTTAAGTGTTCATTGGTCGAAGGGACAGTGTCGTCCGGTCCATGCACGTGTGGCTGGTCGAAAGGACACACTCGTCCGGTCCAATCGAAAGTGTTCATTGGTCGAAGGGACAGTGTCGTCCGGTCCATGCACGTGTGGCTGGTCGAAAGGACACACTCGTCCGGTCCAATCTTAAGTGTTCATTGGTCGAAGGGACAGTGTCGTCCGGTCCATGCACGTGTGGCTGGTCGAAAGGACACACTCGTCCGGTCCAATCGAAAGTGTTCATTGGTCGAAGGGACAGTGTCGTCCGGTCCATGCACGTGTGGCTGGTCGAAAGGACACACTCGTCCGGTCCAATCGAAAGTGTACATTGGTCGAAGGGACAGTGTCGTCCGGTCCATGCACGTGTGGCTGGTCGAAAGGACACACTCGTCCGGTCCAATCGAAAGTGTTTATTGGTCGAAGGGACAGTGTCGTCCGTTCCATGCCCGTGTGGCTGGTCGAAAGGACACACCCGTCCGGTCCAAATTGATACTGTGTGAAAAATTGATCCTAAGGATAGGATATGCCGATAGAGAGTGTAATGTTTGTTAAGTGATTAAAAAAAGGTGCCGTCCGGTCCATGAGTGGTCGAAAGGACACACGCTTTTTTTAATTCTGAGACAGTCATAGTTGTATGACAGTACCATTACGTCTAGTAGTCATAGCTTGTCAGGTTGGGCGAGCGGGTAGATTTACTGACACCGGTCTTATTGCTTGTGTCACAGTTACAGGACTGCAATCTGATGCGCCCGAGGACGGTCGAAAGTCAGTCCGGCCGTGACGGCGCATTCCTAGCGCCATCTGTTAAGAAATACTGGAATTATTGGAACGAGATTTGACTATGGTCAGTCTGGCGAAGCGTCGTGTCGATGGTCAGCGCGGCCATGTTGAATTTCGTTTAGTTTTTCGAACGTCAACGGCGAGCGCACCACGTCTGCGACGAATCGCTTTTGTTCCAAATAATCTTGTGTCTTTTTGTTACAAAACTAATTAAAAGTGATTGATTAAGTGATTCCCTAATTACTAGTGAATAGATTTTAATGAATTACTGTAAGGGAGATTCTTTCTTCTTTTTGTGATTCTTTTGTTCCCACCCATATTACAACTTATTGTTTATTGTTTATTGTTTATTGTTTATTGTTTATTGTTTATTGTTTATTGTTTATTGTTTATTGTTTATTGTTTATTGTTTATTGTTTATTGTTTATTGTTTATTGTTTATTGTTTATTGTTTATTGTTTATTGTTTATTGTTTATTGTTTATTGTTTATTGTTTATTGTTTATTGTTTATTGTTTATTGTTTATTGTTTATTGTTTATTGTTTATTGTTTATTGTTTATTGTTTATTGTTTACTGTTTACTGTTTATTGTTTATTGTTTATTGTTTATTGTTTATTGTTTATTGTTTATTGTTTATTATTTATTATTTATTATTTATTATTTATTATTTATTATTTATTATTTATTATTTATTATTTATTATTTATTATTTATTATTTATTATTCATTACTTATTATTCATTACTTAATATGTTTGACTTATTTATCATTACTTATTATTCATTATTTGTCATTTGTCATTTGTCATTTTTTCAATTTGTCAATTTGTTTATTGTTTATGACTTATTATGTCAGGGACTGCGCCTGATTTGTGTTCTTTCAGGTTTGCACCCATAACACTCTCAAAAGAGCTCCAGCACAAAGGCTGTGTCAGGGACTACGCCTGATTTGTGTTCTTTCAGGTTTGAACCCATAACACTCTCAAAAGAGCTCCAGCACTAAGGCTGACGGGGCTTCGCCTGATTTATGTTATTTCAACATATCTTTCAGGTAGGCACCCGTAACACACTCTCAAAAGAGCTCCAGCACTAAGGCTGACGGGGCTTCCCCTGATTTATGTTATTTCAACATATCTTTCAGGTAGGCACCCGTAACACACTCTCAAAACAGCTCCAGCACTAAGGCTGACGGGACTGCGCCTGATTTATGTTCTTTCAGGTCAGCATCCATAACACTCTTAAAAGAGCTCCAGCACTAAGGCTGTGTCAGGGACTGCACCTGATTTGTGTTCTTTCAACACATCTTTCAGGTTTGCACCCATAACACTCTCAAAAGAGCTCCAGCACTAAGGCTGTGTCAGGGACTGCGCCTGATTTGTGTTCTTTCAGGTCAGCATCCATAACACTCTTAAAAGAGCTCCAGCACTAAGGCTGTGTCAGGGACTGCAACTGATTTGTGTTCTTTCAACACATCTTTCAGGTTTGCACCCATAACACTCTCAAAAGAGCTCCAGCACTAAGGCTGTGTCAGGGACTGCGCCTGACTTGTGGTCTTTCAGGTCAGCATCCATAACACTCTCAAAAGAGCTCCAGCACTAAGGCTGTGTCAGGGACTGCGCCTGATTTGTGTTCTTTCAGGTCAGCATCCATAACACTCTTAAAAGAGTTCCAGCACTAAGGCTGTGTCAGGGATTGCGCCTGATTTATGTTCTTTCAGGTCAGCATCCATAACACTCTTAAAAGAGCTCCAGCACTAAGGCTGTGTCAGGGACTGCGCCTGATTTGTGTTCTTTCAGGTTTGCACCCATAACACTCTCAAAAGAGCTCCAGCACTAAGGCTGTGTCAGGGACTGCGCCTGATTTGTGTTCTTTCAGGTCAGCATCCATAACACTCTTAAAAGAGCTCCAGCACTAAGGCTGTGTCAGGGACTGCGCCTGATTTGTGTTCTTTCAGGTTTGCACCCATAACACTCTCAAAAGAGCTCCAGCACTAAGGCTGTGTCAGGGACTGCGCCTGATTTGTGTTCTTTCAGGTCAGCATCCATAACACTCTTAAAAGAGCTCCAGCACTAAGGCTGTGTCAGGGACTGCACCTGATTTGTGTTCTTTCAACACATCTTTCAGGTTTGCACCCATAACACTCTCAAAAGAGCTCCAGCACTAAGGCTGTGTCAGGGACTGCGCCTGATTTGTGTTCTTTCAGGTCAGCATCTATAACACTCTGAAAAGAGCTCCAGCACTAAGGCTGTGTCAGGGACTGCGCATGATTTGTGTTCTTTCAGGTCAGCATCCATAACACTCTGAAAAGAGCTCCAGCACTAAGGCTGTGTCAGGGACTGCGCCTGATTTGTGTTCTTTCAGGTCAGCATCCATAACACTCTTAAAAGAGCTCCAGCACTAAGGCTGTGTCAGGGACTGCGCCTGATTTGTGTTCTTTCAGGTTTGCACCCATAACGATCTCAAAAGAGCTCCAGCACTAAGGCTGTGTCAGGGACTGCAACTGATTTGTGTTCTTTCAACACATCTTTCAGGTTTGCACCCATAACACTCTGAAAAGAGCTCCAGCACTAAGGCTGTGTCAGGGACTGCGCCTGATTTGTGTTCTTTCAGGTCAGCATCCATAACACTCTTAAAAGAGCTCCAGCACTAAGGCTGTGTCAGGGACTGCGCCTGATTTGTGTTCTTTCAGGTCAGCATCCATAACACTCTTAAAAGAGCTCCAGCACTAAGGCTGTGTCAGAGACTGCGCCTGATTTGTGCTCTTTCAGGTTTGCACCAATAACACTCTCAAAAGAGCTCCAGCACTAAGGCTGTGTCAGGGACTGCGCCTGATTTGCGGTCTTTCAGGTCAGCATCCATAACACTCTTAAAAGAGCTCCAGCACTAAGGCTGTGTCAGGGACTGCGCCTGATTTGTGTTCTTTCAGGTCAGCATCCATAACACTCTTAAAAGAGCTCCAGCACTAAGGCTGTGTCAGGGACTGCGCCTGATTTGTGTTCTTTCAGGTTTGCACCCATAACGATCTCAAAAGAGCTCCAGCACTAAGGCTGTGTCAGGGACTGCAACTGATTTGTGTTCTTTCAACACATCTTTCAGGTTTGCACCCATAACACTCTGAAAAGAGCTCCAGCACTAAGGCTGTGTCAGGGACTGCGCCTGATTTGTGTTCTTTCAGGTCAGCATCCATAACACTCTTAAAAGAGCTCCAGCACTAAGGCTGTGTCAGGGACTGCGCCTGATTTGTGTTCTTTCAGGTCAGCATCCATAACACTCTTAAAAGAGCTCCAGCACTAAGGCTGTGTCAGAGACTGCGCCTGATTTGTGCTCTTTCAGGTTTGCACCAATAACACTCTCAAAAGAGCTCCAGCACTAAGGCTGTGTCAGGGACTGCGCCTGATTTGCGGTCTTTCAGGTCAGCATCCATAACACTCTTAAAAGAGCTCCAGCACTAAGGCTGTGTCAGGGACTGCGCCTGATTTGTGTTCTTTCAGGTCAGCATCCATAACACTCTTAAAAGAAATCCAGCACTAAGGCTGTGTCAGGGACTGCGCCTGATTTGTGTTCTTTCAGGTTTGCACCCATAACACTCTCAAAAGAGCTCCAGCACTAAGGCTGTGTCAGGGACTGCGCCTGATTTGTGTTCTTTCAGGTCAGCATCCATAACACTCTTAAAAGAGCTCCAGCACTAAGGCTGTGTCAGGGACTGCGCCTGATTTGTGTTCTTTCAGGTTTGCACCCATAACACTCTCAAAAGAGCTCCAGCACTAAGGCTGTGTCAGGGACTGCGCCTGATTTGTGTTCTTTCAGGTTTGCACCCATAACACTCTTAAAAGAGCTCCAGCACTAAGGCTGTGTCAGGGACTGCAACTGATTTGTGTTTTTTCAACACATCTTTCAGGTTTGCACCCATAACACTCTCAAAAGAGCTCCAGCACTAAGGCTGTGTCAGGGACTGCGCCTGATTTGTGTTCTTTCAGGTCAGCATCCATAACACTCTTAAAAGAGCTCCAGCACTAAGGCTGTGTCAGGGACTGCGCCTGATTTGTGTTCTTTCAGGTTTGCACCCATAACACTCTCAAAAGAGCTCCAGCACTAAGGCTGTGTCAGGGACTGCGCCTGATTTGTGTTCTTTCAGGTTTGCACCCATAACACTCTCAAAAGAGCTCCAGCACTAAGGCTGTGTCAGGGACTGCGCCTGATTTGTGTTGTTTCAGGTTTGCACCCATAACACTCTCAAAAGAGCTCCAGCACTAAGGCTGTGTCAGGGACTGCGCCTGATTTGTGTTCTTTCAGGTCAGCATCCATAACACTCTTAAAAGAGCTCCAGCACTAAGGCTGTCTCAGGGACTGCGCCTGATTTGTGTTCTTTCAGGTTTGCACCCATAACACTCTCAAAAGAGCTCCAGCACTAAGGCTGTGTCAGGGACTGCGCCTGATTTGTGTTGTTTCAGGTTTGCACCCATAACACTCTCAAAAGAACTCCAGCACTAAGGCTGTGTCAGGGACTGCGCCTGATTTGTGTTCTTTCAGGTCAGCATCCATAACACTCTTAAAAGAGCTCCAGCACTAAGGCTGTCTCAGGGACTGCGCCTGATTTGTGTTCTTTCAGGTCAGCATCCATAACACTCTTAAAAGAGCTCCAGCACTAAGGCTGTGTCAGGGACTGCAACTGATTTGTGTTCTTTCAGGTCAGCATCCATAACACTCTTAAAAGAGCTCCAGCACTAAGGCTGTGTCAGGGACTGCGCCTGATTTGTGTTCTTTCAGGTTTGCACCCATAACACTCTCAAAAGAGCTCCAGCACTAAGGCTGTGTCAGGGACTGCGCCTGATTTGTGTTCTTTCAGGTCAGCATCCATAACACTCTTAAAAGAGCTCCAGCACTAAGGCTGTGTCAGGGACTGCGCCTGATTTGTGTTCTTTCAGGTTTGCACCCATAACACTCTCAAAAGAGCTCCAGCACTAAGGCTGTGTCAGGGACTGCGCCTGATTTGTGTCTTTCAGGTCAGCATCCATAACACTCTTAAAAGAGCTCCAGCACTAAGGCTGTGTCAGGGACTGCGCCTGATTTGTGTTCTTTCAGGTCAGCATCCATAACACTCTTAAAAGAGCTCCAGCACTAAGGCTGTGTCAGGGACTGCGCCTGATTTGTGCTCTTTCAGGTTTGCACCCATAACACTCTCAAAAGAGCTCCAGCACTAAGGCTGTGTTAGGGACTGCGCCTGATTTGTGGTCTTTCAGGTCAGCATCCATAACACTCTCAAAAGAGCTCCAGCACTAAGGCTGTGTCAGGGACTGCGCCTGATTTGTGTTCTTTCAGGTCAGCATCCATAAAACTCTTAAAAGAGCTCCAGCACTAAGGCTGTGTCAGGGACTGCGCCTGATTTGTGTTCTTTCAGGTTTGAACCCATAACACTCTCAAAAGAGCTCCAGCACTAAGGCTGACGGGGCTTCGCCTGATTTATGTTATTTCAACATATCTTTCAGGTAGGCACCCGTAACACACTCTCAAAAGAGCTCCAGCACTAAGGCTGACGGGGCTTCCCCTGATTTATGTTATTTCAACATATCTTTCAGGTAGGCACCCGTAACACACTCTCAAAACAGCTCCAGCACTAAGGCTGACGGGACTGCGCCTGATTTATGTTCTTTCAGGTCAGCATCCATAACACTCTTAAAAGAGCTCCAGCACTAAGGCTGTGTCAGGGACTGCACCTGATTTGTGTTCTTTCAACACATCTTTCAGGTTTGCACCCATAACACTCTCAAAAGAGCTCCAGCACTAAGGCTGTGACAGGGACTGCGCCTGATTTGTGTTCTTTCAGGTCAGCATCCATAACACTCTTAAAAGAGCTCCAGCACTAAGGCTGTGTCAGGGACTGCAACTGATTTGTGTTCTTTCAACACATCTTTCAGGTTTGCACCCATAACACTCTCAAAAGAGCTCCAGCACTAAGGCTGTGTCAGGGACTGCGCCTGATTTGTGTTCTTTCAGGTCAGCATCCATAACACTCTTAAAAGAGCTCCAGCACTAAGGCTGTGTCAGGGACTGCACCTGATTTGTGTTCTTTCAACACATCTTTCAGGTTTGCACCCATAACACTCTCAAAAGAGCTCCAGCACAAAGGCTGTGTCAGGGACTGCGCCTGATTTGTGTTCTTTCAGGTTTGAACCCATAACACTCTCAAAAGAGCTCCAGCACTAAGGCTGTGTCAGGGACTGCGCCTGATTTGTGTTCTTTCAGGTCAGCATCCATAACACTCTTAAAAGAGCTCCAGCACTAAGGCTGTGTCAGGGACTGCGCCTGATTTGTGTTCTTTCAGGTTTGCACCCATAACACTCTCAAAAGAGCTCCAGCACAAAGGCTGTGTCAGGGACTACGCCTGATTTGTGTTCTTTCAGGTTTGAACCCATAACACTCTCAAAAGAGCTCTAGCACTAAGGCTGACGGGACTGCGCCTGATTTATGTTATTTAAACATATATTTCAGGTAGACACCCGTAACACACTCTCAAAAGAGCTCCAGCACTAAGGCTGACGGGGCTTCCCCTGATTTATGTTATTTCAACATATCTTTCAGGTAGGCACCCGTAACACACTGTCAAAACAGCTCCAGCACTAAGGCTGACGGGACTGCGCCTGATTTATGTTATTTCAACATATCTTTCAGGCCAGAACCCGTAAGACACTCTCAAAAGAGCTCCAGCACTAAGGCTGACGGGGCTTCGCCTGATTTATGTTATTTCAACATATCTTTCAGGTAGGCACCCGTAACACACTCTCAAAAGAGCTCCAGCACTAAGGCTGACGGGACTGCGCCTGATTTATGTTATTTCAACATATCCTTCAGGCCAGAACCCGTAACACACTCTCAAAAGAGCTCCAGCACTAAGGCTGACGGGGCTTCGCCTGATTTATGTTATTTCAACATATCCTTCAGGCCAGAACCCGTAACACACTCTCAAAAGAGCTCCAGCAATAAGGCTGACGGGGCTTCGCCTGATTTATGTTATTTCAACATATCTTTCAGGTAGGCACCCGTAACACACTCTCAAAAGAGCTCCAGCACTAAGGCTGACGGGGCTTCGCCTGATTTATGTTATTTCAACATATCTTTCAGGTAGGCATCCGTAACACACTCTTAAAAGAGCTCCAGCACTAAGGCTGTGTCGTTGTCATTTGTCATTTGTCATTTGTCATTTGTCATTTGTCATTTGTCATTTGTCATTTGTCATTTGTCATTTGTCATTTGTCATTTGTCATTTGTTTGTTTGTTTGTTTGTTTGTTTGTTTGTTTGTTTGTTTGTTTGTTTGTTTGTTTGTTTGTTTGTTTGTTTGTTTGTTTGTTTGTTTGTTTGTTTGTTTGTTTGTTTGTTTGTTTATTGTTTATTGTTTATTGTTTATTGTTTATTGTTTATTGTTTATTGTTTATTGTTTATTGTTTATTGTTTATTGTTTATTGTTTATTGTTTATTGTTTATTGTTTATTGTTTATTGTTTATTGTTTATTGTTTATTGTTTATTGTTTATTATTTATTGTTTATTGTTTATTGTTTATTGTTTATTGTTTATTGTTTATTGTTTATTGTTTATTGTTTATTGTTTATTGTTTATTGTTTATTGTTTATTGTTTATTGTTTATTGTTTATTGTTTATTGTTTATTGTTTATTGTTTATTGTTTATTGTTTATTGTTTATTGTTTATTGTTTATTGTTTATTGTTTATTGTTTATTGTTTATTGTTTATTGTTTATTGTTTATTGTTTATTGTTTATTGTTTATTGTTTATTGTTTATTGTTTATTGTTTATTGTTTATTGTTTATTGTTTATTGTTTATTGTTTATTGTTTATTGTTTATTGTTTATTGTTTATTGTTTATTGTTTATTGTTTATTGTTTATTGTTTATTGTTTATTGTTTATTGTTTATTGTTTATTGTTTATTGTTTATTGTTTATTGTTTATTGTTTATTGTTTATTGTTTATTGTTTATTGTTTATTGTTTATTGTTTATTGTTTATTGTTTATTGTTTATTGTTTATTGTTTATTGTTTATTGTTTATTGTTTATTGTTTATTGTTTATTGTTTATTGTTTATTGTTTATTGTTTATTGTTTATTGTTTATTGTTTATTGTTTATTGTTTATTGTTTATTGTTTATTGTTTATTGTTTATTGTTTATTGTTTATTGTTTATTGTTTATTGTTTATTGTTTATTGTTTATTGTTTATTGTTTATTGTTTATTGTTTATTGTTTATTGTTTATTGTTTATTGTTTATTGTTTATTGTTTATTGTTTATTGTTTATTGTTTATTGTTTATTGTTTATTGTTTATTGTTTATTGTTTATTGTTTATTGTTTATTGTTTATTGTTTATTGTTTATTGTTTATTGTTTATTGTTTATTGTTTATTGTTTATTGTTTATTGTTTATTGTTTATTGTTTATTGTTTATTGTTTATTGTTTATTGTTTATTGTTTATTGTTTATTGTTTATTGTTTATTGTTTATTGTTTATTGTTTATTGTTTATTGTTTATTGTTTATTGTTTATTGTTTATTGTTTATTGTTTATTGTTTATTGTTTATTGTTTATTGTTTATTGTTTATTGTTTATTGTTTATTGTTTATTGTTTATTGTTTATTGTTTATTGTTTATTGTTTATTGTTTATTGTTTATTGTTTATTGTTCATTGTCATTATTTGTCATTTGTCATTTTTTTCAATTTGTCAATTTGTTTATTGTTTATGACTTATTATGTCAGGGACTGCGCCTGATTTGTGTTCTTTCAGGTTTGCACCCATAACACTCTCAAAAGAGCTCCAGCACAAAGGCTGTGTCAGGGACTACGCCTGATTTGTGTTCTTTCAGGTTTGAACCCATAACACTCTCAAAAGAGCTCCAGCACTAAGGCTGACGGGGCTTCGCCTGATTTATGTTATTTCAACATATCTTTCAGGTAGGCACCCGTAACACACTCTCAAAAGAGCTCCAGCACTAAGGCTGACGGGGCTTCCCCTGATTTATGTTATTTCAACATATCTTTCAGGTAGGCACCCGTAACACACTCTCAAAACAGCTCCAGCACTAAGGCTGACGGGACTGCGCCTGATTTATGTTCTTTCAGGTCAGCATCCATAACACTCTTAAAAGAGCTCCAGCACTAAGGCTGTGTCAGGGACTGCACCTGATTTGTGTTCTTTCAACACATCTTTCAGGTTTGCACCCATAACACTCTCAAAAGAGCTCCAGCACTAAGGCTGTGTCAGGGACTGCGCCTGATTTGTGTTCTTTCAGGTCAGCATCCATAACACTCTTAAAAGAGCTCCAGCACTAAGGCTGTGTCAGGGACTGCAACTGATTTGTGTTCTTTCAACACATCTTTCAGGTTTGCACCCATAACACTCTCAAAAGAGCTCCAGCACTAAGGCTGTGTCAGGGACTGCGCCTGACTTGTGGTCTTTCAGGTCAGCATCCATAACACTCTCAAAAGAGCTCCAGCACTAAGGCTGTGTCAGGGACTGCGCCTGATTTGTGTTCTTTCAGGTCAGCATCCATAACACTCTTAAAAGAGTTCCAGCACTAAGGCTGTGTCAGGGATTGCGCCTGATTTATGTTCTTTCAGGTCAGCATCCATAACACTCTTAAAAGAGCTCCAGCACTAAGGCTGTGTCAGGGACTGCGCCTGATTTGTGTTCTTTCAGGTTTGCACCCATAACACTCTCAAAAGAGCTCCAGCACTAAGGCTGTGTCAGGGACTGCGCCTGATTTGTGTTCTTTCAGGTCAGCATCCATAACACTCTTAAAAGAGCTCCAGCACTAAGGCTGTGTCAGGGACTGCGCCTGATTTGTGTTCTTTCAGGTTTGCACCCATAACACTCTCAAAAGAGCTCCAGCACTAAGGCTGTGTCAGGGACTGCGCCTGATTTGTGTTCTTTCAGGTCAGCATCCATAACACTCTTAAAAGAGCTCCAGCACTAAGGCTGTGTCAGGGACTGCACCTGATTTGTGTTCTTTCAACACATCTTTCAGGTTTGCACCCATAACACTCTCAAAAGAGCTCCAGCACTAAGGCTGTGTCAGGGACTGCGCCTGATTTGTGTTCTTTCAGGTCAGCATCTATAACACTCTGAAAAGAGCTCCAGCACTAAGGCTGTGTCAGGGACTGCGCATGATTTGTGTTCTTTCAGGTCAGCATCCATAACACTCTGAAAAGAGCTCCAGCACTAAGGCTGTGTCAGGGACTGCGCCTGATTTGTGTTCTTTCAGGTCAGCATCCATAACACTCTTAAAAGAGCTCCAGCACTAAGGCTGTGTCAGGGACTGCGCCTGATTTGTGTTCTTTCAGGTTTGCACCCATAACGATCTCAAAAGAGCTCCAGCACTAAGGCTGTGTCAGGGACTGCAACTGATTTGTGTTCTTTCAACACATCTTTCAGGTTTGCACCCATAACACTCTGAAAAGAGCTCCAGCACTAAGGCTGTGTCAGGGACTGCGCCTGATTTGTGTTCTTTCAGGTCAGCATCCATAACACTCTTAAAAGAGCTCCAGCACTAAGGCTGTGTCAGGGACTGCGCCTGATTTGTGTTCTTTCAGGTCAGCATCCATAACACTCTTAAAAGAGCTCCAGCACTAAGGCTGTGTCAGAGACTGCGCCTGATTTGTGCTCTTTCAGGTTTGCACCAATAACACTCTCAAAAGAGCTCCAGCACTAAGGCTGTGTCAGGGACTGCGCCTGATTTGCGGTCTTTCAGGTCAGCATCCATAACACTCTTAAAAGAGCTCCAGCACTAAGGCTGTGTCAGGGACTGCGCCTGATTTGTGTTCTTTCAGGTCAGCATCCATAACACTCTTAAAAGAAATCCAGCACTAAGGCTGTGTCAGGGACTGCGCCTGATTTGTGTTCTTTCAGGTTTGCACCCATAACACTCTCAAAAGAGCTCCAGCACTAAGGCTGTGTCAGGGACTGCGCCTGATTTGTGTTCTTTCAGGTCAGCATCCATAACACTCTTAAAAGAGCTCCAGCACTAAGGCTGTGTCAGGGACTGCGCCTGATTTGTGTTCTTTCAGGTTTGCACCCATAACACTCTCAAAAGAGCTCCAGCACTAAGGCTGTGTCAGGGACTGCGCCTGATTTGTGTTCTTTCAGGTTTGCACCCATAACACTCTTAAAAGAGCTCCAGCACTAAGGCTGTGTCAGGGACTGCAACTGATTTGTGTTTTTTCAACACATCTTTCAGGTTTGCACCCATAACACTCTCAAAAGAGCTCCAGCACTAAGGCTGTGTCAGGGACTGCGCCTGATTTGTGTTCTTTCAGGTCAGCATCCATAACACTCTTAAAAGAGCTCCAGCACTAAGGCTGTGTCAGGGACTGCGCCTGATTTGTGTTCTTTCAGGTTTGCACCCATAACACTCTCAAAAGAGCTCCAGCACTAAGGCTGTGTCAGGGACTGCGCCTGATTTGTGTTCTTTCAGGTTTGCACCCATAACACTCTCAAAAGAGCTCCAGCACTAAGGCTGTGTCAGGGACTGCGCCTGATTTGTGTTGTTTCAGGTTTGCACCCATAACACTCTCAAAAGAGCTCCAGCACTAAGGCTGTGTCAGGGACTGCGCCTGATTTGTGTTCTTTCAGGTCAGCATCCATAACACTCTTAAAAGAGCTCCAGCACTAAGGCTGTCTCAGGGACTGCGCCTGATTTGTGTTCTTTCAGGTTTGCACCCATAACACTCTCAAAAGAGCTCCAGCACTAAGGCTGTGTCAGGGACTGCGCCTGATTTGTGTTGTTTCAGGTTTGCACCCATAACACTCTCAAAAGAACTCCAGCACTAAGGCTGTGTCAGGGACTGCGCCTGATTTGTGTTCTTTCAGGTCAGCATCCATAACACTCTTAAAAGAGCTCCAGCACTAAGGCTGTCTCAGGGACTGCGCCTGATTTGTGTTCTTTCAGGTCAGCATCCATAACACTCTTAAAAGAGCTCCAGCACTAAGGCTGTGTCAGGGACTGCAACTGATTTGTGTTCTTTCAGGTCAGCATCCATAACACTCTTAAAAGAGCTCCAGCACTAAGGCTGTGTCAGGGACTGCGCCTGATTTGTGTTCTTTCAGGTTTGCACCCTGGTAAGGTCGTAAGTTCTAGTTTATATCGTGCCGGCGGATCGTTAAGAGAAACACGTCTTTAGTTCACAAATGTATATTGGCAACTAAATTTCATTGTAAAAATATTTGAGACTACACAGACAACTATTTTTAGATCTAAAATTGCAAAATAGAATCACCATAAGCCGCCCACCAAAGGACTACTGAAGTCCTTTCAAAATAAGTAAAATTAACAAATCTTATAGGTGCATGCTTAAATTTACATGCTTTGAGTTTGCTTCTACAACAATTATTAAGGTATCGGTATATGGTGCGGTCAGAAGAATTTATACAAAGAAGAATAGTACAATAATAAATTTTAACAACTATATAGCACTAATCTATTTCGATGGGCAATGGACATAATTTGGTTACGCATCGCTTTGCTATATGATCACCACTCTTTACACTATAGACTCTGGTAAGACCATCAGGGCCAGGATGCTTGTCGATTATTCGTCCCATATGCCACTTTCCTGGTGGCAAATTGTCCTGTTTTATGAGGACAATGTCTCCTATCTTGAATTCGTCTTCGCGTTTTAACCATTTCGGTCTTTGTTGCAGCCGCGTCAAGTATTCTTTTTGCCATCTTGACCAGAAGTCGTTCAGCAGTTTTTGCGTGTATTGCCAACGTGTCAGGTTGCTTATTTTAGCGTCTTTTAAGTTCACATCAGGCACGGTTACAGGAGCTTCAGTTATTAAAAAATGACCCGGAGTTAATGGTTCCAACGTGCTGTCTTCCTGCGGGCAAAGCGGTCTTGAGTTCAAGCACGCCTCAATTCCACAGAGAACCGTCGTAAGCTCTTCATAGGTAAGGTTAGTATTAAGGATTCTTCGTAGGTGGTGCTTAATAGACTTCACACCCGTCTCCCATAAATTTCCAAAATTTAGGGAGTAGGCCGGGATGAAGTGCCATTGTGTTCCATCATTAGCAAGTAATTCACTAATTTCTCCATCAAACTGTAGGCGAGCTTCCTTCCAGGCTTCAACCAGATCTTTGTTAGCACCAATAAAGTTTCTTCCCTGATCACTCCACATATTTGTACATCTGCCTCTTCGTGCGCAAAATCGTTTAAAGGCACCAATGAATGCAGCTGAAGTCAGATCACCAACCAACTCCAAGTGGATCGCCTTCGTGGACATACATACAAAAATGGCTATGTATGCCTTGCCAGTTTGGGAGCCTCTGCCCCTTTTTATTAAAATTTGAATTGGTCCCGCAAAGTCGACACCGGAGTTAAGGAATGGCCGAGCTGGTTTTACCCGAAAACTCGGTATGTCTCCCATCAATTGTGTTTTTACCCTCGCCCCATGTCTAGCACATATCAAGCATCGATGGATACACTGCTTTACTAAGGACTTCACGCGGAGTATCCAGTATTTCGATCGCAGGTAAGTGAGCATCAATTGCAGTCCTCCATGCAGCGTCTTCAAATGTGCTTCTGCAACCACTAAATAGGTAAGTCTACTTGCATGACCCAAAATGATTGGGTGCTTCACTTCATTAGCCAGTTCAGAGTTCCTGAGCCGACCGCCCACCTTCAGGATACCATCTTCGTCAAGGTAAGGATCTAGTGCTTTTAGTTTGCTTGTTTTCTTAACTCTCTTTTTTGTTTTTAATGATTCTATATCTTCTGTAAATTCTTCTTCTTGTGCTCTTTTTATACAGGTTTGCATCGATGCGTGTAGTTCTTCAGTTGTGATTTTGCTATCTATTCTGTCTTTTAATGTTTTTTGTTTCAGGAATCTTCGGCAGTATGTGATTGTTCTAAGTATCTCTAATAGTGTATCAAATTCTTCAAATTGTGTATGTAGTCTCTTCTCTTGTTCATTTTTATTGTAAGTTATGTTTAAATTTAGTATTTTTTTATTCTTCCTTTCAATCTCTGTTTGCATAATGTTTGGTTTAGTGAACTGTATCTTCGATTGTTGTAACCAGTCTGGCCCATGCCACCATAATTCACACTTTTTTAGATTTTCGACTAACATCCCCCTGGAACCAACATCAGCTGGATTATCTTGAGTTTGGACGTGATGCCACTGACTGCATGATACATTAGTTGTAATCTCAACAACTCTGTTTGCCACAAACACCTTCCAGTTGTTTGGATCTCCAAATAACCATGATAGGACAATGGACGAATCTGTCCAAGCATAAATTTGAGTTGCAGGTATTCTCATTGCTTTACCAACTTGCTTAAGCAATCTTGAGAGTATCAACGCGCCGCAAAGCTCTAAACGCGGTAAGGATATTGTTCTCAATGGAGCCAATCTTGTTCTTGCTGCGATAAGCGTCGTTTTGTTGGTACCGTCTGGGTAAGTCACTCTGCAATATACTACAGCACTATATGCTTGAATGGATGCATCACTGAATCCATGGAGTTCTATTGACTCTCTGTTGGCGCACGTCGTACCTACCCATCTTTCTATGTAGATTCCATTCACATGTTCAAGGTCAGATCGCAATGTGACCCATTTGCTGGCTATTTTAGAATTCAATGCATCGTCCCAGGTAACCTTTTCAAGCCATAGTTCTTGCATTAATATCTTTGTCAGAACGATGCTAGGTGCAATCCAGCCGAGTGGGTCAAACAACTTTTGGATGTCAGACAGAATGCTTCGCTTCGTGATCACTTTATTGATTGGAGGTAAGTTTACATTGTACTCGAATCTGTCTTTTCCTAAATTCCATTGTACGCCAAGTGCCTTTATTGTTCCATCAATCTTCAAATCCAGATTAGCATAACACGATCTATCACTAGGATCGACTGTTTCCATGAACTCTCGGCTGTTGGATGACCATTTTTTTAGTTCGAATCCACCCAAATGAAGAAGCGCTTTAAGATCTTGACTCTTCTTTATTGCTTGTTGCAGACTGTCACTTCCAGACATTGCGTCGTCTACATAAAAATCTTCACGTAATATCTTAGCAGCTTCTGGATACCGGTCGCCTTCATCTTCTGCCAATTTCATAAGGGTTCTTACGGCGAGATAGGGAGCAGAAGCTGTTCCAAATGTAACAGTCAACAATCTGTAGTCTTTGACTTCTTCAGATTGGTCATTTCTCCACAAAATTCTTTGATAATCTGTGTCTTCTCGGTCAACCCATATCATACGGTACATTTTCTGGATATCAGCCACAAAACAAACGGCGTGAGTTCTCCATCTCATTATCAGGTTTCTCAAATCGTCTTGCAGTACAGGACCCGTTAACAGTTCGTCATTGAGAGAGACACCGTTGGAGCCTTTGCACGAGGCGTCAAATACGACACGAGTTTTCGTAGTTTCTTTGTCATTACGGATCACGGCGTGGTGAGGTAAGTAGACTGATTTCTTTTTTATTTCTTCTCTAGGTATTTCTTCGATATGTTTAAGGTCTATGTAGTCTTCAATTACCTTCTTGTATTCTTGCTTTAATTCTTTATTTTGATTGAACCTTCTTTCTAATTGCATTAGTCTCTTCATTGCTATTTCTCTCGTATTTCCTTCTGTTGATTTAGGTTCTTCAATGCTGAATGGCAATTTGACAACATATCTTCCACATTCATCTCGCTTCTGTGTCTTAGTGTATATATCTTCACATAACTGTTCCCTCTGTGTTAGGTTTCTTTTCGTATCTTCATCAACTTCCCATATTGTTTTCAGTAAATCTTCTATATCAACTTCTTGTTTCATGACCGTTAAGGATTGTTCATGCTTCTTGACCTTGATGTCAATTCCACCCATAAGAATCCATCCCAGGTATGTATCTTGTGCGCATGGTGTACCTGGTAGACCTTTGATCAATCCCTTCTTCATAATGTTTACGTACTCATTGACACCCAACAGCAGATCGATGTTACAGGATGCGGAAAATGTTTCGTCTGCTAGTTGAATGCCAGCAAGGTGCGGCCAATCTCTTCTTATTATTGTGTCTGAATGTATGTTAGAGGTCAAAGGCTTCGTCATCACGTAGGCTTTAATAGGTAAAATGAAATTGTTCCATCGTGATAATACATTTACGTTTACTTCATGCTTGACTCTAACCTTCGTGGACTCAAGTCCAGACACGATAAGATCTACTGCTGTCTTGTGTAGTTTCAGGATCTGAGTTGCCTTCTCACTTATAAAACATGCTTGAGATCCTGAGTCTATCAGCGCCTTCAATGTAGTAGTGTGTCCACATTCATTCTTTAAAATTACTACTGCAGTGGCTAATAGTGAAATTGTCTGTTTCTGCCCTGCGTGATAGTGTGACGCAACCATTGCTTGAACTTCCCCTTCTTCTACATTTGCTTGATTGGATGACATCGGTTGATTAGCTACAACATGAGAAGCCGATGCCACCCCGTAATTAGGTAGGTGTAGAAGAGTATGGTGACGTCTCTTACATACACGGCATGATGTTGGCAAACGGCACCTAAACACCGAATGTCCAACCCCGAGGCAGTTGAAACAGAGCTTGTTTGTTTTGACATGTTCTCTACGTTCGTTTGGTGACATCTTGGTGAATACGTTACAATGGCATAACGTGTGCGCATCTGTACATAAAGCACAACTTCTTTGCTTTGGTCTTTCCGTGGCTGTAACGTGAAAGACTCGTTCCTTGGCAAGCTTCGTAGTAGTGGGGGGGTTGACTAATTCCAATGTTCTGAATTTTGCCTCTAAAAACTTGCGCAGATCCTTCCAAGTCGACAAGTCCTGGGAATTCTCTGAGTAGGACTTTTGTTCCCACTCCTTCTGGGACTCTGGGTCCAACTTCTGTGCAACCAGAAATATGATTACTGGATCCCAAGAATCCGTGGACACCTCCAGATTTTCTAGACTCTGTAATACTTCGTTGGTGGTGTCGAGAAGAGATTTCAGTTGGGTTGCGGCTTGGCTGGTACATTTCTTCTGAGCAAAAAGTCGCTTCAATAATGCCTTCACTATAAGACGCTTGTTGCCATATCGATGGTTAAGCGTTCCCCATGCTTGAATGTAATTAGCGCTTGTTATTGTAATGTTCTTCAATAAACTTGATGGTTCACCTGTCACACTGGTTTTTAAATAGTGAAGTTTTTCGACGTCGCTTAGTGACGTGCAATTGTGTACTAGTGATGTAAACAAATCTTTAAAACTAGGCCATAATTCATACTCGCCCGAAAACAGCGGTAAATGTATAGCCGGGAGGTGAACTTTTTTATTTTGTTGGTCTTCTGGCGGCACTTGTTTATTTTTGCCAGACTCGACTGCCGCCAACATATCTTTTAGGTCTCCCAACATACACAAATACAAATCTTCTTGTATAAAAAATTCTTCATTCTCGAAATATGGCAGCAATCCACGCTGCTCACGAGTGGTGCAGGTCAATAATTGTTTATGAGCTTCTATGAAGATCACCCAGTATTCCTCAATTGTTTTTATTCTAGATTGTAAGTAGCCCACTTTAGCCAGTCGTTCTTTGGGGCATTTTGATAGGTTGATCTGAGTTTTCTTCAATAATAGGGCTGTATTTTCGAGTATATTAATTGCTTGTTCAGTTTCCGTGGCCATATTTTAACACGTCACAGTCGAAAATCTTCACACAAAACTTTTAAATATTGACGCGTCGGCGCGAATATAACTAATTGTCTTTAAACATTGCACAAAACTTCAACCCGGCACTCGCTTATCGCTTTGGAATGCAGTTCTATTGTTCTCGCGGTAACCGGTCCTCGATGCAATGTTGTATTTCTATTCGGCTCGAAGTCGACCATATGGTAAGGTCGTAAGTTCTAGTTTATATCGTGCCGGCGGATCGTTAAGAGAAACACGTCTTTAGTTCACAAATGTATATTGGCAACTAAATTTCATTGTAAAAATATTTGAGACTACACAGACAACTATTTTTAGATCTAAAATTGCAAAATAGAATCACCACACCCATAACACTCTCAAAAGAGCTCCAGCACTAAGGCTGTGTCAGGGACTGCGCCTGATTTGTGTTCTTTCAGGTCAGCATCCATAACACTCTTAAAAGAGCTCCAGCACTAAGGCTGTGTCAGGGACTGCGCCTGATTTGTGTTCTTTCAGGTTTGCACCCATAACACTCTCAAAAGAGCTCCAGCACTAAGGCTGTGTCAGGGACTGCGCCTGATTTGTGTCTTTCAGGTCAGCATCCATAACACTCTTAAAAGAGCTCCAGCACTAAGGCTGTGTCAGGGACTGCGCCTGATTTGTGTTCTTTCAGGTCAGCATCCATAACACTCTTAAAAGAGCTCCAGCACTAAGGCTGTGTCAGGGACTGCGCCTGATTTGTGCTCTTTCAGGTTTGCACCCATAACACTCTCAAAAGAGCTCCAGCACTAAGGCTGTGTTAGGGACTGCGCCTGATTTGTGGTCTTTCAGGTCAGCATCCATAACACTCTCAAAAGAGCTCCAGCACTAAGGCTGTGTCAGGGACTGCGCCTGATTTGTGTTCTTTCAGGTCAGCATCCATAAAACTCTTAAAAGAGCTCCAGCACTAAGGCTGTGTCAGGGACTGCGCCTGATTTGTGTTCTTTCAGGTTTGCACCCATAACACTCTCAAAAGAGCTGCAGCACTAAGGCTGTGTCAGGGACTGCGCCTGATTTGTGTTCTTTCAGGTCAGCATCCATAACACTCTTAAAAGAGCTCCAGCACTAAGGCTGTGTCAGGGACTGCACCTGATTTGTGTTCTTTCAACACATCTTTCAGGTTTGCACCCATAACACTCTCAAAAGAGCTCCAGCACTAAGGCTGTGTTAGGGACTGCGCCTGATTTGTGTTCTTTCAGGTTTGCACCCATAACACTCTTAAAAGAGCTCCAGCACTAAGGCTGTGTCAGGGACTGCGCCTGATTTGTGTTCTTTCAGGTCAGCATCCATAACACTCTTAAAAGAGCTCCAGCACTAAGGCTGTGTCAGGGACTGCGCCTGATTTGTGGTCTTTCAGGTCAGCATCCATAACACTCTTAAAAGAGCTCCAGCACTAAGGCTGTGTCAGGGACTGCGCCTGATTTGTGTTCTTTCAGGTTTGCACCCATAACACTCTCAAAAGAGCTCCAGCACTAAGGCTGTGTCAGGGACTGCGCCTGATTTGTGTCTTTCAGGTCAGTATCCATAACACTCTTAAAAGAGCTCCAGCACTAAGGCTGTGTCAGGGACTGCGCCTGATTTGTGTTCTTTCAACACATCTTTCAGGTTTGCACCCATAACACTCTCAAAAGAGCTCCAGCACTAAGGCTGTGTCAGGGACTGCGCCTGATTTGTGTTCTTTCAGGTCAGCATCCATAACACTCTTAAAAGAGCTCCAGCACTAAGGCTGTGTCAGGGACTGCACCTGATTTGTGTTCTTTCAACACATCTTTCAGGTTTGCACCCATAACACTCTCAAAAGAGCTCCAGCACAAAGGCTGTGTCAGGGACTGCGCCTGATTTGTGTTCTTTCAGGTTTGAACCCATAACACTCTCAAAAGAGCTCCAGCACTAAGGCTGTGTCAGGGACTGCGCCTGATTTGTGTTCTTTCAGGTCAGCATCCATAACACTCTTAAAAGAGCTCCAGCACTAAGGCTGTGTCAGGGACTGCGCCTGATTTGTATTCTTTCAGGTCAGCATCCATAACACTCTTAAAAGAGCTCCAGCACTAAGGCTGTGTCAGGGACTGCGCCTGATTTGTGCTCTTTCAGGTTTGCACCCATAACACTCTCAAAAGAGCTCCAGCACTAAGGCTGTGTCAGGGACTGCGCCTGATTTGTGGTCTTTCAAGCCAGCATCCATAACACTCTCAAAAGAGCTCCAGCACTAAGGCTGTGTCAGGGACTGCGCCTGATTTGTGTTCTTTCAGGTCAGCATCCATAAAACTCTTAAAAGAGCTCCAGCACTAAGGCTGTGTCAGGGACTGCGCCTGATTTGTGTTCTTTCAGGTTTGCACCCATAACACTCTCAAAAGAGCTCCAGCACTAAGGCTGTGTCAGGGACTGCGCCTGATTTGTGTCTTTCAGTTCAGCATCCATAACACTCTCAAAAGAGCTCCAGAACTAAGGCTGTGTCAGGGACTGCGCCTGATTTGTGTTCTTTCAGGTCAGCATCCATAACACTCTTAAAAGAGCTCCAGCACTAAGGCTGTGTCAGGGACTGCGCCTGATTTGTGTTCTTTCAGGTTTGCACCCATAACACTCTCAAAAGAGCTGCAGCACTAAGGCTGTGTCAGGGACTGCGCCTGATTTGTGTTCTTTCAGGTCAGCATCCATAACACTCTTAAAAGAGCTCCAGCACTAAGGCTGTGTCAGGGACTGCACCTGATTTGTGTTCTTTCAACACATCTTTCAGGTTTGCACCCATAACACTCTCAAAAGAGCTCCAGCACTAAGGCTGTGTCAGGGACTGCGCCTGATTTGTGTTCTTTCAGGTTTGCACCCATAACACTCTTAAAAGAGCTCCAGCACTAAGGCTGTGTCAGGGACTGCGCCTGATTTGTGTTCTTTCAGGTCAGCATCCATAACACTCTTAAAAGAGCTCCAGCACTAAGGCTGTGTCAGGGACTGCGCCTGATTTGTGGTCTTTCAGGTCAGCATCCATAACACTCTTAAAAGAGCTCCAGCACTAAGGCTGTGTCAGGGACTGCGCCTGATTTGTGTTCTTTCAGGTTTGCACCCATAACACTCTCAAAAGAGCTGCAGCACTAAGGCTGTGTCAGGGACTGCGCCTGATTTGTGTTCTTTCAGGTCAGCATCCATAACACTCTTAAAAGAGCTCCAGCACTAAGGCTGTGTCAGGGACTGCGCCTGATTTGTGTTCTTTCAGGTCAGCACCCGTAACACTCTCAAAAGAGCTCCAGCACTAAGGCTGTGTCAGGGACTGCGCCTGATTTGTGTTCTTTCAGGTCAGCATCCATAACACTCTGAAAAGAGCTCCAGCACTAAGGCTGTGTCAGGGACTGCGCCT
This sequence comes from Pieris napi, assembly GCF_905475465.1. NCBI lineage: Eukaryota > Metazoa > Arthropoda > Insecta > Lepidoptera > Pieridae > Pieris > Pieris napi. The sequence continues at coordinate 7,751,583 of NC_062248.1, read as the reverse complement.
GATTTGTGTTCTTTCAGGTCAGCATCCATAACACTCTTAAAAGAGCTCCAGCACTAAGGCTGTGTCAGGGACTGCGCCTGATTTGTGTTCTTTCACGTTTGCACCCATAACGATCTCAAAAGAGCTCCAGCACTAAGGCTGTGTCAGGGACTGCAACTGATTTGTGTTATTTCAACACATCTTTCAGGTTTGCACCCATAACACTCTGAAAAGAGCTCCAGCACTAAGGCTGTGTCAGGGACTGCGCCTGATTTGTGTTCTTTCAGGTCAGCATCCATAACACTCTTAAAAGAGCTCCAGCACTAAGGCTGTGTCAGGGACTGCGCCTGATTTGTGTTCTTTCAGGTCAGCATCCATAACACTCTTAAAAGAGCTCCAGCACTAAGGCTGTGTCAGAGACTGCGCCTGATTTGTGCTCTTTCAGGTTTGCACCAATAACACTCTCAAAAGAGCTCCAGCACTAAGGCTGTGTCAGGGACTGCGCCTGATTTGTGGTCTTTCAGGTCAGCATCCATAACACTCTCAAAAGAGCTCCAGCACTAAGGCTGTGTCAGGGACTGCGCCTGATTTGTGTTCTTTCAGGTCAGCATCCATAACACTCTTAAAAGAGCTCCAGCACTAAGGCTGTGTCAGGGACTGCGCCTGATTTGTGTTCTTTCAGGTTTGCACCCATAACACTCTCAAAAGAGCTCCAGCACTAAGGCTTTGTCAGGGACTGCGCCTGATTTGTGTCTTTCAGGTCAGTATCCATAACACTCTCAAAAGAGCTCCAGCACTAAGGCTGTGTCAGGGACTGCGCCTGATTTGTGTTCTTTCAGGTTTGCACCCATAACACTCTCAAAAGAGCTCCAGCACTAAGGCTGTGTCAGGGACTGCGCCTGATTTGTGTCTTTCAGGTCAGCATCCATAACACTCTTAAAAGAGCTCCAGCACTAAGGCTGTGTCAGGGACTGCGCCTGATTTGTGTTCTTTCAGGTCAGCATCCATAACACTCTTAAAAGAGCTCCAGCACTAAGGCTGTGTCAGGGACTGCGCCTGATTTGTGTTCTTTCAGGTTTGCACCCATAACACTCTTAAAAGAGCTCCAGCACTAAGGCTGTGTCAGGGACTGCGCCTGATTTGTGTTCTTTCAGGTCAGCATCCATAACACTCTGAAAAGAGCTCCAGCACTAAGGCTGTGTCAGGGACTGCGCCTGATTTGTGTTCTTTCAGGTCAGCATCCATAACACTCTTAAAAGAGCTCCAGCACTAAGGCTGTGTCAGGAACTGCGCCTGATTTGTGTTCTTTCAGGTTTGCACCCATAACACTCTCAAAAGAGCTGCAGCACTAAGGCTGTGTCAGGGACTGCGCCTGATTTGTGTTCTTTCAGGTTTGCACCCATAACACTCTCAAAAGAGCTCCAGCACTAAGGCTGTGTCAGGGACTGCAACTGATTTGTGTTCTTTCAACACATCTTTCAGGTTTTCACCCATAACACTCTGAAAAGAGCTCCAGCACTAAGGCTGTGTCAGGGACTGCGCCTGATTTGTGTTCTTTCAGGTTTGCACCAATAACACTCTCAAAAGAGCTCCAGCACTAAGGCTGTGTCAGGGACTGCGCCTGATTTGTGTTCTTTCAGGTTTGCACCCATAACACTTTTAAAAGAGCTCCAGCACTAAGGCTGTGTCAGGGACTGCGCCTGATTTGTGTTCTTTCAGGTTTGCACCCATAACACTCTCAAAAGAGCTCCAGCACTAAGGCTGTGTCAGGGACTGCGCCTGATTTGTGTCTTTCAGGTCAGCATCCATAACACTCTTAAAAGAGCTCCAGCACTAAGGCTGTGTCAGGGACTGCACCTGATTTGTGTTCTTTCAGGTCAGCATCCATAACACTCTTAAAAGAGCTCCAGCACTAAGGCTGTGTCAGGGACTGCGCCTGATTTGTGTTCTTTCAGGTTTGCACCCATAACACTCTCAAAAGAGCTGCAGCACTAAGGCTGTGTCAGGGACTGCGCCTGATTTGTGTTTTTTCAACACATCTTTCAGGTTTTCACCCATAACACTCTGAAAAGAGCTCCAGCACTAAGGCTGTGTCAGGGACTGCGCCTGATTTGTGTTCTTTCAGGTCAGCATCCATAACACTCTTAAAAGAGCTCCAGCACTAAGGCTGTGTCAGGGACTGCGCCTGATTTGTGTTCTTTCAGGTTTGCACCCATAACACTCTCAAAAGAGCTGCAGCACTAAGGCTGTGTCAGGGACTGCGCCTGATTTGTGTTCTTTCAGGTTTGCACCCATAACACTCTCAAAAGAGCTCCAGCACTAAGGCTGTGTCAGGGACTGCGCCTGATTTGTGTTCTTTCAGGTCAGCATCCATAACACACTTAAAAGAGCTCCAGCACTAAGGCTGTGTCAGGGACTGCGCCTGATTTGTGCTCTTTCAGGTTTGCACCAATAACACTCTCAAAAGAGCTCCAGCACTAAGGCTGTGTCAGGGACTGCAACTGATTTGTGTTCTTTCAACACATCTTTCAGGTTTTCACCCATAACACTCTGAAAAGAGCTCCAGCACTAAGGCTGTGTCAGGGACTGCGCCTGATTTGTGTTCTTTCAGGTTTGCACCAATAACACTCTCAAAAGAGCTCCAGCACTAAGGCTGTGTCAGGGACTGCGCCTGATTTGTGTTCTTTCAGGTTTGCACCCATAACACTTTTAAAAGAGCTCCAGCACTAAGGCTGTGTCAGGGACTGCGCCTGATTTGTGTTCTTTCAGGTTTGCACCCATAACACTTTTAAAAGAGCTCCAGCACTAAGGCTGTGTCAGGGACTGCGCCTGATTTGTGTTCTTTCAGGTTTGCACCCATAACACTCTCAAAAGAGCTCCAGCACTAAGGCTGTGTCAGGGACTGCGCCTGATTTGTGTCTTTCAGGTCAGCATCCATAACACTCTTAAAAGAGCTCCAGCACTAAGGCTGTGTCAGGGACTGCGCCTGATTTGTGTTCTTTCAGGTCAGCATCCATAACACTCTTAAAAGAGCTCCAGCACTAAGGCTGTGTCAGGGACTGCGCCTGATTTGTGTTCTTTCAGGTTTGCACCCATAACACTCTCAAAAGAGCTGCAGCACTAAGGCTGTGTCAGGGACTGCGCCTGATTTGTGTTTTTTCAACACATCTTTCAGGTTTTCACCCATAACACTCTGAAAAGAGCTCCAGCACTAAGGCTGTGTCAGGGACTGCGCCTGATTTGTGTTCTTTCAGGTCAGCATCCATAACACTCTTAAAAGAGCTCCAGCACTAAGGCTGTGTCAGGGACTGCGCCTGATTTGTGTTCTTTCAGGTTTGCACCCATAACACTCTCAAAAGAGCTGCAGCACTAAGGCTGTGTCAGGGACTGCGCCTGATTTGTGTTCTTTCAGGTTTGCACCCATAACACTCTCAAAAGAGCTCCAGCACTAAGGCTGTGTCAAGGACTGCGCCTGATTTGTGTTCTTTCAGGTCAGCATCCATAACACACTTAAAAGAGCTCCAGCACTAAGGCTGTGTCAGGGACTGCGCCTGATTTGTGCTCTTTCAGGTTTGCACCAATAACACTCTCAAAAGAGCTCCAGCGCTAAGGCTGTGTCAGGGACTGCGCCTGATTTGCGGTCTTTCAGGTCAGCATCCATAACACTCTTAAAAGAGCTCCAGCACTAAGGCTGTGTCAGGGACTGCGCCTGATTTGTGTTCTTTCAGGTCAGCATCCATAACACTCTTAAAAGAGCTCCAGCACTAAGGCTGTGTCAGGGACTGCGCCTGATTTGTGTTCTTTCAGGTTTGCACCCATAACACTCTCAAAAGAGCTCCAGCACTAAGGCTGTGTCAGGGACTGCGCCTGATTTGTGTCTTTCAGGTCAGCATCCATAACACTCTTAAAAGAGCTCCAGCACTAAGGCTGTGTCAGGGACTGCGCCTGATTTGTGTTCTTTCAGGTCAGCATCCATAACACTCTTAAAAGAGCTCCAGCACTAAGGCTGTGTCGGGGACTGCGCCTGATTTGTGTTCTTTCAGGTTTGCACCCATAACACTCTCAAAAGAGCTGCAGCACTAAGGCTGTGTCAGGGACTGCGCCTGATTTGTGTTTTTTCAGGTTTGCATCCATAACACTCTTAAAAGAGCTCCAGCACTAAGGCTGTGTCAGGGACTGCGCCTGATTTGTGTTCTTTCAGGTTTGCACCCATAACACTCTCAAAAGAGCTCCAGCACTAAGGCTGTGTCAGGGACTGCGCCTGATTTGTGTTGTTTCAGGTTTGCACCCATAACACTCTCAAAAGAGCTCCAGCACAAAGGCTGTGTCAGGGACTGCGCCTGATTTGTGTCTTTCAGGTCAGCATCCATAACACTCTTAAAAGAGCTCCAGCACTAAGGCTGTGTCAGGGACTGCGCCTGATTTGTGTTCTTTCAGGTTTGCACCCATAATACTCTCAAAAGAGCTCCAGCACTAAGGCTGTGTCAGGGACTGCGCCTGATTTGTGTTCTTTCAGGTCAGCATCCATAACACCCTTAAAAGAGCTCCAGCACTAAGGCTGTGTCAGGGACTGCGCCTGATTTGTGTTCTTTCAGGTTTGCACCCATAACACTCTCAAAAGAGCTCCAGCACTAAGGCTGTGTCAGGGACTGCGCCTGATTTGTGTTCTTTCAGGTTTGCACCCATAACACTCTCAAAAGAGCTCCAGCACTAAGGCTGTGTCAGGGACTGCGCCTGATTTGTGTTGTTTCAGGTTTGCACCCATAACACTCTCAAAAGAGCTCCAGCACAAAGGCTGTGTCAGGGACTGCGCCTGATTTGTGTTCTTTCAGGTCAGCACCCGTAACACTCTCAAAAGAGCTCCAGCACTAAGGCTGTGTCAGGGACTGCGCCTGATTTGTGTTCTTTCAGGTCAGCATCCATAACACTCTTAAAAGAGCTCCAGCACTAAGGCTGTGTCAGGGACTGCACCTGATTTGTGGTCTTTCAGGTTTGAACCCATAACACTCTCAAAAGAGCTCCAGCACTAAGGCTGTGTCAGGGACTGCGCCTGATTTGTGTTCTTTCAGGTCAGCATCCATAACACTCTTAAAAGAGCTCCAGCACTAAGGCTGTGTCAGGGACTGCGCCTGATTTGTGTTCTTTCAGGTTTGCACCCATAACACTCTCAAAAGAGCTCCAGCACTAAGGCTGTGTCAGGGACTGCGCCTGATTTGTGGTCTTTCAGGTCAGCATCCATAACACTCTTAAAAGAGCTCCAGCACTAAGGCTGTGTCAGGGACTGCGCCTGATTTGTGTTCTTTCAGGTCAGCATCCATAACACTCTTAAAAGAGCTCCAGCACTAAGGCTGTGTCAGGGAATGCAACTGATTTGTGTTCTTTCAACACATCTTTCAGGTTTGCACCCATAACACTCTCAAAAGAGCTCCAGCACTAAGGCTGTGTCAGGGACTGCGCCTGATTTGTGGTCTTTCAGGTCAGCATCCATAACACTCTCAAAAGAGCTCCAGCACTAAGGCTGTGTCAGGTACTGCGCCTGATTTGTGTTCTTTCAGGTCAGCATCCATAACACTCTTAAAAGAGCTCCAGCACTAAGGCTGTGTCAGGGACTGCGCCTGATTTGTGTTCTTTCAGGTTTGCACCCATAACACTCTCAAAAGAGCTCCAGCACTAAGGCTGTGTCAGGGACTGCGCCTGATTTGTGGCCTTTCAGGTCAGCATCCATAACACTCTTAAAAGAGCTCCAGCACTAAGGCTGTGTCAGGGACTGCGCCTGATTTGTGTTCTTTCAGGTTTGCACCCATAACACTCTCAAAAGAGCTCCAGCACTAAGGCTGTGTCAGGGACTGCGCCTGATTTGTGTCTTTCAGGTCAGCATCCATAACACTCTTAAAAGAGCTCCAGCACTAAGGCTGTGTCAGGGACTGCGCCTGATTTGTGTTCTTTCAACACATCTTTCAGGTTTGCACCCATAACACTCTCAAAAGAGCTCCAGCACTAAGGCTGTGTCAGGGACTGCGCCTGATTTGTGTTCTTTCAGGTCGGCATCCATAACACTCTTAAAAGAGCTCCAGCACTAAGGCTGTGTCAAGGACTGCACCTGATTTGTGTTCTTTCAACACATCTTTCAGGTTTGCACCCATAACACTCTCAAAAGAGCTCCAGCACAAAGGCTGTGTCAGGGACTGCGCCTGATTTGTGTTCTTTCAGGTTTGAACCCATAACACTCTCAAAAGAGCTTCAGCACTAAGGCTGTGTCAGGGACTGCGCCTGATTTGTGTTCTTTCAGGTCAGCATCCATAACACTCTTAAAAGAGCTCCAGCACTAAGGCTGTGTCAGGGACTGCGCCTGATTTGTGTTCTTTCAGGTCAGCATCCATAACACTCTTAAAAGAGCTCCAGCACTAAGGCTGTGTCAGGGACTGCGCCTGATTTGTGCTCTTTCAACACATCTTTCAGGTTTGCACCCATAACACTCTCAAAAGAGCTCCAGCACTAAGGCTGTGTCAGGGACTGCGCCTGATTTGTGGTCTTTCAGGTCAGCATCCATAACACTCTCAAAAGAGCTCCAGCACTAAGACTGTGTCAGGGACTGCGCCTGATTTGTGTTCTTTCAGGTTTGAACCCATAACACTCTCAAAAGAGCTCCAGCACTAAGGCTGTGTCAGGGACTGCGCCTGATTTGTGGTCTTTCAGGTCAGCATCCATAACACTCTTAAAAGAGCTCCAGCACTAAGGCTGTGTCAGGGACTGCAACTGATTTGTGTTCTTTCAACACATCTTTCAGGTTTGCACCCATAACACTCTCAAAAGAGCTCCAGCACTAAGGCTGTGTCAGGGACTGCGCCTGATTTGTGGTCTTTCAGGTCAGCATCCATAACACTCTCAAAAGAGCTCCAGCACTAAGGCTGTGTCAGGGACTGCGCCTGATTTGTGTTCTTTCAGGTCAGCATCCATAACACTCTTAAAAGAGCTCCAGCACTAAGGCTGTGTCAGGGACTGCGCCTGATTTGTGTTCTTTCAGGTTTGCACCCATAACACTCTCAAAAGAGCTCCAGCACTAAGGCTGTGTCAGGGACTGCGCCTGATTTGTGGTCTTTCAGGTCAGCATCCATAACACTCTTAAAAGAGCTCCAGCACTAAGGCTGTGTCAGGGACTGCGCCTGATTTGTGTTCTTTCAGGTTTGCACCCATAACACTCTCAAAAGAGCTCCAGCACTAAGGCTGTGTCAGGGACTGCGCCTGATTTGTGTCTTTCAGGTCAGCATCCATAACACTCTTAAAAGAGCTCCAGCACTAAGGCTGTGTCAGGGACTGCGCCTGATTTGTGTTCTTTCAACACATCTTTCAGGTTTGCACCCATAACACTCTCAAAAGAGCTCCAGCACTAAGGCTGTGTCAGGGACTGCGCCTGATTTGTGTTCTTTCAGGTCAGCATCCATAACACTCTTAAAAGAGCTCCAGCACTAAGGCTGTGTCAGGGACTGCACCTGATTTGTGTTCTTTCAGGTTTGCACCCATAACACTCTCAAAAGAGCTCCAGCACTAAGGCTGTGTCAGGGACTGCGCCTGATTTGTGTTCTTTCAGGTCAGCATCCATAACACTCTTAAAAGAGCTCCAGCACTAAGGCTGTGTCAGGGACTGCGCCTGATTTGTGTTCTTTCAGGTTTGCACCCATAACACTCTCAAAAGAGCTCCAGCACTAAAGCTGTGTCAGGGACTGCGCCTGATTTGTGTTCTTTCAGGTCAGCATCCATAACACTCTTAAAAGAGCTCCAGCACTAAGGCTGTGTCAGGGACTGCGCCTGATTTGTGTTCTTTCAGGTCAGCATCCATAACACTCTTAAAAGAGCTCCAGCACTAAGGCTGTGTCAGGGACTGCGCCTGATTTGTGTTCTTTCAGGTCAGCATCCATAACACTCTTAAAAGAGCTCCAGCACTAAGGCTGTGTCAGGGACTGCGCCTGATTTGTGTCTTTCAGGTCAGCATCCATAACACTCTTAAAAGAGCTCCAGCACTAAGGCTGTGTCAGGGACTGCGCTTGATTTGTGTTCTTTCAACACATCTTTCAGGTTTGCACCCATAACACTCTCAAAAGAGCTCCAGCACTAAGGCTGTGTCAGGGACTGCGCCTGATTTGTGTTCTTTCAGGTCAGCATCCATAACACTCTTAAAAGAGCTCCAGCACTAAGGCTGTGTCAAGGTCTGCACCTGATTTGTGTTCTTTCAACACATCTTTCAGGTTTGCACCCATAACACTCTCAAAAGAGCTCCAGCACAAAGGCTGTGTCAGGGACTGCGCCTGATTTGTGTTCTTTCAGGTTTGCACCCATAACACTCTCAAAAGAGCTCCAGCACTAAGGCTGTGTCAGGGACTGCGCCTGATTTGTGTTCTTTCAGGTCAGCATCCATAACACTCTTAAAAGAGCTCCAGCACTAAGGCTGTGTCAGGGACTGCGCCTGATTTGTGTTCTTTCAACACATCTTTCAGGTTTGCACCCATAACACTCTCAAAAGAGCTCCAGCACTAAGGCTGTGTCAGGGACTGCGCCTGATTTGGTTTCATTCAGGTCAGCATCCATAACACTCTTAAAAGAGCTCCAGCACTAAGGCTGTGTCAGGGACTGCACCTGATTTGTGTTCTTTCAGGTTTGCACCCATAACACTCTCAAAAGAGCTCCAGCACTAAGGCTGTGTCAGGGACTGCGCCTGATTTGTGTTCTTTCAGGTCAGCATCCATAACACTCTTAAAAGAGCTCCAGCACTAAGGCTGTGTCAGGGACTGCGCCTGATTTGTGTTCTTTCAGGTTTGCACCCATAACACTCTCAAAAGAGCTCCAGCACTAAGGCTGTGTCAGGGACTGCGCCTGATTTGTGTTCTTTCAGGTCAGCATCCATAACACTCTTAAAAGAGCTCCAGCACTAAGGCTGTGTCAGGGACTGCGCCTGATTTGTGTTCTTTCAGGTCAGCATCCATAACACTCTTAAAAGAGCTCCAGCACTAAGGCTGTGTCAGGGACTGCACCTGATTTGTGTTCTTTCAACACATCTTTCAGGTCAGCATCCATAACACTCTTAAAAGAGCTCCAGCACTAAGGCTGTGTCAGGGACTGCAACTGATTTGTGTTCTTTCAACACATCTTTCAGGTTTGCACCCATAACACTCTCAAAAGAGCTCCAGCACTAAGGCTGTGTCAGGGACTGCGCCTGATTTGTGTTCTTTCAGGTCAGCATCCATAACACTCTTAAAAGAGCTCCAGCACTAAGGCTGTGTCAGGGACTGCGCCTGATTTGTGCTCTTTCAACACATCTTTCAGGTTTGCACCCATAACACTCTCAAAAGAGCTCCAGCACTAAGGCTGTGTCAGGGACTGCGCCTGATTGGTGTTCTTTCAGGTCAGCATCCATAACACTCTTAAAAGAGCTCCAGCACTAAGGCTGTGTCAGGGACTGCGCCTGATTTGTGTTCTTTCAGGTTTGCACCCATAACACTCTCAAAAGAGCTCCAGCACTAAGGCTGTGTCAGGGACTGCGCCTGATTTGTGTCTTTCAGGTCAACATCCATAACACTCTTAAAAGAGCTCCAGCACTAAGGCTGTGTCAGGGACTGCGCTTGATTTGTGTTCTTTCAACACATCTTTCAGGTTTGCACCCATAACACTCTCAAAAGAGCTCCAGCACTAAGGCTGTGTCAGGGACTGCGCCTGATTTGTGTTCTTTCAGGTCAGCATCCATAACACTCTTAAAAGAGCTCCAGCACTAAGGCTGTGTCAAGGACTGCACCTGATTTGTGTTCTTTCAACACATCTTTCAGGTTTGCACCCATAACACTCTCAAAAGAGCTCCAGCACAAAGGCTGTGTCAGGGACTGCGCCTGATTTGTGTTCTTTCAGGTTTGCACCCATAACACTCTCAAAAGAGCTCCAGCACTAAGGCTGTGTCAGGGACTGCGCCTGATTTGTGTTCTTTCAGGTCAGCATCCATAACACTCTTAAAAGAGCTCCAGCACTAAGGCTGTGTCAAGGACTGCACCTGATTTGTGTTCTTTCAACACATCTTTCAGGTTTGCACCCATAACACTCTCAAAAGAGCTCCAGCACAAAGGCTGTGTCAGGGACTGCGCCTGATTTGTGTTCTTTCAGGTTTGAACCCATAACACTCTCAAAAGAGCTCCAGCACTAAAGCTGTGTCAGGGACTGCGCCTGATTTGTGTTCTTTCAGGTCAGCATCCATAACACTCTTAAAAGAGCTCCAGCACTAAGGCTGTGTCAGGGACTGCGCCTGATTTGTGTTCTTTCAGGTCAGCATCCATAACACTCTTAAAAGAGCTCCAGCACTAAGGCTGTGTCAAGGACTGCACCTGATTTGTGTTCTTTCAACACATCTTTCAGGTTTGCACCCATAACACTCTCAAAAGAGCTCCAGCACAAAGGCTGTGTCAGGGACTGCGCCTGATTTGTGTTTTTTCAGGTTTGAACCCATAACACTCTCAAAAGAGCTCCAGCACTAAGGCTGTGTCAGGGACTGCGCCTGATTTGTGTTCTTTCAGGTCAGCATCCATAACACTCTTAAAAGAGCTCCAGCACTAAGGCTGTGTCAGGGACTGCGCCTGATTTGTGTTCTTTCAACACATCTTTCAGGTTTGCACCCATAACACTCTCAAAAGAGCTCCAGCACTAAGGCTGTGTCAGGGACTGCGCCTGATTTGTGTTCTTTCAGGTCAGCATCCATAACACTCTTAAAAGAGCTCCAGCACTAAGGCTGTGTCAGGGACTGCACCTGATTTGTGTTCTTTCAGGTTTGCACCCATAACACTCTCAAAAGAGCTCCAGCACTAAGGCTGTGTCAGGGACTGCGCCTGATTTGTGTTCTTTCAGGTCAGCATCCATAACACTCTTAAAAGAGCTCCAGCACTAAGGCTGTGTCAGGGACTGCGCCTGATTTGTGTTCTTTCAGGTTTGCACCCATAACACTCTCAAAAGAGCTCCAGCACTAAGGCTGTGTCAGGGACTGCGCCTGATTTGTGTTCTTTCAGGTCAGCATCCATAACACTCTTAAAAGAGCTCCAGCACTAAGGCTGTGTCAAGGACTGCACCTGATTTGTGTTCTTTCAACACATCTTTCAGGTTTGCACCCATAACACTCTCAAAAGAGCTCCAGCACAAAGGCTGTGTCAGGGACTGCGCCTGATTTGTGTTCTTTCAGGTTTGCACCCATAACACTCTCAAAAGAGCTCCAGCACTAAGGCTGTGTCAGGGACTGCGCCTGATTTGTGTTCTTTCAGGTCAGCATCCATAACACTCTTAAAAGAGCTCCAGCACTAAGGCTGTGTCAAGGACTGCACCTGATTTGTGTTCTTTCAACACATCTTTCAGGTTTGCACCCATAACACTCTCAAAAGAGCTCCAGCACAAAGGCTGTGTCAGGGACTGCGCCTGATTTGTGTTCTTTCAGGTTTGCACCCATAACACTCTCAAAAGAGCTCCAGCACTAAGGCTGTGTCAGGGACTGCGCCTGATTTGTGTTCTTTCAGGTCAGCATCCATAACACTCTTAAAAGAGCTCCAGCACTAAGGCTGTGTCAGGGACTGCACCTGATTTGTGTTCTTTCAACACATCTTTCAGGTTTGCACCCATAACACTCTCAAAAGAGCTCCAGCACTAAGGCTGTGTCAGGGACTGCGCCTGATTTGTGTCTTTCAGGTCAGCATCCATAACACTCTTAAAAGAGCTCCAGCACTAAGGCTGTGTCAGGGACTGCGCCTGATTTGTGTTCTTTCAGGTTTGCACCCATAACACTCTCAAATGAGCTCCAGCACTAGGGCTGTGTCAGGGACTGCGCCTGATTTGTGTTCTTTCAGGTCAGCATCCATAACACTCTTAAAAGAGCTCCAGCACTAAGGCTGTGTCAGGGACTGCACCTGATTTGTGTTCTTTCAACACATCTTTCAGGTTTGCACCCATAACACTCTCAAAAGAGCTCCAGCACTAAGGCTGTGTCAGGGACTGCGCCTGATTTGTGTTCTTTCAGGTTTGCACCCATAACACTCTCAAAAGAGCTCCAGCACTAAGGCTGTGTCAGGGACTGCGCCTGATTTGTGTCTTTCAGGTCAGCATCCATAACACTCTTAAAAGAGCTCCAGCACTAAGGCTGTGTCAGGGACTGCGCTTGATTTGTGTTCTTTCAACACATCTTTCAGGTTTGCACCCATAACACTCTCAAAAGAGCTCCAGCACTAAGGCTGTGTCAGGGACTGCGCCTGATTTGTGTTCTTTCAGGTCAGCATCCATAACACTCTTAAAAGAGCTCCAGCACTAAGGCTGTGTCAAGGACTGCACCTGATTTGTGTTCTTTCAACACATCTTTCAGGTTTGCACCCATAACACTCTCAAAAGAGCTCCAGCACAAAGGCTGTGTCAGGGACTGCGCCTGATTTGTGTTCTTTCAGGTTTGCACCCATAACACTCTCAAAAGAGCTCCAGCACTAAGGCTGTGTCAGGGACTGCGCCTGATTTGTGTTCTTTCAGGTCAGCATCCATAACACTCTTAAAAGAGCTCCAGCACTAAGGCTGTGTCAAGGACTGCGCCTGATTTGTGTTCTTTCAACACATCTTTCAGGTTTGCACCCATAACACTCTCAAAAGAGCTCCAGCACAAAGGCTGTGTCAGGGACTGCGCCTGATTTGTGATCTTTCAGGTTTGCACCCATAACACTCTCAAAAGAGCTCCAGCACAAAGGCTGTGTCAGGGACTGCGCCTGATTTGTGTTCTTTCAGGTCAGCATCCATAACACTCTTAAAAGAGCTCCAGCACTAAGGCTGTGTCAGGGACTGCACCTGATTTGTGTTCTTTCAACACATCTTTCAGGTTTGCACTCATAACACTCTCAAAAGAGCTCCAGCACTAAGGCTGTGTCAGGGACTGCGCCTGATTTGTGTTCTTTCAGGTCAGCATCCATAACACTCTTAAAAGAGCTCCAGCACTAAGGCTGTGTCAGGGACTGCACCTGATTTGTGTTCTTTCAACACATCTTTCAGGTCAGCATCCATAACACTCTTAAAAGAGCTCCAGCACTAAGGCTGTGTCAGGGACTGCAACTGATTTGTGTTCTTTCAACACATCTTTCAGGTTTGCACCCATAACACTCTCAAAAGAGCTCCAACACTAAGGCTGTGTCAGGGACTGCGCCTGATTTGTGTTCTTTCAGGTTTGCACCCATAACACTCTCAAAAGAGCTCCAGCACTAAGGCTGTGTCAGGGACTGCGCCTGATTTGTGTTCTTTCAGGTCAGCATCCATAACACTCTTAAAAGAGCTCCAGCACTAAGGCTGTGTCAAGGACTGCACCTGATTTGTGTTCTTTCAACACATCTTTCAGGTTTGCACCCATAACACTCTCAAAAGAGCTCCAGCACAAAGGCTGTGTCAGGGACTGCGCCTGATTTGTGTTCTTTCAGGTTTGCACCCATAACACTCTCAAAAGAGCTCCAGCACTAAGGCTGTGTCAGGGACTGCGCCTGATTTGTGTTCTTTCAGGTCAGCATCCATAACACTCTTAAAAGAGCTCCAGCACTAAGGCTGTGTCAAGGACTGCACCTGATTTGTGTTCTTTCAACACATCTTTCAGGTTTGCACCCATAACACTCTCAAAAGAGCTCCAGCACAAAGGCTGTGTCAGGGACTGCGCCTGATTTGTGTTCTTTCAGGTTTGCACCCATAACACTCTCAAAAGAGCTCCAGCACTAAGGCTGTGTCAGGGACTGCGCCTGATTTGTGTTCTTTCAGGTCAGCATCCATAACACTCTTAAAAGAGCTCCAGCACTAAGGCTGTGTCAGGGACTGCACCTGATTTGTGTTCTTTCAACACATCTTTCAGGTTTGCACCCATAACACTCTCAAAAGAGCTCCAGCACTAAGGCTGTGTCAGGGACTGCGCCTGATTTGTGTCTTTCAGGTCAGCATCCATAACACTCTTAAAAGAGCTCCAGCACTAAGGCTGTGTCAGGGACTGCGCCTGATTTGTGTTCTTTCAGGTTTGCACCCATAACACTCTCAAATGAGCTCCAGCACTAGGGCTGTGTCAGGGACTGCGCCTGATTTGTGTTCTTTCAGGTCAGCATCCATAACACTCTTAAAAGAGCTCCAGCACTAAGGCTGTGTCAGGGACTGCACCTGATTTGTGTTCTTTCAACACATCTTTCAGGTTTGCACCCATAACACTCTCAAAAGAGCTCCAGCACTAAGGCTGTGTCAGGGACTGCGCCTGATTTGTGTCTTTCAGGTCAGCATCCATAACACTCTTAAAAGAGCTCCAGCACTAAGGCTGTGTCAGGGACTGCGCCTGATTTGTGTTCTTTCAGGTTTGCACCCATAACACTCTCAAATGAGCTCCAGCACTAAGGCTGTGTCAGGGACTGCGCCTGATTTGTGTTCTTTCAGGTCAGCATCCATAACACTCTTAAAAGAGCTCCAGCACTAAGGCTGTGTCAGGGACTGCACCTGATTTGTGTTCTTTCAACACATCTTTCAGGTCAGCATCCATAACACTCTTAAAAGAGCTCCAGCACTAAGGCTGTGTCAGGGACTGCAACTGATTTGTGTTCTTTCAACACATCTTTCAGGTTTGCACCCATAACACTCTCAAAAGAGCTCCAACACTAAGGCTGTGTCAGGGACTGCGCCTGATTTGTGTTCTTTCAGGTTTGCACCCATAACACTCTCAAAAGAGCTCCAGCACTAAGGCTGTGTCAGGGACTGCGCCTGATTTGTGTTCTTTCAGGTCAGCATCCATAACACTCTTAAAAGAGCTCCAGCACTAAGGCTGTGTTAGGGACTGCACCTGATTTGTGTTCTTTCAACACATCTTTCAGGTCAGCATCCATAACACTCTTAAAAGAGCTCCAGCACTAAGGCTGTGTCAGGGACTGCAACTGATTTGTGTTCTTTCAACACATCTTTCAGGTTTGCACCCATAACACTCTCAAAAGAGCTCCAGCACAAAGGCTGTGTCAGGGACTGCAACTGATTTGTGTTCTTTCAACACATCTTTCAGGTTTGCACCCATAACACTCTCAAAAGAGCTCCAGCACTAAGGCTGTGTCAGGGACTGCGCCTGATTTGTGTTCTTTCAGGTCAGCATCCATAACACTCTTAAAAGAGCTCCAGCACTAAGGCTGTGTCAGGGACTGCGCCTGATTTGTGTTCTTACAGGTTTGCACCCATAACACTCTCAAATGAGCTCCAGCACTAAGGCTGTGTCAGGGACTGCGCCTGATTTGTGTTCTTTCAGGTCAGCATCCATAACACTCTTAAAAGAGCTCCAGCACTAAGGCTGTGTCAGGGACTGCGCCTGATTTGTGTTCTTTCAGGTTTGCACCCATAACACTCTCAAAAGAGCTCCAGCACTAAGGCTGTGTCAGGGACTGCGCCTGATTTGTGTCTTTCAGGTCAGCATCCATAACACTCTTAAAAGAGCTCCAGCACAAGGCTGTGTCAGGGACTGCGCCTGATTTGTGTTCTTTCAGGTCAGCATCCATAACACTCTTAAAAGAGCTCCAGCACTAAGGCTGTGTCAGGGACTGCGCCTGATTTGTGTTCTTTCAGGTCAGCATCCATAACACTCTTAAAAGAGCTCCAGCACTAAGGCTGTGTCAGGGACTGCACCTGATTTGTGTTCTTTCAGGTTTGAACCCATAACACTCAAAAGAGCTCCAGCACTAAGGCTGATGGGACTGCGCCTGATTTATGTTATTTCAACATATCTTTCAGGCCAGAACCCGTAACACACTCTCAAAAGAGCTCCAGCAAAAAGGCTGTGTCAGGGACTGCGCCTGATTTGTGTTCTTTCAGGTTTGCACCCATAACACTCTCAAAAGAGCTCCAGCACTAAGGCTGTGTCAGGGACTGCGCCTGATTTGTGTCTTTCAGGTCAGCATCCATAACACTCTTAAAAGAGCTCCAGCACTAAGGCTGTATCAGGGACTGCGCCTGATTTGTGTCTTTCAGGTCAGCATCCATAACACTCTTAAAAGAGCTCCAGCACTAAGGCTGTGTCAGGGACTGCGCCTAATTTGTGTTCTTTCAGGTCAGCATCCATAACACTCTTAAAAGAGCTCCAGCACTAAGGCTGTGTCAGGGACTGCGCCTGATTTGTGTCTTTCAGGTCAGCATCCATAACACTCTTAAAAGAGCTCCAGCACTAAGGCTGTGTCAGGGACTGCGCCTGATTTGTGTCTTTCAGGTCAGCATCCATAACACTCTTAAAAGAGCTCCAGCACTAAGGCTGTGTCAGGGACTGCGCCTGATTTGTGTTCGTTCAGGTCAGCATCCATAACACTCTTAAAAGAGCTCCAGCACTAAGGCTGTGTCAGGGACTGCGCCTGATTTGTGTCTTTCAGGTCAGCATCCATAACACTCTTAAAAGAGCTCCAGCACTAAGGCTGTGTCAGGGACTGCGCCTGCTTTGTGTCTTTCAGGTCAGCATCCATAACACTCTTAAAAGAGCTCCAGCACTAAGGCTGTGTCAGGGACTGCGCCTGATTTGTGTCTTTCAGGTCAGCATCCATAACACTCTTAAAAGAGCTCCAGCACTAAGGCTGTGTCAGGGACTGCGCCTGATTTGTGTTCTTTCAGGTCAGCATCCATAACACTCTTAAAAGAGCTCCAGCACTAAGGCTGTGTCAGGGACTGCGCCTGATTTGTGTTCTTTCAGGTTTGCACCCATAACACTCTCAAAAGAGCTCCAGCACTAAGGCTATGTCAGGGAATGCGCCTGATTTGTGTCTTTCAGGTCAGCATCCATAACACTCTTAAAAAGAGCTCCAGCACTAAGGCTGTGTCAGGGACTGCGCCTGATTTGTGTTCTTTCAGGTTTGCACCCATAACACTCTCAAAAGAGCTCCAGCACAAAGGCTGTGTCAGGGACTGCGCCTGATTTGTGTTCTTTCAGGTTTGAACCCATAACACTCAAAAGAGCTCCAGCACTAAGGCTGACGGGGCTTCGCCTGATTTATGTTATTTCAACATATCTTTCAGGTAGGCACCCGTAACACACTCTCAAAAGAGCTCCAGCACTAAGGCTGACGGGGCTTCCCCTGATTTATGTTATTTCAACATATCTTTCAGGTAGGCACCCGTAACACACTCTCAAAACAGCTCCAGCACTAAGGCTGACGGGACTGCGCCTGATTTATGTTATTTCAACATATCTTTCAGGCCAGAACCCGTAAGACACTCTCAAAAGAGCTCCAGCACTAAGGCTGACGGGACTGCGCCTGATTTATGTTATTTCAACATATCTTTCAGGCCAGAACCCGTAACACACTCTCAAAAGAGCTCCAGCACTAAGGCTGTGTCAGGGACTGCGCCTGATTTGTGTTCTTTCAGGTTTGCACCCATAACACTCTCAAAAGAGCTCCAGCACTAAGGCTGTGTCAGGGACTGCGCCTGATTTGTGTCTTTCAGGTCAGCATCCATAACACTCTTAAAAGAGCTTCAGCACTAAGGCTGATGGGACTGCGCCTGATTTATGTTATTTCAACATATCTTTCAGGCCAGAACCCGTAACACACTCTCAAAAGAGCTCCAGCACAAAGGCTGTGTCAGGGACTGCGCCTGATTTGTGTTCTTTCAGGTTTGCACCCATAACACTCTCAAAAGAGCTCCAGCACTAAGGCTGTGTCAGGGACTGCGCCTGATTTGTGTCTTTCAGGTCAGCATCCATAACACTCTTAAAAGAGCTCCAGCACTAAGGCTGTGTCAGGGACTGCGCCTGATTTGTGTTCTTTCAGGTCAGCATCCATAACACTCTTAAAAGAGCTCCAGCACTAAGGCTGTGTCAGGGACTGCGCCTGATTTGTGTCTTTCAGGTCAGCATCCATAACACTCTTAAAAGAGCTCCAGCACTAAGGCTGTGTCAGGGACTGCGACTGATTTGTGTTCTTTCAGGTCAGCATCCATAACACTCTTAAAAGAGCTCCAGCACTAAGGCTGTGTCAGGGACTGCGCCTGATTTGTGTCTTTCAGGTCAGCATCCATAACACTCTTAAAAGAGCTCCAGCACTAAGGCTGTATCAGGGACTGCGCCTGATTTGTGTCTTTCAGGTCAGCATCCATAACACTCTTAAAAGAGCTCCAGCACTAAGGCTGTGTCAGGGACTGCGCCTGATTTGTGTTCTTTCAGGTCAGCATCCATAACACTCTTAAAAGAGCTCCAGCACTAAGGCTGTGTCAGGGACTGCGCCTGATTTGTGTTCTTTCAGGTTTGCACCCATAACACTCTCAAAAGAGCTCCAGCACTAAGGCTGTGTCAGGGACTGCGCCTGATTTGTGTTCTTTCAGGTTTGCACCCATAACACTCTCAAAAGAGCTCCAGCACTAAGGCTGTGTCAGGGACTGCGCCTGATTTGTGTTCTTTCAGGTCAGCATCCATAACACTCTTAAAAGAGCTCCAGCACTAAGGCTGTGTCAAGGACTGCACCTGATTTGTGTTCTTTCAACACATCTTTCAGGTTTGCACCCATAACACTCTCAAAAGAGCTCCAGCACAAAGGCTGTGTCAGGGACTGCGCCTGATTTGTGTTCTTTCAGGTTTGCACCCATAACACTCTCAAAAGAGCTCCAGCACTAAGGCTGTGTCAGGGACTGCGCCTGATTTGTGTTCTTTCAGGTCAGCATCCATAACACTCTTAAAAGAGCTCCAGCACTAAGGCTGTGTCAGGGACTGCACCTGATTTGTGTTCTTTCAACACATCTTTCAGGTTTGCACCCATAACACTCTCAAAAGAGCTCCAGCACTAAGGCTGTGTCAGGGACTGCGCCTGATTTGTGTCTTTCAGGTCAGCATCCATAACACTCTTAAAAGAGCTCCAGCACTAAGGCTGTGTCAGGGACTGCGCCTGATTTGTGTTCTTTCAGGTTTGCACCCATAACACTCTCAAATGAGCTCCAGCACTAGGGCTGTGTCAGGGACTGCGCCTGATTTGTGTTCTTTCAGGTCAGCATCCATAACACTCTTAAAAGAGCTCCAGCACTAAGGCTGTGTCAGGGACTGCACCTGATTTGTGTTCTTTCAACACATCTTTCAGGTTTGCACCCATAACACTCTCAAAAGAGCTCCAGCACTAAGGCTGTGTCAGGGACTGCGCCTGATTTGTGTCTTTCAGGTCAGCATCCATAACACTCTTAAAAGAGCTCCAGCACTAAGGCTGTGTCAGGGACTGCGCCTGATTTGTGTTCTTTCAGGTTTGCACCCATAACACTCTCAAATGAGCTCCAGCACTAAGGCTGTGTCAGGGACTGCGCCTGATTTGTGTTCTTTCAGGTCAGCATCCATAACACTCTTAAAAGAGCTCCAGCACTAAGGCTGTGTCAGGGACTGCACCTGATTTGTGTTCTTTCAACACATCTTTCAGGTCAGCATCCATAACACTCTTAAAAGAGCTCCAGCACTAAGGCTGTGTCAGGGACTGCAACTGATTTGTGTTCTTTCAACACATCTTTCAGGTTTGCACCCATAACACTCTCAAAAGAGCTCCAACACTAAGGCTGTGTCAGGGACTGCGCCTGATTTGTGTTCTTTCAGGTTTGCACCCATAACACTCTCAAAAGAGCTCCAGCACTAAGGCTGTGTCAGGGACTGCGCCTGATTTGTGTTCTTTCAGGTCAGCATCCATAACACTCTTAAAAGAGCTCCAGCACTAAGGCTGTGTTAGGGACTGCACCTGATTTGTGTTCTTTCAACACATCTTTCAGGTCAGCATCCATAACACTCTTAAAAGAGCTCCAGCACTAAGGCTGTGTCAGGGACTGCAACTGATTTGTGTTCTTTCAACACATCTTTCAGGTTTGCACCCATAACACTCTCAAAAGAGCTCCAGCACAAAGGCTGTGTCAGGGACTGCAACTGATTTGTGTTCTTTCAACACATCTTTCAGGTTTGCACCCATAACACTCTTAAAAGAGCTCCAGCACTAAGGCTGTGTCAGGGACTGCGCCTGATTTGTGTTCTTTCAGGTTTGCACCCATAACACTCTCAAATGAGCTCCAGCACTAAGGCTGTGTCAGGGACTGCGCCTGATTTGTGTTCTTTCAGGTCAGCATCCATAACACTCTTAAAAGAGCTCCAGCACTAAGGCTGTGTCAGGGACTGCGCCTGATTTGTGTTCTTTCAGGTTTGCACCCATAACACTCTCAAAAGAGCTCCAGCACTAAGGCTGTGTCAGGGACTGCGCCTGATTTGTGTCTTTCAGGTCAGCATCCATAACACTCTTAAAAGAGCTCCAGCACAAGGCTGTGTCAGGGACTGCGCCTGATTTGTGTTCTTTCAGGTCAGCATCCATAACACTCTTAAAAGAGCTCCAGCACTAAGGCTGTGTCAGGGACTGCGCCTGATTTGTGTTCTTTCAGGTCAGCATCCATAACACTCTTAAAAGAGCTCCAGCACTAAGGCTGTGTCAGGGACTGCACCTGATTTGTGTTCTTTCAGGTTTGAACCCATAACACTCAAAAGAGCTCCAGCACTAAGGCTGATGGGACTGCGCCTGATTTATGTTATTTCAACATATCTTTCAGGCCAGAACCCGTAACACACTCTCAAAAGAGCTCCAGCAAAAAGGCTGTGTCAGGGACTGCGCCTGATTTGTGTTCTTTCAGGTTTGCACCCATAACACTCTCAAAAGAGCTCCAGCACTAAGGCTGTGTCAGGGACTGCGCCTGATTTGTGTCTTTCAGGTCAGCATCCATAACACTCTTAAAAGAGCTCCAGCACTAAGGCTGTATCAGGGACTGCGCCTGATTTGTGTCTTTCAGGTCAGCATCCATAACACTCTTAAAAGAGCTCCAGCACTAAGGCTGTGTCAGGGACTGCGCCTAATTTGTGTTCTTTCAGGTCAGCATCCATAACACTCTTAAAAGAGCTCCAGCACTAAGGCTGTGTCAGGGACTGCGCCTGATTTGTGTCTTTCAGGTCAGCATCCATAACACTCTTAAAAGAGCTCCAGCACTAAGGCTGTGTCAGGGACTGCGCCTGATTTGTGTCTTTCAGGTCAGCATCCATAACACTCTTAAAAGAGCTCCAGCACTAAGGCTGTGTCAGGGACTGCGCCTGATTTGTGTTCGTTCAGGTCAGCATCCATAACACTCTTAAAAGAGCTCCAGCACTAAGGCTGTGTCAGGGACTGCGCCTGATTTGTGTCTTTCAGGTCAGCATCCATAACACTCTTAAAAGAGCTCCAGCACTAAGGCTGTGTCAGGGACTGCGCCTGATTTGTGTCTTTCAGGTCAGCATCCATAACACTCTTAAAAGAGCTCCAGCACTAAGGCTGTGTCAGGGACTGCGCCTGATTTGTGTCTTTCAGGTCAGCATCCATAACACTCTTAAAAGAGCTCCAGCACTAAGGCTGTGTCAGGGACTGCGCCTGATTTGTGTTCTTTCAGGTCAGCATCCATAACACTCTTAAAAGAGCTCCAGCACTAAGGCTGTGTCAGGGACTGCGCCTGATTTGTGTTCTTTCAGGTTTGCACCCATAACACTCTCAAAAGAGCTCCAGCACTAAGGCTGTGTCAGGGACTGCGCCTGATTTGTGTCTTTCAGGTCAGCATCCATAACACTCTTAAAAGAGCTCCAGCACTAAGGCTGTGTCAGGGACTGCGCCTGATTTGTGTTCTTTCAGGTTTGCACCCATAACACTCTCAAATGAGCTCCAGCACTAGGGCTGTGTCAGGGACTGCGCCTGATTTGTGTTCTTTCAGGTCAGCATCCATAACACTCTTAAAAGAGCTCCAGCACTAAGGCTGTGTCAGGGACTGCACCTGATTTGTGTTCTTTCAACACATCTTTCAGGTTTGCACCCATAACACTCTCAAAAGAGCTCCAGCACTAAGGCTGTGTCAGGGACTGCGCCTGATTTGTGTCTTTCAGGTCAGCATCCATAACACTCTTAAAAGAGCTCCAGCACTAAGGCTGTGTCAGGGACTGCGCCTGATTTGTGTTCTTTCAGGTTTGCACCCATAACACTCTCAAATGAGCTCCAGCACTAAGGCTGTGTCAGGGACTGCGCCTGATTTGTGTTCTTTCAGGTCAGCATCCATAACACTCTTAAAAGAGCTCCAGCACTAAGGCTGTGTCAGGGACTGCAACTGATTTGTGTTCTTTCAACACATCTTTCAGGTTTGCACCCATAACACTCTCAAAAGAGCTCCAACACTAAGGCTGTGTCAGGGACTGCGCCTGATTTGTGTTCTTTCAGGTTTGCACCCATAACACTCTCAAAAGAGCTCCAGCACTAAGGCTGTGTCAGGGACTGCGCCTGATTTGTGTTCTTTCAGGTCAGCATCCATAACACTCTTAAAAGAGCTCCAGCACTAAGGCTGTGTTAGGGACTGCACCTGATTTGTGTTCTTTCAACACATCTTTCAGGTCAGCATCCATAACACTCTTAAAAGAGCTCCAGCACTAAGGCTGTGTCAGGGACTGCAACTGATTTGTGTTCTTTCAACACATCTTTCAGGTTTGCACCCATAACACTCTCAAAAGAGCTCCAGCACAAAGGCTGTGTCAGGGACTGCAACTGATTTGTGTTCTTTCAACACATCTTTCAGGTTTGCACCCATAACACTCTCAAAAGAGCTCCAGCACTAAGGCTGTGTCAGGGACTGCGCCTGATTTGTGTTCTTTCAGGTCAGCATCCATAACACTCTTAAAAGAGCTCCAGCACTAAGGCTGTGTCAGGGACTGCGCCTGATTTGTGTTCTTTCAGGTTTGCACCCATAACACTCTCAAATGAGCTCCAGCACTAAGGCTGTGTCAGGGACTGCGCCTGATTTGTGTTCTTTCAGGTCAGCATCCATAACACTCTTAAAAGAGCTCCAGCACTAAGGCTGTGTCAGGGACTGCGCCTGATTTGTGTTCTTTCAGGTTTGCACCCATAACACTCTCAAAAGAGCTCCAGCACTAAGGCTGTGTCAGGGACTGCGCCTGATTTGTGTCTTTCAGGTCAGCATCCATAACACTCTTAAAAGAGCTCCAGCACAAGGCTGTGTCAGGGACTGCGCCTGATTTGTGTTCTTTCAGGTCAGCATCCATAACACTCTTAAAAGAGCTCCAGCACTAAGGCTGTGTCAGGGACTGCGCCTGATTTGTGTTCTTTCAGGTCAGCATCCATAACACTCTTAAAAGAGCTCCAGCACTAAGGCTGTGTCAGGGACTGCACCTGATTTGTGTTCTTTCAGGTTTGAACCCATAACACTCAAAAGAGCTCCAGCACTAAGGCTGATGGGACTGCGCCTGATTTATGTTATTTCAACATATCTTTCAGGCCAGAACCCGTAACACACTCTCAAAAGAGCTCCAGCAAAAAGGCTGTGTCAGGGACTGCGCCTGATTTGTGTTCTTTCAGGTTTGCACCCATAACACTCTCAAAAGAGCTCCAGCACTAAGGCTGTGTCAGGGACTGCGCCTGATTTGTGTCTTTCAGGTCAGCATCCATAACACTCTTAAAAGAGCTCCAGCACTAAGGCTGTATCAGGGACTGCGCCTGATTTGTGTCTTTCAGGTCAGCATCCATAACACTCTTAAAAGAGCTCCAGCACTAAGGCTGTGTCAGGGACTGCGCCTAATTTGTGTTCTTTCAGGTCAGCATCCATAACACTCTTAAAAGAGCTCCAGCACTAAGGCTGTGTCAGGGACTGCGCCTGATTTGTGTCTTTCAGGTCAGCATCCATAACACTCTTAAAAGAGCTCCAGCACTAAGGCTGTGTCAGGGACTGCGCCTGATTTGTGTCTTTCAGGTCAGCATCCATAACACTCTTAAAAGAGCTCCAGCACTAAGGCTGTGTCAGGGACTGCGCCTGATTTGTGTTCGTTCAGGTCAGCATCCATAACACTCTTAAAAGAGCTCCAGCACTAAGGCTGTGTCAGGGACTGCGCCTGATTTGTGTCTTTCAGGTCAGCATCCATAACACTCTTAAAAGAGCTCCAGCACTAAGGATGTGTCAGGGACTGCGCCTGATTTGTGTCTTTCAGGTCAGCATCCATAACACTCTTAAAAGAGCTCCAGCACTAAGGCTGTGTCAGGGACTGCGCCTGATTTGTGTCTTTCAGGTCAGCATCCATAACACTCTTAAAAGAGCTCCAGCACTAAGGCTGTGTCAGGGACTGCGCCTGATTTGTGTTCTTTCAGGTCAGCATCCATAACACTCTTAAAAGAGCTCCAGCACTAAGGCTGTGTCAGGGACTGCGCCTGATTTGTGTTCTTTCAGGTTTGCACCCATAACACTCTCAAAAGAGCTCCAGCACTAAGGCTATGTCAGGGAATGCGCCTGATTTGTGTCTTTCAGGTCAGCATCCATAACACTCTTAAAAAGAGCTCCAGCACTAAGGCTGTGTCAGGGACTGCGCCTGATTTGTGTTCTTTCAGGTTTGCACCCATAACACTCTCAAAAGAGCTCCAGCACAAAGGCTGTGTCAGGGACTGCGCCTGATTTGTGTTCTTTCAGGTTTGAACCCATAACACTCAAAAGAGCTCCAGCACTAAGGCTGACGGGGCTTCGCCTGATTTATGTTATTTCAACATATCTTTCAGGTAGGCACCCGTAACACACTCTCAAAAGAGCTCCAGCACTAAGGCTGACGGGGCTTCCCCTGATTTATGTTATTTCAACATATCTTTCAGGTAGGCACCCGTAACACACTCTCAAAACAGCTCCAGCACTAAGGCTGACGGGACTGCGCCTGATTTATGTTATTTCAACATATCTTTCAGGCCAGAACCCGTAAGACACTCTCAAAAGAGCTCCAGCACTAAGGCTGACGGGACTGCGCCTGATTTATGTTATTTCAACATATCTTTCAGGCCAGAACCCGTAACACACTCTCAAAAGAGCTCCAGCACTAAGGCTGTGTCAGGGACTGCGCCTGATTTGTGTTCTTTCAGGTTTGCACCCATAACACTCTCAAAAGAGCTCCAGCACTAAGGCTGTGTCAGGGACTGCGCCTGATTTGTGTCTTTCAGGTCAGCATCCATAACACTCTTAAAAGAGCTTCAGCACTAAGGCTGATGGGACTGCGCCTGATTTATGTTATTTCAACATATCTTTCAGGCCAGAACCCGTAACACACTCTCAAAAGAGCTCCAGCACAAAGGCTGTGTCAGGGACTGCGCCTGATTTGTGTTCTTTCAGGTTTGCACCCATAACACTCTCAAAAGAGCTCCAGCACTAAGGCTGTGTCAGGGACTGCGCCTGATTTGTGTCTTTCAGGTCAGCATCCATAACACTCTTAAAAGAGCTCCAGCACTAAGGCTGTGTCAGGGACTGCGCCTGATTTGTGTTCTTTCAGGTCAGCATCCATAACACTCTTAAAAGAGCTCCAGCACTAAGGCTGTGTCAGGGACTGCGCCTGATTTGTGTCTTTCAGGTCAGCATCCATAACACTCTTAAAAGAGCTCCAGCACTAAGGCTGTGTCAGGGACTGCGACTGATTTGTGTTCTTTCAGGTCAGCATCCATAACACTCTTAAAAGAGCTCCAGCACTAAGGCTGTGTCAGGGACTGCGCCTGATTTGTGTCTTTCAGGTCAGCATCCATAACACTCTTAAAAGAGCTCCAGCACTAAGGCTGTATCAGGGACTGCGCCTGATTTGTGTCTTTCAGGTCAGCATCCATAACACTCTTAAAAGAGCTCCAGCACTAAGGCTGTGTCAGGGACTGCGCCTGATTTGTGTTCTTTCAGGTCAGCATCCATAACACTCTTAAAAGAGCTCCAGCACTAAGGCTGTGTCAGGGACTGCGCCTGATTTGTGTTCTTTCAGGTTTGCACCCATAACACTCTCAAAAGAGCTCCAGCACTAAGGCTGTGTCAGGGACTGCGCCTGATTTGTGTTCTTTCAACACATCTTTCAGGTTTGCACCCATAACACTCTTAAAAGAGCTCCAGCACTAAGGCTGTGTCAGGGACTGCGCCTGATTTGTGTCTTTCAGGTCAGCATCCATAACACTCTTAAAAGAGCTCCAGCACTAAGGCTGTGTCAGGGACTGCGCCTGATTTGTGTTCTTTCAGGTCAGCATCCATAACACTCTTAAAAGAGCTCCAGCACTAAGGCTGTGTCAGGGACTGCGCCTGATTTGTGTTCTTTCAGGTCAGCATCCATAACACTCTTAAAAGAGCTCCAGCACTAAGGCTGTGTCAGGGACTGCGCCTGATTTGTGTTCTTTCAACACATCTTTCAGGTAGGCACCCGTAACACACTCTCAAAAGAGCTCCAGCACAAAGGCTGTGTCAGGGACTGCGCCTGATTTGTGTTCTTTCAAGTTTGAACCCATAACACTCAAAAGAGCTCCAGCACTAAGGCTGATGGGACTGCGCCTGATTTATGTTATTTCAACATATCTTTCAGGCCAGAACCCGTAACACACTCTCAAAAGAGCTCCAGCACAAAGGCTGTGTCAGGGACTGCGCCTGATTTGTGTTCTTTCAGGTTTGCACCCATAACACTCTCAAAAGAGCTCCAGCACTAAGGCTGTGTCAGGGACTGCGCCTGATTTGTGTATTTCAGGTCAGCATCCATAACACTCTTAAAAGAGCTCCAGCACTAAGGCTGTATCAGGGACTGCGCCTGATTTGTGTCTTTCAGGTCAGCATCCATAACACTCTTAAAAGAGCTCCAGCACTAAGGCTGTGTCAGGGACCGCGCCTGATTTGTGTTCTTTCAGGTCAGCATCCATAACACTCTTAAAAGAGCTCCAGCACTAAGGCTGTGTCAGGGACTGCGCCTGATTTGTGTTCTTTTAGGTTTGCACCCATAACACTCTCAAAAGAGCTCCAGCACTAAGGCTGTGTCAGGGACTGCGCCTGATTTGTGTTCTTTCAACACATCTTTCAGGTTTGCACCCATAACACTCTCAAAAGAGCTCCAGCACTAAGGCTGTGTCAGGGACTGCGCCTGATTTGTGTCTTTCAGGTCAGCATCCATAACACTCTTAAAAGAGCTCCAGCACTAAGGCTGTATCAGGGACTGCGCCTGATTTGTGTCTTTCAGGTCAGCATCCATAACACTCTTAAAAGAGCTCCAGCACTAAGGCTGTGTCAGGGACTGCGCCTGATTTGTGTTCTTTCAGGTCAGCATCCATAACACTCTTAAAAGAGCTCCAGCACTAAGGCTGTGTCAGGGACTGCGCCTGATTTGTGTCTTTCAGGTCAGCATCCATAACACTCTTAAAAGAGCTCCAGCACTAAGGCTGTGTCAGGGACTACGACTGATTTGTGTTCTTTCAGGTCAGCATCCATAACACTCTTAAAAGAGCTCCAGCACTAAGGCTGTGTCAGGGACTGCGCCTGATTTGTGTCTTTCAGGTCAGCATCCATAACACTCTTAAAAGAGCTCCAGCACTAAGGCTGTGTCAGGGACTGCGCCTGATTTGTGTTCTTTCAGGTTTGCACCCATAACACTCTCAAAAGAGCTCCAGCACTAAGGCTATGTCAGGGACTGCGCCTGATTTGTGTTCTTTCAGGTTTGCACCCATAACACTCTCAAAAGAGCTCCAGCACTAAGGCTGTGTCAGGGACTGCGCCTGATTTGTGTTCTTTCAACACATCTTTCAGGTTTGCACCCATAACACTCTCAAAAGAGCTCCAGCACTAAGGCTGTGTCAGGGACTGCGCCTGATTTGTGTCTTTCAGGTCAGCATCCATAACACTCTTAAAAGAGCTCCAGCACTAAGGCTGTATCAGGGACTGCGCCTGATTTGTGTCTTTCAGGTCAGCATCCATAACACTCTTAAAAGAGCTCCAGCACTAAGGCTGTGTCAGGGACTGCGCCTGATTTGTATTCTTTCAGGTCAGCATCCATAACACTCTTAAAAGAGCTCCAGCACTAAGGCTGTGTCAGGGACTGCGCCTGATTTGTGTCTTTCAGGTCAGCATCCATAACACTCTTAAAAGAGCTCCAGCACTAAGGCTGTGTCAGGGACTGCGCCTGATTTGTGTTCTTTCAGGTTTGCACCCATAACACTCTCAAAAGAGCTCCAGCACTAAGGCTATGTCAGGGAATGCGCCTGATTTGTGTCTTTCAGGTCAGCATCCATAACACTCTTAAAAAGAGCTCCAGCACTAAGGCTGTGTCAGGGACTGCGCCTGATTTGTGTTCTTTCAGGATTGCACCCATAACACTCTCAAAAGAGCTCCAGCACTAAGGCTGTGTCAGGGACTGCGCCTGATTTGTGTTCTTTCAGGTTTGCACCCATAACACTCTCAAAAGAGCTCCAGCACTAAGGCTGTGTCAGGGACTGCGCCTGATTTGTGTCTTTCAGGTCAGCATCCATAACACTCTTAAAAGAGCTCCAGCACTAAGGCTGTGTCAGGGACTGCGCCTGATTTGTGTTCTTTCAGGTTTGCACCCATAACACTCTCAAAAGAGCTCCAGCACTAAGGCTATGTCAGGGACTGCGCCTGATTTGTGTTCTTTCAGGTTTGCACCCATAACACTCTCAAAAGAGCTCCAGCACTAAGGCTGTGTCAGGGACTGCGCCTGATTTGTGTTCTTTCAACACATCTTTCAGGTTTGCACCCATAACACTCTCAAAAGAGCTCCAGCACTAAGGCTGTGTCAGGGACTGCGCCTGATTTGTGTCTTTCAGGTCAGCATCCATAACACTCTTAAAAGAGCTCCAGCACTAAGGCTGTATCAGGGACTGCGCCTGATTTGTGTCTTTCAGGTCAGCATCCATAACACTCTTAAAAGAGCTCCAGCACTAAGGCTGTGTCAGGGACTGCGCCTGATTTGTATTCTTTCAGGTCAGCATCCATAACACTCTTAAAAGAGCTCCAGCACTAAGGCTGTGTCAGGGACTGCGCCTGATTTGTGTCTTTCAGGTCAGCATCCATAACACTCTTAAAAGAGCTCCAGCACTAAGGCTGTGTCAGGGACTGCGCCTGATTTGTGTTCTTTCAGGTTTGCACCCATAACACTCTCAAAAGAGCTCCAGCACTAAGGCTATGTCAGGGAATGCGCCTGATTTGTGTCTTTCAGGTCAGCATCCATAACACTCTTAAAAAGAGCTCCAGCACTAAGGCTGTGTCAGGGACTGCGCCTGATTTGTGTTCTTTCAGGATTGCACCCATAACACTCTCAAAAGAGCTCCAGCACTAAGGCTGTGTCAGGGACTGCGCCTGATTTGTGTTCTTTCAGGTTTGCACCCATAACACTCTCAAAAGAGCTCCAGCACTAAGGCTGTGTCAGGGACTGCGCCTGATTTGTGTCTTTCAGGTCAGCATCCATAACACTCTTAAAAGAGCTCCAGCACTAAGGCTGTATCAGGGACTGCGCCTGATTTGTGTCTTTCAAGTCAGCATCCATAACACTCTTAAAAGAGCTCCAGCACTAAGGCTGTGTCAGGGACTGCGCCTGATTTGTGTTCTTTCAGGTCAGCATCCATAACACTCTTAAAAGAGCTCCAGCACTAAGGCTGTGTCAGGGACTGCGCCTGATTTGTGTTCTTTCAGGTTTGCACCCATAACACTCTCAAAAGAGCTCCAGCACTAAGGCTATGTCAGGGAATGCGCCTGATTTGTGTCTTTCAGGTCAGCATCCATAACACTCTTAAAAAGAGCTCCAGCACTAAGGCTGTGTCAGGGACTGCGCCTGATTTGTGTTCTTTCAGGTTTGCACCCATAACACTCTCAAAAGAGCTCCAGCACAAAGGCTGTGTCAGGGACTGCGCCTGATTTGTGTTCTTTCAGGTTTGAACCCATAACACTCAAAAGAGCTCCAGCATTAAGGCTGACGGGACTGCGCCTGATTTGTTATTTCAACATATCTTTCAGGCCAGAACTCGTAACACACTCTCAAAAGAGCTCCAGCACTAAGGCTGACGGGGCTTCGCCTGATTTATGTTATTTCAACATATCTTTCAGGTAGGCACCCGTAACACACTCTCAAAAGAGCTCCAGCACTAAGGCTGACGGGGCTTCCCCTGATTTATGTTATTTCAACATATCTTTCAGGTAGGCACCCGTAACACACTCTCAAAACAGCTCCAGCACTAAGGCTGACGGGACTGCGCCTGATTTATGTTATTTCAACATATCTTTCAGGCCAGAACCCGTAACACACTCTCAAAAGAGCTCCAGCACTAAGGCTGTGTCAGGGACTGCGCCTGATTTGTGTTCTTTCAGGTTTGCACCCATAACACTCTCAAAAGAGCTCCAGCACTAAGGCTGTGTCAGGGACTGCGCCTGATTTGTGTCTTTCAGGTCAGCATCCATAACACTCTTAAAAGAGCTCCAGCACTAAGGCTGTGTCAGGGACTGCGCCTGATTTGTGTTCTTTCAGGTCAGCATCCATAACACTCTTAAAAGAGCTCCAGCACTAAGGCTGTGTCAGGGACTGCGCCTGATTTGTGTCTTTCAGGTCAGCATCCATAACACTCTTAAAAGAGCTCCAGCACTAAGGCTGTGTCAGGGACTGCGCCTGATTTGTGTTCTTTCAGGTTTGCACCCATAACACTCTCAAAAGAGCTCCAGCACTAAGGCTATGTCAGGGAATGCGCCTGATTTGTGTCTTTCAGGTCAGCATCCATAACACTCTTAAAAAGAGCTCCAGCACTAAGGCTGTGTCAGGGACTGCGCCTGATTTGTGTTCTTTCAGGATTGCACCCATAACACTCTCAAAAGAGCTCCAGCACTAAGGCTGTGTCAGGGACTGCGCCTGATTTGTGTTCTTTCAGGTTTGCACCCATAACACTCTCAAAAGAGCTCCAGCACTAAGGCTGTGTCAGGGACTGCGCCTGATTTGTGTCTTTCAGGTCAGCATCCATAACACTCTTAAAAGAGCTCCAGCACTAAGGCTGTATCAGGGACTGCGCCTGATTTGTGTCTTTCAGGTCAGCATCCATAACACTCTTAAAAGAGCTCCAGCACTAAGGCTGTGTCAGGGACTGCGCCTGATTTGTGTTCTTTCAGGTCAGCATCCATAACACTCTTAAAAGAGCTCCAGCACTAAGGCTGTGTCAGGGACTGCGCCTGATTTGTGTTCTTTCAGGTTTGCACCCATAACACTCTCAAAAGAGCTCCAGCACTAAGGCTATGTCAGGGAATGCGCCTGATTTGTGTCTTTCAGGTCAGCATCCATAACACTCTTAAAAAGAGCTCCAGCACTAAGGCTGTGTCAGGGACTGCGCCTGATTTGTGTTCTTTCAGGTTTGCACCCATAACACTCTCAAAAGAGCTCCAGCACAAAGGCTGTGTCAGGGACTGCGCCTGATTTGTGTTCTTTCAGGTTTGAACCCATAACACTCAAAAGAGCTCCAGCACTAAGGCTGACGGGACTGCGCCTGATTTGTTATTTCAACATATCTTTCAGGCCAGAACCCGTAACACACTCTCAAAAGAGCTCCAGCACTAAGGCTGACGGGGCTTCGCCTGATTTATGTTATTTCAACATATCTTTCAGGTAGGCACCCGTAACACACTCTCAAAAGAGCTCCAGCACTAAGGCTGACGGGGCTTCCCCTGATTTATGTTATTTCAACATATCTTTCAGGTAGGCACCCGTAACACACTCTCAAAAGAGCTCCAGCACTAAGGCTGACGGGGCTTCCCCTGATTTATGTTATTTCAACATATCTTTCAGGTAGGCACCCGTAACACACTCTCAAAACAGCTCCAGCACTAAGGCTGACGGGACTGCGCCTGATTTATGTTATTTCAACATATCTTTCAGGCCAGAACCCGTAAGACACTCTCAAAAGAGCTCCAGCACTAAGGCTAACGGGGCTTCGCCTGATTTA
This sequence comes from Pieris napi, assembly GCF_905475465.1. Classification (NCBI taxonomy): domain Eukaryota; kingdom Metazoa; phylum Arthropoda; class Insecta; order Lepidoptera; family Pieridae; genus Pieris; species Pieris napi. The sequence continues at coordinate 7,719,823 of NC_062248.1, read as the reverse complement.
TGTTATTTCAACATATCTTTCAGGCCAGAACCCGTAACACACTCTCAAAAGAGCTCCAGCACTAAGGCTGACGGGGCTTCGCCTGATTTATGTTATTTCAACATATCTTTCAGGTAGGCACCCGTAACACACTCTCAAAAGAGCTCCAGCACTAAGGCTGACGGGGCTTCGCCTGATTTATGTTATTTCAACATATCTTTCAGGTAGGCACCCGTAACACACTCTCAAAAGAGCTCCAGCACTAAGGCTGACGGGACTGCGCCTGATTTATGTTATTTCAACATATCTTTCAGGCCAGAACCCGTAACACACTCTCAAAAGAGCTCCAGCACTAAGGCTGTGTCAGGGACTGCGCCTGATTTGTGTTCTTTCAGGTTTGCACCCATAACACTCTCAAAAGAGCTCCAGCACTAAGGCTGTGTCAGGGACTGCGCCTGATTTGTGATCTTTCAGGTCAGCATCCATTACACTCTCAAAAGAGCTCCAGCACTAAGGCTGTGTCAGGGACTGCGCCTGATTTGTGTTCTTTCAGGTTTGCACCCATAACACTCTCAAAAGAGCTCCAACACTAAGGCTGTGTCAGGGACTGCACCTGATTTGTGTTCATTCAGGTCAGCATCCATAACACTCTTAAAAGAGCTCCAGCACTAAGGCTGTGTCAGGGACTGCGCCTAATTTGTGTTCTTTCAACACATCGTTCAGGAAAGCATCCATAGCACTATTAAAAGAGCTCCAGCACTAAGGCTGTGTCAGGGACTGCAACTGATTTGTGTTCTTTCAGGTCAGCATCCATAACACTCTTAAAAGAGCTCCAGCACTTAGGCTGTGGCAGGGACTGCGCCTGAATTGTGTTCTTTCAACACATCGTTCAGGTTTGCACCCATAACACTCTCAGAAGAGCTCCAGCACTAAGGCTGTATCAGGGACTGCGCCTGATTTGTGTTCTTTCAGGTCAGCATCCATAACACTCTTAAACGAGCTCCAGCACTAAGGCTGTGTCAGGGACTGCGCCTAATGTGTTCTTTCAGGTCAGCATCCAATCCACTCTTAAAAGAGCTCCAGCACTAAGGCTGTGTCATGGACTGCGCCTGATTTGTGTTCTTTCAGGTTTGCACCCATAACACTCTCAAAAGAGCTCCAGCACTAAGGCTGTGTCAGGGACTGCGCCTGATTTGTGTTCTTTCAGGTCAGCATCCATAACACTCTTAAAAGAGCTCCAGCACTAAGGCTGTGTCAGGGACTGCGCCTGATTTGTGTTCTTTCAACACATCGTTCAGGTTTGCACCCATAACACTCTCAAAAGAGCTCCAGCACTAAGGCTGTGTCAGGGACTGCGCCTGATTTGTGTTCTTTCAGGTTTGCACCCATAACACTCTCAAAAGAGCTCCAGCACTAAGGCTGTGTCAAGGACTGCGCCTAATGTGTTCTTTGAGGTCAGCATCCATAACACTCTCAAAAGAGCTCCAGCACTAAGGCTGTGTCAGGGACTGCGCCTAATGTGTTCTTTCAGGTCAGCATCCATAACACTCTCAAAAGAGCTCCAGCTCTAAGGCTGTGTCAGGGACTGCACCTGATTTGTGTCCTTTCAGGTCAGCATCCATAACACTCTTAAAAGAGCTCCAGCATTAAGGCTGTGTCAGGGACTGCGCCTGATTTGTGTTCTTTCAACACATCGTTCAGGTTTGCACCCATAACACTCTCAAAAGAGCTCCAGCACTAAGGCTGTGTCAGGGACTGCGCCTGATTTGTGTTCTTTCAGGTTTGCACCCATAACACTCTCAAAAGAGCTCCAGCACTAAGGCTGTGTCAAGGACTGCGCCTAATGTGTTCTTTCAGGTCAGCATCCATAACACTCTCAAAAGAGCTCCAGCACTAAGGCTGTCAGGGACTGCGCCTGATTTGTGTTCTTTCAGGTTTGCACCCATAACACTCTCAAAAGAGCTCCAGCACTAAGGCTGTGTCAGGGACTGCGCCTGATTTGTGTTCTTTCAGGTCAGCATCCATAACACTCTTAAAAGAGCTCCAGCACTAAGGCTGTGTCAGGGACTGCGCCTGATTTGTGTTCTTTCAACACATCGTTCAGGTTTGCACCCATAACACTCTCAAAAGAGCTCCAGCACTAAGGCTGTGTCAGGGACTGCGCCTGATTTGTGTTCTTTCAGGTTTGCACCCATAACACTCTCAAAAGAGCTCCAGCACTAAGGCTGTGTCAAGGACTGCGCCTAATGTGTTCTTTGAGGTCAGCATCCATAACACTCTCAAAAGAGCTCCAGCACTAAGGCTGTGTCAGGGACTGCGCCTGATTTGTGTTCTTTCAACACATCGTTCAGGTTTGCACCCATAACACTCTCAAAAGAGCTCCAGCACTAAGGCTGTGTCAGGGACTGCGCCTGATTTGTGTTCTTTCAGGTTTGCACCCATAACACTCTCAAAAGAGCTCCAGCACTAAGGCTGTGTCAAGGACTGCGCCTAATGTGTTCTTTGAGGTCAGCATCCATAACACTCTCAAAAGAGCTCCAGCACTAAGGCTGTGTCAGGGACTGCGCCTAATGTGTTCTTTCAGGTCAGCATCCATAACACTCTCAAAAGAGCTCCAGCTCTAAGGCTGTGTCAGGGACTGCGCCTGATTTGTGTTCTTTCAGGTCAGCATCCATAACACTCTTAAAAGAGCTCCAGCACTAAGGCTGTGTCAGGGACTGCGCCTGATTTGTGTTCTTTCAACACATCGTTCAGGTTTGCACCCATAACACTCTCAAAAGAGCTCCAGCACTAAGGCTGTGTCAGGGACTGCGCCTGATTTGTGTTCTTGCAGGTTTGCACCCATAACACTCTCAAAAGAGCTCCAGCACTAAGGCTGTGTCAAGGACTGCGCCTAATTTGTTCTTTGAGGTCAGCATCCATAACACTCTCAAAAGAGCTCCAGCACTAAGGCTGTGTCAGGGACTGCGCCTAATGTGTTCTTTCAGGTCAGCATCCATAACACTCTCAAAAGAGCTCCAGCTCTAAGGCTGTGTCAGGGACTGCACCTGATTTGTGTCCTTTCAGGTCAGCATCCATAACACTCTTAAAAGAGCTCCAGCATTAAGGCTGTGTCAGGGACTGCGCCTGATTTGTGTTCTTTCAACACATCGTTCAGGTTTGCACCCATAACACTCTCAAAAGAGCTCCAGCACTAAGGCTGTGTCAGGGATTGCGCCTGATTTGTGTTCTTTCAGGTTTGCACCCATAACACTCTCAAAAGAGCTCCAGCACTAAGGCTGTGTCAAGGACTGCGCCTAATGTGTTCTTTCAGGTCAGCATCCATAACACTCTCAAAAGAGCTCCAGCACTAGGGCTGTGTCAGGGACTGCGCCTGATTTGTGTTCTTTCAGGTTTGCACCCATAACACTCTCAAAAGAGCTCCAGCACTAAGGCTGTGTCAGGGACTGCGCCTGATTTGTGATCTTTCAGGTCAGCATCCATTACACTCTCAAAAGAGCTCCAGCACTAAGGCTGTGTCAGGGACTGCGCCTGATTTGTGTTCTTTCAGGTTTGCACCCATAACACTCTCAAAAGAGCTCCAACACTAAGGCTGTGTCAGGGACTGCGCCTGATTTGTGTTCTTTCAGGTTTGCACCCATAACACTCTCAAAAGAGCTCCAGCACTAAGGCTGTGTCAAGGACTGCGCCTAATGTGTTCTTTGAGGTCAGCATCCATAACACTCTCAAAAGAGCTCCAGCACTAAGGCTGTGTCAGGGACTGCGCCTAATGTGTTCTTTCAGGTCAGCATCCATAACACTCTCAAAAGAGCTCCAGCTCTAAGGCTGTGTCAGGGACTGCGCCTGATTTGTGTTCTTTCAGGTCAGCATCCATAACACTCTTAAAAGAGCTCCAGCACTAAGGCTGTGTCAGGGACTGCGCCTGATTTGTGTTCTTTCAACACATCGTTCAGGTTTGCACCCATAACACTCTCAAAAGAGCTCCAGCACTAAGGCTGTGTCAGGGACTGCGCCTGATTTGTGTTCTTTCAGGTTTGCACCCATAACACTCTCAAAAGAGCTCCAGCACTAAGGCTGTGTCAAGGACTGCGCCTAATGTGTTCTTTGAGGTCAGCATCCATAACACTCTCAAAAGAGCTCCAGCACTAAGGCTGTGTCAGGGACTGCGCCTAATGTGTTCTTTCAGGTCAGCATCCATAACACTCTCAAAAGAGCTCCAGCTCTAAGGCTGTGTCAGGGACTGCACCTGATTTGTGTCCTTTCAGGTCAGCATCCATAACACTCTTAAAAGAGCTCCAGCATTAAGGCTGTGTCAGGGACTGCGCCTGATTTGTGTTCTTTCAACACATCGTTCAGGTTTGCACCCATAACACTCTCAAAAGAGCTCCAGCACTAAGGCTGTGTCAGGGATTGCGCCTGATTTGTGTTCTTTCAGGTTTGCACCCATAACACTCTCAAAAGAGCTCCAGCACTAAGGCTGTGTCAAGGACTGCGCCTAATGTGTTCTTTCAGGTCAGCATCCATAACACTCTCAAAAGAGCTCCAGCACTAGGGCTGTGTCAGGGACTGCGCCTGATTTGTGTTCTTTCAGGTTTGCACCCATAACACTCTCAAAAGAGCTCCAGCACTAAGGCTGTGTCAGGGACTGCGCCTGATTTGTGATCTTTCAGGTCAGCATCCATTACACTCTCAAAAGAGCTCCAGCACTAAGGCTGTGTCAGGGACTGCGCCTGATTTGTGTTCTTTCAGGTTTGCACCCATAACACTCTCAAAAGAGCTCCAACACTAAGGCTGTGTCAGGGACTGCACCTGATTTGTGTTCTTTCAGGTCAGCATCCATAACACTCTTAAAAGAGCTCCAGCACTAAGGCTGTGTCAGGGACTGCGCCTAATTTGTGTTCTTTCAACACATCGTTCAGGAAAGCATCCATAGCACTATTAAAAGAGCTCCAGCACTAAGGCTGTGTCAGGGACTGCAACTGATTTGTGTTCTTTCAGGTCAGCATCCATAACACTCTTAAAAGAGCTCCAGCACTTAGGCTGTGGCAGGGACTGCGCCTGAATTGTGTTCTTTCAACACATCGTTCAGGTTTGCACCCATAACACTCTCAGAAGAGCTCCAGCACTAAGGCTGTATCAGGGACTGCGCCTGATTTGTGTTCTTTCAGGTCAGCATCCATAACACTCTTAAACGAGCTCCAGCACTAAGGCTGTGTCAGGGACTGCGCCTAATGTGTTCTTTCAGGTCAGCATCCATAACACTCTTAAAAGAGCTCCAGCACTAAGGCTGTGTCATGGACTGCGCCTGATTTGTGTTCTTTCAGGTTTGCACCCATAACACTCTCAAAAGAGCTCCAGCACTAAGGCTGTGTCAGGGACTGTGCCTGATTTGTGTTCTTTCAGGTCAGCATCCATAACACTCTTAAAAGAGCTCCAGCACTAAGGCTGTGTCAGGGACTGCGCCTGATTTGTGTTCTTTCAACACATCGTTCAGGTTTGCACCCATAACACTCTCAAAAGAGCTCCAGCACTAAGGCTGTGTCAGGGACTGCGCCTGATTTGTGTTCTTTCAGGTTTGCACCCATAACACTCTCAAAAGAGCTCCAGCACTAAGGCTGTGTCAAGGACTGCGCCTAATGTGTTCTTTGAGGTCAGCATCCATAACACTCTCAAAAGAGCTCCAGCACTAAGGCTGTGTCAGGGACTGCGCCTAATGTGTTCTTTCAGGTCAGCATCCATAACACTCTCAAAAGAGCTCCAGCTCTAAGGCTGTGTCAGGGACTGCACCTGATTTGTGTCCTTTCAGGTCAGCATCCATAACACTCTTAAAAGAGCTCCAGCATTAAGGCTGTGTCAGGGACTGCGCCTGATTTGTGTTCTTTCAACACATCGTTCAGGTTTGCACCCATAACACTCTCAAAAGAGCTCCAGCACTAAGGCTGTGTCAGGGACTGCGCCTGATTTGTGTTCTTTCAGGTTTGCACCCATAACACTCTCAAAAGAGCTCCAGCACTAAGGCTGTGTCAAGGACTGCGCCTAATGTGTTCTTTCAGGTCAGCATCCATAACACTCTCAAAAGAGCTCCAGCACTAAGGCTGTCAGGGACTGCGCCTGATTTGTGTTCTTTCAGGTTTGCACCCATAACACTCTCAAAAGAGCTCCAGCACTAAGGCTGTGTCAGGGACTGCGCCTGATTTGTGTTCTTTCAGGTCAGCATCCATAACACTCTTAAAAGAGCTCCAGCACTAAGGCTGTGTCAGGGACTGCGCCTGATTTGTGTTCTTTCAACACATCGTTCAGGTTTGCACCCATAACACTCTCAAAAGAGCTCCAGCACTAAGGCTGTGTCAGGGACTGCGCCTGATTTGTGTTCTTTCAGGTTTGCACCCATAACACTCTCAAAAGAGCTCCAGCACTAAGGCTGTGTCAAGGACTGCGCCTAATGTGTTCTTTGAGGTCAGCATCCATAACACTCTCAAAAGAGCTCCAGCACTAAGGCTGTGTCAGGGACTGCGCCTAATGTGTTCTTTCAGGTCAGCATCCATAACACTCTCAAAAGAGCTCCAGCTCTAAGGCTGTGTCAGGGACTGCACCTGATTTGTGTCCTTTCAGGTCAGCATCCATAACACTCTTAAAAGAGCTCCAGCATTAAGGCTGTGTCAGGGACTGCGCCTGATTTGTGTTCTTTCAACACATCGTTCAGGTTTGCACCCATAACACTCTCAAAAGAGCTCCAGCACTAAGGCTGTGTCAGGGATTGCGCCTGATTTGTGTTCTTTCAGGTTTGCACCCATAACACTCTCAAAAGAGCTCCAGCACTAAGGCTGTGTCAAGGACTGCGCCTAATGTGTTCTTTCAGGTCAGCATCCATAACACTCTCAAAAGAGCTCCAGCACTAGGGCTGTGTCAGGGACTGCGCCTGATTTGTGTTCTTTCAGGTTTGCACCCATAACACTCTCAAAAGAGCTCCAGCACTAAGGCTGTGTCAGGGACTGCGCCTGATTTGTGTTCTTTCAGGTCAGCATCCATAACACTCTTAAAAGAGCTCCAGCACTAAGGCTGTGTCAGGGAATGCGCCTGATTTGTGTTCTTTCA